>NC_088697.1:5954951-6559777 GCF_028017835.1 Emys orbicularis | reverse complement strand
TGTCCCCCTTCCCAGGTCTGATGCCGCAGAGCCTTGTCTGTGTCCCTGTTCCCTTTTCCCGTTCCCGCCCTTAACAAACATTCAACATTGGTGAGGCCTCATCTTCAGTATTGTGTCCAGTTTTGGGCCCCACACTACAAGAAGGATGTGGAAAAATTGGAAAGCATCCATCGGAGGGCAACAAAAATGACTAGGGAACTGGAACACATGACTTATGAGGAGAGGCTGAGGGAACTGGGATTATTTAGTATGCAGAAGAGAAGAGTGAGCGGGGATTTGATAGCTGCTTTCAACTACCTGAAAGGGGGTTCCAAAGAGGATGGATTTAGACCAGGGGTAGGCAATCTATGGCACACGTGCCGAAGGCGGCACGCAAGCTGATTTTTGGCGGCACTCACACTGCCTGGGTCCTGGCCACCGCTCTGGGGGGTTCTGCATTTTAATTTAATTTTAAATGAAGCTTCTTAAGCATTTTATAAACCTTATTTGCTTTACATACAACACTAGTTTAGTTATATATTATAGACTTATAGAAAGAGACTGTCATGGAAAAAGTCACCCACGCATTGATTTTAGTTCACAGACTCAAGCCTGAGGCCAGTTTATTGCAATACATACCAATGCGTTGGGGGTTGCAGTCAGAAACTACACCCATGATCACAGCTCGCAGGCTGCTTTTATTCTTACAAACCGCAAACATAGTACAAATTATACGTCAATAGGAAAATAAAAGAGTTGGGGTCTGTTCCCTTTTTTCGGTACCTTCCTCATTATTTTTCCGATAATTGGGTGCATATTGGGTGGGGAGCTTCTCGAGAAGCCTGATGCGGTCAAAACTTGGCACCAGCTAGGGTACATTCTCGGAAGAGTGCATGGTACCTTCCGGGGTGTTATGGTCAGTGTACCGGGGAGGGGTTGACAGGACGCCTAAAGAAGGTGGCTAGTTTTTCATTTAGCTGGAATTACAGGAGAAGTTAACATTTAGCTAGAACTAAGCACAAGCAGTTATTATATTTCATCAACAAGCGGTTATCATATTTCAACAGCCATGAACATATTTCATTAGTCCTGCTGCTGGGGCTTTTTATTCTTTCCCTCCTTGGCCCCCCCCTCCATCCTCTGGTCATGACCCTTGACCGAGTTTGGCAGGAGGCTGTGTCACTTAGCCTAGTTCAGGCTTGTGGCCTGCAGGGTGGGCCTATATGACGAGTCTTCGCCGATGTTCTGATCGGTGCAAGGGAGGCCAGCCAGGACTATTCCCCCACAAGACATTCTAAAAACGTTAAAATGTATTACTGGCATGTGAAACCTTAAATCAGAGTGAATAAATGAAGACTCGGCACACCACTTCTGAAAGGTTGCCGACCCCTGATCTAGACTATTGTTAGTGGTAGCAGATGACAGAAGAAGGAATAATGGACTCAAGTTGCAGTGGGGGATGTTTAGGTTGGATATTAGGAAACACTTTTTCACTAGGAGGGTGGTGAAGCACTGGAATGGGTTACCTAGAGAGATAGTGGAAGCTCCTTCCTTAGAGGTTTTTACGGTCAGGTTTGACAAAGCCCTGGCTGGGATAATTTAGTTGGGGTTTGGTCCTGCTTTGAGCAGGGGATTGGACTAGATGACCTCCTGAGGTCCCTTCCAACCCTGATATTCTATGATTCATAGAATCTATTATTCCAATATCTCTTCTCTCTCCTGTTTGACTCCATTTATATAGTAATATTCTCAGCTATACCTTAACCAATCATTGTGCTGAAATTTAACTAACCAATTTGAACATATTGTAACATAATTCTCTAACCAATTATATCCCACTACCCTAATTAACTTACACTTAGCAAAATTAATTATACAACAGACAGAAGCAATTAGAGAACCAGACTGATTAACAATGTAAAAGTGGTGGCCATGAAGATAAAACAATACAGAAATGAGGGTTTTACAACCACAACCATTGATAAGTGATTTCTTGCCAGACAGGATGCTATCAAACTAAGTTTTCTTTAACCATCTTAAGATCTGTTTCTTTATCTGGTGGTGATGGGCGCTATCCGGACAGGATAGTCTTCCTAACAGCCCAATAGCACCTTATTTCAATGTGACTGGTTTGGGATGTGAGGATGTGACCCTACGCTTCCCAGCTTATGGCGGCCCCTGCTGCTTAGCCAAAGGCCTTAGCCTAAGAACAAGGCCTCAGACTATCCTAGTGAGAGACGGCCCATACAGAGGCAGACTGTGATTTTGATTCTTTGTTTTTATACCCCTGTAAGTAGCTAAGTGATAAAAATACACCTAAGTTCTTAAAGTATAGGCTTTACAGGCAGGCCTGAACATCTATATTCTAACAGTGAGTTCTACCCCTTCCCCCATTCTGTGTCTGTCTTGTCTATTTAGATTGTAAATTCTTCAGGGCATGGGCCATCTACTATTCTGTGTTTGTACGGTGCCTAGCACAATGGGGACCCACTGTTAGTTGGTCCTTAGGCACTAAGGTAATGCATATGATTTATAATAATAATAACTCTCCTGCCACTTTGAGCCAAGGAAGCTGGCCTTGGAATGTTACTGCTTAAAAATGATCTGGGGTTAAAACCATGGAATATTCCTTCTGACAAGTATCCCACAAATTCCACTGACCTCCCTTGTTTTCTTTGCCTGGAGTAGGGTTTCCAATTTCCAAACCTGATGTGATCTTGCAGCTGGAACGAGGGGAAGAGCCATGGGTCCCGGACCTCCAGGGCTCTGAGAAAGAAGTGCACCCGAGAGCTGCCTTCACAGGTGAGGAATTGGTTAAACCAACTCAAAAACTGTTTGGGAATGCAGGAAACATTTGGGATGCCCTACAAAGACCCTGTGTGATCTCCAAGTTAGGATTGTTCCCTGCAGATGTGGAATCATTATGGCAGATGTCACTCATGGCTTCCCTCCTATTCTGACTGACAACTGGCACCAGCTTCCTCCCCGATCTCGCTTTCCCTGAGTTTTCTGATGAGATGCGGACCAAAACTGATCCCTTCCTCTCTCCTCTGGGGAAGGGTTTGGGGAAAATCATCTCCTGATAGGTTTGATCTCTCCCACACATATTTTGGTTTGTTTATCCCTTTTTCCATTCCTCTCTCTGAGATTTCCTTTCTTTCTGGTGCAGGGAGTGACCTATGTCTGGATTCTCTCTGTCTCCCATCAGGTGATGGGATGGTGAGTGAGAATGAGGAGGAGAAACCCCATCAGGAAGATGCTGAGCAAGTAGAACCACAAGGAATGTTATCAGGAAGATCCAAAGGGAATGTTTCCGGGTGTTGTGCATTCCCAGAAAAAGCAAAAGTCTGTGAGACTCAGAAAAGGCCAGAGGAAAACTTCAGTAGCCACTCAGACCTTATTACACGTGACAGAATCCACTTGAAAGAAATATGCTACAAATGGCATGAGTGTGGGGAAAGCTTCAGTCGGAGCTCAGACCTTGTCACACATTGGAGAACCCACACTGGAGAGAAACCCTACATGTGCTCTGAGTGCAGGAAAAGCTTTAGTCAGCGTTCAAACCTGATCAGACATCAGAGAACCCACACAGGAGAGACGCCCTACACATGCTCTGAGTGCAGGAAAAGCTTCAGTCAGAGCTCAGACCTTATCACACATCAGAGAATCCACACAGGGGAGAAGCCCTACACGTGCGCTGAGTGTGGGAAACGCTTCAATCGGAGATCACACCTTATCCGACATCAGAGAATCCACACAGGGGAGAAGCCCTACACATGCTCTGCGTGTGGGAAAACCTTCAGTCGGAGCTCACACCTTATCCGACATAAGAGAATCCACACAGGGGAGACGCCCTACACGTGCTCTGAGTGTGGGAAAAGTTTCAATCAGAGCTCAAACCTTATTACACATCAGAAAATCCACATGAGAGAGAACTGTAATAAATGCCTTGACTAGGGCTGGCCAAAGATTTTTGCACCATCTTCACCGTGGTCTCTCAGCTCCACCAGATGAGTTGCCTGTTTCTGCCTTTTGCAGCTCACCTTCTTTGGGGTCAGTCCTCTGATCTTTTCTATCAACTCCTTTCCTTTTGAGTCATAGGAGCGTGTGTCCCTCCAGCCAGGAATGTTCATCCGCTCCAGGTGGGAGAGAGAGGTTTGATTCCCAACAAGCTACACTGAGGCAAAAACTACCTGTGCCTTACAGCCACTAGGACTGTACGTGGCATTGACTGCTCAAGTTAGTGATCTTGGTGTAAAAAGACCATTATAGTTGTAATGCAGATGCAGCCCAGGTGCAGTGGTTGGCATTAGCTTTCCCCTTGACCTGACCTAAACTCCATCACTTTTCCTAGTCTAAACAAACCTTGAGCATCACGGTTATACTGTTCCCCCAGTTCAAAGCAATTGTTAGTCATTAAGTTCCCCCTTTGGGAACAATTTTTTTCATTCCCAGTTGCTCTGATGTTGCTTCAGTTTGTGCTGGAGAGCAGATATTTTTACTACCATTTTCCTCACTTAAAATATATTGAACTATAAGAAAGAGCAGGAACAGGGCAGGGATATGGAAAAATGTCATTTCACCCTCTGTAACAGCAGGGGAAGATAGGGTAAGTGAGAGGGATTCACTTATTCCCCATCACCATCCCAATCCCCCTGTTGTTCAGTTGGTTAGGTTAATATTTTTTTAAAGGGCTGGGAAGAGTATTCCCTAGTAAATGACTTGTAATTGGTAAGCAAAATACCCATGCATTGGGCTCCCAAAGCAGTTGTGGCCCAGGCCCTGCAGGAGGTCGCTCCTGAAGATATCTCCTTCCTAATCAGCTGCATGTTGCCTATTATTTGGGAAATGCAATCCCTATCTAGGTAGGGATGGGAAAAATGGAAGTGACATTTCTGTTCAGCTCACCCCTGGGAGATGCTGCAAATGTGTAGGAAATGAAATCTGTGTTGAATGTGGTATAGCTGCAGAAAGATTCCTATTTTTAATAGATACCTGACATTTGGTGTCTTACAGGGATTCTAAGCAGCACCTGAATTTAGTCCCTAATTTAAATCTGTGCCACCAGATTAAAGAAATAAAAGGGCATAGTTGGGAGAGTTATACCTCACTATCGCTACTGATATGTTGTGTGGTTGGGAAGAATTCTATGCCAGAGAAGTGTAAAATTTCTCCAAGTAAGGTCAAAGCTTTGACAAGAACTCAGGTAGAAATTGCAGGAACTAGTGGTTGATTTTCACCCCAGAGGTGGAAGCTATGGTGACCTGTGGCCAAGGTAAACTATTTTTAGAACCCTGCTCCCTTGTTAAGTGGCATTGATCATGCTTCTAAAGGATGCCATGATTCAATTGGGCACAACTGACTTTTACCATTTGGATCCAAAGTTTCATGAAGCACAGAGCGAAACAGCTGATTCCTTCAGAGCCATTCCATGCCTATGGGTCCCAATGCCTTGTTGGACAAGAAGCAATTCCATTCTGGGCAAATGATGGTAGCCAATGAGGGAATGTATCAGATTCCAAGTTCAGACTGCAGGATACATGAATGCTAAGTCCAGAGTCTGTGGTTTGGTCTCTTAGTTTTGCTATTAAGTCTAATGCATTTGTATCACTTCTCCTCCTGCTACTACTTTGAAGGATTAGGAAGTGTGAAAATAGAGCACAGGTGGTTTTTCTCGTGATGCAGCCTTCCCACGTAGTGTGAGACCCCTTTCACCCAGACTTCTGGGAAAAGACCCAGGGAGAAATGAACTCACAGAAAAGGAAGGCTCCTAGGTTATTGTAGAATGTGACTTCACATAAAGCTAACTGGGTGGAAATGGGAATTAGGAGAAAACTGCTGTCATAAATATAAAGGAAGGGTAACAACCTTCCTGTATACAGTACTATAAAATCCCTCCTGGCCAGAGGCACAAAATCCTTTTACCTGTAAAGGGTTAAGATGCTCAGGTAACCTAGCTGGCACCTGACCAAAAGGACCAATAAGGGGACAAGATACTTTGAAATCTGCGGGGACGGGGAGGAGGAAGGCTTTGTTTTCTCTGTTCTTCGTCTGTCTGTTCTGGGTGTTTGCCGGAGACAGATCAAGAAAGCAAGCAATCCAACTCCATTAGAATTAGTAAGTACTAGCAAGGGAATGCCTTAGCTTACTTTTATTTTGGGTTGTGATTTTCTCTGTGCTAAGAGGGAGGTGTATTCCTGGTTTTCTTTTTGTAACTTAAAAGTTTTGCCCAGAGGGAAATCCTCTGTGTTTTGAATCTGATTGCCCTGTGAGATTATCTTGCACTCTAATTTTACAGAGGTGCTTCTTTTATCTTTTTTCTTTCTAATAAAGTTCTGTTTTTTTAAGACTCTGATTGTTTTTTTTAGTGTCCTAAAAAACCCCAAGGTTGGTCTGTGGTTATCTTGTTTATTCTCAAGCCTCCCCAGCAAAGGGGGTGTAGGGCTTGGAGGGATATTAGGGGGGAATAGGAACTCCAAGTGGTCCTTTCCCTGAGTTTTCTCTAATCACTTGGTGGTGGCAGCGTTAGGGTACAGATGTGAGGACCCGCATGAAAGACCCCCTAAGCTTATTTTTCCCTAAGGTACAAGGTAGAATGTGTGCCTTCGGGAGTTTTTTAACCTAAGCTGGTAAAAATAAGCTTAGGGGGTCTTTCATGCGGGTCCTCACATCTGTACCCTAGAGTTCAGAGTTGGGAGGGAACCCTGAGAATTGCCCTATCGGTTTATATATCGTTGAATAAGTTGTTCCTAGCAACAATGAAATTAAACATGAAGTTAATTAGTGTCATGGAAAAGGCTGATTATGTGATAACTTTCAGTGTTACAATATAATTCAGTTTTTCTTTTAGTTCTCTCTGTGCCCCCTCCTACTACATAGGAAATATTTTAATTTCAGGATTAGCCACCCTCACTCCAAAGGAATTAGAATGAGGGAATATGTGAGAGAAATAGCATGAACGAGAATAGAGACCCAGTATAGACTGTAATTATTTCTATTTAAAATGGAATTTATTTTGATAAATTTTAAAATAAATCTTCCCTTAAGAGGAAAATTACTTGAGACAAGATGTGTAGCCTTTTACCCAGTTAGAGGGTAACAGCCACAGAGTTCTCCAGGTCTCTTGTTTGCAAAGCAAAGATGTCACATCAGGCAGGAGATGTCAAAATCTAAAATGGCGATGGATGTGTGATGATAGCTTTTCTGGGTTGTTTTTCGGTTTGGTTTGGTTTTTTAATTTAATTTAAATTTTGCAACCAGTTATTTTGATAGGTGCTGAAGCCCCTTTTCCTTTTTAGCACAGCTGTTTAACCCTCAGGCCTGGCTCTGGAAACCTCCCCAAAACTTGCTTTGTGTTTCTTTCATGTTTGATATCTTTGGGGTACACATCTAGATTACATGCGGTTCACAGCAACAGATACTTTAAGAAACCTGCTGGGTTAAGCGGGCCTTTTCCAAACTGACATTGGCTCAAAATCTGCCTCAATTCAGCTGGATTGGGACATGTCTGTATCAAAGGAGTGGTTCACACCTGATTTGTCCAGAGACCTCGGGGGAGGTGTGGTAAGATAGGATAAGTAGGAATCCACAACAATAAAGTTAAAGGTAAGGGTGACAGACCTTCACCTTGCAGGTCAACAAGCCTGTTCTGTTCATTCCCTCTGACGCCTCTGGCACTGGTCACTCTCAGGCAGCTCACTGGGCTAGATGGACCATTGGTCTGACCCAGTATGACCAGTCTTGCGTTCATAGGGCCTTGTCTACACTGGCAAGTTTCTGCGCAGTAAAGCAGCTTTCTCAGTGTAACTCCCGAGTTGTACACACTGCCAAGCCACTTACTGCGCAGAAACTGAGCAATTGCAGCGCTGTAAAAAAAAAACCCCCGACGACAGGTGTACAGCTTTCTGCGCTGGGACTACAGTGCCGCGGTGCCAGTATAGACACCCTGGTCAGTTACAGCACTGTGATTGGCCTCCGGGAGGTGTCCCACAATCCCTGTTCTCACCTCTCTGGTCACCGGTTTGAACTCTACTGCCCTGCCCTCCGGTGACCAACCGTGAACCCCCACCCCTTAAATTTCTTGGGAATTTTGAAAGTCCCCTTCCTGTTTGCTCGGTGATTCATGCAGCGGTCTCAGCGCGTCTTTCCAGGTGACCATGCCTGCTCCACGCACCAGGCGATCCCCCACTTGGAGCAATGTTGAGCTGCAGGACCTCATCAGCATTTGGGGAGAGGAGGCTGTCCAGTCCCAGCTGTGCATCAGCCGTAGAAATTATGATACGTATGGACAGATTTCACAATGCATGAGAGAAAGGGGCCATGACCGGGACACACTGCAATGCAGGGTCAAAGTGAAGGAGCTGTGGAATGCCTACTCCATGGTGTGGGAGGCAAACTGCCACTCTGGTGCTGCACCCACAAGCTCCCGGTTCTACAAAGAGCTGGATGCGATCCTCAGTGGTGACCCAACCTCCACTGCGAAGGCCACTGTGGATACTTCAGTGGCTCACGTGCCAGTCGAGAGTGGACCGAGCCAGGAGGAGGAAATCTTGGATGAGGATGTGGAGGCGAAGGGAGACCCAGAGGCAGAGGATGAGTCAGAGTTCAGAGATGCATGCAGCCAGGAATTCTTCTCTACCCCGGAGGAGGCTAGCCAGTCACAGCTGTCGGAGCTTGGTGAAGCGCAAACAGGAGAGGAAGCCCCTGGTAAGTGGCTTTGATTTGGGGAATCACTGAAGTGAGTTCTTGGGGGCAGGAGGGTTGCAGAAAGGAGGCTTGTGTCTGTATGATGTGCGTACCGCAACATGCCTAGTTGAACGGTGGAACAGGGTGATGATTGACTCCCTCACTTCACGGGAATCTGCGCCAGAGATCTACATAAAACTGTCATGGAGACACAGGGCAATCCGCTGCTGCAGGTTCTTTGTCAGAGCTGGTTTGTTTCTTGCCCCATTAAGGGTAACTTTCCTGCACTACTCTGCCGTTACGGGAGGGGCGGGGTGGGACCATTGCTGCACACAGGCGAGCCATATAAGGGCCAGGGCAGACGTCAGAGTCTTGGAGAAGACCCTCCCTTGATTCCCTGCTCACCCTCAGCAGCGAGATATCTTCCATAATGAACACAGCCTGTGGAAAATGTGGGCACAGAAATTATTATAAGTCCCCCCCACCCCCAGCGCTGTCTCTCCCCAAGAGCCACATGCCCAGTGTACAGTACAGTTCTGGAACAGTGATTTCCCCTTCCCCTGCTGTTACCATTTTGGGGGTCTTGTGCTTGCTTGGCGTCAGCCAGTTAGTGATAGGTATGTGAATAGCGGCTGTGTTTTAAATCACTGCATCAGTGGTCTGTGTGTTGCAAACAATACTGCTTCTGTAAAATGTTGCTTTTTGGCTTCACATATATGCCCTTGGGATCCCAGCCTCCCTCTTTGTTATTGCCGGCTGAATGGCTGCACAGAATTAGAAAGCGGCCATGAAGAACTAAAGAGAACTTTCTGCATGAGTCATGATGCACTCTGCAGCTGAAAAACAAGAACTGAAGGAGTGGCCAGACAGCGAGAAGAGGGACCAAAAGGAGAACGTGGTGTGCCAGAACGAAGCCATAGAGCAGCTCTTAAACATTATGGAGTGCCAAGAGACACGCTGCAGGTGCTACTAGCACTGCAAACCAAGCAACTCCGCAACCACCCTCCCCTGCATCTGTTGTCGCAAAACTCTTTCCCATTCACCCCCCAGACAGTGCCAACACACTCTTAGCAACCTCCTGGTTCCAGTGTGTACCCACTGCATTCCACTCCTGCCCCCATCACAGTCCAGCCCTGCGGACACCCAGTACCCAGTGCACTCAAAACCTGTCCCTTTCTGTAGTTTATTCCTGCTGAAGTACAGTACCCACTGCATTGTACTCCAAAGGATAAGGTTGCATATGATACCTGGACATACACAAATCTTTAACCGTCCCTGGACCCCACCTCCTCATGGGACCCTCCCTTCCCCCATCCCCCACAGTGCTGATGTGTTGTGTTTTTGTTTTTCTCTCCTCCGGTGGTTGCTTTTTAATAAAAGAATAGTTTTGGTTTGAAAGCAATCTTTATTCCATTAATGGAAAGCAAACAGAGCCTTGCAAAGAAACACGCAATTCTCTTAAACCTTTATGATGCATCATCTGCACCAATCACAATCACCTCTTAGCATTACAAGCACTGCACTCCCGTGCATAGCAACAAATATTAGTGGCTTTCAGCTTCAAATTGCTGCCTCGAGGCATCTCTGATCCTTATGGCCCCACGCTGCACCCCTCTAATAGTGCTGGTCTCTGGCTATTCAAATTCAGCCTCCTGGTGCTCAGCCTCAACCGTCCAGCCCTGAGTGAAGCTTTCACCCTTCCCTTCACAAATATTATGGGGCATACAGCACACAGCTATAAGCGTAGGAATATTGTCATCGGCCAGGTCCAGCCTTCCATATAGGCAGTGCCAGCAGGTCTTTAAATGGCCAAAAGCACACTCAACAGTCATTCTGCACTTGCTCAGCCTGTTGTTGAACCGCTCCTTGCTGCTGTCAAGATGCCCTGTGTATGGCTTCATAAGCCATGGCATTAAGGGGTAAGCAGGGTCTCCCAGGTTCGCAATGGGCATTTCGACTTCCCCTACAGTGATCTTCTGGTCCGGGAAGAAAGTCCCTGCTTTCAGCTTCCTGAATAGGCCAGTGTTCTGAAAGATGCATGTGTCATGCCCCTTTCCAGATCAGTCTGCGTTAATGTCCGTGAAGTGCCCACGGTCATCCACAAGTGCCTGGAGAACCATAGAAAAATATCCCTTGTGATTAATGTACTCGGTGGCTAGGTAGTCAGGTGCCAGAATTGGAATATGCATGCCATCTATCCCCCTCCGCAGTTAGGGAAGCCCATTTGTGCAAAGCCATCCACAATGTCACACATGTTGCCCAGAGTCTCAGTCTTTCAGAGCAGGATGCGATTAATGGCCCTGCACACTTGTCAACACGCGTCCAACGGTCAACTTTCCCACTCCGAACTGGTTAGCGACCGAGTGGTAGCAGTCTGGAGTAGCCAGCTTCCACAGTGCAATTGCCAAGTGCTTCTCCAACGCAGCTCTCATTCTCATGTCCTTGCACCACAGGGCTGGGGCGAGCTCATCACACAGTCCCATGAATGTGGCTTTCCTCATCCGAAAGCTCTGCTGCCACTGCTCATCATCCGAGACGTGCATCACGATGTGACCCCACCACTCGGTGCTTGTTTCCCGAGCCCAAAAGTGGCATTCCACTGTGGTCAGCACCTCCGTGAATGCCACAAGCAATCTCGTGTCATAGCTACTACACATGGCAAAATCAATGTCGAACTCCTCTTGCCTTTGTAGTTTAAGGAATAACTCCACTGCCACTCGTGAGGTGTTAGTAAGTGCAGGATCCATTCCTACAGACCGAATAGGCAGAGCGCGCAGTACACAAATCATTGAAAGATGGCGCCAAATGCAGATGGAAGCACAGGGATTGCTGAGATACGAAGCAATGCATAACAGGGCATTCATGGAGGTGCTGACCACTGTGGAATGCCGCTTTTGGGCTTAGGAAACATCTCCATCACCTTCCCACAACTCTTAGCAGCAGAAGAGGAAAAGATACTCAGTGGGATAGCTGCCCAGAGTGCACCGCTCCGAACACCGCTGTAAGTGCCTCAACTGTGAACACGCTATTGCGCAGGCAGCTGACAGTGTGAACACACAATAGCGGTTCCCCTTCAGCGCGCTCTGAGCAGCACTGTAACTCCCGGCGAAGTAACTCTGCCAGTGTAGACAATAGCCTGAGAGAGACTGACTGCCAAGATCCCAGAACTAATCCCCTCTGGGGAATGAAGCACAACGGTGACAGGCTATGCAGCCTGCTCTAGTCTCCCTGTACCTGAAAACCCTGCTAGCCCAACGTGCTGGACCATCTATGCCATTACCTGGTTCCTAAACTGCAGCTACAGTTCCTACTCCAGGTGAGTCCAAAGCCCGAGAGGTACAGAGATCCAACCCCTTATAATCTTAGAAACCTTTTGTTCCTTTTTCTATTTTTTGTCTGTTTCTTTTTATGAACCTGGAGACCTCCCAGACTTTCTATTAGATTGGAGGGGGCGAGGTGGTGCGGTGTGTGTGCATGTGTGTGTGTGTGCACGCCTCTGAAATCTACAAAGGGAAGATGCTAGGAAGACTAGTTCCCCAAATCTTAATAGCCTTAAAACTCTGCCCTATGAAATGACTGAATGCATGCTCCTCACCTGTTGAAGCATTGCAAGGAATTGAGTTGTCAGATATATATTGTTCAGTAAGAGCTCTTTGAATTTCTTTTACTTCAGCCTCTACTATACTATACTATACTTAAAGACATACTAATGTCTCTCTAAGGTCTGTATGTGTTTTTGGGTGAGAGGACAGGAGAAGTATTAGCTACAAAATAGTGAAAGCTAAGGAGAAAACTGTAATTAGTTTTGAGGTTGTGGGCTAAATGTAAGCAATAATTTGGTTTCAGTATTGAAATATTCAGCTGGCTAAATCTGGGATGCACTGCTTGGGTAAAAAACTCTGGGGTTTCGGCATCACTAAATATGCACCTGCCTTCTTCGGTTGCTCTTTTAGGATTTTTAAGGGTTGATTTTCTCCTGTATTAATCTGATGGTTAGACTAAATTGATTACTTGATTCCAATACAATATCCTTGTTAACTCATTGATTTACTGATTTGACCTGAACTTTATCACTGCATTGTTTAACCCTTAGCTGAGTGATGTTTATAGTCATTTAGCCTTAGTGATGTGTGCTCTCGGCTTTATTTGTTCATGTTAATAAAACATATAACTGGGATAAAGTGCCACAGGACTCTTTGCTGCTTATCCCAATGGAAATCTTTCTCAGTGCCACCTTTTTAGCCCTGGCTTTGGGTGATTTGAAGTTGGCTCTCTGGTCTTAGTTGTAGGTGGAATCTTGATCACCTTCTGGGGCTTGGCAGCTTAGAACTTTTGGGGGCTTTTCTCTGCCTTTTTGGTTCCCACTGCAGTCACCACATTCTGATGATTGTTCCTAGACATGGCCATGGTGGCCTTCCTGGGGATCTTGGCAGCTTTAGCCAGCTTCTTGGTGGCTATTTTCCTGCTCAGAGCCACTGTCTTCTTCTCATGCCTTGTCCTGGAGGCCCAGCTGCTGGTTGAATAGGAAGGAGCCAAGGTGCTGGTGACTTTAGCCTGCACCAAGTTGCCTTTGCTCATCAGACTCCTGAATCCAAACTGCATGTGGTTCTTGTTCTTCTGCACAACATAGCCCATGGAGAACAGGGATCTGCAAATGTGCATTCATATGATACCTTTGTTTAATTTATGAAAATATAAACTAGATACAGAAGACTGGAATCATTTCAACTGATGGAGAGGTTTGCTACGTTTTTATGCATTTGCATAGTGAAACATTGAGTGTTTACATTCATTTCAAGAGTGGAATTTGTGAGCATAATGGAGAATATAAATGAAATTGTTTTCCCTTTTTAAAAAAAAAGTGTTATCAGAGGGTACTTGGATTTGAACCAAGGACAACTTGATCTGCTATTAAACACTCTACCACTGAGCTATATCCCTATGGCAATAGTGGGTTGGAGTTATGATCTCCAGGACTTTCAAAGACAGACCCTGCTTCAGCGAGTTCCTTTTCTATTCTCGGACCACAGGTGGTTTTAAAAATGGGGTTTGATTAAACTTCATAAATGTCGTAAACACCAAGCTTGCACACCCACTGATATAGCTTCTCCCACTGACATAGCTGCCACCTCCTGGGGAAGTGGATTAACTACACCGACAGGAAAACTCTCTCCCATCAGCATAGAGCAGTGGTTCTCAAACTGTGAATCAGGACCCCAAAGTGGGTCGTGACCCTGTTTTAATGGGGTCACCAGGGCTAGCGTTAGACTTGTTGGGGCCTGGGGCTGAAGCCAAAAGTCTGAACCCCACCACCCAGGGCTGAATCCCTCAAGCTTCAGTTTTGCCCTCCCCCTGGGGGGCAGGGCTCAGGCTTCAGCTTTGGCTCCCCCACCTCTGCCCGGTGTGGAGGGGCTTGGTGTTTGGTCCCCCTTTCCTAGCATCATGTAGTAAGTTTTTTTGGCAGAACTTCATTTCACATGCAGTGAAATGAAGTTTGAGAAACCCTGGCATAGAGCATCTTCATTAATGAGCTGCAGCAGTGTAGACTCAAAGTTTGAAATGTAGACTTGTCCTTAGCCTATGAGTAAGACTAGACTTGTTTCCCTATGGCACCATGGGTGCTCAGGCATTGAAAGTACAGCCATGAAAGCACCACACACCAGCCTTCCCTAGTTGGCAAGAATCAAACCACCAGAGAAAGACCCCCATGGTTTCCCAGCCCAGCTCCCTAAGCACTCAGCCACAACCACTTAACACAGGAGCTTTTCTACCTTATGGTTCGGTTCTCACTGAAGTGTCATTTCCAATTGTTTGCTCAGACTGGCTTACCCAGCACACTCACTGCTGTGCAGTTCTGTAAGCGTGGTCATGGCTGAACAGCAAGAATTCCTGCCCATTTCCCTACTGGCTGGAGCATGGTTAGAGTATGTTTGTGGTTAATGATGTTACTATAGATTGTTCATTTCCTACCTTGACAATTCGGACAGTCCCTTTTCCCATCATATCTCCAGCACATCAGTGATTCCAATAGCAGGGGCAGGTTTTCTCTGGGGCACGGAGATTTTTCGGGAAGTTGGCGGCTCCTTTCTTTCCTCACTGTGGAGTACACTCAGCTTTTTATTCCACCCTTGATGACTCATGGAATAAGAATAGCAGCATGAAGCGGAGAGGGAATATCTCACTGCCAGAGGGGAAGGTGGCCACGTCCCCTCTGTCTGACCATTGCCATTGCACGAGAGAAGGTTTCAATGGAATCAAATGCCCTGACTCAGACAAGAGACACAGGGAGATTTTGCTGTTCATGGATCCATGCAAAGGAAATTGTTTCTCTGTGTGAAAATGAGGAGGGAAATGAAACACCCACATGGCGGTGCCTAAGCCAAAAGGGAACCCTATAGGATTAGAATAGGATAAGTTCTCAAGCAGCATGTTTCTTACTTTGCCCATCTGTCAATTTTGATTATTATTGCTGGAAATATTTTGCCATTGGGTTGTGTGTTTACACAGAAATTGAGATTTACCAACAAATGCGTAATTCTTCCAATCCTGCCTAGTCTGCAGTTGGTGAGTTTAGAGGGACACACTCACTCTTCCCACTCCCCATGCCAGGCCTGGGCTCTCCAGGTTGTTAACTTCCCACACTGCTGGGATCCTCCCCTGATCTCCCCTCAGACCTCTACCCCCCCACCCCCACTTCTGGGATCCCCTCCCAGCACTGTCCAACTCCCCTGGTGGCAGGATCCCCTCCCATTCCTTTCTCCCCTCCGAGCAAAAACTCTGCACTTTTCCCACACTAGGAGTTGAACCCAGGCCGCCTGGGTGAAAACCAGGAATCCTAACCACTAGACCATATGGGACTGGTATAGTCAGTAACATTTAAAAGTAGCCATTCTTCACCAAAAAAAACCCCTTCAAAAACAGACTTCAAAGAGCAACTGCAGAGTTACAATTTATTTGCAAACTTAACACCATTAATTTGAGCTTGAATAGAGACTGGGAGTGTCTGGGTCACTACAAAAGCAATTTTCCCTCTCTTGGTATTGACACCTCCTCATCAATTATTAGGAGTGGACCACATCCACCTTGACTGAATTGGCCTTCAGCACTGGTTCTCCCCTTGTAAGGTAACTCCCTTCACTTCATGTTCCAATACATATTTATGCCTGTATCTGCAATTTTCACTCCATGCATCTGAAGAAGTGGCTTTTTACCCACGAAAGCTTATGCCCAAATAAATCTATTAGTCCTTAAGGTGCCATCGGACTCTTTGTTGTTTTTGTGTATTTTGTGTATTCTAAGCTGATCTTAACACTTTCAATGCCCTTACAAACTTAGGGTATGGCTACACTTGCAGATGTAGAGTGCTTTGAGCTAAACCAACCTTCGTAGAGTGCAGTAGGGAAAGCGCTGCAATCTGTCCACACTGACAGCGTCAAGTGCACTGGCATGGCCACAGTTGCAGCATTTGCAGCACATTGGGAGCGGTGCATTATGGGCAGCTATCCCAGCATGCAATTGACTGCAACGTGCTTTTCAAATGGGTGTGGTGGGGTGGGGTGGAGTGTGACAGGGTGTGTGTTGTGTGTATGGGGGGGAGAGAGTGCATTTTGGGGGGGCTGAAAGCATGTCAGCGTGCTGTCTTTTAAGACAGCAGCAGACCTCCCCCTCCTCCACGCCTCTCTCTCTCACACTCAGCATTCCACAGTAATGGCTTGCTTTGTCTCGGAGCCGGCTGTCAGAAACGGAGCTTTCAAAGGGCATATCCGCATTCCTAGGAGAGTTCAAAACAATGAGAACAGTGGCCACTTGACTTAAGGGGATTATGGGACATTTCCGGAGGCTGATTAGAGCGCAGTAATGCAACACCTCATTCACATTGACGCTCGGGCATTTCAGCCACTACGCAACAAGCGTTAATCTTCTCGCCGAGGTGGAGTACCAGGAGTGCTCTAGCGGTGGAGTCAGAGTGCTCTACGTGCCTTGCCAGTGTGGATGGGGTGTGAGCTAGGGTGCCCAGGGCTGCTTTAATGCGCTCTAACTCACAAGTGTAGCCAAGCACTTAGATGCTTCTCACTTAGGCTGGTTGCTTTTCAGACAGGCTCTCCCCTTTGATCAGCACTTCCGTTGCTTGGTGTGGTGCTGTCTGTAGATGTAGGTGGAAGAGAGAGAGAAAGCATGGCAAATGTCTCTCCCTTTTATCATGTCCTTTCTTCCCTCTTGGCTTTGCTCCCCCCCTTCAGAGTCAGGTGAGCATTAATGAGTCTCTCCAAGCAAGGTTGAGCAATTCCCCTGTGTGGCCTTATGCAGGTGAATCATTACATTGTAGCTCCCTTGCTGGACAATGGCTGTTGATGGGCTGTTTGACACTCCAGGTATTGGTTACTTTCCTTGCTGTTGCTACTGGGGAGCTAATATTTGGCTGATTCCCCCAACTTACAGCATAGTGACAACCATACTACACAATTCTCATAACTTCATATGCATTAATGATATACATATATGGATAGAGAAATGACTTTCAGCAGATCATAACCTTTCCCCTGATACCTTACAAGTCATGCTCTATATGTAAGATCACGATTATATGAAAATGAGGAATATGGGGGTTACAGCACGCTCCCCCAAAGGTATAGACTGTCACACAGAGATTCTATTTTCATTTGTTATGTAACTAACTTTGACCTCTGTGCCTAACACTTATAATCACTTAAAATCTATCTTTCTGTAGTTAATAAACTTATTTTAATGTTTTACACTTCCTTGTGAAATTGTCCAAAGTGCTTAGGAAAGCTGCTCAGATTAAAAAGGCTGATGCATGTTCACTTTCTTTTTGAGGAAGTGGTGAATTAATTAATGAGCTTGCACTTTTCAAGAGGTTTTGAGCAGTGTAAGATGGTACATTTCTGAGGTGCAAGGCTGAGGGCTGGGGAGATATGCTGGTGTCTCTCTATGTATAATTGAGAAGTGGCTTATACAGCATTCATGCCACTTAGTTGGGTGCATTTCTGCATGTTGTTGGCTGAGTGATCAGAGCACCAGGAGGGGTTTTGCTGCTTGTCACTAGTGCAGCATTGTAAGACACAGCCCAGGCTAGAGAGATAAGAGGACAGAACGGTCCCACAGTTTGGGATTGTACCCCACGGATCCCACCACACAGAGACCCTCCTGTGACCAGCCGTGGTAATATTGTGCTTAGTACTCTGCCTTGTAGCTTCAACAGCTGCAGATGCAAGATGAGTTACAGTGACCTTGACCTTCTTTCCATGTTTATCCAATGCCTCCTTTTGACACTTGTCAGCAAAAAGACCCGTTTCTTTTGCAAGCATTTGTATGGCTATCCAGAGTCGGACTTCTCCATTAACAAAAAAGAGTGACCAAAAGGTGACAAGAGGACGCGTGTTCAGCAAGGCGGCACTGGATGCTGGATCTGCTCTTTATCCAGAAGGTCTCTTGGCAAGCTCTGCCACAGTGCCACTCTCTGGGACTTCTTCCCTAACTGCTCCATTGCTCGGCAACAACAATAACATGAAAGGTGAAAGCACAGTAATTCTCCATTTCCTGCAAGGCCTGCAGAGAACCCTCTAGAAGGGTGTCTGTGCATAGATATCCCCAGCGAATCGCATGGGCGCACAACACAGGCTCTCCTGTCACAGCAAATTGCAGCCGGAGCAACCTCCTTGCCAATGCCAATGCCTGTAGACTTTTCATCAACTCCAGATTAAGGATTTGATTCTCTCCAACGCTCCTCTGGAAAGAAGCCTTTTCCTTCACAAGCAATTACTTGGAATTGTGAAGGGAGGTCTCTTCTGTTTCCTAGGAAGACAGAGGAAAATGTGAGCAGAGGAGACAAAAGCCATAGAACAAGGCACCACTGGGAGTTGAACCCAGAATGTCTTGTTTACGAGATAGGTGCTTTAGCCTACTAAGCCATGGTACCTTCCTCTAGGGCCTTTTTGCAACGGTTCCCCTTGACAGTCCAAGACAACACCTTCACATTCTAAAGTATGGACGTTCCCCATTTCCCTCAAGACTTTCAGACTTTTTGCTGTCTGGCTCTGTGCACAGAAAGCCACAGCTGAGTTGACAGAGGGCTTCTAACATGCGCTTCTCCCACAAGCTGCTGTGATCATATACTGATTAGTGTTTCAGTCACAGCAACTTCAGCTCAACTCTAAGTCATGGTAACCTTTCCATCAGCTCCAAACTTACCATTTAACACTTTCCAAGACTTAGCCACAAAGAAGGCTCTCTCTGTCTTGAACAAGCACTTACAAGGATTGTGCAGTGAGGTCTTTTCTTTTCATGAGAAGAGATACAAAAAAAGGAGCCTGACAGACAAGCTAGATTCAGCAAGGGAAGAACTGGGAGGCCAAGCCACGATCTCCTGGTTAGTAGGAAGGCTCTTCATCCAGTTCTTCCCAAAGATTACTATCTAGAGGCCACTTCCCACAGAGACCAATTATGGTTACAGACCCATCCTGAAATTAGACTAGGATATTTTAAAGCTTTATCTTGTAGTAAAGTAACACAATTCAAACATGTCATCACGGAGGAGAAAGCACTCCTTCATTTCATATTTATTGCTACTGATCTCACTGACAAACTTCCTTTTCTCGGTGCTGCTCCCAGCACTTTAGGGAGTTTTTCCTCTTCTCCCTTCCAGCTATGGTTATGGGACTGCAGCAGCTCCCCAGATGGCCAGCTTTGCTCTTTCACTTACATCCTTCACTTCTTTGGATAAAGCTGTGTTTGCCACCAGTTTACTCCATAGCTGAGACCTCAGGTACCAGCAGCTAGTTACAAATGCTCAATTCCCATTGCCAACAGTGGGAGGTTATCCTGGGCTGCCAGGGCTGCAGGATTTGGCCCAAAGTCAGTCAAGATGCTACAGCTGCTGCACTCTTATATGGTGAGTCCTACAGCCTTTTACCAAATTGCTCTGCCATAGTCTGCAGGGCGGATTGATTTGCTGAGAATCTGGCAGAAGAGAGACCTGGGAGTATTGAAGGAAAATGTCCTCAGTAGTCACAACCTGCAGGAGCAGGAAAGGTTGGGTTTGTTTTAAACTTCTCTCCCTGCTCAAGCCTTTAATCATTCCTATGACTCTTCTCTGAACCCTCTGTAATTTATCAGGGAAAACAATCAACCAATGAACCAAACAAACAAACCAAACCAGACTGTTCTGACTGATGTAACCATCTATTGCCTTCCAAGGTTGAATATAAATCAGATCATTCCATTCACCCAAGAGTTCAACTTTAAGGGCATTTTGTTTTCTAGTTAAATCAAATCCTGTGCAACAGCATTATTGTTAACTCATCACTTGGTCACTTTACATTCACAGGTTCAAAAAGTTGGCAGGTCTAAGTCTTTCCTCCTACACCAACATGAAAAAAATCAGTGACAGAAAATGCCCTGAAGCACCTCTTCTGCCTTGCACGACAGACTGGGGAAATACACGAGGGAAAGTGCTTTCCTCTCTCCTCCTGACACTGGGTAACATTTCTGTCTGTCCTTGAGATCCTGTCACAGGAACAAGCCTTGGGGATGCAAATAACATGTTAAGGCTTCATTGGTTTGTACATTCCTTTACTCCTTCATTAGTGATAAGGGTGCATGAGCTAGAAATAATCCAGCTCTGACTTTCTCACCGTGGGCAATTTACAGGCTCACAATAAAAAAAAATTCTTTCTTTCTAACCTGAGCAAGTTGAATCAAGTCATTGCGAGATGATAAATACAGAGCCCCAGGATGACTTTCTTTCATCAAATATTTTTTAGAGTATATCACATTAACTGGGTGGGTCTCCTGCGAGGAAGTGTCTGTCCAGTGGCAGAACCCTGTACATTCCCCATTTACAAACTCATCTTCAGTATATAAGCCACTGAACCAAGCAAGGGGGGAGGATCCCAGTGGTCGGGCTCCAGCCTGAGCAAGCCCCTGGATCCCGAGCCTGGCAAGCCCGAGTCAGCTGGTCTGGGACAATTGTGAGTTTTTAATTGTACTGTAGACATACCCTTGGTGTCAAAATCACAGCTTTCTCATGAGGGAATCAAGCCCTAGTCCCGCACATGAGAGGTCGGGATAGTCACCACTATACTCATGAGGTCAGAACTGCCAACTGCCCCTGCACAGGGACCTAGGGGAAGAACTTGGCCAGCTCCTAATGTGGCTGTCAGGAGACCCAGCTAGGCAGGAGTTGCTCTGGGTTCTATGCAGGGGGAGATTAACTGGGAGAAGTGGGGAGTTTGTCTCTCATTTACAGGGAGCTTTGCCAGAGTGGAGCCTGTAGGTCACATGCTGGGGGGCTGTCACGGGCACACAGGCTGTGCTCTGGAACAGCTCTGAATCAAACTCAGGCCGAGTCCTTTTCAGTGTGACACCCCTCATGGCACACTGTCACTGGGGGAAGCCCCCTTGGCTTCAGCACCTCCTGAGACTGACCTTGGACCTTTCAGCACCCCTGTTCCATATCAGGAGCTTCCTGTAGTGAGTCATCTTAGTAAGACACCTGGGAAAGCCTTACACCCCCCCCCCCGAAGGGGAGTCATGCACCCCCAACTTCCACAATCACCAGTGACTCTCAGCCAGCATTGTAAAACATACGGTTTATTAGTGGTCTGGAATACAGAGTGGGAAAGTTCTTTCTTAGTGCAGGATGTAGGAAGATTCAGCAAAGTCCATCTTGGTGATACCCAGAACTCACAGCCTGGGCTCCCCCCCCCCCAGTCCCAAAAACAGCAGACTCCTCGCTTCCAACAGCCCAACCTCAGCCATGCCCTTTTACCCCTCTTCTGTCCTTATTCTCTTTCCCAGGCAAACTGGTCACCGGGCGTCCACCTCTTTCTTTGTTCTCCAACTCATCCCAGCCAGCTGGCTTCTTCCAGCAGGTACGCCCCAGCCATCAGTTGTTAGGATACAGAATTTCTGGCTATTGTTTGGGCCCAGGCAGCTAGACAGCAGTCATACCGTCCTTTAGGGGTCTCTGCAAATATTAAACACCCTTGTCCCACCACCTGGATCAGTGGTCCCAAAACTTCTGAGGGTCATGCCCCCCTTACCCTTGTCCATGCCCCCCAGAAACCACAGCTGGGAATGGGGTCACAGCTACGGGTGAAGGGACTCAGACAGGGGTAAGAGGGTAAGAATTTTTCTACTGAAATTTTGAGACAATAAAACTCACACTGCTATTGTCCAGGAAACAAACCTAAACCTCCCAGGCAGAACCTAGGACATCTATTACTGAAACACCAAGGCTTCAGCTCCTTTTGTGAAATTTCCAGCTGCCCAATACTGCTCCTATTCCAGGGGAGCAATTCTTCACTCCTGTAAGCATTTATCTCAGCCCCATTCTGTGTATCACAGGTTTCTCTAGGAAAGGGCAGTGAATGGTTAAGGTCCAGTGATCCTCATTCAAATCAAGGTAGAACCTGAGAATCCTTTCCTAGGTTGTCGGAGGGGAGACATTTCAAAGGGCTCACCCACCTAGTGCCCTATGGCTCACCCCTAACCCTTGATGCTATTCCTTTCTATAGAGTGTGAAAGGAGCGGAGGCAGTGCTGGAGCCTCCTGGGGACACAGATTTGAGGCTTTGGGAGAAAGAGATTGTCTGAGACTTCAGAGTGCTGTAAACCATGCAGCCACCCCCTAAATCAGGGGCCTGTTCCAGCCCTGAGTCTGGGCTACCAGGATCCCTCCCACAGAGCAGGGTGCCCACAGATTACAGCCTGAAAATAGGCTGACTCCTGCTTTCCCTAGACCAAATGGCACCCCAGGCAAGAAGTGTCTTAGGTGCCTGCCCCCATATGTTAAATTTTAGAATATCTTATTTTTTATTGCATTTTAGCTCATTTCATGATTTTGATGCACAATTTGGATGCATGATTTTCTCTGTCATATAAGATTATAAATGTTCATGCTAGGATCTGTAAATCGTTATTTATTCATGCCATATATAAGCAAATAAAACAAATTCATTTCCTCTAAGCATATAGAAACTTTAATTTTAACAGTAACTGAAATGTACTAACATCTAGCAATCGAACTGTCACCAACACAGGGTGGACCAGTATTAAATAGTGTTACAGTAAGAGACAGCGTTAGAATGTTAACCCTAGTCCTTTAGTTCAAAGGTCACTTTTCTCGCCTTTGCTCTCATGAACTGAAGCGCAGATTTGAGAGTTCCAAAGATTGGCCAATGGCATTTTCAAGTGCTAAAATAGCAAGCGATGTCAGTCTCTCATTGGCCATCATCGATTGATGATATGGTTTAATTAGCCGGAGTTTCAAGGTGAGGTTGGCTCTGTCCACTGCCTTCCGTTGTGCTACAGGGCACCAAGTCACTGGCAGCCAATATGTGAAGCTGGGAGAAGAGAGTGGGGTGGCAAGTGGTGGCAGGCCTCTTGCCATCAGGGTCTAGCTGCCCAACTTCCTCCTCATACCGCTGGGCCCCAGTCGCCTTCTGGTAACTCAGGAACTAAGGCAGCAATGGGGTGAGGAAGCAAGTAAATCTGAGCAAGGAAGGCAAAAGTTAATCTTGCCTTCATGAGCCGCTCGCAATGATGTCCTTTTTCTGTGCCACAGCTGACAAAAACATCCCAGACAGAAAAACAGTAGGCCAAAATGTAGCCTAACAGCTGCTGAAATAGCTCAGTTGGGGGAGTGCTACACTGACGATCTGAAGGTCCCTGGTTCAATCCCAGGCTTTGACATGCTCTTCCATCTGTCTTTCTGCAGAGGTGGCTGTTTTCTGAAAGTGCAGCAGTTCCTTTAACTGCCACTAGTCCCTTATTTTGGGTTATGCAGCAGGAAAAGACAGCATGGCTTCTGCATGGAGTTGGCCCACCTGACCTTTCATTCTTCTCTTGCTCTTTCTCAGCAAGGGGAAGAAAAAACAGCTCTCCTTCAAGCTGGAGTCACAAGGGCAACATAAGAATGACTTCCTGAGCACCGGCTCCAGTCCTCTGCTCTACCAGCTGACCTATCAAGGGGCTGCCACCACTTTCACTAGGTTTGCCCGTCAGTGTGTGTCAGGGCGAGTTCCAGGCAAGCGGATGGAATTTGATGGGGGGGGGGAGAGCACTATGACAGAGTTTCTGTAGTGTAGTCATTATCACGTTTGCCTAACACGCAAAAGGCTCCTGGTTCAAAACCAGGGAGAAGTATTCTGGCCTCCTTTTCCTGGATCCGCTTGCTGTTCAGGAAGGTGCTCCTCCTTCTGCTATTGGCCCATCCCTGGGATAACTCCAACCCCCGCAAGACAGAAGGTGGTGAAATCAGCAGAGAAAGCGCCTTGACATCAGTCTGGAGAACCTAGAGGAATTAGCCATGTCTTCTTTTGGAGGCTTGTGGATTGGCCTCCTCTGCCCTTGGAGGTTGGCCTATAGAGGCTGTCACTGCCTGCTGGCCTCCTTTGCATGACTTGCAAAAGGAGGAATAAAGACAGGAATGGGCCAAAAAAGGAAAGTCAAGCTGAGGAAGGCAGGGAAGAAGATGTGCAGCGAAGTGGGGATAGTAAAGTGCCACAATTCATTCTGCCAAAGCCTGGGGAGGTGTGTTTGGCTTCTGGGAGGTAGAATCCTGTGCCTGCCTCTTGGCTTCCCAGGGATGGCTACTTGTAGCCCAGGAGAAGCAGGGTTCTGGGTGGAAGGAAAAGAAGCAATGGTTAGTCTGAGTGGGTTCCTTTCTGACCGAGATGGTCTGCTGTGGTGGGCTTGGGAGTTGCCTGCAAGCCATAGGTGGACTTGTTCCAGTGATTACTGCTGCTCCTTTCTGGCTGACCTGGGGGTGCCATTGATGACTTGGGAGTGGGGGCAGGGGTCTGACTGTGAGCGAATCGAATGTAGGAAGCCCGAGCCTGCCCCTCCAGGGGCCGAATCTTTCTCTTCTCTCCTGCCTTGGGGAGCCCAGCCTTAAGCCTGCCCAGCATGTGCTGCAGCTCAAGCATTAAGCCTTCCTGTGTGGCCTGTACTGGAGAGGACCCTGAACCCCTGTAGGGTACTGTTGGGGGGAAATCCCACCACAAATAATTCTAGCCAGAAGATCAACCCGTTGGGTCAAATGGGGCAAGCTCGAGGCCTGGTGACTTAGTCTGCGGGGCAGCAGCTAAAGCCATTTTCCCACATGTGGGGGAGTTGGCTGCCGAGTTTCACCCTTCCCGCTCCCTGCGCTGCTGCACCCTAAAATCCCTGTTAGCCAGCAAGATGAGCTGGGAGCCTGGAAAGAGGAGGCAAAGGGGTGGCCCGAGCCCCCTCTGGCACTGCCCCCGCCCCAGGCAGCCCACGGAGACCCGCTGCCTCCCCAAACGAAGCGTGGAGACGTGCCAGCCAAGCTAAGGGGGCTCCCTGCCCCCTCTGCCCCCTCCCTCCATGCTGCGCTGCTCCTGGAAGTGACTGGCATATCCCTGTGGCCCCTGGGGGGGAGACCATCTCCATGCACTGCCCCCCGCCCCAAGTTGAAACTCTGTAGCTGGCCCCCCCGAGCCCCGCACCTAGTAGCCACTGCTGGAGCAGAGCTTGTGCCGGTCACTTTGGGAGCCATGCCGCCCGAGGTAAGCACCACCTCCCTGACCTCCTCCCACACCCCAACCCCCTGCCCCAGTGCAGAGGATCTCTGTGTCTTCAACAAGCACTTACAAGGATTGGCCAAGAACTTTGGTTCTGTTTACAGGAAAGAAATACAAAAAAGGGAGCCCAACAGACAAGTTTCGTTTGCAAGGACAAACTGGCAGGCCAAGCCAGGATCTCTCAGTTACTAGGAAGGCTCTGTAGCCAGCTCTTCCCAAAGGCCAGTCTCTAGAGGCTTTTGTGACATGATGTACCTCAAAATAACCCCTGTAGCCCACATATTCATCAGTCATATATGGTTGTGATATTTCATACAAAGCATTCCATAGAAAAGTCATGATCTGCTGAAAACCATCCTTCTGTCCAAATATGTACAGCATTAGGGTGTATGAAGGACACTTGAACTAAGAATATAAAATAGGAGACTGTGTTTTTACCTTTTTCCTCCACCACCTACGCTGGAAGCAGCAGGAATCCTGAGAAAATGAAGGTCATTTGAGGATAGTGGTACAGGTTTCTATGTAATAAGGAGGGTAACATCCAGTGGGGTGAGAAAATTGCTTGACCTAACTGCTGCCTATAATAAGGTGTAAAGTTTAGATTGTGCATTTATCTTTTATTTTCTTTGGTAACTTACTCTGATCTTTTATGCCTACCACTTATAATCCTTAAAAATACATTTTTCTGTAGTTAATAAATCTATTTTATGCTGTACTTAAAATAGTGTACTTTGCTTGAAGTTCTTGGTAAATCTCAGCTCCATTACAAGGCTGGTTCATGTACTATTCAAAAAGAAAGAGGGGTGGATTCTGTGTAATAAACTCACACTGGTCAGGTTCTGACTAGGGCAAGATGGTATAATCCAGGGGTGCAAGGCTGCAGAGCTGGGGGGAATTGGCGGGAGGCTCTCTATCATTAGTTTTATGAGTGGCTGGGAGAAGCATTCATGTAACTCAGTCGGATGTGTCCCTACCTGTGGATGTCTGTGTAAGTGCAATATGTGCCAGAGATTCTGAGCTCGTCACAGCATCACAGTATGAGAGGGAGCCCAGGCAGTGGGACACAGGGCTCAGGGGTCTCACTGTTCAGGTTGCATCCCGGAGATCCCATCACAGACTTTCAACAACCACGGCAGATGTTCACTGGGACAGAGGTAGAGAGATGCCAAAATACTGATCTCCAGTGCCTGCAGACATCAAACGATCAGGAATTCTGTGCACAGAGAGGACCCTGCTAGTGGAAAATGCCTTTGGAAAAGACCCTTCTCTCAGCAGCTGTGGTCATATAGTGCTTAGTACTCTGTGTTGTGGCTTCAAGAGCCATGGATGCAAGTTGAGTTACGGTGACCTTTTGCTTGTCTCCACATTTCTTAGGTGCCTCCTTCCAACGCTTGTCAGAAAAAATGACCGGTTTCTTTTGTAAGCATTTGCATTGCTAGGCAAAGACAGTCTTCTCTGTTTCCTCAAAAGATTGACCAAAAGGTGGGAAGAGCAGACACATTTGGTAAGACACCACTGGCAGGTGCCTTGGTCAGCTTAGCCACAGTGCCACTTTCTGGGACTTTTCTCCTAACTGCTCCATTTTTCATCAATGACAATCAAAAGGAAGGTGACAGGAGAGTAACTCTCCATTTCCTGCAAGATCTGCAGAGATTGCACTATCAGGGTCTCTGTGCAGAGACATCCCCAAAGAATCACAAGGACGTGTGGCACAGGTTCTCGTGTTGCAGCAATTGCAGTCGAAGCAACCGCCTTGCCAATGCCAGTCACAGCAGCCTTTTCATCAACTCCAGGCTTGTGATTTGATTCTTTCCAATGCTTCTCTCCAAAGAAGCCTTTTCCTTAGCAAGCAGTTACTTGGATTACCCAGGGAGGTCTCTTCTGTTTCCTAGAAAGGCACAGGAAAATGTGAGCAGAGGAGACAGAAGCCATACAACAAGGCACCACTGGGAGTTGAACCCATGATCTTCTGTTTACGAGACAGGGGCTTTAGCCAGTTAAGCCATGGTACCTGCCTCAAAATGCAACTCTCAAGTGTTCCACTTGATGATCCACAACAAGATCTTCACTTTCCAAAGAACAGATGTTCCCCAATTCCCCCAAGACATGCAGACCTTGAGGTGTCTGGCTCTCTGTGCACAGAAAACCACAGCTGAGTTGACAGAGGGCTTCTAACATGCACTTCTCCCACCATCCACTGTGATCATATAGTGCAGGGGTGGCCAACTTGAGCCTGAGAAGGAGCCAGAATTTACCGATGTACATTGCCAAAGAGCCACAGTAATACGTCAGCCACCCCCATCAGCTCCTCCGCCCTGCTCCCAGGGCCTCCCACCCACTGGCAGCCCCTCTGATCAATGCCTCGCCCTCCCTCCCTGCACCTCCTGATCAGCTGTTTTATGGCATTCAGGAGGCTGGGGGGGGTGGTGGAACGAGGGCACTACAGGCTCAGGGGAGGGGGCGGGAAGGGATGGAGTGGGGGCAGGTCCTCTGGCAGAGCCAGGGGTTGAGCAGTGAGCACCCCCCGGCACATTGGAAAGTTGGTGCCTTTAGCTCCAGTCCCACAGTCGGTGCCTATACAGAGAGTCACATATTAACTTCTGAAGAGCTGAATGTGGCTCCAGAGCCACAGGTTGGCCACCCCTGATATGGTGACTAGTGCTTGCATTTTAGTCACAGCAACCTGGGGTCCTCCAGAATGAGAATTCCCCACTTCCCCCCAAGCCAGCCCCACCCCCCTGTGGAGGCCTGGGGCCTGCCACCCCACTCCCTCTCAGAGGCCTGGGGCCCCACCCCCCTGCAGGGGGGCTGTGTAGGGCCCCAGAATAGCTAGGGACAGCCCTGAAACCAGGGCTTGGAAGTTCAACTCTCAGTGAAGTTTTGCCTTTAAACTGAATTATGTTAATTTTCCAAGTCTTGATACTCTGAGTCTAAGGAAGAATCCCTGAAAAGCAGGTGAGGTTTAACCTCAGAATTTCATAGGTTAATTTGATGCCCTCTAAGAGTGAATACTTAGGTAGGGAACACGTGAAAATTTGTTGACAGAGAAAAATTCCTGGTGAAAATTGACAAAGCTGTGGATATTTTGAAATGTTACAGTGAATTTACACATGAAGATACACAGAGACAAACACACAGAAAGAAAGAGAAAATCAAACACTGCACAGGCCCCACAGACAAAAACCACACTCACACAGAGCAATATACACATAAGGGAAAGCCACACAAAACATACAAAGAATAAACCTACACCAAAAAATGCAGAAAAAGCACACAAGAAACCACAAAAACCACAGACCAAAAGAATACTAAGAAAAAACAATATGCCTGCAAAAATTGTACACACACGTACACAAAACTATGGAAGACATCTGCAAAAATCACACAGGACCCACATGAACATCAACACGACAGACAAAAAACACATCAACATACAGAAAGCCAGGCAGGGTTTGAGTTTCACAGCCAAGAGGGAGAGCAGGAGGGAGGTTTGGGGAGCAAAGATTGAGGGGGAGTCAGGGGTTGAAGAATCACAGGATGGGCAGTGCTCTGGGCTTTGCTTGACCCCTCCTAACACAGGGTGCTGGTGGAGAATGGAGCCTTGTAAATCTGCGGAATATGCTCTGCACTCTGTAAAGGAAGGTGACCTCGGTGTCTTCTGAACTGGAATTGTATTTTCTGCAGGGCAAAAAGATTGGCAGAAGCCATTTGGTTAAAGAAATATGATATGGCAGGTGAGGTTTGAACTCACAACCTCAGCATCACACTGCTATAAGTACTGTGGGCTAACCCATTGCATCACTGGAGGCCACATTTAGGACCTGGTCTCCTTGTTTCATGGATGGATTTGGGGTGGGTTGCATTAGCTAAAACAAATCCATATTAAAAGCTGTAGGATGGCAGCAACAGAGGCCAGTAGCCATCCTCCTGTGTGATAGAGCTGGTTCCCACCTTCAGCTCCTGGATTCATAGATTCTAGGACTGGAAGGGACCTTGAGCAGTCATCAAGTCCAGTCCCCTGCACTCATGGCAGGACCAAATACTGTCTAGACCATCCCTGATAGACATTTATCTAACCTACTCTTAAATATCTCCAGAGATGGAGATTCCACAACCTCCCTAGGCAATTTATTCCAGTGTTTAACCACCCTGACGGTTAGGAACTTTTTCCTAATGTCCAACCTAAACCTCCCTTGCTGCAGTTTAAGCCCATTGCTTCTTGTTCTATCCTTAGAGGCTAAGGTGAACAAGTTTTCTCCCTCCTCCTTATGACACCCTTTTAGATACCTGAAAACTGCTATCATATCCCCTCTCAGTCTTCTCTTTTCCAAACTAAACAAACCCAATTCTTTCAGCCTTCCTCCATAGGTCATGTTCTCAAGACCTTTAATCATTCTTGTTGCTCTCCTCTGGACCCTCTCCAATTTCTCCACATCTTTCTTGAAATGCGGTGCCCAGAACTGGACACAATACTCCAGTTGAGGCCTAACCAGCGCAGAGTAGAACGGAAGAATGACTTCTCGTGTCTTGCTCACAACACACCTGTTAATGCATCCCAGAATCAGGTTTGCTTTTTTTGCAACAGCATCACACTGTTGACTCATTTAGCTTGTGGTCCACTATAACCCCTAGATCCCTTTCTGCCGTACTCCTTCCTAGACAGTCTCTTCCCATTCTGTATGTGTGAAACTGATTGTTCCTTCCTAAGTGGAGCACTTTGCATTTGTCTTTATTAAACTTCATCCTGTTTACCTCAGACCATTTCTCCAACTTGTCCAGATCATTTTGAATTATGACCCTGTCCTCCAAAGCAGTTGCAATCCCTCCCAGTTTGCTATCATCTGCAAACTTAATAAGCGTACTTTCTATGCCAATATCTAAGTCGTTTATGAAGTTATTGAACAGGGCCGGTCCCAAACCAGACCCCTGCAGAACACCACTTGTTATACCTTTCCAGCAGGATTGGGAACCATTAATAACTACTCTCTGAGTATGGTTATCCAGTTATGCACCCACCTTATAGTAGCCCCATCTAAGTTGTATTTGCCTAGTTTACCGTTCAGAATATCATGTGAGACCATATCAAATGCCTTACTAAAGTCTAGGTATACCACATCCACCGCTTCTCCCTTATCCACAAGACTCGTTATCCTATCAAAGAAAGCTATCAGATTGGTTTGACATGATTTGTTCTTTACAAATCTATGCTGGCTATTCCCTATCACCTTACTACCTTCCAAGTGTTTGCAGATGATTTCCTTAATTACTTGCTCCATTATCTTCCCTGGTACAGAAGTTAAACTAACTGGTCTGTAGTTTCCTGGGTCATTTTTATTTCCCTTTTTATAGATGGGCACTATGTTTGCCCTTTTCCAGTCTTCTGGAATCTCTCCCTTCTCCCATGATTTTCCAAAGATAATAGCTAGAGGCTCAGATATCTCCTCTATTAGCTCCTTGAGTATTCTAGGATGCATTTCATCAGGCCCTGGTGACTTGCAGGCATCTAACTTTTCTAAGAGATTTTGAACTTGTTCTTTTTTTATTTTCTCTTCTAAACCTACTCCCTTCCCGTTAGCATTCACTATGTTAGGCATTCCTTCAGACTTCTCGGTGAAGACCGAAACAAAGAAGTCATTAAGCATCTCTGCCATTTCCAACTTTCCTGTTACTGTTTCTCCCTCATCACAGAGCAGCGGGCCCACCCTGTCTTTGGTCTTCCTCTTGCTTCTAATGTATTGATAAAAAGTCTTCTTGTTGCCCTTTATTCCTGTAGCTAGTTTGAACTCATTTTGTGCCTTTGCCTTTCTAATCTTGCCCCTGCATTCCTGTGTTGTTTGCCTATATTCATCCTTTGTAATTTGTCCTAGTTTCCATTTTTTATATGACTCCTTTTTATTTTTTAGATCATGCAAGATCTCGTGATGAACCCAAGGTGGTCTTTTGCCACATTTTTCTATTATTCTATTTTCCTCAGGGGAAGGTTGGTGGTTTGAGCCCACTTGGTGCTAGAACATCTCATGGGTGAGATTAACAAGACTCTTAAGAAGAGAAGTCTTTTCTATTCCTGTCTAGCTTCATTTGTCTCCTGTGGCCCTTTAGGCTCTCTGCTCCCCTGTTGGGGAGATGCAAAGGCAAGCCTGTATCTGGGTGAGTCACTGAGCCCAGGTCTACACTAGCGGGGGGGGGGGGGTCGACCTAAGATATGCAACTTCAGCTACGCGAATATCGTAGCCGAAGTCAGTGTATCTTAGGTCGACTTACCTGGCCATGAGGACGGCAGCGAGTCAACTGCTGCCGCTCCCCCGTCTACTCTGCTTCTGCCTCTCATGAGCTGGAGTTCCGGAGTCGACGAGGAGTGCGATCGGGGATCGATTTTATCGCGTCTACACTAGACGCGATAAATTGACCCCCGATAGATCAATCACTACCCGCCAATCCGGCGGGTAGTGAAGACCTGCCCTGAGAGGCTGTTTCCAGTGGAGTGTGTGTGGGAGAGGGGTAGGGGTTGGATTTCACTCAAGGGGAAAAGGTTGTGTGGGACAGTGTTTGGGGGAGGGTGTGTTTCTCTAGGATATAAATGGGTAGTGACAGTGGAGCCCTGTGTCTGAGTGTTATGACCCTGTGTGGAGCTGCCATTCACCTTCCCCTTCTATGGTCTCATCTTTCATTGAATCCAGCATTGTTTAACCTATCATCCTCACAGAGGTGTCCCACATGCCTCAAATACAGAGTGTCCCTCTTAGAGATGTTGAGGACTGGAACTGATTTCAGCTGATGGACAGGTTTGCTAGGTTTTTATACATTTGCATAGTAAAGTGCTGAGTGTTTAAATTCGTTTCAAGCATCCCCATTTCTGACCATACTGGAGAGAGGTAAGGAAATTGATTTTCATTCAAAAAAAGTTTATAAACAGAAGTACTGGGATTTGAAGTAGGAACCCATTGCCAGGTAGGGTTATAACTGAGCTATACTCTCAACAAAGAGCACCTCATATAGCCCAGACCAAGGATGGGCTTGAACCTGGAGATTTAGTAAACTTTATATATAGACAAACCAAGGTCGGATTAACTTTTTGTGGGCCCGGCGCCAAACATATTTCTGGGCCTCTCTGGGGAATGATTGTAAAAGGGGCCGGGGCAAAAGCACAGTGGGGCAGGAGCTAGGGTTGGTCTCTGGAGCAAGGGAGGGGTCAGGGGTAAACTGCAAGTGCAGCAGGGCTGGGGAGGGGGTAAACAGGATCCCCCACGCCCCTGCCCACATAGAGCAGGTACCTACCTGGTTCTAGCCCATTCTCTTCATCTCTCTCTGCACTGAGCTGCCCCTCCTCCTGCAGCAGCAGGACAGGTTCTCTTCCAGCCCTCTGGGGTGGGTGTTGGGAGTGGGAGGAGTGGAGGCTAATGTGGTTACTCCTATAACCGGACATTTAGTTTCCAGTCAGCACTGCTAACTGGACACTCAGGTCCTGTTTTCTACTGGAGTTTCCAGTCTAAAACTGGATACCGTAACCTGGCAACAGGGCTGCCAGAAAAGCCTGAGGGGGGGGGAAAAGAGGCCATCAATCATTTTTAAAAGTAAGAGGGCTAAGCCTTAAGGGGGGGGCAAGTGGTGAGTGGGCTAGGGAGTGGAGAGGAGCTAGCGGGCAGGGCCATGTCTGCTGTACAGCCCAGGTAGGTTGGAGACTGTGGGGATCAGCTGACACAGTATGCAGGGCTGGTGCAAGGATATTTTGCACCCTAGGTGAAACTTCCACCTTGCACCCCCCCCCCCCCGGAGCATCGCTTATTATAAATTTTCAAAAATGAATATGTGGAGTCACATCTTATGCGGGGGTTACGTACTAAGGTCAGTGCATAAGAGGAAAATTGCATATCGTGAAAATTACCATAAACTACAGTATACATAGTATACACTAGAACAGGGGTCCTCAACCTACGGCACGTGTGCCAAAGGTGGCACACGAGCTGATTTTTTTTTAGTGGCAGGCTGAGGGTTCCAGCCACCGCTGAGCCTGCTGCCGGCCTGGGGTTCCGTTCACTCAGCTGCAAGCCGGGGTCCCAGCTGGTGTCTCCGCTCAGCCTCCTGCCATTCACCCAGGCTGGCAGGATGCTGAGAGGGGCCGGTGGCTGAGACCCTGGCTGGCAAGGGGCTGGCAGCCGGAACCCCAGATCGTCAGTGGGCTGAGCAGGGCCGGCGGCCGGGACCCCGGCTGGCAGGAGCCGGCCCACTGACGGCCCTGCTCAGCCCGCTGCCAGCTGTGTGAACAGAACCCAAGGTCGGCAGCAGGCTCAGCAGCAGCCGGGATCCGCAGCCTGTCATTAAAAAAAAAATTGGCTTGCGTGCCGTAGGTTCATAGAATATCAGGGTTAGAAGAGATCTCAGGAGGTCATTTAGTCTAACCCCCTGCTCAAAGCAAGACTAATCCCCAGACAGATTTTTACCCCAGTTCCCTAAATAGCCTCCTCAAGGATTGAGCTCACAACCCTGGGTTTAGCAAGCCAATGCTCAAATCATTGAGCTATCCCTAGTGTATACTGTGCTTTATGGTAATTTTCACTATATGCGATTTTCCTCGTATGTGGTGACTTTAGAACCTAACCCCCATGTAAGATGTGACTCCACTGTAGTGTAAAAAAAAAATTGGGGGGCACTGCTTTTTGGCACCCCCGAATCTTGGCACCTTAGGCGGTTGCCTAGTTTGCCTAGTGGTTACACTGGCCCTGACAGTATCCCCAGCCCAGGTGATGTGACAGCCAGTGGTGGATTTAGAGTTAGTGGGGCTCCCCCGAGCCCTGTGCTCAGCTTCATTTTTGGGGCTCCTCCTTGGGACCTACTCAAGAAAAAGACCATTCTCTCTTATCTCCCCCCACCCCGATTTTTCATTCTTTTTTTCTTCATCCTCCTCCTATACGTAATAGCAAGTAAATGAAAATAAAGTGAGGTACCTTGAGTGTTTTGTAGTCTAACTTATTTTTCCAGAGACCACTTGAAAATCACGTAGGGTCTCGACAGACCACTTAATGATCTTTCCAAATATTGTAAAAAATTGTTCAGGTGCGGGGTCTGGCCAGGAGCTAGGGCGAGGGAGGGGGCTCAGGGTTGGGGCAGGAAGTTGGGGTGTGGAGCGCTTACATGGGCAGCTCCTGTTTGGTTCTCAGGCTGAGGGTGGGGATGTGGGGGGGGGGTGCAGGAGTCAGGGCGTGTGTGAGAGGGTGCAGGTTTCAGGGCAGGGGCTGGGGAGGTGTGAGGGGAGTGCAGGGGTCAGGACAGGGGGCTGGATGTGTGTGGGGGTGCAGCAGTTAGGGTGGGCAGAGGGCTGGGGGTGTGGGCTGGAGTCGTGGGGGTGCTCACGCAGGGGGCTGGAGGGGGTATGCCCCAATTCCAGCCCCTTCCCCAAGGCCTCACCCTGCCTCTTCTCCTCCCCCTCCCCAGAGCGGCGTGCTGAGGCTCCCTCCTCCTCCCCTGCCTCCTGCCCGCAAGCAGCTGATCCAGCTGATCGGTGGCAGGGAGGCGGGGAGGGAACGTAGCACGCTGGGGAAAGAGGCGGGGGAGCAGCCAGGCTGCTGCCAGCAGAGGCTGCCATGGAGCCACAGCAGCCGGCAGCATCAAGCTTCTCTGACCCCACGGGAGAGAGCAGGGGGGTGGAGAAGAGTGGGCCGGGGCCCCTTTCGACCATGGGCCCCGCACCAGTGGCACTAGTGGTGCCATTGTAAATCGGGTATTGATACCACAGTTTACAAAATCCCCACACCTGCTGTATGTCACCAGAGTACAACAACTTTCCTTTGAGCAGACACTGCTCCCCAGCTTCATGCCCTTCAATCTCTCCAGCACTGCTCCAATCCCTTAAAGGGACTGGGCACAGGTAACTAGAACCCCTTAATCCCGATAGAATTAGTGCCCAAATAATTCCATTTAGACCACAAATGCAGAGCTCCTCTGAGCGTCAGCCCTATCCCGGTGCAGCTTCCCAGTAGTGAACATAGCCTATAATGCAGAGGTCACTTTTTTGTAGTTTGAACATCTGTGATTCTCTGGTAGAATTATTGTCTTTCATACGACAGACCTAGTTTTCATTCATAGCCAGTGAAGAGCTGAGTATTATTGTCTAGATGTAGAAGTTACAGAATTTAAACTTGAATGAAGGGCCGATTTTCCCATCATTTCACACCTTTACATCCAAACACGATGACTTTTTGAATGAACCCTCCTCGGTCAGCCAGAAGACCATGGGGTGGATGTAGGAGTCACTGGGTAAAATTCTCTGGATTCTGTTATGAATCAGGTCAGAGCAGATGTACATAGTGATCTAGTCTGGCTGTAAAATTTATGAATCAGCACCAAATATGGTGTTAAATTGAACCTCAGAAACAGCTGTTCTGCATCCAGATCCCAGCAAAGGGTTATCCAAGGAAGGGGGCTGTTTAGGAAGGAAAGAAGAAAAATTTCCTCCTCTCCCTGGAGGAATTGGGCTCTTGTGCTTTGGACAGAAAGGAGGGGAGCAGAACCTAAGAAATGAAACACAACAGGCTTCTGTGCACATTGATTCTGAACAGTGATCGTACTTGACTCCCTGTAACAAGGTTTGGGACTCACCACCGCGGCGCCTCCTAATGGTTATTCTGGGAATTAGCTCAGTCCAGTGGAGCGTCCCCTCTCGGTGGCATCCCGCCCATTGTCTTGCCCTCGGTTGGCTTCTGAGCCCATGTCGCTCACCAACTCGCAGCGTCCTCTTCCGGACCACTGCCCTCCAGCAGTGCCCCTTAGTCCTTCCACACACCCTTCTGGGGGGGGGGGGGGGTTGTCAATCAGCAGTCTCTATGTCCAGCCACTGTAGTCAACCACACACCCCAAAGTCTAATCCCTCTTGTCAGGAATCTGGCGTAGTCCTTGATGGCCGCTCCCTACGGCTGATGGCTGGGTGTACTGCAAGGGGAAAAGGGGGGGACCCAAGCCCGCCCACTACTCTGTGTCCCAACCCAGGGACCATCTAGTGGCAGCCATCCTGTCCTCCTTCTCTCCCTCCATCTGTCCACCTCCCTGGGCCACTTCCCCTTCGGCGCCTCGCACCGGCTAGGCCCTTCCCCTCAGGGCCTGCAGCCTGGCAGACAACGGGCTAGAGTTACCTTCTGCTCCCCCGGGCCTGCCAAGCACTGCGCTGTCCCAGGTGCTAGTCTCCCACCCTGGAGATAGACCTTCTCCTATCAAAAACCTGGGACAGACTGACTCTCTGCTCCCTGAGCAGCCTTCTTATAGGGCTGAGCTGGGCCCTGATTGCTGCCTCCAATCTGGGCTCTGATTGGCTCCCACTACGCCCTTCTCATATTGGCTGTGTGTCTGCGCAGGCCCACTGGCCTGCCGCAGCCCATACTCTCAGGGAGTGGGGCAGTCGCCCCACTACACTCCCATATCATGAAAAGCCAAAAAGCCATTTCTTTCTATGGCCGGGAACACTAGGAGAAAAGAGTTCCAATAATTCCTGCCCGTTTACTTTTGAATTCTTATATATTATAAAGAAAATTGTAACAAAATTAGTCTGAACTTGAGCTGCCTGTTATTAAAAGCTGGTTCCCCAATTCAGTTCCAACTGCTCAGCTAGAAATACCCCCAGGTCCCTGCTCACCCCAGTAAGAGAAAAAAGAAACCCCGACTTGGCACTTCCCTTAGTTCCAGGCTGCTGGTGGGGACTGATTGTTTTCTGCTGAGGAGGGAGCCAGTAGAGGCCTCTGGTGCTGTGCTTCTAGCATCTGCCCAGCCCAGGCTGTCCTCTGCCTTAGCTGCTGCTCTCCTGCATGCTCTAGAGTCAAACCTGCAGGGCCTCCAGAACAGAGGCTGGGACAGGGCAGCAGCCTGGGTTGAGCTCGGAAGATGCTGGGAATTCTCATTCCATGAGAACTTTCCTGGCTCCTTTCTCAACAGCAAACAAATCAGTTCCTCATCCCCTCCCCAGAAAAATCAGCCTGGAGCCAAGGGCAGCAAGGGACGATTCCCTTTAGTTCCCACCGAGGCATGAGAGAAGCAGGGTATTTCTAGAAGAGCTTATGGAACTGATCTGGGGAAACAAGTTGTCATAACTATAAAAGGAAGGGTAACAGCTCTCTGTGTACAGTACTAAAATCCCTCCTGGTCAGAGACTCCAAAATCCTTTTACCTGTAAAGGGTTAAGAAGCTCGGGTAACCTGGCTGACACCTGACCCAGAGGACCAATGAGGGGACAAGATACTTTCAAATCTTGGGGGGGGAAAGGCTTTTGTGTGTGTCCTTTGTTTAAGGGGTTGTTCGCTCTTGGGACTGAGAGGGACCAGACATCAATCCAGGTTCTCCCCATCTTTCTAAACAAGTCTCTCTTATTTCAAAATTGTAAGTAAAAGCCAGGCAAGGCGTCTTAGATTTACTTTGTTTTCTCAACTTGTAAATGTACCTTTTACCAGAGTGCTTATCTTGTTTGCTATACTTTGAACCTAAGACAGAGGGGATTCCTCTGAGCTCTTTAAGTTTGATTACCCTGTAAAGTTATTTTCCATACTGATTTTGCAGAGATGATTTTTACCTTTTGCTTTAATTAAAAGCCTTCGTTTTAAGAACCTGATTGATTTCTCCTTGTTTTAAGATCCAAAGGGGGTTTGGATCTGTATTCACCAGGAGTTGGTGAAAGGAAGGAGGGGGGAAGGGTCAATCTCTCCTTGTTTAAGATCCAAGCAGTTTGGATCTGTATTCACCAGGGAATTGGTGAAAGGTTTCTCAAGGCTTCCCAGGGAGGGAATCCATCGAGAATGGTGGCAGCGGGACCAGAGCTAAGCTGGTAGATAAAGCTTAGCAGTTTTCATGCAGGCCCCTACATTTGTACCCTAAAGTTCAAAGTAGGGATACAGCCTTGACATGGTGGCAGCGGTGGGATCGTTTTAAACCCAAAAGCCAGTAAGAGATTTTTTTTTCCTTCTAGCTGCTTGGAGAGCAGAGCTGAAGGTAGATGCATATCTTATCTCTCCTTGCCTGAAGGCAGAGGTGTTAAGTTTTTTTAACAAGGTCCTTTGTTAAGAGAAGGGTTCAATTAATGAGCAAACAACTGGTAAAGATAATTTACAAGCTGAATTGTGTTTTTTTTTCTTTTTTACATCCTCGGAAGTAGCTAGTTAGAAACTCTCTGTTAACTCAGCAGCACTCAGCAGGAGCCTGAGCTAAATACATCCCAGTTTCAGTCAACTGCAGAGGGTGAGACCCAGCACAAGAAAACCAGGAAAATGACTACCAGTGAAGCAGCTAGCAAACTAGAACTGGCCAGACTAGAAGCAGAAAAAAATAAGAAAAAACATCAGAAACTACTTCAAATTAAAAAACTCGAGGAAAAAGCCAAACAGGAGGCCCATAAAAGAGAGGAGAAAGCCAAAGAGGAGGCCCACAAGAGAGAGATGGAGCTGGAAAAAGCCAAAGAGGAGGCGAGAGAAAAAGAAAGGAAGCATGAACTGGAAGCAGCACGTGCTAAGCAGGATGCATCAGACCATCCTAACAATTCCTCTCCAAGTACCACTTCCCATCCCAGGAAATTCCCCACCTACAAGGCAGGCGATGATACTGAGGCCTTCTTAGAAAATTTTGAAAGGGCCTGCCTTGGATACGACATCCCTCCAACCCAGTACATGGTAGAGCTGAGGCCGCAGCTCAGTGGACCCTTAGCAGAAGTGGCGGCTGAAATGCCTAAGGAACACATGAACAGTTATGAACTTTTTAAAAACAAGGCCAGAATCAGAATGGGGCTAACACCTGAGCATGCCCGTCGGCGGTTCAGAGCCCTAAGGTGGAAACCTGATGTGTCATTTACCCGACATGCCTACCACATTGGGAAAAATTGGGATGCCTGGATATCAGGAGCAAATGTTAAATCTACGGAAGAGTTGCCCTTCCTATTGCAAATGGAGCAGTTTTTAGAGGGTGTTCCTGAGGAAATAGAAAGGTACATCCTAGATGGGAAGCCCAAAACTGTAACCGAGGCGGGGGAGATTGGAGCCAAATGGGTGGAGGTGACAGAAAAGAAAAAAGCTAGTAGCAGTTGGAGCGAATATCAGAAGGGGCAAACCGAAACAAAACCTTATCACCGGGGACAACCCAAGGCCCCACCCACATCCCAAGGGAAACCCCAGACGCCTTCTCACCCCACCACACCAGTCTCCATCAACCAACATCGCCCCGGTGATACCTTAGCAGGGCGATGTTTTAAATGTAATGAACTGGGGCATATAAAGGCTCACTGCCCCAAGAACCCCAACCGATTACAGTTCATTACACCCCAATCACACCAAAGAACCCCAGACCCAGATGCCTCTCTCATACCCTCGGAGCGAAGGGAAACCTTGAGAGTGGGCGGAAAGAAGGTTATCGCTTGGAGGGACACTGGGGCACAAGTGTCAACTATTCACCAATCTCTAGTGGACCCCAAACTCATCAACCCGGAGGCTACAGTGACAATTCAACCCTTCGTGTCACAGTCTGTAACCTTGCCTACAGCCAAGTTGCATGTCCAGTACAAGGGCTGGTCAGGAATGTGGACTTTTGCAGTCTATGACAATTATCCCATTCCCATGCTACTGGGGGAAGACTTGGCTAACCATGTGAAGCTAGCCAAGAGGGTGGGAATAGTCACCCACAGCCAGGCTAAGCAAGCTTTCACCCCCATCCCTGTTCCTGAGCCGTCCACCAGGGCCCCGTCTGTGTTACCGGAGACCCAACCACAGGTGGTGGAACCGGATCCCCTGCCAACGACTGCAACAGCCGTAGTGGATCCAATCCCAGAGACCCAGCCAAAGCCAGTCCCAGAACCGGAACTGGCAACGCAACCAGCACCAGAACCATTGCCAGCACTGAGTCCAGCGCTTGCAAGCCCGTCTACAACTCCAATGCCAGAGGACACCAGCGAGCCTAAACTGGCGGAAGCAGCAGATAACCCTACCCAAGAGGCTCAGCCAGAGCCTGAAATACCACATAGTGCACCAGCGGACAGCGGTTCACAGTCAATGGAAAAAGCCCCAGCACCTACATCGCTTCCAGAGGGACCAAGCCCCAGTCCACAGTCCAAGGAGGAACTGATGTCTCCAGCATCAAGGGAACAGTTCCAGGCCGAGCAGGAAGCAGATGACAGCCTTCAGAAAGCTTGGGCGGCGGCACGGAGCACCCCACCGCCTCTCAGCTCTTCTAACCGATCCCGGTTTGTTGTAGAAAAAGGACTTTTATACAAGGAGACTCTTTCTGGTGGGCACCAGGAAGACTGGCATCCTCAAAGACAGCTGGTAGTTCCCACTAAGTATCGGGTAAAACTCTTAAGCTTAGCCCATGATCATCCCAGTGGCCATTCTGGGGTGAACAGAACCAAAGACCGGTTGGGGAAGTCCTTCCACTGGGAGGGAATGGGCAAGGACGTTGCTAATTATGTCCGGTCTTGTGAGGTGTGCCAACAAGTGGGAAAGCCCCAAGACCAGGTTAAAGCCCCTCTCCAGCCACTACCCATAATTGAGGTCCCATTTCAGCAAGTAGCTGTGGATATTCTGGGTCCTTTCCCAAAGAAGACACCCAGAGGAAAGCAGTACGTACTGACTTTCATGGATTTTGCTACCCGATGGCCGGAAGCTGTACCCTTAAGCAACACCAAGACTAAAAGTGTGTGCCAGGCATTAGCAGACATTTTTGCCAGGGTAGGGTGGCCCTCCGACATACTTACAGATTCGGGAACTAATTTCCTGGCAGGGAACATAAAAAACCTGTGGAAAGCTCATGGGGTGAATCACTTGGTTGCCACCCCTCATCACCATCAAACCAATGGTGTGGTGGAGAGGTTTAATGGAACTTTGGGGGCCATGATACGTAAATTCGTAAATGAACACTCCAATGATTGGGACCTAGTGTTGCAGCAGTTGCTTTTTGCCTACAGGGCTGTACCACATCCCAGTTTAGGGTTTTCACCATTTGAACTTGTGTATGGCCGCGAGGTTAAGGGGCCATTACAGTTGGTGAAGCAGCAATGGGAGGGGTTTACGCCTTCTCCAGGAACTAACATTCTAGACTTTGTAAGCAACCTACAAAACACCCTCCGACACTCTTTAGCCCTTGCTAAAGAAAACCTAAAGGATGCTCAGGAAGAGCAAAAGGCCTGGTATAATAAACATTCCAGAGAACGGTCCTTCAAAGTAGGAGACCAAGTCATGGTCTTAAAGGCGCTCCAGGCCCATAAAATGGAAGCGTCGTGGGAAGGACCATTCACGGTCCAGGAGCGCCTAGGAGCTGTTAACTATCTCATAGCCTCCCCCACCTCCAACATAAAGCCTAAGGTATACCATGTTAATTCTCTTAAGCCCTTTTATTCTAGAGAATTAAACGTTTGCCAGTTTACAGCCCAGGAAACTGATGACGCGAAGTGGCCTGCAGGTGTCTACTATGAAGGAAAAAGGAATGGTGGCGTGGAAGAGGTGAACCTCTCCACGACCCTGGGACGTCTGCAGCGACAGCAGATAAAGGAGCTGTGCACAAGCTTTGCACCGATTTTCTCAGCCACTCCAGGGCGGACCGAACGGGCATACCACTCCATTGACACAGGTAATGCTCACCCAATTAAAACCCCACCCTACCGGGAGTCACCTCATGCCCAAGCGGCTATACAAAGGGAGATCCAGGACATGCTACAGATGGGTATAATCCGCCCCTCTACCAGTGCATGGGCATCTCCAGTGGTTCTAGTTCCCAAACCAGATGGGGAAATATGCTTTTGCGTGGACTACCGTAAGCTAAATGCTGTAACTCGTCCTGACAACTATCCAATGCCACGCACAAATGAGCTATTAAAAAAATTGGGACATGCCCAATTCATCTCTACTTTAGACTTAACCAAAGGGTACTGGCAAGTACCACTAGATGAACCCGCTAAGGAAAGGTCAGCCTTCGTCACCCAGGCAGGGGTGTATAAATTCAATGTACTCCCTTTCGGGTTGCGAAATGCACCTGCCACCTTCCAAAGACTTGTAGATGGTCTCCTAGCAGGATTGGGAGAATCTGCCGTTGCCTATCTCGATGATGTGGCCATTTTTTCTGATTCATGGACAGAACACCTGGAGCACCTGAAAAAAGTCTTCGAGCGCATCCGGCAGGCAGAACTAACTGTTAAGGCTAAAAAGTGTCAAATAGGCCAAAACAGAGTGACATACCTGGGGCACCAGGTGGGTCAAGGAACTATAAATCCCCTACAGGCCAAAGTGGATGCTATCCAAAAGTGGCCGGTTCCAAAGTCAAAGAAACAGGTCCAATCCTTCTTAGGCTTGGCCGGATATTATAGGCGATTTGTACCACACTACAGCCAAATCGCCGCCCCGCTGACAGACCTAACCAAAAAGAAACAGCCAAATGCAGTTCAGTGAACTGATAAATGTCAAAAGGCCTTTAACCTGCTTAAGGCAACACTCATGTCTGACCCTGTGCTAAGGGCCCCAGACTTTGACAAACCGTTCCTAGTAACCACAGATGCTTCCGAGCGAGGCGTGGGAGCAGTTTTAATGCAGGAAGGACCAGATCAAGAATTCCATCCTGTCGTGTTTCTCAGCAAGAAACTGTCTAAGAGGGAAAGCCACTGGTCAATCAGCAAAAAGGAATGCTACGCCATTGTGTACGTGCTAAAAAAGCTACGCCCATATGTTTGGGGACGGCGTTTCCAACTACAAACAGACCATGCTGCGCTACAGTGGCTTCATACCGCCAAGGGAAATAACAAAAAACTTCTTCGGTGGAGTTTAGCTCTCCAAGATTTTGATTTTGAAATACAACACATTTCGGAAGCTTCTAACAAAGTGGCTGATGCACTCTCCCGGGAAAGTTTCCCAGAGTTAACTGGTTAACAATTGTTTTTAAAATGAAACATATTGTTAGTTTTTATATAATCAGTAGTATGTCTAAAGGTATGTGTGTCTTATTAACTCTGTTTTCTCCTAGAGCTCCAGGAAAGAAATCACAGCCAGTGTGGAACCAAACGTCCAACACTATCTGTGATTTGGGGGGCGTGTCATAACTATAAAAGGAAGGGTAACAGCTCTCTGTGTACAGTACTAAAATCCCTCCTGGTCAGAGACTCCAAAATCCTCTTACCTGTAAAGGGTTAAGAAGCTCGGGTAACCTGGCTGACACCTGACCCAGAGGACCAATGAGGGGACAAGATACTTTCAAATCTTGGGGGGGGAAAGGCTTTTGTGTGTGTCCTTTGTTTAAGGGGTTGTTCGCTCTTGGGACTGAGAGGGACCAGACATCAATCCAGGTTCTCCCCATCTTTCTAAACAAGTCTCTCTTATTTCAAAATTGTAAGTAAAAGCCAGGCAAGGCGTCTTAGATTTACTTTGTTTTCTCAACTTGTAAATGTACCTTTTACCAGAGTGCTTATCTTGTTTGCTATACTTTGAACCTAAGACAGAGGGGATTCCTCTGAGCTCTTTAAGTTTGATTACCCTGTAAAGTTATTTTCCATACTGATTTTGCAGAGATGATTTTTACCTTTTGCTTTAATTAAAAGCCTTCGTTTTAAGAACCTGATTGATTTCTCCTTGTTTTAAGATCCAAAGGGGGTTTGGATCTGTATTCACCAGGAGTTGGTGAAAGGAAGGAGGGGGGAAGGGTCAATCTCTCCTTGTTTAAGATCCAAGCAGTTTGGATCTGTATTCACCAGGGAATTGGTGAAAGGTTTCTCAAGGCTTCCCAGGGAGGGAATCCATCGAGAATGGTGGCAGCGGGACCAGAGCTAAGCTGGTAGATAAAGCTTAGCAGTTTTCATGCAGGCCCCTACATTTGTACCCTAAAGTTCAAAGTAGGGATACAGCCTTGACACAAGTCTTTAATAATAGGCAGTTCAAGTTTAAGCTAAGTGTTTTTAACATATTTTTACCACATTAAATAACCCTTCAATTGTAGTGTCACCATCCATAAAATTGCTTCAGCCTTATAGGTTCCCAAGTGCAAAACTAAACTTCTCTTCAAATACAAGGGAGTGGAGATCAGTCAGTGTTCAGAGTCATCCCACATAAAAGAACCATGTTCTGGTACATACTGACCCCATTATGTGGCCATCGCCTTTCCCTCCTCTCTCTTAAAAGTTTTGCACAGAAACTTTCTTCCCTCAGGAGACACTTGGGAACCAGGGCTGCCAGCCAGACAAACACCTTTAAGAGGAGGCGTAACCTGTCAAAAAATGATCTCCCTTCTTCAGTTCAGTGACAGCCTGAAATGTTACTTATCCCGGCAGAGCCGGAGGATTGAAAGCAGCTACATCAAACCCCCGTGTAGCTAGCAGGAATGAACACAAACACTCCCTTGTAGCTGAAGAGATGTTTAGTTTTACCCTTGGTAAACTACAAGACTAAAGGGCAAGATGGTGGTGCCAGATATAAAGAGTGAAACATGAAACAATCATCATAGTTATGCCCATAGTGACTGCAAAATCTTTCTATATTCTTATTATCATCAGTGTATTATTTTCTCTGGAGTCTAGACATTGACTATACCTTGACCAAGAAATTTGGATCTTGAAAAAATAATTGACTACCCCTGGTTAAGGCAATGGACTTGACACCCACTCGGGTGTCCCCATGCAGGTTCAAGTACTAACAACAGTAGCTGCCTTTTAGCCATAGCTTTTAATCAGGGCAATAAATTGATACAAACTCCTGTAAAATCATTTCCCAGCCCGAGTCCTTCACCCACATTCGTTAGGGCACTGGGACACCATGTGGACGTTTCATTTCCCTCCTCAAGTTCACACAGAAACACAATTTCCTTTGCACAGCTCCATGAACTGCAAAACCTCCCTGTGTCTCTTGTCTGAGCCAGGGCATTCAATTCTATTGAAACCTTCTATCCTGCAATGGCAATAGTCAGACAGAGGGGGCATGGCCACCTTCACCTCTGAGAGTGAGATATTGGCTCGGCTCTTTCTTTATGCTGCTGTTATAGTCTGTGAAACATCAAGGATGGAATGCAAGGCTGAGTTCACGCACCAACCCCCTGAAAAATTTCAGTGCCCCAGAGAAATCCTGACCCCTGCATTGGAATGATATGCTAGAGATTTGAATTGGAAAGGGACTGTCTGCATTGTCAAAGTGGGGAGTGAACAACAATCTATAGCAATGTCGTTACCCACAAACACACTCTAATCATGCTCCAGCTGGAAGGGAAATGGGCAGGAATTCTTGCTGTTCAGCCATGGACACACTTACACTAATGCACAGCTGTGAGTGTGATGGTGGAGCTGATCTGAGCAAACAATTTGATGCTATCATGGTAGAGGTTGTGGGTGCTGGTTGCTTAACTGTCTGGCCCACAGGGCAGGATTTTGAGGTTCACCATTACTTTCTCAGAATGCTATCAACCATCCTTTGTTCACTTAAAACGTGAGCAGGGAGATTACAACACCTCAGAACTCATGGAGCTCCAGGAAACCTGTAACTTTCGGTCTGGGTGAGTGTGTCTGAAAATCAGCTGTGCTGTAGAAGGTCTTTAGGAGTTGAAAGAGATGTGCCATCTCGGCCTTCCTAAAGAGTTAATCAAATATTAATTGAAAACTAGGGTTGTTAGATCACATTCTCTGTACTATTAGGATGGTCTAAAGCGCCAGTTTTAAAACTCTTTTTTCCTATCTCTTGGGTGTTCTGTTCTGGTCTCTACATAGAGATGTGGTTTCAAATCCCACTCCTGACATGACCATTTTCTTCTATCTGGAGAAAATGGCCTCACTTCAATCTCCTTTGGAACAATAGAACTCCATTTGCTTAGCTTTTCTATTACAGTAGTTGTGAGAGAAGTTCCAAACCAGGGGAAAACACTGCCTTTTCTCTCTACCGATCAATTTTTGTCTTCCTTCATTCCAAGCCATTTTCTCAAATACATCCATATTTCCCACCCTTTTTTGTTTAGTTTCTTTGCTTTTATGAAACTTTAGGGTCATCATTTAATTGCCACACAACTGTACTTATGAAGTAAAGTGAAATACAACATTTTTTTGATATTTTTGCAGAAGAGTTTTGCTTTCTGACCTGGAATTGAACAGGGGCTACCCAAGGGGGACAATGCTACTCCCTTTTCTTGACTCATCCAAAAACCATAAGTTCTTGATGCCCTTTGTTTCCCTGTTCTTCAAAGGGAATCAGCTGGTATAGAGGCTACTGAGAAAGCCTTAGAAAAGGGCCCCAAAAGTGATAGTAGCTGGCTTCTGTAGTGTAGTGATTATCACATTTGCCTAACACACAAAAGGTTTTTTGCTGCGTTCTCTCCTTTGGTCTTTTATCACTCCAAGTCCTTTCTCAACTACATTCATAGCTTCTATGCTTTCTTCCTTGTTATTTTTTTCCTTTCATGGAACTTTAAGTTCAAAAGGAGAGGGTTAGCTGGCATTTTGAGGGAAGGAATAGACCATCATTTGGGAGACTGCCAGCTACATGACAAATCTGAGTGTAGAAGAATCCCAACCCTTTGACCTGTGTATTTAGCTACCAGCCAGCAGTTTCCCCCTCACTTTTCTTTATGCTGAGCTAACTACAAACAGCCTCGTGTATCCTTTTCATGTCAGAGAAATCTATTGACTGATGATCACATTTCTACTACTTTCCTGGCTAGGCAGGGTTGGGGTGTGAGGAATCAGAACATAATAATTGGAACTCTCTAAACCCTCCTTTTAACATACAACATCACATTCCCCTTTTTAAATAACATTTTTCCCATAATATTTTTGAACACTCATCATCTTGCATGTCTTCAAACGATGTTAACGCAAGCTCTGAGCTACAAATTTCCTTACTGTTCCATTGGTATTTTTAGCGCAGTATATTGATTTTTATTGCCATCTTGTTTTACTCTCAGGCTGTTTTTTATAAATCATCACAAATGCAGTAACGAGGAGTTAGAGAAATATACAAGAAATGAATACAGTGTGATCCAGTCGATAGGCAGAGAGCTGACTCCGTCCGCAGCCTGAAACAATCTCCATCACAATAAAGAGGGCTGGAAAGGATATGACACAGAAGTACCTATATGCCCAATGCAGAGCTGGAGCCAATGTAAGAAGAAGTGGAGAAGCTAAAGATCACTGAAGGGGGACAGTCAGCTCCTGAAGCGTTATTTTCCCCTCTCTTAGCTAGGCTAGAATAGAAGAGGAGAAAATTCTCTCTCACTCTCAGAGGATGATGGAAATGTCAATTTGACCTCTCTTCCTATTCTACTAAAGCTCAGAGACAGGAAGAAACATTTCCTGCCTAAGAGCCTCAAGAGAGCAAGGCTAGGGAGCAGGCAAAGCTAAGGGCCCTGTTACATGGAATCTAACTCCTGTCAGCTCATGTGAGGTGATATCAAACCCCCTCCCTGGGCTTCTAGGAAAGAGTTAGTATTGGCTCCATGTGTTTTCCTAGAAGAGCCCCTAGGTAGGGGAATAATAAGAAGAAAGGGTTGCGATGGGCCTAAATGAAAGCAGAAGAGGATTGTTCTTCTTGGGGTTTGTTTGTGTTACTCTTGTGATCCTTGTGGAAGAAGCTGAGGCATCATTTGAGTTTGTGTCAAAGCCTTTGGTTGGGCTCAGTTTGTGATCCTGAGCACAGGGGATCCTTCACCCTCCATTCTTGTCCCCTCAGGGCAATGGAGAAAGGACCAGGTTATAAAATTAGATAGAGGAGCCAGAGAAAGCCTAGTACAGGTGATAAAAAACACCCACTGTTACCTCTCTGGTGGTCTAGTCTATTCATTATGTTTCGGTGCTTTCACCACCGCGACCCTGATTTGATTTCCAGTCAGGGAAAGAAGTTTTTCAACACCTGTCTTCACTTGTTGTCTCCTCAACTGATACTTCATCATGCTCAGATGGGTTTTGGAGACCATGTGAAAATCAAACAGCCTCAGAACAGAGCATAGATATGTTCCCATTGTGGACCTTTCATACAAGTAGAGCTAGTCAAATCATTTATTTCCTTGCTTGCTAGCTAGCCTAACCTATATAATAATAATAATTAATAGTTCAGGTTGCTCCAAGATTTTTTTTTTTTTCAGTTTTCTTGTTGAAACAAAACTAAAAAAAATAATCATTTTTGGCCCACCAAAATATTTCAGTAAATAAAATATTCATCCTAAAAACATTCACCCAGTTCTATAGACTAGTCTTCAGAATTAACCATCTGGAGAGAAGGATCATTAGCCTCTTCCATTCCTGAAGTCTAGCTGCTGAAGGGGTCTGAGGAGAACCAGATTTCATAGCCTTCCACCAGTATACCGCCGGTTGCCATCTTGCTCAAGGTGAAAGGCAACGTGGTTTAGTGGCAGATCTACGTATAGCCCTCTGTTCAAATGTCTACAGAGTAGTATTTATTTCGTATTGTATATAAAAATAAAATAAATTGTGTTGAAACCTAAACCTGGGATCAAGGTGAAACATGGCAATTTTAAATCAAGAACAAAATCTCTACTGAGTTGAACAGAAGGAAAGCTTTTTCATCAGGTTCTTTTAAATGCTAAAAGTTGAGATGGTTCTTAGAGGTTCCAGACACATAATCAGCCAGAATTTTCAGAAGATCTCACACCCATCACTACAGCCAGATTTTCAGAAGTACTCAGCTCCCAGTTAGGCCCCTTAATTTTTGCCCAGTTTTTCATCTTGGGTCAACCTGAATGTCTATTGTTGTTACTATAATGTTGGTTAGGCTAGCTAGCAAGGGGGAAAATAATTTGCACGTCTATTTGTGTAAAAGGGCATGCAGCCTGGACTTTGAGGTGCACAGTGGAAACATGCCCACATTCTGCTATTAGGCAGTGGGAAGCTTTGATTTTCATATGGTCTTCAAAGTCCTTACCAGCATTATTTAGAAGAAGGGGGAGTCAGGAAGAAAATCACACTTTTGTTTGAATTGCAAGTGAGGAATGAACTAAGGTTTTTTGTTGTAAAGTTACTTTCTCTGAGCAAGAAATGAGCCCAGGCTGCTGATCCCACCTATGAGATCATGAAATCTGGAGAAAGCAGAGGAGGTTTGTGCTAGTGCATATCTTTTATTCGCCTATTAAGTGAGCAGGGAAACTACCACACCTCAGAAGTCACAGGGCTCTAAGAAACCTGCAGCTTTGGGTGAGGGTGATTGTGTCTAAAATCCAGCTGTGTTGTAGAGGGCCTCTGGGTGTTGAAAGAGATGTGCCACTTGGGCCTCCCAGAGCAGCTCATAAAACATTTAAGAAAACTAGGGTTGATCAATCAGCTGCTTCTATGGTGTCAGGATGGTTGAGTACTCTAAAATTCCAGATTCAAGGCGCTATTTTTCTCTCAAAGGGGTGTTCTGGTCTCCATTGGAAGCCTGGGTTAATAGCCCACTCCTGAAACAATCATTTTATTCTACCTGGAGAAATGTCCTCATTACAATCTCTCTTTTAACATGAGAAGAGCGCTTGCTTTGGATTTCTGTTAGAGTAGTGGCAAGAGAAGGTGGAAGGAATTCAAATACCTTCAGAAGCTGCATATTGAGGGCACCTAGTTGGGTAAATTCCAGTTTATTCCCCAGGAGAAAGTTGGCATTATAATAATATATGGAGATATACCTATCTCATAGAACTGGAAGGGACCTTGAAAGGTCATCAAGTCCAGCCCCCTGCCTTCACTAGCAGGACCAAGTACTGATTTTTGCCCCAGATCCCTAAGTGGCCCCCTCAAGGATTGAATTCACAACCCTGGGTTTAGCAGGCCAATGCTCAAACCACTGAGCTATGAGGGTGAGCAGGATTGGGTGTTAAACATACAGGTGAAGGAAGAAGGGAGCAGTTCAGTACAAATGTATTACATTATTAATTAGTTTATTTATTAAATAAATTTATTCATTCATTTTTTATTGATTACATTTAAATTTTAGATTTATTAAATTAAATTGAATTAAGATTCTAATGTTTCTATGCTCAGATGTTTTAAGTAGCTGGTAATCTCCCAAATAATGATCTATTCCTTCCCTCAACATGCAGGCTAACCCCCTCCCTTTGACCTTAAAAGTTTCATGGAAGGAAAACCAATGAAGAAGAAAGCATAGAAGTTATGGATGTATTTGAGAAAGGACTTGGACAAAAAAAACAAAAAAACAGAAGCACTAATGCTCCTGGCTGGTTTTGAACCCAATACTTTTTGTATGTTAAACCAACAGAATAACTGCTATACTACAGAAATCACTAACTAGTACAGCTTGGAAACAGAGGCTGAAAGACACCCCTGTGCTCACTGTCACAACCAGAGCCCAGGCCAATGCAATGACACAAATTCAAATGACGCTTGAGCTTCCTCCAGCGGGATCACAAGAGCAACACAAATCCCAAGAGGAACAATCCTCCTATGCCTTCATTTACCGCAGCACAACCATCTCCGCTTCTTCTGCCTATCTAGTGGCTCCTACAGGAGAGCCCACTGAGCAGAAAGCAATTCTGTCCTAGAACCCAAGCCGGGGGTTTTGACACCACCTCATTTGAGCTGGTATGTTTCACAATGACAGGCCCTTTAGCTTTGCCTGCCCCCTAGTGCTGCTCCTGGTTTATCAACTCTGCGTGCTTAGGAAGCAGCTAAACTGTTGTACCCCCCTTCTCACCGGCCACCTTGTTTCCTCTCCTTGTCCTCCTCGGCTATCCCAGGCGCTTTCCCACAAAAGCTTTTGTCAGAAGCTGGACTGGAGTGACCTAAGTACCTGCAGGTTCCCCCCCAACACACACACACTTCCTAAGGCAAACAGTCATTCCCTTCTCTGACACTCCTGGGGTGGGTTGCCTTTGAAAAGCCTTTCCCCCTGCTTTTGGGTTCAAAAACTCTGTGTTGGGTTCCCTGTTTCTTTGGTTAGGAGTGGTTGTTCTCACACCTATCTCCTTGCTTTCCACATAAGGTGAGGGAAGGATATTATACCTAGTATTCTGGCATTAAATGACCAAACTTTTCTGTCTGAAATGACCCTTCCCAGTCAATGAAACCTGAAGTGAAAAACTTTCCCTTGACTTTACTGCATTTGGATTTCCTGTCTTGTTGAATGGGTCCCTGGGAGCTGTCAGGGAAATGTCCATGGAAAAGGGGAGCAGATGTGAGCTTTGTTGGTTGGGCTGTGTTTTGTCTGTGTTTTGTCTCCTTGTGAGATGGGCAAATTGGAGGAGCTCTTGCAGCATTTCTGATTATTGAGTTAAAAAAGAAGTTTGTGGTGCACTTTGTTTTCCTGTTCTTCAAAGGAAAACTGATTGAGCTGATGCACTGGCTACTAAGAAAGCTCTATTAAATAGGACCAAAGGTATTAGATTTCTGTAGTGTGGTGGTTCTCATGTTTGCCTCACCTGTAAGGGCAGGTCTACACTTACTTCCTGGTCCGGCCGAAGCAATCGATCTTCTGGGATCGATTTATCGCATCTTGTCTAGACACGATAAATCGATCCCGGATCGATCCCGGAAGTGCTCGCCGTCGACGCCGGTACTCCAGCTCAGCGAGAGGAGTACGCGGCATCGACGGGGGAGCCTGCCTGCCGCGTCTGGACCCGCGGTAAGTTCGAACTAAGGTACTTCGAATTCAGCTACGTTATTAACGTAGCTGGATTTGCGTACCTTAGTTCGAAGTGGGGGGTTAGTGTGGACCAGGCGTAAGAGGACACTGGTTTTTGAAACCAGGCAGGACCAATAAGCTTTCACTCACTTCTGAGTCCTTTTGTCTTCTTTCAGTCCATCTGCTTTCCTTTCTCAAATACATCCATAAATTCTATGATTTCTTCCTCATTGTTTTTCCTTTCATGAAACTTTAAAGTCTAAAGGAGGGGGTTAGCCTGCATTTTGATGGAAGGAACAGACCATCATTTGGGAGATTACCAGCTACTTAACAAATCTGAGCATAGAAGAATCCCAACCCATTCTCCTGCATATTTAGCTCCCCGCCAGCAGTTCGCCCCCCCCTTTTTTGATCTAACTACAAACAGCCCCAGGCCCCATTTTCATGTCAGATAAATCTAGTATTGACTGATGATCACATTTCCCCTCCTTTCCTGTCTAGGCAGGGTCTGGGTATGAGGAATCAGAAAATCACAATAATGAGGAATCAGAAAATAACAATAAGAAATGTCTAAGCCAGCCTTTCAACACACAGCACCACTTTTCCCTTTTGAAATAACATTATATCCTTAAAAAAACGAGGAGTACTTGTGGCACCTTAGAGACTAACAAATTTATTTGGGCATAAGCTTTTGTGGACTAAAACCCACTTTATCAGATGCATGGAGTGGAAAATACAGTAGGCAAGTACAAATACACAGCACATGAAAAGATGGAAGTTGCCTTACAGAGCGGGGGGTCAGTGCTAATGAGGCCAATTCAATTAGGGTGGATGTGGCCCATTTCCAACAGTTGACAAGAAGGGGTAAATAGCAAAAGAGGGGAAATTACTTTTTGTAGTGCTAACGAGGCCAATTCAGTCATGGTGGATGTGGCCCATTCCCAACAGTTGACAGAGGGAAAATTACTTTTTGTAGTGAACCTGCCACTCCCAGTCTTTATTCAGGCCTAAATTGATGGTGTCCAGTTTGCAAATTAATTCCAGTTCTGCAGTTTCTTGTTGAAGTCTGTTTTTGAAGTTTTTTTTTGTTGAAGAATGGCCACTTTTAAGTCTGTTATTGAGTGTCCAGGGAGATTGAAGTGCTCTCCTACTGGTTTTTGAATGTTACAATTCTCCATGTCTGATTTGTGTCCATTTATTCTTTTGCATAGAGACTGTTTGGTTTGTCCAATGTATATGGCAGGGGGCATTGCTGGCACACGATGGCATATATCACATTGCTAGATGTGCAGATGAACGAGCCTCTGATGGTGTGGATGATGTGGTTAGGTCCTATGATGGTGTCCCTTGAATAGAGGGAAATGTTAGTTTGTTCTCTCTTCCTGTTCAATCTAAGCTAACAGGAAGAGACTTTTTCTGCATAAGACCGTTGAGAGGCAAGAGAGTGCATTTCATTTTGGGCTTGTCATATACACCAAAAAAGCACACTTAAGGCAGCAAGATCAAGCACCCCACATGGGGCTTGAACCCACAACCCTAAGATTAAGAGTCACATACTCTACCAACTGAGCTAGCCGGGCTGTCTACAATGCCTTTTCAAAGGCACAGTCACAGTGTAGAAGGAGCCCTAAGGCTGCTTCTTTGCAAGTTGAGATTCCTTTTCTGACATTTGCCTTCTGTCTTTGTTCCTTCGCTCTCCAGCTAGCAAACAGGGGCTATTAGAAGGCTGGTTAGAAGCTGGTTTCTAGACCCGAGAGCTGGGGTTGATTTACCAGCTCATCAGAGAAACTAGCATGGGAGGGTAGAAGTTAGTATTCTCCCACCAGGGGGAGATGCTGTTGACTCATATAGTGGGGAAGAGTCAAAAACTGCTTCTCAGTTTTTAGAGATGGGACAGATAAGCCAGTTCCCCCCAAGCCACAAACACATTTTTGCAGGATATCAGACCCCTGGGGAGAAGCTCCTCAAAGGAAATGTGGCCCCAGGAGTGTCAGAGAAGGGAAACACTGTTTGCTTTAAGAGGTGGGTGAGGGAAACCTGCTGCTCCTTAGTTCCCTCTAGCATCTGATTAAACCATTTGTGGGAAAGGATCTGGGGTAGCCGAGGAGGACAAGGAGAGGACAGAAGGGCTTGCAGCTGGTGTGCAATCCCCATGCTCCCGGTGGCCTGAGAGAAGCAGGGTTCAGCACTTTGTCGGCTTCCTGAGAGTACAGAACTGACAAAATGAGATCTCCACAGGGGGCAGCTAAAGCCAAGGGACCTGTTATAATGAATCAGCATCCCATCAGGTGACATCAACCCCCCTCTCTGGGTTTCTATCCCAGAAATACTGTCAGCTCGATGATTTTTCCCCTGACAGAGCCCCCAGATTATAAACAGAAGAAGTGGAGAGGATTGCACTGTGGTAAATGAAAGCAGAGGAGAATTGCTCCTTTGGTGATTTTTTATTTTACTCCTGTGATGCTGATGGAGGAACCGGAAGCATAATTTGAGTTTATGATACCATGCCGTCCGTTTTTGGGCTCAACTTTTGACACTGAGCACAGGAGATCCTTCATTCTCTGTTCTCGTTCCTTCAGGGCAATGGAGAATGGACAAACATCTGACATTGGTGAAGTAGGAGCCTGAGAAAAAAAATGCTCCCTGTCAGAAAAAAACAGCCCTACCTGGTGCTTTAAGCAGTAGGTTCTGGTATTTTAACAGCCATGGCCTGGGTTCATTTCCCCCTCGAAAATAGAAGTTTTTCAATGAATATCTCCATTCATTTCGCATTTGAAATTGAAAGGAAAAGAGGGCTGCTTGTCCTTATCAACAAGGCAAAGAATGGTTTTTTCTCAGTAAATATTTTAAAAAGGCGCTGAGTTGACCTGCAGATGTCATTTCATTTGTATTTACAATCGAATGATTCTCTCTAGGATAGACAGGAATTCTTCAGCTAGATTCGGATTCCACAGAAATACTAGAAGCAATAGTGTCTAAATAGTACCTGCCTTTTTTCGGAGAACAGCAATGTCCAAGTTTTCCATGGACATTTCCCTTCCAGCGCCTCAGGCCCTATCCAACAATACAAGAAACCAAAATGCAGTGAAATACACGGAAAGTTTCTCACCATAGGGTTCACTGACCAGGCCGGGGAAAAAGTTTTGCCAGAACACTTGGTTATAATATCCCTCCCTGACCTTAAATGGAAAGCAAGGAGATAACTCTCAGAGCACATAACCACAGCTTATGAGTCTCACATTCTACATTGTCAATGTACCGCACCCTTCTCCCTCCACTTTTACATTGAACAGCCAAGCCTGCCTCCCCTCAAGCCATGCCAAGACTCTTCTGGATAAGGAGCTTGGAATTTACCCAACTACGTGCTCTAAATGCACTGCTTTGGAAGGTGTTTGAATTCCCTCCAACTTCTCCCATACAAATGCTAAGTAGTTGGTGTTGTAATGTTACAGGAGAGGTTGAAATTAGGCTATTTCTAAAGGTAGAAGACAATCATTGTGTCAGGAGGGGAATTTGAACGCATGCCTCCATATGGAGCCCAGAACAACAAATGACAGAAAGACACAACCTGGCAGCTAACGTCTTAGACCACGCAGCCAGCCTGACATGGTTAGTTAAGAGATTTATCAATCTTAGGGTATGTCTACACTACGAGAGTACTTCGATTTTAGTTAATTCGACTATGTGGAATCGATATTACAAAGTCGAACGTGTGTGTCCACACTAAGGACAGTAATTCGACTTTGTGAGACTTTGTGAGTCCACACTAACGGGGCAAGCGTCGACATTGGAAGCGGTGCACTGTGGGCAGCTATCCCACAGTTCCCGCAGTCCCCGCTGCCCATTGGAATTCTGGGTCGAGCCCCAAATGCCTTCTGGGTAAAAAAATGTGTCGAGGGTGCTTTTGGGTGCCTGTCGTCATCCGTCCGTCACTCCCGCCCTCCTTCCCTCCCTGAAAGCGCCGGCGGGAAATCAGTTCGCGCACTTTTCTGATTACTGACAGCGCGGACGCCACAGCAGTGCGAGCATGGATCCCACTGCGACCATCGCTGCAGTTGTTGCAGTTCTCAACGCCTCGCAGCTTCTCATCCACCTTTACCAGAGGCAGCTGCAGAGAAATCAGGAGAGGAGGCTACGGCACCACCGTGACGGCATGAAGTCGGACACTAGCTCCGACCTCTCAGAAAACATGAGACCCAGCGCCCAGGACATCTCGGTGTCACTGGGTCTTGTGGATACTGTGGAACGGCGATTCTGGGCCCTGGAAACAAGCACGGACTGGTGGGACCGCATAGTGCTGCAGGTCTGGGATGAATCCCAGTGGCTGCGCAACTTTCGCATGCGGAAGGGGACTTTCCTCGAACTGTGTGAGTTGCTGTCCCCTGCCCTGAAGCGAAAGGACACCCGGATGTGAGCAGCCCTGACTGTCCAGAAGCGAGTGGCCATAGCCCTCTGGAAGCTTGCAACGCCAGACAGCTACCGGTCAGTCGCTAACCACTTTGGTGTGGGCAAGTCTACCGTGGGGGTTGCTGTCATGCAAGTAGCCAGGGCAATCGTCAAGGTACTGCTATCAAAGGTAGTGACCCTGGGAAACGTGGAGCTCATCATAGATGGCTTTGCCGAGATGGGATTCCCAAACTGCGGTGGGGCTATAGATGGGACTCACATCCCTATCCTGGGACCGGACCACCAGGCCAGCCAGTACATAAACAGAAAGGGATACTTTTCCATGGTGCTGCAAGCACTGGTGGACCATCGGGGACGTTTTACAAATATCAACGTTGGATGGCCGGGCAAGGTTCATGACGCTCGGGTTTTCAGGAACTCTGGTCTGTTTAGACGGCTGCAGGAAGGTCTTTACTTCCCGGACCACAAAGTAACTGTTGGGGATGTGGAGATGCCTACAGTGATCCTCGGGGACCCTGCATACCCGCTAATGCCCTGGCTCATGAAGCCCTACACTGGCGCACTAGACTCAGGGAAAGATCTCTTCAACTACCGGCTCAGCAAGTGCAGAATGGTGGTGGAGTGTGCTTTTGGCCGTCTCAAGGGGAGATGGAGAAGCTTACTCACTCGCTGTGATCTCAGCGAAACCAATATCCCCATTGTGATAGCTGCTTGCTGTGTGCTCCACAATCTGTGTGAGAGCAAGGGGGAGACATTTATGGCGGGGTGGGAGGTTGAGGCAAATAGCCTGGCTTCTGATTACGCCCAGCCAGACAGCCGGGCGATTAGAAGATCCCAGCGGGACGCGCTGTGCATCAGGGAGGCTTTGAAAGCCAGGTTCCTGACTGAACAGGGTCTCCAGTGACTGTTTAGTTTGTGGACTCAGAACCTGAACCTGCCCCCGTTTCTTTACCCAGTTACTGTTCACTATCCTTCCAAGTTACATACCCCCTTCACCACCTTCCCAACAAATAAAATCTGTTCCGTTTTGTTAATGAACAAGGTTCTCTTTCTTACTGTTTTCGTGGGAATGTTTTAAACCGGGGACGCAGACTGTGGCGGGGGGCGGGTTTCGTGTTTTGATGCAAATGATGCTTCTAAACTCCTGGAATGACAGGCTCCGCAGTGCTGGATTGGTTGTTTCAACGGAGCCTGCCAGCAGTCCTGGGCGGGACTGCGTGTATGTGTCGGCCAAGTGACTTTCTGGCAGGGGGCGGAGGGTTACAGACCCCCTGCTGCGTGGCTCTGTGATCCAGGATAAGGACCGCGGCATAAGATCTCTAACTGCCCTCCCCCGCCACAAAGTCACAGATCAACCCCCCCGCACCCCAGAACATGAAAACCGCCTCCCAGAGTCACCAGGGTAACTGGTGACTGCACTGTGTATGTGTCCTGATGCTGGACCTGCCCCCGCCTCTGTAGCCTGCTAAAGGTGACTGTCCTGTCCAAGTAACAAACCCCTTCCCCCCCTTCAGACAGAATCCCCTCTAAAAGACACTCTCGGAAACAGTACTTAACAGAAACAGATGTTTTATTATGAACCGCACATGAAAGGGGGGGGAGGAAACTTGGACGGGGGCTTGTGTGAGATGGATAGGAAAGGACTTTTCAAACTTTGTGGAACGAGAGCCTTCTATTGCTGCAGCACTGTGCAGGGGCTGACTGAAAGTTTTAATGGCCCTTGCCGCCCCTCCTTCTTTGGACTTTTGGTGAGGGGGGTGTGGGACTTGGTGGCGGGGGAGGGCGGTTAGAGATAGACAGCAGCAGGGCTCTGTCCTCCTGCCTCCGTTCTTGCAGAACATCCACTAGGCGCCGGAGCGTCTCCGTTTGCTCCCTCATTAGTCCAAGCAGGGTTTGAGTAGCCTGCTGGTCCTCCTGGCGCCACCTCTCCTCCCGTTCCATGACTGCTCGGTGCATTTGTGACAAGTTCTCCCTCCACTGTGTCGTCTGGGCTGCCTGCTCTTGTGAGCAGTCCATAAGTTCATAGAACATGTCCTCACGCGTCTTCTTCTTCCTTCTCCTAATCTGCGCTAGCCTCTGGGAGTGTGATGCCAGGCTGGGTTGGGAGACAGTCGCAGATGTGTCTGTGGGAATGGGAAAAAGGGAGTGAATTCCTGAGACAGATAAATGAAGTTGCTAACAAAGAACATAGTCTTTCTCTGTGAACAACACCATGCACTGCACCTTTCACATGCGCACTCAGGACAAGGTCGAATTTTCGGCCGTCGCCTTCAGTGCCTGGGGTCTTGCAGTTGCGATCAGAGAAGCGTGGCAGGACACCTCTACTTTTGTTGCAGGAAAACATGGTAAGCCGTAGACTTGTGGCAGCTTAAAAATTTAATAGTAGCACTGGGCTCCTTTCGCACTGAAAGCAAGGCCACTCTCTGCTGGCAGCAATCAGGGAAGCATGAGCTCTGCCCCTGTCCCACCACCTCGCGGCTGTCCCAGGGAAAGATCCCTGTATGCTGCCCCTCTGCCGCCTCCACCGCGTGGCTGTAAAGCAGTCCCAATACTAACATTCCCCTCCCTAATTTAAAGCAGGGCGTCATGTGCGACATAACGCTAATGAGGATCTCGGAGAGCGAGAGGGGACGGATGCTTCGTGAGAGCATGCAGAGGCCAGGGCCGTATGCCGCCATGCTCTGCCGTGCCATGATCCTGGACTACTTAATAGACTCATGGCGTGGGAACGTGTGTTACCACGGTGGACCGAACAAGATCGCCCTGCCACGGAACCTGATGCGCATGCTTGAGCGGTACCTCCAGGAGAGCTATGCCGAGCTATCCCAGGAGGACTCTCTGTCAATTCCCGGGCATATTGACCGTCTTTTCGTTTAACTGCACTAGAAGGGACTACAGAGTGGAGCGTCCTGTGGTGGACTAATCATGAAAATCCGGACATTATTTGATTTTTTATACATAGTTGGGACTAAATAGTTGACTAAGCCAAAGAAATCATGAACACCCAATTGCCATTACAAACATTGAATCTATCTCCCCATGTAAGTATTCTCACATTTCTTATCAAACTATCTTGATTATCACTTCAAAAGTTTTTTTCTCTTACTTAATTGGCCTCTCAGAGTTGGTAAGACAACTCCCACCTGTTCATGCTCTCTGTATGTGTATATATATCTCCTCAATATATGTTCCATTCTATGCATCCGAAGAAGTGGACTGTAGCCCACGAAAGCTTATGCTCAAATAAGTTTGTTAGTCTCTAAGGTACCACAAGTACTCCTGTTCTTTTTGTGGATACAGACTAACATGGCTGCTACTCTGAAAAATAACTGTCAATTAACTTTGATATAAAGTCACTTTTCCCGTGACTGGGAATCGAACCCAGGCTGTGGCAGTGAAAGTGCCAAATCCTAACCACTAGACCACCAGGGAGTTGATAAGGTTTATTTTCTTCTCACTTATACTACACTTTCTTAGGCTACTTTCTGTCCAATTTCTGAAGCTGCTCTTTTGTCCATTCCCTGAGGGTCTAAGAGCAGAGAGTGCAGGAACCGCTGTGCTCAGGGTCACAATGTGAGCCCAACCCAAGGTACTGAAACAAACACAAATGATGCTTCCTCCAGCAGGATCACAGAGCAACACAAAGGAAAGCCATGAGGAACAATCCTCCTCTGTCTTCATTTACCCCATCATAACCCTCTCGGCAGCCTACCTGGATGCTCTTCCAGGAAGGAAGCTGAGTTGATAGGAGCTCTGGCATAGAGACCAAAGGAGGGGTGTTGCTCACCCTTGGTGTGAGCTGATCACATTCTTACTCCATGTAATGGGGCTCTGAGCTTTGCCATCTTGTGAGTTCTGTGTCCTCAACAAGCAGCCAAAGTGCTGAACCCCCAGGACCCCTCTGCTGGGAGCATGGTGATTGCACAACAGCTACAAGCCCTTTTTCCCTCTCCTTGTCTTCCTCGGCTTCCCCGGACCTTCCCCACAAATGGTTATATCAGACGTTGGAGGGATCTAAGTACCTGCAGGTTTCCCTCACCCACCTCTTAAGGCAAACAGTGATTCCCTTCTCTGACATTCCTGGACCCGGGCTTCTTTTGAGTTTTTAACCAGGGGACCTGAGTTCCTCTGAAAATGTGTGTGTGGCGTGCAGGGAACCATCTTTTCTACCCCATTTCTGGGAGCTGAGAAGCTTTTTCAGATTCTCTCCCACTAGATGAGTCTAACAGCACCTCCGCCGGTGGGAGAATCCAAATTCCACCCTCCCACACTGGTTACTCTGACCAGCTGACGGCGACAGCATGCTAAATCAACCCCAGCTCTCTGGTCTAGAAAGCAGCATCTAACCAGCCTTGTAACAGCTCCGGTTTGCTCGCTGGACACATAACAAACCAGGAAAGAAGACAAATGTCAGAAAAGGAACCTCAGCTTGCAAATAAATGCTCTCAGGGCTCCTTCTACATGGAGACTGGGCAGCTGAACAGACTCAAACTGGCTAGCTCAGTTGGTAGCACATAACACTTTAAATCCCATGGTCATGCATTAAAACCCCACATTGGATGGTAGTGACAGCCACTCTTCCGCTTATATTCACAGTCCAAAATGAAATAAACTCTCTGTCCTCTCTACCATCTTAGGCAGGTAATGGTGCTTCCTCTCTCTCTGAGCTTCAGTAAAACATGAAGAGAGAACAAACCGACATTTGCATCCTCTGTTGAGAGAGGATTTTCTCCTCTTCCATTCTACCCCAGGCAAGAGGGGGGATAATAACCATTTAACAGATAATTCCAGAGAGAAAAGTTTGGTCATTATAAATAGGATGATCCATTGAATCATATAGAAAGGTGGGGCAGGGAGGGACCCCGAGAATCAGGAAAAGTATCCCTAGACCATCCCTGACAGGTGTTTGTATAACCCCTTCTTAAAATCCTCCAATGAAGGAGATTCTGCAACTTCCCACTGGGGCCTCTGCCATACAATCAACAACACTTGGCTTGTGATTAAGGGCCAGGCTGTGACTCAGAAAATTTGGACTCAGTTCCCAATCTGGCACCATTATTCTCTGTGCAAACATGGACAAATTACATCACATCTTTGGAACTCAGTTTCCCCATCTGTAAAATGGGAACTGCCCTCCCACACTTTGTCTATTTCCAGGGCCGGCTCCAGGCACCAGCCCACCAAGCTTGTGCTTGGGGCGGCACGTGGAGGGGGGCGGCGCGGCGCTCCAGCCGCCGGGGAGAGGGGGGCCACGGCCGGGCTCTCCGCCCTCCCCCCGGCCCTCTGGCCGCCCTACCCCCCGGCGCCCTCCCCCCGGCTGCCGGGGGGAGAGCGGAGCCCCCACCGGGGCTCGCCGCCCTCCTCCCAGGGCTCCGGCTGCCCTCCCCCCCGGTGCCCTCCCCCCGGCCACCGGGGGGAGAGCGGAGCCCCCGCCGGGGCTCGCCGCCCTCCTCACAGGGTTCCGGCCACCCTCCCCCCTCCCCCCGCAGGGGGGGGGCGGCCGGAGGCTTTTTTGCCTGGGGCGGCAAAAAAGCCAGAGCCGGCCCTGTCTATTTCACCTGTAAGCTGTTGGCAGCAAGGATTCTCTCTCTCACTATGAGTTGTACAGGGTCTCTGCAGTGCCCAACACAACGGGGCCCCAATCTCGGAGCCCAATGAGGATACAAAAATCTCCCCTTTCATTTATTTATTTTAAAAAGTCCATTTTTAGCCTTCAAGTTCAGGCAGAAAACCTTGCCCAAGAGTCTCAGAAAAACCAAGAAAGTAATAACATTACCCCCCAAAAGTAGCATTTTTAAACATCTTTTTTTTAAAGCTGCCCTCTGGATTTTTGAGTCCAGACTCAGAGTTATTGTTCTCAATCTAACTTTGGTATCCTTTGGAACTGTAATCAGTCACACTGAACTAAGAAGTGGAGTTGTACAAACAATTTTCCTCGGGCCATTGGTCACCAGAGCTTCCTTTACTGGGGTGGAAACCAAGAACTGGGTGTGCACTCTTTCCACCCCAGTTCTTTCCAAATCCTTGGCCTTGGTTAGGGTAAATTTACAATTCTATGAAATAGAAACCTTTAAAAAACCACTCAAAATCTCAGCAGTATTAGTGAAGAATGGCTTCCCAAAACATACCCAGCTTTTCTTTAACTTGGTGGCACAGTTCCAGGCAAGGGACTGGATACAGGGCTGGATCAGAATCTTTGTTTGTTACCAGAGCTGGAGATTCTATTAAAAAATAATTATTTTTCTGCATCTATTAAATTTCCAACACAGATTTTATACCAATTTTTAACACCTACAGAGGATAAATTCAACAAAAATCCCACTTCTATTTCCTCAACATCTGTGTCATGAAGAACAGGAGTACTTGTGGCACCTTAGAGACTAACAAATTTATTAGAGCATAAGCTTTCGTGGGCTACAACCCACTTCTTCGGATGCATGAAGGGCAGCATTCCCCATAACATAGGATTAGCTAGGAGAGATCTTTTGTAGGGCCTGGGCTACACATAATTTAGGAACCAAATACATGGGCATTTTGCCTAGTTCAAAATCACCTAATGTGGAATTCTCTCCCCAGATCATCTGAGACAATATTGACTTCAACAATTGAACTACACTGTGATCATATGCACTTCCTTCAGTTAGTTGGGGTTCTGCTGTTGTTAACCATTTCTGAGTGGAGATTTTAAATCACTGCTGTTTCTTTGTTAGCATGTCCAGTAAATTGGAGAGTTCTCTCCTGTTGACAGAACTGCACTTGAACTTTCTCTATGTCATCAAGGAGGGATGGGGGGAAAAGCAAAGCTGAAGTGAGAAATGACGACTTTAGCAAATGGTCATTTGTCTTAAGTTCTCCAATAAATCTGAGCTACATCCTATCAAACTGAACTAATATCCAACTGGGTGACCAAACAGCCTTCAGAAAAGATAGAAATCCACATCACAGAGAGACAGAATACATGACAATGGAAGTGTCAAATGAAATTCCAGAGCAGGTTACATCTGATTATTCAGAATCAGGATAAGAGATTCTCCCATCACATTCTCCTCTGATCCATTCAAACCTGCTTCATTCAGCACTGTCTCAATAGTCAGTTATGTTATTTACAACATGTTTAGTATCCTAATGGGGGACAAAACAGCCACCTTGCCCGAAGTGGTTTTACCAATAGATGGAACCTGGGATTTAAACTCCAAATGATCACACTGTGTTTGGGATCCATTTGAATTCCCCTTCCAGGTCTTTGACAGTTTCATCTCCAGTCATAGCGACTCTGATATAGGATTAAAGAAGTCAAAGCATCATCTCCAAGCACAGACAATGGAGAAAGCTTCATCACATGACATTTTGAGAAGTGGATGGATAGAATGTGATGAAGATAAACTCTACATGGGTCAGACAAAAGGTAACAGTTCTGCAGTGATGGGGAAGGAGGGAATCTCTGAGTCACTCCGTACTCTTCCAGTATCACAGAGGCTGAAATAACACTTTTTTCCTCCCTCTGCTCCTCTTCATTTACATATAATTTGAAAAGTTCCCAATATAACTGCTCTTCAGCACAACCCAGAGCAACGTGAGAACTGGCAATGATACACTCTGAATCATTGGTGACTCTAACAATAACTTTGCAATAGGATGAATGGTATAAATGTGATGCTCCCTGTTTCCTGATAGGAAGGGCACACTAGAATTACTCATGAGACAATCGAATTGATAGAAAGGACAAATGGGTCCACCTCAAAACAGGGCAAACTGCAAAAAGGCAAAAATGGGCCACTCATCTGGACAAACTGAGGGATAATGGTGCAGCAAACAGTTCAAAAAGCTTTAAAAGTTACTATGTGGGAATCAGGAAAATTATTAAAGAAAGTATTGATAGCCCTAGAGCAGGGGTCCCCAATGCGGTGCCTACGGGAGCCACAGTGCCCACGTACTGGCCGGCCGACAAGCATCCGCCGAAATGCCGCCAACAAGCCTTGTCATACAGAGGCGTCGCTGCCGAAATGCCACCGATTTTCGGCGGTATTTCGGCGGCGGCACCTCTGGATGACGCTGCTTGTCAGTGGCGACGCCTATTGACATTGCCGCTTGTCGGCAGAATTTCGGCGGATGCTTGTCCGCCGTCACAGTCCTCTGTGGCTCATTGTCTGGTGCCTGCCAGATGAAAAAGGTCAGGAACTACTGCCCTAGAGGTTTTTATGGAGCTGATCTCCCTTGAAGATTCTCTGATGGCTAAGATGAGTTGAGTGCCAAGAGAAGGTTTTCCCACACTCACTGCATTCATAGGGCCTCTCCCCTGTGTGGATTCTCTGATGTTCAGAGAGAGCTGAGGTGCTAGTGAAGCTTTTCCTACACTCATTGCATTTGTAGGGCCTCTCTCCTGTGTGTATTCTCAGATTCCTGATAAGGTTTGAGCTGCGATTGAAGCTTTCCCCACAATCACTGCATTCATAGGGCCTCTCCCCTGTGTGGATTCTCTGATGGTGACAAAAGCCTGAACTGTGAGTGAAGTTTTTCCCACACTCACTGCATTCAAAGGGCCTCTCACGTGTTTGGATTCTCTGATGCTTTATAAGGACTGAGGAGTCATACATTTTTTCCACCCTCAGTGCATGTATTTTTTCTCTTTCCCATGAGGATTTCCTGCTGTGTTGTTGTTTCCTTGAGGTCCTTCTGAGTTCCTCGACAGGAAATACATTTACCCACTTTCTCCCCTGGATGGTTTCCCTGCTCTCTTTCTGGACTGTGCTGAATCTCACAGGAGTTTCCCTGCTCATGATTCCTGGACACATTCCTTTTTGATCTATGCGATAATGCTCTGTGTTTATCCACTTGCTCAATGTTTTCCTTCTGAGAATTCTGCTCCTCTTTGTCACATACCATTGCATCACCTGCTGTGATAGAGACAGAAACCTCAAACAGGAATGGAAAGGGGAAAGCCAAACAAAACAAGTGCTGGACAGAGGTCAAATAAAAATCAGGAACTGAACTCCCCCAAACTCTTCCCCCACATGTAGTAGTAGGATTTTATATTTGTATTTTATATCATTTAGAATGAAGGATAAAGAATAATTATGTAGCATGTATTAAATGTATTGGTGTATGATTTGATCACATCCTGCCAGCCACCCTTTTTGAATAACAGAAAGGAATGGCCTAATGGGTGAATGAGTAGAGATACATCAGCCAGAAACTGTGTCTGGACTGATTTCAAGGCAGTAACAGACCTTTGAGGTAGGTTTAGCATTTTAAAATAAGTAAAAGAATGCCATGATTGTTTTCTTTTGCATTGCAATTTGATGTTCCAGTTCAAAATGTTGTGTAAATTAATTCTGGTTTGTGTGTGAATAAGGAATGTACGTGCTAAGAGGTAAGTGTGCAGGCCATCGCTGAACCAGATGTACAAGGGAGGAACTGGAGAAAGACGCAAGGGTGCCAGGAGGCTGCAACACACCCCTAGTGAAATATCAGAGGAGGGCAGACTGACGACTCTAAAGATGAGACAGGCACCTATCAGTGGGGACAAGATAGCTGTGTTCAAAACCAACATGGGATAACTCCCTGAGGAACTTGATGAAAGATCAAGAGAAAGGATGAGAAGGGCAATTTAAGAAAACAAGCACTCATCAAACAACAATTGATTAAAGCATGACGGTGCAAAACTCATTGGTCCCAATGAAGGAAAATCACTATATAAACAGGGTGCCTTGCCATGAAACTTTGAGTTCACTCTGCCAAGACTTCCGCAGAGCATTGTGTCATGACCAATGGAACCTGGCTCCTCCTACCCATGATCAACCTAGCTGGCCTCTAGGTTGATCCGGACTCTGGACTGGTAACTATAACATTGACTGGTGGGACAGTGTGTGTGTGTGTGTGGTGTGTGATTGAATGCATATGCTAATTGTTGTATCTTTCTTTTTATGAATAAACCTTTAGATTTTAGATACTAAAGGATTGGCACCAGTGTGATTTTTGGGTAAGATCTAAGTTGTATATTGACCTGGGAGTGGCTGACCCTTTGGGATCAGAAGAAACTATTATTTAATGACACTGGTTGTAAAGAACCACTCATCTCTGAATCCAGTGTTTTTGGTGGTGTTATAAGAACCGGAATGCCAGAGAAAACTGCCTTTATGTTTTCTTGTTAGCCAATGTGGTGAAACAGGAGTTTACTTTTGTGGGTAGTTTGGTCTATCTTATAAAAGAATAACCACCAGTTTTGGGTTGTGTTTGCCCTGTTTCTCAGCAGTTTGTCCTGAATTTAGCATCCTCAGTTGTGACTCACTAAGGCATGGTGACAGGGTGCAAGAGGGAGGGGGTTGGGTCATGGATTTACAGGGAGTTAGGTGACCCAACCTTCATACAGTTTCCCTTGGGACCGCCCTCTTTAAGGTATGTCTAAGGTGCATCAGGGAGTTGGCCGCCTTTCAGGCTAAGTCTCACGCTAGTGCATTAAAAATGGCTGTGGAAACATTGCTTTGATGGAGCTCAGACCATCCAGCCCACCCACCCCACTCAACTCCTGGCTTTAGAACCCAAGCTACAGCCCAATCTACAGCACCAACACCATTATTTATAGTGAGTCAGCATGGACTCTGGCTGGGAGGCAGCTTCCAGATGCAGTGCAGACATACCCATAATGGGCAACTTGCTAGCTTTAGCTTTTTCCAAGGGTGAACCCCAGTTCCCCTTAGAATCATAGAGTTAAAGGGGACCACAAAGGTCATCTAGTCTAACCCCTTGCCAAGGTGCAGGATTTGCTGCAACTAAACCACCCAAGACAGATGGCTCCAGCCTCCTTTGAAAACCTCCAGTGAATAACCTTCCACCACCACCCTAGGCGTCTGTTCCATTCTCCTACTGTTCTTCCAGTTAGGAAGTTTTTCCTGAGATTTAATCTAAACCTGCTGTGCTGTAGTTTGAACCCACTCCTTCTTGTCCTGCCTTCTGTGGCAAGAGAGATGAACTGTTCTCCATCCTTTTTATGGCAGCCAGTAGTGAGGAAGACCAGCAGGGACCACAACCCACCCTTTGGGCAACAGAGCCAGGAAAGCCACCTCCACCCCTCCGGAAGCTGAGGGGCGGGACAGGAAACAGAAGTACAAAAGGAGGGCCCTGCAGCTCAGTTGGGCTGGAGCTGCCGAGGGCGACAGACACTTATCAGCCGCTGCCGGAGTGGGACACCGAGGACCTGCTGGGGTGCCCGCCAGAGGACTGGCCAAAGCTCCCAGGGTCACCAGCCAGTCAAGGTGCCATCGAGCTGATGGGGCTGCCACAGACCACCGATCCTGGGGAAACAGAGGCCAGAGGTACCAAACCCAGGGAAACTAGACCATCGTCTGGCTGAGTGTTGGCCTGACACTAAGTAAGGGTGTTGTGGGTGGATCCCGACTGATCCAGTGGCGGATTACACTGCCACTGTTTGGGCCCGGGGCTGGGACCCAGTGGAGTCAGGTGGGCTAGGGTCCCCCTACCTCCTGCCACCCCACCTTTGGCCAGGAGGTGTTGGTCGACCGTCCGCCGAGCTAGGACACTAGACTGTTTGGTGCTTGCCCCTGCCTGAGCCCTAGACTGTTTGTTGCTCACCCTGAGCAAAGCCCCTAATTGTTTGCTGCCCCACCCTGCCTGAGGGCCTGGGCTTGGAGACTTTACAGCTCTGCCCTGATTGCAGGCCAGAGCGCTGACTGTTGGTGCCCAGTCCTGCCTGAGGGCCGGGCACCATAGACTAACTATTGCTCAGCCTGGATCAAGTGGCCTGAGCTTTGAAGACTCCTAATTCCCCCTTAATTGATTGCAGTGCTAAAAGCACGAAAGCGAGGAGGCCTGGCCTCCCTCAGAGACAGACCAGGAGGGATGGCCACACATGCTTACACAGCCTTTTGGGTATTTGAAGATCGCTGTCATATCCCCCCCATGAACTCTTTTTTCCAAACTAAACACACCCAGTTCCATCAGCCTTTGCTCACTGGCTTGCGTTCCATCCCTTTGATCATCTTTGTCACTTGCCTCTGGATTCTTTCCAGTTTCTCTACATCCTGTCTAGTCACAGGTGACCAAAACTGGACCCAGGAGTCGCCCTGAGGCCTAACCAGTGCTGAGTAGAGCAGTACTATCACCACCTGTGATTTGCATGCTATGCTTCTCTTAATGCATTTCCTTCTTTTTGCATTACCATCACAATGTTGACTTCATGTTGAGGTTGTGATCCACCACAACTCCCAGATCCTTCTCAGCGGTGCTGCTGCCATCCCAGTTACCCCCCTTTCCGTATTTGTGCATTGGGTTTTTCTTCCCGAAGTGTAGCACCTTACACTTGTCTTTGTTTAATTTCGTTGTTGTCTATAGCCCAGTTCACCAATTTATCGTGACCCTTTTGCAGTTTTGCTCTATCTTTCAGAATGTTGACACCCCCCCCCCGAGCATTGCGTCATCTGCAAATTTGATCAGTATGCTCTCTATTCTTATATCCAGGTCATTAATGAAGATGTTAAATACAGGGGAGTCGCATCCTATGCGGATTCAACTTACACGATTTTAACTATACGCACTTGGCAAAAAAATAAAAAAAACAGAAAAACAAGAATTTAAATACTGTACCTGTAGTGCGGGTGATTCCGCCCGCCATTACACTCAATGGTAATTTTTACTATATGCGATTTTTGCCTTACGCGCTGACTTTAGAACCTAACCCCAGCATAAGATGCGACTCCACTGTAACACCGGACCCATAAGAGATCCCTGTGAAACCCCATTTGAGAAATCCCTCCAATCTGACATCATTCCGTTAATAGTTACTCTTTGCTTGAGGATGTGTAACCAATTATATATCCACTTAATGGGAGTTCCGTTGAACCCGCATTTCTCCAGCTTACTCATGGGACTGTGTCAAAAGCCTTTTTGAAGTCCAGGTCTATTTTATCCACCAAATCAGTTACCTTATCAAAGAAGGATATCAAGCTGGTTTGTCATGCTATGTTCTCAGTAAATCCATGCTGGCTGCTCTCGATTACCCCTTCACCCTCTGGGTATTCGCAAATTGAATGTTTTATACATTGCTCTAGTAGCTTCCCTGGTATTGAGGTCAGGCTGACTAGTCTATAGTTCCCCAGCTCCTCCTTTTTCCCCTTTGTAAAGATGGGCACTATGTTAACCCTTCTGCAATCTTCTGGGACCTCTCCTATCATCTGAGTTTGCAAATATTGCCAGAGTCTCTGAGATTCCATCAGCTAATTCTGGAGTGAAGACCAAGAAAGGAGGTGGGGAGCTGATTTGGGGGATTATGAGCTCTGTTATCAACTTTTCAGCAGTTGAGCTTGAGTTGATGGCTGGCCATCCACAAGGAGGCATCAGAGGGAGGCTGAGATTTCAGTTTGGACAGAAGGAAACAGGACTGGAGTAGAGTGGTAGATCTGTGATTCAGCAGCATAGGGACAGTAGCTGAATTTGTGTTTGGGGGTGAGATTTCCCAGAGATAAAGTGCAGAGGAAGAGGAAGTGACCAAGGACTGAGCCCACAGAAAACCAAAGTGGGGATGAGGACGATCTTCCTAAGAACACGCTGAAGAAGTGGTTACAGAGGTAGGAGAGCCAGGAAGAAGACAAGATGTCAAGACGACAACCATGGTCAGTGGTATTAAAGGTGGCTGACGGATCAAGAAGAATAAGGATGGAGTACTGGTTCTGAGCTTTGCTTAGGGAGACGTCATTAGAGACTATGGCAAAAACATTCTCAGTGGAGGGCCCCAAATATCTGCCTCCCTGAAACCTTCCCTTCCCACTGCCACCAGATCCTTCCTGCTCCTTGGAGCAATCACTCCCCATCCCGTTCCCACTATCCTCAGTCTTTTCCACTTCCAAGTATCCCAGATCTCCTACCCAATCTTCCCTCTCCAACAGCACCACTGCTGGAACCTCCACCCCCTTTTCTCCATTCCCAGGCTCCCACTCCCCCAAACCACCACACTCCCTGTTCCCAAGAGATTCTGTCTCTGATTCCTCACCTCTTCTTCCTTCCATGGTACCCATCCCTCCCTGATTCTCTCTAGTCTTCCACATACCTATCCCTTTCCTCCCACTACACTCAGCCTGCCCTACCTTGTGGCACCCCACAAGCACTAGCTCCCCCATCATCTTCTCCCCTCCCATGCTCCCTGCTCTCCTTCCCTCTACCCCCCAAAGAACTCCTGAATAGGAACCTCACACTGCTCTCACTGTCATTGGTTGGTAGGGTCAAGAGGACATGCTGCGGCCACTGCCTCTGAGCTACACTCATTCATCTGAGTCGGAGCCGTACCACTGTTAACTTTCAGACTATGTGTATTGTGTGTTTTGATTGTATTCTGAAGGAGTTCCTCTTAGACCTTTCCCCCGATTCCAAAATTTCAGGGCTGACAGCAATATTTTAAAGTGTTTTAAAATCCACTTGCAGACTCTGGCCTCTTCTGAGCTGCAAAGTTTTGTCAGCAGAGCTCTGTTTGTTAGGGATGCAAAAAACCCATCCTTAATTGACAGAATTATGCCGGCAAAATCTCTCACGCAGACAGAATGCCGAAAAAGTCTATTAAAAAAAATGAGAAAATCAGATGCCCATAATCTACATAAATACTGAGTACAGGTTGCCCAGTTCTGCTGCATGCCTTTCCACTAGGTGGGTGGTGGCTAAACTTACACCTCTGAAAACCAGAAAAGGAAGAGTTAATATACACACCACCCCTAAAATGCAACCTTAACTCTGCCCCTAGCCCTGCAGCTGGCACTAGCCACTGGGAATGGCTCAGTAAGGCTGGTGCAAAGGTTAACAAACTAACAAAGGAAGTGGAGGTTTCTTCATTTCTTGAAGTCTTCAAGTCAGAGTGGATGCCTTCCTGGGGGAGGATTTAGTCCAACACAAGGTATTCAGCTCAGTACAGCAGTAACTGGATGAAATTCTATGACCTGTGATATACAGGAGGTCAGACTAGATGACCTAATAGCCCTTTCTGGCCATAAAATCTATAATTCTACAATAGCTATGAAGGACTAAGAACGTGCCATTGTTTGTGTTGTGTTGTGTTCAGAAATGGGAATCTCAGCATTTATCGGCATGCCCTCAAGCTGTGTGCACTGGGTCAGCTGTAGCTGTAATTGGATGGTGGAGGGAGTAGTTGGAGCAGCTTGGCAGAGCTGTGACTGTGATATGAAGGGAGATGCATGTGAACCCTGAGGGACCTAGTCTGCCCCATTTCAATGCACTCAGTGGGCTGTTGCAGAGACAGGGCAGAGCAGAGGTGGCATTGTGGGGGTGGTGTGAACCTTAACTCTTCATTTCCCCTGCTAAGAACGGAGGGGACAGGAATCCTTACCCAGCGAGGTCACATTCTCATAGTTCTCCTGTATGACGTCTCTGCAGAGGGCTCTTTGACGGGGGTCCAGCAGAGCCCACTCATCCCTGGTGAAATACACAGACACCTCCTCGAAGGTCACCAGCCCCTGAAAGAGGAAGTGCCCAACGCTCAGTACCTGCTGCCCCACTCACAGCCCCACTATTCATGGAGGGAGAGGAGTCAATCAAATGGAAGTTCTGGCAGGCTCACAGTCAGCACAGTCCCACCCTCAGAGCAGCCAGCAAGTAAAACAGGAGGGGAGATAGAGATCCCCTAGTCCCCCCCCCCTCCAGCAGACAGAGTGGGAAGGGTCTTCTCATTCATCACACACCTACAAGCCAGAGGCTGATACGGGGGGTGGGGCCCTCAGCAGGTGCCAGGATTGGCTCCCCAGTAGGAATCCCAACACGCTTCCCATTGCCAGCAGCTGGAAGGTAGGGGAGGGGTTATCTACTCTACGCCCCACTGGTGAGTAACCCTTCCGCCCCTTCATATCTCATAGCAGCCTCTGGCGAGTAGGTTTATGTTCTTGCACTGGGAAGCTGATACGTTTTCCCCACGCTGTCCAGGGTTCCCCAACCCCCAACACAACCCCATTCCACAAATAGGATAATTTCCTCCCCCAAACCCCATGGGTCTGTTCCTGGAATCCAGGACTTGGGTTAAACAATTCCCAGCAAGCTTGCCACACCCTATCCCTCTCCCACCCTGGGTATTTCCTGCCCCCCTCCCACCTCCAGACTAAACTCCCCCAAGGATCCCAGGCCCTCAGTATTTCCTGCCCCTCTCCCTCCAGCAGGAAGCCACTAGCAACCCCACAATAATCCCTACCTGGACTGGCTCCACTACAGCCAGTTCCCTTCCCTGTCCTGTGGGAGGCTGGGACAATCTAGAGCCAAAGGTGGGTGTTACTCTGCCGCCTGTCAGGGTGAGAAAGGTGACAGGGAAGATTTCAGAAGGGCCTTTAGTTCCTATCACATCATGATTTTCACTGGCACTTTCCCTTCACAAGATGTTTCTGACTCGCATGCTGGGAAAACATTCCATCACTTTATCACAGCGCAGACCCAACCCCTCCCACCAGCACTAAACCCACTATGCTAGTTTTAAAACCCTGGGGGCAACTCCCCCAACTGTGGGGACCAGGAGGAGGTAGGGACAGGACAAAGACTCCCTAGTGATGGTGTGGTAAATTAAATGAAGTTTGCTGGTGATAGTAAGATGGAAGCCATTGTCAATAGAGACAAATAGTGGAACATTAAGTGGGGCTTACTTTCATTTTATGTATTACGTTCCCCAGCCTCATGCTTTAGGCCCACAACTCGCAGTGGTCAGGAAGGGATTTTTTCCCTCCAATGTATTTTGAGAGGGTTTTTTAATCTCCTTCCTCTGAAGCTTCAGGAATGGCTGGAGAAGAAGACAGGATATCGGGCGGGGTGGACTAGGGCTGTGAGGTGACATCAATCACTCTCTCTCTCAGGGCTTGGCTGGCTGGTTCTTGCTGCCATGCTCAGGGTCTAACTGATCACTATAGGTGGGATGGGGAAGGAATATTCCCCCCACAAGTCAGGCTGTCAGTGACATGGGGGGTTTTCATTTTCCTCTGCAGCGTGGGGTGCGGGGCACTCACTAGGATTACCCGGAAATATCTCACTTAATGATTTCCCTGCCACTGCAGGGGCCTGGAGCAGTGGTGCACCCCATTCCCTCCTATTCTCTGCCTAGGGCATGTAAGAGTCTAGTCTCTAGTGGAAGTCAACGAATGGCTACGCAGGTGGTGTCGGAGAGAAGGCTTTGGATTCTTCGACCATGGGATGGTGTTCCAAGAAGGAGGAGTGCTAGGCAGAGACGGGCTCCACCTAACGAAGAGAGGGAAGAGCATCTTCGCAAGCAGGCTGACTAACCTAGTGAGGAGGGCTTTAAACTAGGTTCACCGGGGGAAGGAGACCAAAGCCCTGAGGTAAGTGGGGAAATGGGATCCTGGGAGGAAGCACGAGGAGGAGAGCGCAAAAGAGGAGGACTCCTGTCTCATACTGAGAAAGAGGGACGATCGATGAGTTATCTTAAGTGCCTATACACAAATGCAAGAAGCCTGGGAAGCAAGCAGGGAGAACTGGAAGTCCTGGCACAGTCAGGGAACTATGATGCGATTGGAATAACAGAGACTTGGTGGGATAACTCACATGACTGGAGTACTGTCATGGATGGATATAAACTGTTCAGGAAGGACAGGCAGGGCAGAAAAGGTAGGGGAGTTGCGTTGTATGTAAGAGAGGAGTATGACTGCTCAGAGCTCCGGTATGAAACTGCAGAAAAACCTGAGAGTCTCTGGATAAAGTTGAGAAGTGTGAGCAACAAGGGTGATGTTGTGGTCGGAGTCTGCTATAGACCACCAGACCAGGGGGATGAGGTGGACGAGGCTTTCTTCTGGCAACTAGCAGAAGTTGCTAGATCGCAGGCCCTGGTTCTCATGGGAGACTTTAATCACCCTGATATCTGCTGGGAGAGCAATACAGCGGTGCACAGTGTGACAAAGTGGGACTGTTCTTAATGTTTCCTCTGAATATTGTGTGGGTGCCTCAGTTTCCCCTATGCATTTCTTAAGTCTCTAGGTGGTGGGGAAAGGCCAGTGAGCATAAATCACTGACACTCTGTCTCCCTGGCAACAAATGGCCAGGGCCCCTTCCCCTCCTGCAAGGAAATAGCTAAAGGTGAACAAAGAGATCAGGTGACCTCCTGGCCCAGGAAAGAGACAAAGCCGAGAGAAGGAGGGGCTGGAGGGGGTTGGAGAGATGGAGCTGGCTGGGGACAGGGAGTGAGGGCAGACGTGGGTGTCCGGCTCTCTGAACCCCATAATGGACCCGGCCGAGGGGTCCCGTTCACCGCCGTACCTACAAGCTCTGTTTTAGACCATGTTCCTGTCATCTAATAAACCTCTGTTTTACTGGCTGGCTGAGAGTCACGTCTGACTGCAAAGTGGGGGTGCGTGCAGGTCTTCTGGCTTCCCCAGGACCCCGCCTGGGCGGACTCGCTGTGGGAAGCACACGGAGGGGCATATGCTGAATGCTCCCAGGAGAGACCCAGGAGGTGAAGACGTATGAGCTTCTTGCCCTGAAGACAGTCTGCTCCAAGGGAGAGGAGGCTCCCCAAAGTCCTGACTGGCTTTGTGGGGAGCAGCTCCAGAGCGTCGCCCAGGGACTCCGTGACACACAGACAATCCAGGAAGTTTTTGGAAAGTGTAGGGGACAATTTCCTGGTGCACGTCCTGGAGGAACCAACTAGGGGCAGAGCTTTTCTTGACCTGCTGCTCACAAACAGGGAAGAATTAGTAGGGGAAGCACAAGTGGATGGGAACCTGGGAGGCAGTGACCATGAGATGGTCGAGTTCAGGATCCTGACACAAGGAAGAAAGGAGAGCAGCAGAATACGGACCCTGGACTTCAGAAAAGCAGACTTTGACTCCCTCAGGGAACGGATGGGCAGGATCCCCTTGGAGAATAACATGAAGGGCAAAGTATCAGAGGGGTAGCCGTGTTAGTCTGAATCTGTAAAAAGCAACAGAGGGTCCTGTGGCACCTTTAAGACTAACAGAAGTATTGGGAGCATAAGCTTTCGTGGGTAAGAACCTCACTTCTTCAGATGCAAGGGCAAAGGGGTCCAGGAGAGCTGGCTGTATTTTAAAGAATCCTTATTGCGGTTGCAGGAACAAACCGTCCCGATGTGTAGAAAGAATAGTAAATATGGCAGGCGACCAGCTTGGCTAAACAGTGAAATCCTTGCTGATCTTAAACACAAAAAAGAAGCTTACAAGAAGTGGAAGATTGGACAAATGACCAGGGAGGAGTATAAAAATATTGCTCAGGCATGCAGGAGTGAAATCAGGAAGGCCAAATTACACTTTGAGTTGCAGCTAGCAAGAGATGTTAAGAGTAACAAGAAGGGTTTCTTCAGGTATGTTAGCAACAAGTAGAAAGTCAAGGAAAGTGTGGGCCCCTTACTGAATGAGGGAGGCAACCTAGTGACCGAGAATGTGGAAAAAGCTAATGTACTCAATGATTTTTTTGCCTCTGTCTTCACGAACAAGGTCAGCTCCCAGACTGCTGCACTGGGCAGCACAGTATGGGGAGAAGGTGACCAGCCCTCTGTGGAGAAAGAAGTGGTTCGGGACTATTTAGAAAAACTGGACGTGCACAAGTCCATGGGGCCGGATGTGCTGCATCTGAGGGTGCTAAAGGAGTTGGCGGATGAGATTGCAGAGCCATTGGCCATTATTTTTGAAAACTCATGGCGATCGGGGAAGGTCCCGGATGACTGGGAAAAGGCTAATGTAGTGCCCATCTTTAAAAAAGGGAAGAAGGAGGATCCGGGGAACTACAGGCCAGTCAGCCTTACCTCAGTCCCTGGAAAAATCAAGGAGCAGGTCCTCAAGGAATCAATTATGAAACACTTAGAGGAGAGGAAAGTGATCAGGAACAGTCAGCATGGATTCACCAAGGGGAAGTCGTGCTTGACTAACCTAATTCCCTTCTATGATGAGATAACTGGCTCTGTGGATGAGGGAAAAGCAGTGGATGTGTTATTCCTTGACTTTAGCAAAGCGTTTGATACGGTCTCCCACAGTATTCTTGCCGCCAAGTTAAAGAAGTATGGGCTGGATGAATGGACTGTAAGGTGGATAGAAAGCTGGCTAAATCGTCAGGCTCAACGGGTAGTGATCAATGGCTCCATGTCTAGTTGGCAGCCGGTTTCAAGCGGAGTGCCCCAAGGGTCGGTCCTGGGGCCGGTTTTGTTTAATATCTTTATTAATGATCTGGAGGATGGTGTGGACTGCACTCTCAGCAAGATTGCAGATGACACTAAACTGGGAGGCGTGGTAAATACACTAGAGGGTAGGGATCAGATACAGAGGGACCTAGACAAATTAGAGGATTGGGCCAAAAAAAACCTGATGAGGTTCAACAAGGACAAGTGCAGAGTCCTGCACTTAGGACGGAAGAATCCCATGCACTGCTACAGACTAGGGACCGAATGGCTAGGTAGCAGTTCTGCAGAAAAGGACCTAGGGGTCACAGTGGACGAGAAGCTGGATATGAGTCAACAGTGTGCTCTTGTTGCCAAGAAGGCTAACGGCATTTTGGGCTGTATAAGTAGGGACATTGCCAGCAGATCGAGGAACGTGATCGTTCCCCTTTATTCGACATTGGTGAGGTCTCATCTGGAGTACTGTGTCCAGTTTTGGGCCCCACACTACAAGAAGTATGTGGAAAAATTGGAAAGAGTCCAGCGGAGGGCAACAAAAATGATTAGGGGTCTGGAGCACATGACGTATGAGGAGAGGCTGAGGGAACTGGGATTGTTTAGTCTGCAGAAGAGAAGAATGAGGGGGGATTTGATAGCTGCTTTCAACTACCTGGGGGGGGGGGTTCCAAAGAGGATGGAGCTTGGCTGTTCTCAGTGGTGGCAGATGACAGAACAAGGAGCAATGGTCTCAAGTTGCAGTGTGGGAGGTCTAGGTTGGATATTAGGAAACACTATTTCACTAGGAGGGTGGTGAAGCACTGGAATGCGTTACCTAGGGAGGTGGTGGAATCTCCTTCCTTGGAGGTTTTTAAGGCCCGGCTTGACAAAGCCCTGGCTAGGATGATTTAGTTGGGAATTGGTCCTGCTTTGAGCAGGGGGTTGGACTAGATGACCTCCTGAGGTCCCTTCCAACCCCGATATTCTATGATTCTATGATTCTATTCTATGATTCTCCTGGGGGCTGCAAGACTTTGGTCTCACTTCAGCTGTTGGGTTTAGTGGGTGGGTTCTGGGTGGTGTTGGCAGCCAGTGCTAGACAGGAGTCAGACCAGATGATCCAGTGGTCCCTTCTGGCCTTAGACTTTATGACTCTATGACTGGATATGGGCAGGTTTGGGAGCTTGTGACATCCCCCCCACACACACACTCACACACTTATTTCTCCTTCATTTTCTGTCTTCTCTTTTACCCTCTCCCCTCCCTCTGCCTGGGATACTTAGTAACCAACAATCCCTGGGTTCCTTTGCTCTCCTGCGATCGCTGACAGCACTGAATGCCGGTTTGGATCCAAACTTTCTGCCTCATCCCCATCTCTACTAATCACCGCAGGGGTTTCAGTCTCGCTGGCTGTGATACAGGCAATGAAAGGGTTACTGTGCACAGCTGCAAACTGCCTAATTTCCCAGCTGAAATAAGTAAGCAAGTACCACTTATTGGAAGTCAATTTTTTCCCAATCCTCGAACATTCACTAAAAAAGTAAGTATAAAACATGTATCCGTGGTGAGTCTATATATAACTTGTATATTTCAAGAGGCTGACAGAGAACACTTGACCACAATGAACAGGGGAGTGCAGGAGTGGGGGAGTGAGATTTTCTTTGCTTTAGATCATAATAAAACGTTCAACATCTCACAGGCTCCTGACTGCCGTTCCTGAGCCCCTGGGGATCGCAAACCACCAGCTGAGAAACACCAGCCTAGATGATTATTTTGTATCGTCATTGACTACGCATGGGAAGAGAGTGCTACATTGTATCCAGACAAAGCATGAACAAGCCAAGTGCAATGGCATGTATGGACCAACCTTGGGAACTGTTAATTCCAATAACACCCACATTTTGAACTCTCTGCCTTACTTCACTGTAAAAAGAAGACGAAAGTTCATAAGATCTTATAATAATCTATAGCAGGGGTCGGCAACCTTTCAGAAGTGGTGTGCCGAGTCTTCATTTAAGACTCTAATTCACTCTAATTTAAGGCTTCGCGTGCCAGTAATACATTTTAACGTTTTTAGAAGGTCCCTTTCTATAAGTCTATAATATATAACTAAACTATTGTTGTATGTAAAGTAAATAAGGTTTTTATGTTTAAGAAGCTTCATTTAAAATTAAATTAAATTAAAATGCAGAGCCCCCCGGACTGGTGGCCAGGCCCCGGGCAGTGTGAGTGCCAGTGAAAATCAACTCGTGTGTTGCCTTAGGTTGCCTACCCCTGATCTATAGCAACAAGTTGATGAAAAGTAGGTTAAATTAATTTCAGCCATGAATGCCATGTATAGGTGCAAGAAGACCAACTACAGACAATTAAATTAGTCCAAACAAAAGGGGGCTAATGTTGTTCAGGGCCAGTACTAAGATCTATGCCTGGTGAACAAGAAAACGTGGGAACAAAGTTACCTATGCCAAATTTGGCCTTAGGGACATGGATATAATTAGTAAACAAAATATTAAAAATAAATTGTGTCATCCACGTTTACTTCTTTTTGGATTTTTTTTTTAAATGTTCCTCAACCCAAGTCAGAAGAAGCGAACTAAACTGAGAGGCTTTGTTTTGATTATGTTTTAACTTGTATTTCCTCTTTTTCCCCCGATGATCCATGATTCTTAATTCACACTTTTTAAATTTTGAGCATAGTTATATCCTGTTCCTTTCTCAGAAAGGCTGTAAGGGTTTGTCAGTTAAAATATGTTCCAAAGAAACCCACTGCTCCAGTGATTAGTGACTTTCTTAAAGTCTCTAAGTGCTTGTAAGTTAAATTATTTTCTAAAAGGACCCCTCAAAAGAGCAGGATTAGTAATGAAACTTACCCTGTTCCCCACAAGCCACTGCCTCTGTGCCTTTACTCTCCGGTGCAACGCCTTTCAAAAATTCTAGCTCTGCTGAAGATGTTCCCCAGAAATTAATTATCCCAGGGATGAACAGGAATGTATTGGGGAAAAAATTAAGATTCTGTCTTAAATGTATAAAATCATTCCAAGAAATATACATTCTTTTAAGGCATAAATTTAAGCATAAAAAAAGCTTAGAGCAAACATTTATTAGAAAAACTTATTCATACTTGAAGTACAAGTTATGCAAAAAAGAGATTGAATTGCTGTTTTAACAAAATTATCTGCTAATAGCTGTTTTATTAAATTAAAGTGTAAAAATCAGCTACAACCCATCACAAGCGTGAAAAGTGCACTAAAATAATAAGTTACAAATGTAAATACAGTACCAATTTGAAAAAGGCACAACAAATACAAAAAGTCTATATTTTTTAAAGCACAAAAAAGCTAAAAAACTCGAACTATACTAACAACTTTCAAATACATGTTTAAAGAAAGCTCAGCCTTTGTATTTTTTTTTTTTTTAAGTATCAAGCAGACATTCAAAACCAGGAAAAGTTGTCAAAATCTTATCGGTTAAAAAAAAAAAGCTTTAAAATCAGACTATGTAAGCTTAATTACTAAATGCTATTAATATTACTGCAATTAAAAATGCCAAAATAAAATTACTAACATTAATTTAGTCAGTAAAAAATGCAATAAATAAAAAAGTTAAAGCAAAAAAAAATAGACTACAAAAAAAACCTGCAAAAAACTTTAAATGCTTAAGTAACATTGATGAGCTAAAACACTTAAGAGACAAGTCAGTTGAAAATACAGTGGTGCAAGAACAAAGTAACATCCCTTCCCATTGTTCCACAGCTTCCAGGTGCTGGAGGCTGCGATCCCCTGTCGTTAACATGGTTATTGGTCTGAAATCTCCCCGTGACCCCTCAGAGACAGACACGTACCTGTGTTGCTCCACAGCTCCCGTCGCAGCGTCTCTAGGGGAAATAGAGGATGGGAGAGGTGAGAATTCAGGCCCTCGCATTCAGGGGAGGTTCCCATTGGTTATGAATGTAACTGCTGTTAACTACGAGATGGTGCCAGAGATCAGAGGCCAATAACACAGCCGCTGCAGACAGAGCCAGCCCCACAGGGCTACTCCATGGGGAAGGACGACTTGCTGAGCTGGGCTGTGAGATGGAGCCGAGGATCAGTGACATTACTAGAGTCCCCGACTCCGCCCCAGGGTGAGGGTCGCTCTAACCAGAGGAGATGCCACCCCCAGACTCCAATTCACCTTTGAATCCCAGCAGCACCTCCTGCAGCATGGCACTTTTCAGAGAGAAATCGCTGAGTCTCTTCTCTAGCTCTACAAACCCCAGCTCCTGCTTCTGAAACATCCCGTCCTCCCTGCTGGGGAAAAGAGGGGTGAGAAATAGGCCTGATCCCCAATTTGTGAGCCCAGCAACCCCCAAACTCCAGGAAACCTGGAACTGAGCTTTGTGGCCTGAGATGGTCAATGTCATGGTGAGTCACTTCAGCCCTGTGCTCCCCAGAGAGATGGGAAGTGGGGAGACACTAGAGCAAGGAATGGAGACATTGTTCAGGAGCTTTCTCAGGGACGCTCTGGTTCTGTGGGGTGCTGAGCCACCTCCCACACTGGTTTATTGCAGTAACAAGGGGCACCAGCACTGGGATTATGTGGAAAGGGAGGAGACACAGACCAAAGAGTGGGCAGGTCCTACATGCTGACAGTGTCCACAGACAGAGCCCAGGTCTTCAGCAGGGAATGAACATGGGCCCTTAAACACCAAAACCCTTGAGCCTTTCAGCTGAAGCAGTAACCCTGGGGCATCCAGCTCATTTGGCAGAGAGGGCCATATTGCACCGTCCGTTATGGTCAGTGGCCCAGGGCATCAGTTTAGGACTCTGTGCCCTGCTCCATTCACAGCAGAACACCCACTGTTCTCCATGGGACACCCACATACAAAGAACAAGGGGAGAATCTGCCCTTCATATCAGAAATAAAATTTAATTCTTATTATTTTGCCAAGTCTTTGTCTGTCACACTCAGTGTCACTCAGGAGGAAAACAGTCCCCTCCCGGACACCCCTGTAGGGTCCCTGCTAGTTCTTCCCTATGTTTCCCTTCCTTTCACACCCTCCTTTCTCCATTTCTCTCTTGCTTCCTTGTCCTTGTGTCTCTCCAGTTCTTCCCTCCCTACAGCAACCCTCTATTCCCACCCTGCAAAGCTTTCACTCCCACCCTCTCCCCAATCCACCTGCTCAAGTGATCAGCCACAGAACGTTGAATGTTGACATCAAAGTGTCGTCATTTCAGTTGACACTCTGATGACATTAACAGGGGACAGGAGAGTTCACGCTCTCAGAGCTACGGCTTCAGGCTGCTGGCAGCCCCAGCAAGGCAACACTGTCTCTATTGACACTTGGAAGGTGCTGAGGGCCAGCAGCTCACTTTAAAAAATGTGAAAGCTGAGATTCTGCACCCTCTGAATACATGACACGGCCACATCAGTCCAGGAGACAGGCCAGGTCTGTCCCATCGGCCCTGTGTCTAGCAGCCCTGCTGTGAACTCATTAGCGATCAAACTGTAAATGACTCTTCTCCTACCCAAGTCAGGCACTAGGGGAGACAGAATCACATGCTCCAAGGGCAGGGGGCAGCTTCCTATTCAGTGCAGTTATCAAACCTAACGGCCCATGATAGGGAGGGAAATGGAGCCCAGGACTTACCTGCCCCCAGTGCTCCCAGCACCCTAAAGAGGGAGAGAAAGAGGAGGCCGTCAGTGGGAGTGTCCCTGGGTGGGGAGGCCTCGTGCTCTGCAGGGAAGTCACCATTAATGCCTCGGATAATAGGGGAATTTCAGGTTTACATTCCCAGAGCAGCTGCCACCTCCTACCCGGGACTTTCCCCTACACAGCCCCAGCAATCCCTGCTGGCAGGTTGCCACTGTAGAAATCTTTCCCCAGGCACTTTACAGGCAGAAGATATTTCTCTGCATTGAGAATCAAATTCCCCCCAGTGCTGAGAGACCCAGAAGGCCCCTGGCTCCACTAAACCCATTAACCTGCAGTGAGATGGGCCTTAGGCCTGGCTCGGGACCTCAGCATGGTGGGGGAGGGGATTTCACCCTCCAAGTGCAAATGCAGACAGACATTTCCAGGAGAGAAGTTCTTGGGGCTTCAACATCCAGGACTCCCAAGACCCATCCCTGGCGCCGCTACCAGACTCACAGTGTGACCTTGCCCAGGGCTCTGCCCCTCCCTCTGCCTCACTTTCCCCATTTGTCCCATAGAGATAATGCCCCTGACCCCACTTTGTAAAGTGCTTTGGGGTCTAGAGCTCAGAAGTGCCTATAGAAACACTGCGTATGATCATTGCAATGACAGCCTGACCTGCAGGGGTTGGCTCAGCGGCTGCTGCCACTTCTCTCCTCCCCTCTCGCTGAGCAGGGAAATCTTCCAGGACAGGCTGCAGATGCCCTCATCCCTTTTCTGGACAATGGCTCTCTCTAGGTCTTCCAGCCGGGACAGCAGCCGCTGCTCCTGCTCCTCCAGAAACCCTCGCAGCTCCTTCCACTCCCAGACGATCTTCTGCCTCTTGGCTTCCGTCTGTTTCTGCAACAGAGAGAGGGTGGCTCAGTAACAGGGGAACATAGAACATAAGAACGGCCATACTGGGTCAGACCAAAGGTCCATCTAGCCCAGTATCCTGTCTTCTGACAGTGGCCAATGCCAGGTGCCCCAGAGGGAATGAACAGAACAGGTAATCATCAAGTGATCTGTCACCCATTCCCAGCTTCTGGCAAACAGAGGCTAGGGACACCATCCCTGCCCATCCTGGCTAAGAGCCACTGATGTACCTGTCCTCCATGCACTTCTCTAGTTCTTTTTTGAACCCTATTAATGTCTTGGCCTTCACAACATCCTCTGGCAAGGGGTTCCACAGGTTGACTGTGTGTTGTGTGAAGAACTACTTCCTTTTATTTGTTTTAAACCTGCTGCCTATTCATTTCACTGGGTGACACCTAGTTCTTGTGTTATGAGAAGGAGTAAATAACACTTCCTTATTTACTTTTGCCACACAAATCATGATTTTATAGACCTCTACCATATTCCCCCTTAGTCGTCTCTTTTCCAAGCTGAACAGTCTCAGGCTTTGTCTACACTGGCACTTCTCTCCTGCCGACAAACAGCAGCTACACTGTGCGCCTGTTAGCAGCATGGCTGTAGCGGCGCAGCCGTGTCGCTAAAAGCTGCGGAATGTAGCCATAGCCTCAGTCTTATTAATCTCTCCTCATATGGAAGCTGTTCCATACCCTTCATCAGTTTGTTGGCCTTCTCTGTACCTTTTCCAATTCCAATGTATTTTTTTGAGATGGGGCGACCAGATCTGCACGCAGTATTCAAGATGTGGACGTACCATGGATTTATATAGAGGGAATATGATATTTTCTGTTTTATTTTCTATCCCTTTCCTAATGATTCCCGATATTCTGTTCACTTTTTTGACCGCTGCTGCAGATTGAGTGGATGTTTCCAGAGAACTATCCACAATGACTCCAAGATCTCTTTCTTGAGTGCTAACTGCTAATTTAGACCCCATCATTTTATGTGTATTTGATATTATCTTTTCCAATGTGCATTACTTTGCATTTATCAACATTGAAATTCATCTCCTCAGTAACTGGGGAAAATTATAAATGCGCCTCGGGGCGGGTGGCAGAGTTATTTACCAGAACACAAGATCTCCTGCGGTGAGTGATGGGAAGTTCATTTATCCCAGGAAGGGAGGAGGGCTCAGGGTAGGGGTGAGCTGTACATCACCAACAGGAGAGACTCTCTCCCCAAAACCTCATCAACTTGCACTGAGCCAAATCCTCCATCTCTGCAGCCCACATTTCATCTCCTTCCTCCCCACCCCCAGGAGCTAGAAAGGATCCCTGGTCACTGTGACATCCAAACAGCCTGTGGGCAGGTTTCTGGGCTAACACAGACTGACCTTCTCCTGCCCAGGAGCCTCCTGCATCCTAAGGGAATCATGTCACCCACGTGTCTGACCCTGCCTCTCCCTGGGCTCCAGTGGGGATGGTTCCCTGGCTGAGGCTGGCAGGGTGGGCCCTGCATTCACCATGTCATTCTTATGCCAGGCAAACCTGAGTGGCGGGGGGCTCTGGGCACCTACCAGCAGCTCCTTGCTTTGCCGCTCCTCCTCGGCTTTGGCTGCTTCTCTCTCTTTTCCCAGAGGGGCCAGATGCTTTTGTGGTACCTCCTGGAAGAAGCAGGGGAGGGAGGGTTAGAAACTGCTGCAAAGGGCCACCCAGCTGTCAGATTTCAGGGCCCATCCTGCCCTGCAGACTCCTGTGCAGAGTCGCTGGGACTCAGACTGAGAGGAGAGGGTGAAACAGGGAGCAGCTTTTCCAGAGAAAACGCAGGACCCCAAGTTGCAGTGACAGGGGTGCAGCCCTACCCCCAGCTCCCGGGGGCCTCACCCACATCCCAAGCAGCCAACTTCAGACAGTCCCCCACTTTCCCCAGTTCCAGCCCCCAAAGCTTCCGCAGGACCAGATCTGAACATGGAGCCCCCCAAACATCCCCCAAACCCCAGCTCTGAGCCCCCCGTAAATCGACTCGCCCTAAACTCCCACCTCCAAGCAACTCCACCATCCCCAGCACCAGCCACTCCTCCCACCCCACAGCCCGGCTCTGACAACCCCCGATCTCCCCCGTCCTCCCCCATCCCCTCGCTTCTGGGCTCCGAGCTCTGCAGCCGAGCCGGGCTCCTCCTGCTGCTCCCGGCCGGGACACTCACTCCCCGCAGCCCCGGGCAGCCCCTCTCAGGTGTGATGACACGAAACACAACCCTCCCGTTTTGCAACTGGGTGCGGTTTCTGCCACGCAACGTGACAGTTTGGTAAACAGTTTGTTAACTTGCTACCGCCTGTCCATGGGGTTGCGAATCAGGAGGGATGGGGTATGTGGTCAAAAACAATCCCGATCTGCTTCCTGACCAGAGTAGCCCCTTTCATTGAATTTGTAAAAAGGGAGGTAGGGTTTGGGGGAACGGAGCATGCCCCTGAGCCCAAGGTGAGACCAGAGTGGCCCCTTTCATTTTTTCCACTGGCTTCCTCCTTGCTTATTTCCAATGACTTGGCTGCTCATGCACCTGTCACTGGTCCAGGGATGGTTGCAAAACGGGAGGGATGGGGTTTGTGGTCGAAAACACTCACAGTCTGCTTCCTCTGGGGATGGTTGCAAAACGGGAGGGATGGGGTTTCTGGTCGAAAACACTCACGGTCTGCTTCCTCAGGGGGGATGGTAGCAAAACGGGAGGGATGGGGTTTGTGGTCAAAAACACTCACCGTCTGCTTCCTCAGGGGGGTGGTAGCAAAACGGGAGGGATGGGGTTTGTGGTCGAAAACACTCACCGTCTGCTTCCTCTGGGGGATGGTTGCAAAACGGGAGGGATGGGGTTTGTGGTCGAAAACACTCACCGTCTGCTTCCTCTGGGGATGGTTGCAAAACGGGAGGGATGGGGTTTGTGGTCGAAAACACTCACGGTCTGCTTCCTCAGGGGGATGGTTGCAAAACGGGAGGGATGAGGTTTGTGGTCAAAAACACTCATGATCTGCTTCCTCCTGGCTAATGTGGTTTGGGGGTATGGAGCATGCCCCTGAGCCCAAGGGGATACCAGTGTCCCCTTTCATTGATCTGCTTCCTCCTGGCTAGCATGCCCCTGAGCCCAAGGTGAGACCAGAGTGGCCCCTTTCATTTTTTCCACTGGCTTCCTCCTTGCTTATTTCCAGTGACTTGGCTGCTCATGCACCTGTCACTGGTCCAGGGATGGTTGCAAAACGGGAGGGATGGGGTTTGTGGTCGAAAACACTCACGGTCTGCTTCCTCTGGGGATGGTTGCAAAACGGGAGGGATGGGGTTTGTGGTCGAAAACACTCACGGTCTGCTTCCTCAGGGGGGATGGTAGCAAAACAGGAGGGATGGGGTTTGTGGTCAAAAACACTCATGATCTGCTTCCTCCTGGCTAATGTGGTTGGGGTACGGAGCATGCCCCTGAGCCCAAGGGGATACCAGTGTCCCCTTTCATTGATCTGCTTCCTCCTGGCTAGCATGCCCCTGAGCCCAAGGTGATACCAGAATGGCCACTTTCACTGTTTTCACTGGCTTCCTCCTTGCTTATTTCCAATGACATGGCTGCTCATGCACCTGTCACTGGTCCAGGGAGGGTTGCAAAACGGGAGGGATGGGGTTTGTGGTCAAAACCACTCACGACCTGCTTCCTCCTGGCTAATGTGACAAATTGATCTATTGTTCGATTGCTATATCCTGAATAGTGGTGACTGGGAATGGGGGGGGGGGGGCGGGGAGTGTAGCAGATGCCAATTTGAGGTGAATATTCTCTTGGCCAGATTCTACTGGGTTTATGGTGCTTTGTGCTATGGACTGGAGCAAAGTGGCTGGTGAATAACCAAGAATCTGGTTAATAATTGTTCTCTAAATTCAGCTTTTTTCTTTCTCTCTCTCTGAATTATCACTAATTCAAAATAGTAGTGTGCAAGTTGACTGGATAATGGTAATAGCATAATCTCTTGTTATAACATTGTAAACCCTACTACCTGATTTTTATATTAAACACTTACTATACATAATACAAGAAATCCGACAGAAACAAAACCTAGGAAAACTTTATTATTTCTGTGTCTTATTTAAAGTTTTCCAGTAATCTCCTCTTGCTTCAGAATGCCTCGTGTCTCACCCGTACTGTTTGCAATAGGAGTCAACCTGTGGCTTGGCTGATGACTCTTTACTGCTTCCTGAAGAGCTGGGACCTCAATATTCATCTCAGATACTATATGCAGAAGCACAACTCTGTATATATGGGGGGGATTATTGACCTTGTGCATATGTAATGGTGTTTGGTGTTTGTAAGACAAGGTATAATAATCACTCTTCCAAATTGCAATGAACTGTGGAAAAGTTCCTGTTTGGTGTGAGAGATGTTACTTATACCTAGATGCACTCCCCTTCCCCACCCCCAGCCCTACGCATGCTGGCTTGGGAATATCACTGCTGTAGTGTCAGCTTTTAAGAGAGCTTCACATGCACCACTTCTAGTATTACGGTAAGTTAAAACAAGCTACAGTAGATTGGGACATTAATACTCTATTACAGTGTTTGCATTAGCATATTAAAAGCAATAACACTTAACAGCAGGACATTACTAGCACACTTTTCCCCCACCGATACCTAGTAGTTGCACTGTTATCTCCCATAGCTACTTACATTGCAGCTTTTTTTGTTAAAACTAAATTGGGAAGAAAGACGACTGATTCAGAACTTGTTTAATGGTTACGTTATTGCCAAAGGGGGTAGTGGGGTGTAGGCTTGGAGGGAGGAAGGTTTCTATGATGTAGGCAATATCAGGTGTTTTATCCAAAACCAGAATATGAATGGTGCTGGTCTTCTTGGTCTTCTTATTGATAAAGGGATTGGCCTCAAATACCTGGTTGTAGAACTCTTCCATGGTGTAGTTTTCATCTTGGGTGGCCTGGTCCTAATTATATTAAAACATGTACTTTAGTCTCTGTAATTATCGGTTCTAACTCTGTAGCTTTTTATGAAGGCAGGAGTAAAATAAAAGTAGCTGCAATAGTTCCACAGTTAACTAAAACTGAAAATTTACATCATTTAAATCAGACTCCTAATCTTAATTTTGGTTTAATAAATAAATCCATAAGAAAACTCTATTGGGAAACTGCTACAGTTTACTAGGAAAGTGCACTTCTCCTATATAGATCATAAGGATCCTATCTGTCTGAATACTGGCTGCTCTTTCTTTCTTTGATCTGCAGAGTGACTGATGCTTTTCAGACATCAGTTGTGGGTACAGAAGGGTTTCATTGCATCTTCTCTCTTGGCCCCAGCTACTGTTGTCCCTCCTTGTTGCATTGATAGTTGGTGTGTGTGTCTCGCCTATTTTTTAAATCATATATGCTAGGGACAGTCTTGTCCTCTTCTCCTCTCCTGATGTCAGTGTAGATGCAGGCAGTGCAAAATGTACTACAGTCATATAGTATCTCAAATGCACAGCTACATTTCAATGATCTGAGGTTTGAAGAACAATGTGGAACTAGCTATTCTTCTTCGAGTGATTGCTCCTGTGTATTCCACAGTAGGTGTGCATGCTCGCCACGTGCACCGGTGCCAGAAGTTTTTCCCTTAGCAGTACCCGTAGTGGGGGAGCACCGCTGCGACCCCTGGAGTGGAGCCTCTATAGCGCGCTATAAGGGGAGCTGCGCACTCCCCCCACCCTCAGTTCCTTCTTGCTGCCAGTGAAGGTAGTCGGAACTTTGTGCTCCAGCCTTGCTGTAGCCCTTCCAGTAGCCTTAGTAGTACTCATCTTCCCCTTAGTTGGATAACTTCTTGAGTTTGTTGCCTGGTGCGGGGCATGCCCCGTGCCCCAGGCTTCAAGTCGTGTGACTCCTGTCGCAGTTCTATGCCAAGAAACGACCCGCACACTCCGTGTCTTCGCTGCTTGGGCGAGACTCACGTAACCGATCGCTGTAAGATCTGTCGGTCGTTCAAGCCTTGAACGAAATGTGAGAGAGATATCCTGCTCCGGGCCCTGCTGATGGAATCTGCGTTGGCCACGGCACCGGCACACCGATCGGACTCGGCACAGGGTGCCTCATCCTCAGTGCGGAGCGAGGCACCCTCCACCAGTCGGCACCGCTCACCTGCTACGAAGCAAGGGAAGACTCAGCGGCGCCAACAAAAGGACAGGGCTGAGGCCGGACTCACGCTGGGCAGCCCATGATCCCCCCCTGGGACCCAGACCTCTGACTCGTACCAAGTGGAGTAGTCCAGTCCCGTCCACGCGTGCCTCTCCCGCAGTGAGAATGCCATCGACGCCGGAGGCTGCACAGGCCGCGCATGACATCCTTTCCTTCCCAGTGCCAGGTGCGCCACCCGAGACAGGCCCCCGGTCCTGAGGGAAGTGGCCATTGGGAGCACACCAGCCCTCCCCAGCAACAGACAGCCCGTGCTCCGAGGACCGTGTGCCCTGTTTGCCAAGGTCCTCACATAGCTCGCGTCAGTCCTCCACTCCGATCAGACTGGCTGATTCACCTGCACGGGAACCCCGAAGGTCCTCCACTCCCCATTGGGAGCGCAGGCACCGAGACAAGCGGCGTCGACGCTCCTCTTTGGATAGGAGCTCCAGGAGCAGATTCCGACGCCATCGTTATGGATGCTCGGGCTCGAGTGCCCACTCCGCTAGACACCATAGATGGAGCTCTCCTCGGGCGTTACCGGCACCGAAGCGTCGAAGCTACGATCGCCGGGACGACTATGAGAGCAGCACTTCGGTCGAGTACCGCTCCTCATCGTCATCGAGGTCCAGATCTCGAGGTCGGCACCGGAACGACCGTAGACGCTCCAGTCGCTCCTACGGCACCGTGCGGTCAACAGCGACCTCGGCCTCGGCACCCAGCCACCTGTCCCCGAGCCACTCCAGGCCCCAAGAGCAGCCTGCACCACTCGGCACCCAAGCCAGTCAGTGGCAAGGGGTGCCGTGGCAGGGCCAATGGTGTCAATGGGCACCGTGGCCGCAATTGCCTGCCCAGGCGAGACCCCGCTCGGTAGCCAGGGCGTCCCAGACCCATTCGGTGTCCCTCCCTCGACAGAGTCAGAAGTCGACGGGCACTGAACCAGCGGCACCGGGCCCAGACTCGGTCTTGGGAGTCGAACCAGCGGCACCTCCCGATGCCCTGGTAGCCGGACAGGCCCCCTCGCCGGCACCGGAGGAGACCATAGCGGCACCTCCGTCCGTTCTACAAGAGATCTTTAAAGCTCACCAGGAGCTCCTCAAAAGGGTAGCCTCGAATCTCCAACTCCAGGCTGAGGAGATAGAGGAGCCGTCGGACACCCTTTTCAATGTTCTGTCCTCCTTGGCACCGGGCCGTGTGGCCTTACCCCTTCACCAAGGTGTGGCCAACATATCGCCTGCCCTGTGGCAGACCCCAGCTTCCTTGGTGCCCATCTCCAAGAAAGCAGAAAAAAAGTACTTTGTTCCGGCTAAGGGACATGAGTACCTGTACTCCCACCCGGCACCTAACTCCCTGGTGGTGGAGTCAGTCAACCATCGGGAACGCCATGGCCAGCCTGCACCCACCCTCAAGGACAAAGACGCCAAGAGACTTGATTCTTTTGGCAGGAAAGTTTATTCTTCTGCGAGCTTTCAACTTTGGGTGGTGCTAAAATTTGCCATATTATGATGGTCTCTTCATATAGTGGTAGAAAGACATACAATATTTGTGGTGTGTTAGGGCACTGGCTCTCAACCAGGAGTGCACGTACCACTGGGGGTATGCAGAGGTCTTCCAGGGGGTACATTAAATCATCTAGATATTTGCCTAGTTTTAAAACAGGCTACAGAAAGCAGTAGCAAAGTCAGTACAAACTAACATTTCATACAGATAGTGACTTGCTTATACTTATTTATATGCTATACACTGAAAAATAAGTACAATATTTATATTCCAATTGATTTACTTTAGAATTATATGGTAAAATGAGAAAGTAAGCAATTTTTCAATAATAGTGTGCTGTGACACTTTTGTATTTTTATGTCTGATTTTGTAAGCAAGTAGTCTTTAAGTGAGGCAAAACTTGGGGGTATGCAAGACAAATCAGACTCCTGAAAGGGATACAGTAGTCTGGAAAGGTTGAGTGCCACTGTGCTGGGTGATAGAGTTTATTTCTTTACTGAGTGTGGCATGTCTGGTTGTGGCAAGGCATAGTTCAGTTAAATCATATTGCACGTATATTTTGATGCGTAGTTGAGGGACACTTGCTTTATTTCTGACACAATCTATAAAAAGTATAATGATTAAAGTTAAAAATGAACTTTAGTTTCTTCTTCGGGTATGAATCCCACTGTAGGTGCATATGTGCCTTGTGAGTGAGGTCAGGTTTTTTTTGAACAGCATTGTCTGGGGGTGCACATGCACCCTGTATCTCCTTAGGCTCCCGTGTGAGGGCATAACGGGTAGAGTGGGTGAAATTTATTTCTCCCCTTGCAGTTCCCTCTTATCAACCATGATAGTGAGACAAAACCTGGCGAATGTCTGACCCACTGCTTTCTCTAATCTTCAAAGGCCTATTCTCAACTAGTTTGCTGGGGGAAAAAATCTCTTTTCACCCTCCTTATCCCTTTAATTTCTTTAATTTGGATGTTCAAAAAAAAAATACAACCCCCCCCCCCCGATAGAGGGGGGACAAGATGCTTCATGACAAACAGACTCTAAACCTTCAGGGTTTGAAACCTGCCCGACCTGTGAGAGACTCATCCTCCCTGGTCAATAGGCAGAGCTGATGGCTGTTCTATCTGGGGGAGGGTCAGATCCTTAATAAGTGTTCAATTTCTAAAGCCTCTTCAGGGATTCACAAATTGAGGGCCATGCAGCTGAAACTGTACCTGCTTAAGCAATGTATGTGCATCATCTCAGACCTGGCCTGCCCCAGGCCCCCTGAATCCTCTGGGCGGCCCTGGAATGTCTCACTATAAAACACTGGAAAGCTGTAAAAAAGTTGGAGGCTACTATATACTGGCATTGATCTATGTCAGGGGTCGGCAATGTTCGGCACGCGGCTCGCCAGGGTAAGCACCCTAGCGGGCCGGGCCAGTTTTATTTACCTGCCAGCACATCGCTCGCCCGCACCGCTTCTCGCCGCCCCCATTGGCCCAGGACGGCAAACCGCAGCCAGTGGGGGCCGCGATCGGCCGAACCTGCCACGTCAGCAGGTAAATAAAACTGGCCCGGCCCGCCAGGGTGCTTACCCTGACGAGCCGCATGCCGAACGTTGCCGACCCCTGATCTATGTGCAGACCTCTCATGGACATCACTGGTTTTGTGCAAAAATTTAGGATAGAATGTTAAAGACTTTTTCTTTTTAAACAGAGAAATACTTTAGTGCACTCTTTTATACACAAAGTGTACTCATTTCCATGAGACCCAGAAGTGTGACAGATACTGTGGATCAGATACAGCAGGGGTCGGCAACCTTTCAGAAGTGGTGTGCCGAGTCTTCATTTATTCACTCTAATGTAAGGTTTCGCATGCCAGCAATATATTTTAACGTTTTTAGAAGTTCTCTTTCTATAAGTCTATAATATTTAACTAAACTATTGCTGTATGTAAAGTAAATAAGGTTTTTAAAATGTTTAAGAAGCTTCATTTAAAATTAAATTAAAATGCAGAGCCCCCCCTCCCCCCGGACCGGTGGCCAGGACCAAGGCAGTGTTAGTGCCTCTGAAAATCAGCTTGCATGCCGCCTTCGGCAGGCGTGCCATAGGTTGCCTACCCTACCCCTGAGATACAGTATCTAAACTGTGCTTAGTGCAGTTTGTGAAGGAAAGCGGAGTAAAGGTGCTTTAAGGTTCGAGTTATGTCTCCTGCGTCTCACTGCTGACTAGCTGCAGACCTAGTGCTCAGAATTAAGGAATGTTCTCAGGGCTAGCTACATAACGCTATACTAGTTTTCAATGGCCTGCTAAATGCTTCAGACATGCCACCTTTTCACTTAGCTATATCCTGAATAGTAGGGCCGCCAGAGGGTTCAGGGGGCCTGGGGCAAAGCAATTTCGGGGGCCCCTTCCATAAATAAAAGTTGCAATACTATAGTAACATGTATTTGGAAATGTAAAAAATAACCAGTGAAATACATTCAAAAATTAATTTGTAATAATTTGAAAAAACACTAAATACATTATTTAAAAACATTAAATGCTTTAATGGTATGTATACATTTGCAATTACATAATGGGCTGTTGCTGGGTGATGGTGATGGTTGGGATGGGGTCGGGGGGGGGGTGCCCGGCCCCTTACCATGCTGCTTACCCCCTCTCCTGGAGCCTCAGCGTGCTGCGACCAGGAGCGGCCCCAGACAGCGTTGGAGCCACCGCGCTGCAGTGTGCCAGGGCCGCTCCCGGACGCAGCACGCTGAGACACCGGGGGAAGACGGAGGCGGGGGCAGCCTCCAACATATTCGTGGGGGCCCCTGCAGAAAATTGCCCCACTTGCCCCCCCCCGGGCAGCCCTGGCCCTGCAACACTTGTATAGGATAGAGAGGAGCTGCGGTGATTAAGCTTTGACAGGCTAGGAATTGGAGGCCTGTGCCTTTAAGACCCCAGTCCCAGGAACCCGCCCCCTGCTCCGAGGCTGACATGCAGCGTCCTGTGAGAAGAACAAAAACAGCCTCTGCCCCCCCCCACACCCCTAGATTAGCGAGCACAGTGGGTGGCTCATCCCACGGGGTCACTGTCCCCCCCCCTCCCCTCCCTAAACGGGGGTTTTGTCCCCGCACGGGGTCTGGCAGTGTCTCCCCCCCCCCCCCCGGCTTAACCCCGGCTCTCACCCCCCACCACCGATTTTTTCCCCTTCAGCCCCTCTTCTGCCGCTAGCTACAGTAGCTTGAATCCCCCAGGCCAGTAAAATTCTGCCCCCTGCTCAGACCCTGACAGCCCCCCGCTGCGATTTGCCCCCCTTAATCCTTTTAACCCCCCCCCAAAGAGGAGGCAGCAAATCGTAAGTAGAAGTAAGGGCAGAGAGAGGGCAGTGGCTACAACGAAGGTTACTGGGCATGCTCAGTTCGAGTGAGCATGCTCAGTACACCCAAGGTAGGGAAACGGGAGCGAGAGCTGTTTGTGCCGCTACATAGAAATCGGCCAGGATAGCAACCCTCCCGTTTTGCAACTGGGTGCGGTTTCTGCCACGCAACATGACCATCTGGGCTACTTGCTACCGCCTGGTCCATGGAGTTGCGAATCAGGAGGGATGGGGTTTGTGGTCAAAAACACGCACGATCTGCTTCCTCCTGGCTAATGTGCCAAATTGATCTATTGGATGATTGAGGCACGCTGTTTCACTTTTTTGTGTGTGAATCCGTGAAAAGGGAGGTAAGGTTTGGGGGTACGGAGGATACCCCTGAGCCCAAGGTGATACCACTTTCATTTTTTTAATTTACTTTTATAATTTGCATTATACACATGGACACAAATACAGAGAATATTTTTTTTTAAATAAAAAACATTATTATAATCTGGTATATACATTAAAAATGTCTTTTGGTTGCATTATGTTTTGAACAAGAGGCATTTAAACTTTTTTTGGGGGGGGTAAAGAAGTGAACTACGCACATTTTTTGCAGTTGTACTCTTTCTTCTCATCAGTGAGGTAGTCTTGATTGGTTCCTTCTGTAATGCAGGGCATATGTGCCCACCTCTTGCAAGAATCACACTGGACCTTTGATAAGTAACAATTAAGAAATGAAATCACAGAGGTTATAATGTTACAGATACTTTGCATTCACTCATGCTATTCCTTCCACATGTCAGCATTACCTAACATATGTACGCCTATCAGCATGAAGAAAATGTTTACTGATGTGGAATTTTTACAAGAATCATGATCCTTAGGCAGTTTATGGCATTTATTTCTCATATAATTCTATGTTTCTTACCATCGTGCAATCCTCACTTTCCTTTTCACAGTTGACAAGGTTGCAGTATATGCAGTAGTCCTCCACATTTTCTTAAAAATAAATATAGTGTTATGAAATGATGAATACGTTACGACCAACACTGAAAATGCAAATCTTGATTTATTAATTAATGTCAGTATTTTAATCCAGTCAATGGTCTGAACATATCTTTTTCTTTTTTGTGAGTCCTATTTTCTCAAATTTTTACTTTACTGCACCTGTATCTAAAAATGCCAATTTCATTTAACTGGTCGATCAATAGCAATCACCTGATTCAAATGTTTGTGTACTTAAAGCTATTATTGTTTCATAGTCACCATTACAGAACCAAACCTGTGAGATATCCCACTTTAGGGGTATTAAGATAACTGTCTGCTATGTGACATAATTCCACTCTTCATGTTATCTTCACATGTGCCTAATGAGACAACAGTACATGGTAGAAAGTAATTACCTGACTCCTTCATTAGAAAAATTGCTATATGTCTTCTAAACGCAGTATTAGCCTCGTGTTGTTTCTACCATACTGATGTCTTTGTGCTGCAAATACGTTTCTGCAAACTAACAACACTGATATTTAGAATAAATATCATAATTACCAGAGGTGAAAGTGGGCCGGTTCAGCATACCGGTAAGAACCGGCCACTGGTACCGGCCCGTACACGGCTGACGTTACACTTCCGGTGTGGCAGTGCTTTATGCTTTAACATCGCTGCCCCCTTTAGCACCCTCCCCTCTCTAGCATTTTATTTTTAACATTCACATTCCACTTTCCTTTGCATGCACTGAACTCACTGAAAACCTGCAACACGGGAAATTATATCACTGCTACCATAGTTGTGTTACAAATCTCTTATTTATTAAAAAGAACAGGAGTACTTGTGGCACCTTAGAGACTAACAAATTTGTTAGTCTCTAAGGTGCCACAAGTACTCCTGTTCTTTTTGCGGATACAGACTAACACGGCTGCTACTCTAAAACCTCTTATTTATTATCACATTTATTGCCCATAATCCAGAAGTACAATACAAAACATCTTACCGCAAGAACCCAATGACCTGGTGTGTGGTAAGGAAGCAATAATATATCATTTTGAAGTAATTCACTCTGTATTTATTTAAAAAAAAATTAGAATTGCAATTATAGTTTCCAGTGAAGCAAACAATGAAATGTACATTATACTATATTTCCCAATTTCATTACATGTATTACTATTAGACTACTCCTCCACATCAAACACACCATTGTATTTGCTGTTTCACACTGTGTTTAACCCACTGAATGAAATTGTGCTTTGCTCATGCTATGTATGAAAGTGTGTTAGCATTTACCTTCACTTTCATTTGTGGAGCTCTGCCTGACAGAATGACACTAGAAACTACTGATGAGATGGCTTGTACCTGTTGACAGTCAACAAAGTTATTAATGCATTAATAATTCTGGCACGTCAAGAACATAATGAATTTAATATAGACAGACATGCAAGGGATCCTTAGTGTTACAAATCAGATATGTATATGTAAGAGAGTTCTATAAAAACAAAATGATATGTAATCAATGTGCTCTGTCTTACTTAATGTAAAAACCGACTAAGCTGTTCGCATACTTGTGTTCAATTAATGGACCCAGTGAACTGTACAGCAAAACTAATGTGGCCCTCTATTGTATGTCCGATATGCACCTCCAAATACATTTCAGTAAATGTTTGGCAGCAGTAAATACACAGAAATGTTGCAATTTCAGGTTTATATTGATATTTCAAGGATATTTGGACTTCAGTATGTTGAGCCACATATTCACGTGATTGTTTACTTACTGTATCAATGTATACTTTCATGTACCATCACAGTAAGTAGCCTACCTTTCCATCTGCTTTCTTGACCACACAGCTCAAATATACATCAATAACCTACAACACATGATGAAAGAAAAGGCACAATTTCAATAATATTTGATGAATCAATCCCATTAACAAATACATGTTTAGTGTTACTTAAATGTACATCATCACTTATCCAGCTTCTCGGTTTCAGGCAATGAAATGAGGAGCCATACAATTTTATGTTTCTCACTTTGGCCTCCAGTCTCTCTGTCTGTTTGTCGGTCATTACAAATTTGACTAGGAAAAAAATATTAACACATATTACATGCATGGTAATGCAGTTTCCTTTTTCTCTGTTTTACTACTGTGAATGCCGCCACTTTGTACATGAAAACCTTTAACATAATTCCATTTATGAAGTATGTTAATCTGTTTGGTTACCACACCTTTCTTAATTACCTTTCAGAATCCATTGCTTGTTTTCCACCTCCTCCATAAGCATGTCATCAAAAAAGTCATCAGCATCACTTGTATCATTCTTTGAAACATCTTGCCCTATATACTCCTCTTCTTCCATTGCTGTAACCTCTATGTTTTTTAATGTGCTGTCGTGAGATACAGTACCATCCACTTTTCTAATCTCTTCTGTGGGTGTTTCTGGTTCAGTGTCACCAACTGCAATTTCAGTTCCGATTTTTCCCTCTGATGTGCTTTCAGCAGCTAATGTTGGTGGCTCTTTTAATGGTTTTAAGTGTGCGATACTGTACATGGTTCCTAACTGTTTCCCTGAGATGGTTTCTAATTTCACTCTCTTACACTCAACAGTCGTAATTTTGTATGGTCCCCGATAGTTAGATTCCAATACTCCTCCTTTTCTTGTTCTCTTTCTAGCGTTCAGTAACAGAACAGAGTCCCCAACATCAAATGTTATTTCCCCATATTTAGAATTCTTTCTTTTAGCATAATGTCTTTGTTGTTTTTCTTGTGCTTTAGAAATGTTACTTAGGGCCAGTGCAATGTCAGCGTCATGTCTCGATTTCATATTGATGCTGTACTCTTTGCAGAAATGTTCCCTGAATGTATTCAGATCTGGGATCTTTGTAAACAAATGGAGAAGGTGTTATATTTGTAAAATGAAGACACATTGAATGCCATGTGTACATGAAAGGTGCTGGTAATAACATACACTTACCATGTAATTCTCTGAGACTTCTTCTGGAAACAGTGGGTCAGCACAAAACATTAGTCGAAAGGGTGAAATTTTTGTTGTTGCGTGTACTTTAGTCCACAAAGAAAACAAAATGGGGTCAAGTAATTCATCCCAATTACTCCCGTTGTCATCAACCATCTTCTGCAATCCTCTGTAACAAATGCAAATTGATTTGATTTTAAAAAAAAATAAAGTAACAAGTGAAACAGATCATACATAATCCAAAAGGTGTAATACATCATGAAAAAGACTTTCCATGTAACGCATTGCTTTTGAAGATTTTTTTGTAAATTGCATCTTCTAGCATTGCACACTCTACTTGCCATTAGTACTGTAATATTCCCACCCATTCACTTACCTTTTTATGGATTTATTAGCATTTTCAGCCAAGCCATTGGTTTGTGGGTGGTATGGGCTGGTGAGGCTACGTTCTATTCTCAATCTTTCACAAACATACAGGTTAAACTGAAAGAAAATAAGTTACACCATAAACTTACATATAGACTTGTGTTAAGGAATGTTCCTTTCGTATTTGCCACTACTTTTATGTGTAATTAGCAACAGGAATAGCCCATCTTTTCATATTTCTTTTGGAAACAAGTAGTTGTGCGTTTCTTTGTTAGATATGAAGACACCAAAAAATAATTTTATAGCAACACTGACGGTGACCAACAGCAGTTTATAAAAAAAAAGGATGGTGATTGTTTGAGATCAATGAGTGACCTGATAGTGAGTTTGACTACATAGTACAAATAACCAGAAAAAAACCAGTCATTACCTTATTATTGAATTCCGGACCAAGATCTGTCAGTATCCGCTCTGGGCATCCACGTCTAACAAGCATTTTGCACATGTTCTCTACCACCTCAGATGCTGACTTACTTCTAAGTGGAAAGGCTTCCACCCATCTTGAAAGATAATCTATGACTGTCAGTATATACTGGTATCCATCCTTTGTTACTGGTAATGGTCCTATTAAATCCATTCCCACCAATTCCCAGATCCGAGTGACCTACATACAAGGGTACCAGTTACAGTCATACTACACATGTTTATTACTAAATGTTCTAAATAAACCCATATGCCATAAACAGAGTACACAATGTAATATGGTTACAATAGCCATAGAATCAGAATGAAAGCCCACTTTTAAATACAGAAGAGAGAGAAAGAAAGAAAACAAACAAACAAAAAGAAGTACAGGAATGGATTATGGAAAACAATACAAGAGTAAAGCTGAAGAAATATCCCCAGCCAGTGCAAAGGCGCATTAGAGGTAATTGCTGCACTATGCTGTGCCACTTGTATGCATTGGACTCGTTTCAAAATCAAAGCCTCATTGTATTGCAGAAATAACAATGGATAATGATAAACAAACAATCGATACAAGGAAAGACTAAGAGAACGTGCCATTGTCTGTGTTGTGTTCACAGATGGGAATCCCAGCATTTATCTGCATGCCCTCCAGCTGTGTGCATTGTGCCAGCTGTAGCTGTAACTGGCTGATGGAGGGATTGGTTGGAGCAGCTGGGCAGAGCTGTGCCTGTGCTCTGAAGAGAGGTGCATGGGAAACTTGGGGAGCCAATTCTGCCTCATTTCTGTGCTGAGTGTTGCAGGCTTTGTCAGCAAAGGTGCCCAAGGGTGTGTTCTTGCCATGGGGATTGTCAGCAATCTGGTGGCGTATGTTTGAGTGATCTGTGAGGCTTAGTGAGGGGTAAGTGAAGGCAATGACTGAAAAGGAAAACTCAGGTTGAGGGCAAAGGGGTGGTAACACTTTGCAAGTCTCAGATGGTCTGTGTGCAGGAGGTTCAGTACTGGAGAGCAGGCCAGGGGGAGGAAGCTTCTGTTTGCAATGATGGAGATGAACCCAAATATTATCTTAGCAAAGAGAAGTTGTTAGACTTTCTGCTGTACTGCTCTGTTCCCAGAGCGTTCTGTAACAGAGGAGGGGAGAGGGCTAGTGTGTGTATCATTCGCATGTCAGGATGATGCTGAAACAGGGCAGAGCAGAGGTGGCATTGTGGGGGTGGCGTGAACCTTAACTCTGCATTTCCCCTTCTAAGAACTGAGGGGATGGGAATCCTTACCCAGCGAGGTCACATTCTCATAGTTCTCCTGCATGACGTCTCTGTAGAGGGCTCTCTGAGTGGGGTCCAGCAGAGCCCATTCCCCCTTGGTGAAATACACAGCCACCTCCTCGAAGGTCACCAGCCCCTGAAAGAGCAAGAGATCCCCACTGAGTATCTGCTGCCCCAATCACAACCCTACTATTCATGGGGGAAATGAGCCAATCAAATGGATACTCTGAGACAGAGACAGTCAGCAGAGTCCTATCCCCATACTGCTGAGAGCAGCCAGGAGGCATCTGGGTGGGGGGAGAAAGAGCGAGCCCCTTATCTCTCCCAGCAGATCCACCACACACCTACTAGCCAGAGGCTGATACAGGAGATGGAGCCCCCAGTAGGGTCCAGGCACAGCCCTATGGTAGGAATCCCAACACCCTCTCCACTACCAGCAGCTGGATGTGAGGGGCCGGGACATCTTCCCTACGCCTTCCTACATCTTTCCTTGTCACACCAGCCTCTGGCTAGGAGGATGAGAGTTCAGCACTGGAAGTCTGGTCAGTTTTCCCAGCTCTGTGCAGAGGGTTGCTTTGTCTGTTTCCTGTTTCCCAAATTAGGGAATTTTCTGTCCCAACATCCAAGCGTTTCTTCCTAGAATCTAGGCCCATGTTAAACAAGTCCCAGCAGGTTTATCACACTCTGTCCCCCTCCCTTTCCTCACCCAGGGTATTCCCTGCCCCCTCCAGAGCTATCTCCCCAGAAGTTGCCACCTCTTCAGTATTTACTGCCCCTCTCCCTCCAGCAGGAACCCACCAGCAACCCCCCAATAACCCCTACCTGAGCTGGCTCCACTGCAGTCATTCCTCTCCCCTGTTCCTTGGGAGGACGGGATGAGCTGGAGCGAGATGTGGGCGTCATTCTGCAGCCTGGCAGGGCGAGAAGGGCAGTTGTGGAGGCTTTAGTTCATTTCACATCACAATTCCCCCAGGCCCTTTCCCTACAGACAGAGATTGTAGATTCTGCCATGCTGGGAACATGCTCAGTCCCCATATTGCAGCACAGACCTTTCCCCTGTCCTCCAGCCTCCCACCTTCTTTCCCCCTCCCCCCCCAGCCCCCACCTCACAACCTAGAATAAACCCACCAAGACATTTTCAAACCCTCCCAGCAACAGAGTGTGAATCAAACACTGGAAAAGACCAGAACCAAAGGAGCCCCTTTGGGGGGATTCCCCCTGACACTGTCCCCAGGGCAGCATACTCTTGCAACAGGGGGAACAGGGAGAGTCAGGGGGTGGTTTTTCCTCTCTCTGCTCCTCACCTTGTTCACAGGAAAGTGACCCTGTGCAGGGATGCTGCAGTGAGTGTGCCTGAGGCGATCGTAGATCTGGAAATCTGCCTCCCCCCTGATTTGTCCTGACACTCTTTTCCATCTCTTCCTCCTCTTTCCTAGCACCCTATCCCCCTGGTTGGGAGACGTGGTCACCATCCCATTCTTGGGGGTTTTCTCTCTCCCGTGGCTGGCCCTGCTCTGCACGTGCGGGGAAGGAGGTACCAGTCAGGAAGACCTGCTTTATCCACACAAGTTACTGGACACCACAGAGAGCCGGTGGGAGTACGTCAGACTCGCTGATAGAAGGATCCCTTCTGGCTTTAGTGATGGCAGCAGCTCTGGGCTCCCGGACAGCGGGGGGGGGGGAGGGGGGCACTGTGCAGGGTCAGTTACCTGCCCAGCTCCAAGATCTCAGTCACCTGGAGTCTCAGCTTAGGAGTTGCAGTCAGCAGAGTCCTGGGCGATTTCTAGCCGGAGAAGGAGCTGCCCGGTATCTGATGCTCTCGGTTCTTTGTTCTCCCGGCTCCTGCCTCCTTCCTTCCGGCACCCACCGCTCCCAGCTGCTCCAGCCCCTTCCCGTGTCTGCAAACCCCACCCGGCTGCAGCGCTCGCCGGGGCTGTCTGCAGTGGCTGGGACTCGCCCCCCCAGGACAGCCCCGGGCTCCGCTGAGCCGGGCCACCCAGGGGATGGAGATGGGGGGGGGGGAGCGCTGGGGGCGGACAGGGAAGTGACTCTGCACAAGCGACCCCTCCTCAGCCCATCTCTGCTCCCCTGCGTCTGTGGCTCCCAGCGCTGCTGGCCTCACTGACACCCCCCGGCTGTGGCTCCCAGCTCCAGGAGAGCACGTGTCCCCGGGGAACGGGACAAGGATCAAGCCAGAGGGGGAAGGGGGCAGCCCAGGAGTTCTCAGGCTGGGGGTTACTGCCCCCAGTTATGTGGGGGTCACAAGCCGCCCAGCTCTGCAGGCAGCAGCAGCACAGAAGTGAGAGTGGCAATGGAGCACGAACCCGAAGTCTGCTGCAAAAAGTGATATTGACAAATGTCTTTGCACCCCCAGTATTAAACAGTAACTATTGAAAAAAACCCTTTTCTGACTATAACAATAAATTCAATCAAAGTGTGTTTTAGGCTTAATTTAAAAGTGGTGAGAAAAGGCAAATTCATTTTAAAGAATCAGGTTATAAATTAAGCATTATAAATAACGTTAAATATAACAAATGTGTTTTGAATTGACAAGGGGGGTCACACTTGGACGTTTGCTTTGAGCAAGGGGTCACCAATTCAAAAAGATTGAGAACCGCTGGGTTAGACTGGGAAAGAGGAGAGAGAGACACTGAAAAAGACCTGCAGGGGAAATACCTGGGGAGAGGGGTTCCCAACTCCCAAATCTGCCCCGCTCCATTTACTGCCCCATCCCTGGCCTGTATCTCCAGTGCCCAGGACATCACAGATCCCCCTCTCTGCCAAGGGGGCTTGCACAGGTATTTCCTTCCTGCCAGGACCCTGCCTCACTGAATAGTTGCATAAATTCACTGGTGCTCCTCCCCTCTCCCTGCTTCTCCCTGTGACCCTTCGGCTAGTTAGGGCTGGTCTACACTAGGTGGGGGGCGGGATCAATCTAAGATACGCAACTTAGCTGAAGTCGAAGTATCTTAGATCGACTTACCTGGAGTCCACACGGCGCGGGATCGACGTCCGCAGCTCCCCCGTCGACTCCGCTACCGCCGCTCGCTCCGGTGGAGTTCCGGAGTCGACGGGGAGTGCGTTCGGGGATCGATATATCACATCTTAATGAGACGCGATATACCGATCCCTGATAAATCGATCGCTACCCACCGATACGGCAGGTAGTGAAGATGTACCCTTGGAGACGGCAGCAACAGGCCCGGGTTCAATATCTCGGGTTCCTTTTCAACAACACAACACAGAACCTGCTCGAGCCCCCACCCAGTGACCTGGGACAATTCCACATCACCCCTGGGTGTTTCTAGAGGCAACACTTCCTCACTCGCAAGCACCGAGTCTGAGGCTATGTCTACACTACTAATGCCAACAACGGGTTCCGCTCGATAACGATCCACAGCAGTCTTTCAGAGTAGCAGCCGTGTTAGTCTGTATCCACAAAAAGAACAGGAGTACTTGTGGCACCTTAGAGACTAACAAATTTATTAGAGCATAAGCTTTCGTGGGCTACAGCCCACTTCTTTGGATGCATATAGAATGGAACATATATTGAGGAGATATATATACACACATACAGAGAGCATGAACAGGTGGGAGTTGTCTTACCAACTCTGAGAGGCCAATTAAGTAAGAGAAAAAAACTTTTGAAGTGATAACAAGATAGCTCAGTACAGACAGTTTGATAAGAAGTGTGAGAATACTTACAAGGGGAGATAGATTCAATGTTTGTAATGGCTCAGCCATTCCCAGTCCTTATTCAATCCTAAATTGATTGTATCTAGTTTGCATATCAATTCCAGCTCAGCAGTCTCTCGTTGGAGTCTGTTTTTGAAGTTTTTCTGTTGTAAAATAGCCACCCACAGGTCTGTCATTGAATGACCAGACAGGTTAAAGTGTTCTCCTACTGGTTTTTGAGTATTATGATTCCTGATGTCAGATTTGTGTCCATTAATTCTTTTGTGTAGAGACTGTCCAGTTTGGCCAATGTACATGGCAGAGGGGCATTGCTGGCACATGATGACATATATCACATTGGTAGATGTGCAGGTGAATGAGCCCCTGATGTATGGCTGATGTGATTAGGTCCTATGATGATGTCACTTGAATAGATATGTGGACAGAGTTGGCATCGGGCTTTGTTACAAGGATAGGTTCCTGGGTCAGTGTTTTTGTTCAGTGATGTGTGGTTGCTGGTGAGTATTTGCTTCAGGTTGGGGGGTTGTCTGTAAGCAAGGACAGGTCTGTCTCCCAAGATCTGTGAGAGTGAGGGATCATCTTTCAGGATAGGTTGTAGATCTTTGATGATGCGCTGGAGAGGTTTTAGTTGTGGGCTGAAGGTGACAGCTAGTGGTATTCTGTTATTTTCTTTGTTGGGCCTGTCTTATAGGAGGTGACTTCTGGGTACTCGTCTGGCTCTGTCAATCTGTTTTTTCACTTCAGCAGGTGGGTATTGTAGTTTTAAGAATGCTTGATAGAGATCTTGTAGGTGCTTGTCTCTGTCTGAGGGATTGGAGCAAATGCGGTTATATCTTAGAGCTTGGCTGTAGACAATGGATCGTGTGGTGTGTCCTGGATGGAAGCTGGAGGCATGTAGGTAAGTGTAGTGGTCAGTAGGTTTCCGGTATAGGGTGGTATTTATGTGACCATCGCTTATTAGCATTAGATCCACAGCAATTCGGACCGATGCACGTTCATTTTCATCCTCTGAGTCAGACAAACCACAAAAGCCTCTTCTTTTGTACTGGGACAAGCAAAAATAAAGTGACACTAAATTATTCTGATTGCTAAAAGCAGGTTTAGGGGGTTGTATATTTTTGAGAAAAAAATCAATACTGATCCTTCTAACTAGCAGCGTGAGATAAAAGAAAGAACACAGACAAACCTTGTCAGTAAAGGCTAATGTCCTAAATGGGAAATCAGCAGCAGTTTGTAGCTGGGGGAGCATACAGTCTGAATGTGTGTGACCCAACCCCAGCCCCCACCCCCACATAGCAGTAGGGCTTGGCACGCTCTCTGGGCATTGGTGTGATGGCTGAGTGGTTAACCAAGCAGTGACAATCCAAGGAAGTTCCCTGAGTAGGTTTCACTCCTGAGGAGATTCTGCACAATAAACATTCTGTGCACAATATTTTAAAATTCTGCAAATTTTATTTGCCAATAAATAAATGTGGAGGCTCCAGCACGGCAGTGGGGAGCGCAGGCTCCTGGATGCACAGAGGTGGGAGATCACCCTGCAGTCCCTTCTCCCCTCCACGGAAACAGACTCGGTGGTGAGGCTGCACCTCTCCACCGCCTACTCCAGGAGCCCCAAAAAGACTCCCCAGAACTGCTCATGAGGGGCGCATGACCACTCTTGTGGCTTCCCTTTGCTTCCCCATCAGAAAGTCAGAAAGCCTGAGCAGCTGGCTCTGGGCGATTTGAAAGGACCTGGGGGCTCCCGCCACCACTACCGGCAGCACAGCGGGGCTAAAGCGGATTCCTGCCCACCCTCGCGCTGCGCGGCGCACCTCTGCCAGAAGCATCTGGCACGTCCCTGCGGCCCCTGTGGGGTGTGTCTCTTGAACGCTGCCCCCCGCCCCAAGCACCAACTCTGCCATTGGAACTGCGGCAATGGGAGCTGCAGGGGTGGTGCCTGCGGGCAGTGGTGCCAGGAGACCCCCCCCCCCCAGCCTCCTCCACGTAGGAGTTGCTGCCAGATGGGGGTGTGGGTCACTTTCAGGAGCTGCCCGAGATAGGGGCCACACCCCAACCCTCTGCCCCAGCCCAGATCCCGGACCCCGCCCACAACCAAACTCCCTCCCAGAGCCCGCCACCATCCCCCCTGCACCCCAACCCCCTGCCCAGCCCACAGCCTGCACCTCATGCACCCAAACTCCCTCCCAGAGCCTTAGGCACAGGGATGCGGGGGAGGGGCAGGACTTGGACCCGTTCTGGGCCTCACCAAAAGTTATATAAACCTGGTGACCGTGAGCTGGAGCCCTAGTCATTGCACATCTCTCTCCTTACAGGAGGGGACTCTGTGGGACAGGCTGCTGCTGCGGCTTTATTCCTTCCTTTAATCGCTGTGGAAGGGTAAACAGGGAGAGAATTTGCTCCTGTTTTCTATGTGGAAGAAATGAAGTCAGGCTGAATTATTTCCAGGGCTGTAAGTAATAAAACCCAAACTAGCAGAGGATGGTTTCGATCCATCGACCTCTGGGTTATGGGCCCAGCACGCTTCCGCTGCGCCACTCTGCTCTGGTGATGGTTTTCTGCAGGATGTATTCACAGTGCAGCTCACAAGCTGTGCACTGGAGAGTTGTGCCCATGGGATTTAGACGCTTTAGAGGAAGGTGATTGTACGTGTTGTGTCACATCTCCAACGCTGAACAGAAATGTGGTCTCTGCATTCTCAGCCGGGGTTTCCTTAGTCTAATGATTCAGCAAAACCAGCCCCTTCCCCTGCTTTTCTCCTGGTAAGATCCAGCCTGTCTCCTGCCCCCCTCCACGCTGAGGAGGGTTCCCCGATTCCCGAGTGTCACAAACCCCCTGCGAGGGGCCCGGCGGGGCGGGGCCAGGCCCGCGTAAGAGCCGCCCCTTCCTGCCCCCGCTTAGCCCGGGAAACCTTTGTTTTTGCAGCGGAGCCATGGCCGGGAGCGCAGCGCGGAGGCTGCTTCAGCCCTGCAGCCCGCGGGGCAGCGCGGTGGGTCCGGGGGCAGCGCCGAGCGGGCAGGGCCCGGGTGGGCGGCGGAGACACGCGTGGGGCGGACACGCTCCTGCCGGGAGGGGCCGGGCCCGGCTGCCTGGTTCGCCCCCTGCCCGGGTGGGTCCCCGAGCTCCCCGCGGCCGGATAGGGGCTGCACGGGGCGAGTGTCCCTGGCGGGGCGGAGCGGAGTAGCCCCTGCTGCGGGGCCGGTGCGACGGAGCCCGGGAGCGCCTGGGCCGGGAGTTGCACGAGGGGCCCGGAGCGCGGCTCGGCTGCAGAGCTCGGAGCCCAGGCTGGACCCGGGAGCGAGGGGATGGGGGAGCTGGGGGAGTGGATCTGGTGTGTCAGAACCGGACTGTGGGAGCGGCTGGTGCTGCGGACTGCGGGGCTGCTGGGAGTTTGGGGTGTGCTGGGGGGCCAGGGCTGGGGATTGGGGGATGTCTGTGGGGCTCCATGTTCAGATCTGGCCCTGCGGGAGCATTGGGGGTTGGAGCTGGGGAAAGTGGGGGACTGTCTGAAGTTGGCTGCTTGGGATGTGGGTGAGGCCCCTGGGGGTTGGGCTGCACCCCTGTCACTGCAGTCTGGGGTCCTGCGTTTTCTCTGGAAAAGCTGCTCCCTGTTTCACCCTCTCCTCTCAGTCTGAGTCCCAGCGACTCTGCACAGGAGTCTGCAGGGCAGGACGGCCCTAAGATCTGGCAGCTGGGAGGCCGTTTGCAGCAGTTTCTAGTCCTCCCTCCCCTGCTTCTTCCAGGAGGTACCACAAAAGCATCTGGCCCCTCTGGGAAAAGAGAGAGAAGCAGCCAAAGCCGAGGAGGAGCGGCACAGCGAGGAGCTGCTGGTAGGTGCCGAGAGCCCCCTGCCCTGCCCCTCAGGTTTGCCTGGCATAAGAATGACATGGTGAATGCAGGACCCACCCTGTCCACCTCAGCCAGGGAACCATCCCCACTGGAGCCCAGGGAGAGGCAGGGTCAGACACGGGGGTGACATGATGCCCTTAGGATGCAGGAGGCTGTTGGGCAGGAGAGGGTCAGTCTGTGTTAGCCCAGAGACCTGCCCACAGGCTGTTTGGATGTCACAGTGACCAGGGATCCTTTCTAGCTCCTGGGGGTGGGGAGGAAGGAGATGAAATGTGGGCTGCAGAGATGGAGGATTTGGCTCAGTGCAAGTTGATGAGGTTTTGGGGAGAAGTGTCCCTCCTGTTGGTGATGTACAGCTCACCCCGGCCCTGAGCCCTCCTCCCTTCCCGGGATAAATGACTTCCCATCACTCACCGCAAGAGATCTTGTGTTCTGGTAAATAACTCTGCCACCCGCCCCGAGGTGCATTCATAATTTTCCCCAGTTACTGAGGAGATGAATTTCAATGTTGATAAATGCAAAGTAATGCACATTGGAAAAGATAATATCAAATACACATAAAATGATGGGGTCTAAATTAGCAGTTAGCACTCAAGAAAGAGATCTTGGAGTCACTGTGGATAGTTCTCTGGAAACAACCACTCAATCTGCAGCAGCAGTCAAAAAAGCAAACAGAATATTGGGAATCATTAGGAAAGGGATAGACAATAAAACAGAAAATATCCTATTGCCACTATATAAATCCATGGTATGTCCACATCTTGAATACTGCATGCAGACCTGGTCGCCCCATCTCAAAAAAATACATTGGAATTGGAAAAGGCAAAGAGAAGGCCAACAAAATGATGAAGGATATGGAACAGCTTCTGTATGAGGCGAGATTAATAAGATTGAGGCTATGGCTACACTCCGCAGCTTTTAGCAACACAGCTATGCTGCTACAGCCGTGCTGCTAACAGGCGCACAGTGTAGCTGCTGTTTGTCAGCAGGAGAGAAGTGCCAGTGTAGACAAAGCCTGAGACTGTTCAGCTTGGAAAAGAGACGACTAAGGGGGAATATGGTAGAGGTCTATAAAATCATGACTTGTGAGGTGAAAGTAAATAAGGAAGTGTTATTTACTCCTCATAACACAAGAACTAGGGGTCACCTTAGTGAAATGAATAGGCAGCAGGTTTAAAACAAATAAAAGGAAGTATTTCTTCACACAACACACAGTCAACCTGTGGAACTCCTTGCCAGAGGATGTTGTGAAGGCCAAGACATTAACAGGGTTCAAAAAAGAACTAGAGAAGTGCATGAAGGACAGGTCCATCAGTGGCCATTAGCCAGGATGGGCAGGGATGGTGTCCCTAGCCTCTGTTTGCCAGAAGCTGGGAATGGGCGACAGGGGATGGATCACTTGATGATTACCTGTTCTGTTCATTCCCTCTGCGGCACCTGGCATTGGCCACTGTCAGAAGACAGGATACTGGGCTAGATGGACCTTTGGTCTGACCCAGTATGGCCGTTCTTATGTTCTATGTTCCCCTGTTACTGAGCCACCCTCTCCCTGTTGCAGAAACAGACGGAAGCCGAGAGGCAGAAGATCGTCTGGGAGTGGAAGGAGCTGCGAGCGTTTCTGGAGGAGCAGGAGCAGCGGCTGCTGTCCCGGCTGGAAGACCTAGAGAGAGCCATTGTCCAGAGAAGGGATGAGGGCGTCTGCAGCCTGTCCTGGGAGATTTCCCTGCTCAGCGAGAGGGGCGGAGACGAGGGGCAGCAGCCGCTGAGCCAGTCCCTTCAGGTCAGACTGTCGTTGCAATGATCATACGCAGTGTTTCTATAGGCGCTTCTGAGCCCTAAACCCCAAAGCACTTTACAAAGTGGGGTCAGGGGCATTATCTCTATGGGACAATTGGGGAAAGTGAGGCAGAGGGAGGGGCAGAGCCCTGCCCAAGGTCACACAGTGAGTCTGTGGCAGCACCAGGGATGGGTCCTGGGAGTCCTGGATGCTGCAGCCCCAAGACCTTCTCTCCTGGAAATGTCTGTCTGCATTTGCACTTGCAGGGTAAAATCCCCTCCCCCACCATGCTGAGATCCCGAGCCAGGCCTAAGGCCCCTCTCACTGCAGGTTAATGGGTTTAGTGAGATGTCATAACACCTGGGTTCTATTCTTGGCTGTGGGAGAAAAGGGGTGTCCACTGGATTAGAGTGGGGGGCCTACAAATCAAAGAGAAAACATCTCCCAGATTCTGGAATAGTCTTTTGCCCAGTCATTAGGTCTCTTGCATGTTCCTGATAAGAAAGTTACAGTTGCCTTTATGTAAGGGGACTGTTGTCCCTTTACTAACATTCAGTGGGGGTGTTTTGGTTGCTAGCTCCCAGTACTAAAATAAAGGGGAAGGGTCAATGGGAAATCAGGACCCTGAGACTGACAGTCACCAGGGGCAATGAGGAGAGGCCAACGGTCCAGGTCAGCCTGATTGACAGGGAGGGCAGGCTAATCAGGGAGTCAGGAGGCCAGGGTGAGTTCCATCCTTCGTGTGAGCTGGAATTGCCTGGGTCAGACACAGTGGGGCCGAGCTAAGGAGAAAACAGGGGCCCAAGCTGAGCTGGGGAGCAGAGCTATGCCAGCCAGAGGGTCCAGAGACACAGCCCAGGGAGCAGATCCTGTGCTGGGAGCGGAGCTGCAGCCAGAGGGGCCAGAGAAGCAGCCCATGGGGCTGGAGGCAGAGCAGCAGCATCAGTGCTGAGTCCAAGTGGAGCCGGAACAGTCTGGAGCCAGGTGTGGTGAGCAACTGGGGCCAGCCAAGGGGGACCCGGGGCAAAGGGCCCAGTGCAGAAAGATACCCCCAGCCAAGGGTCCTTGCAGGCCAGACTGGGAGGGGATCTTAACCCAACAGGGGGCTGACGCTGGGAAGAAGGGTCCCACCACCCAAAGCCTGGATTGTGTGTGGCCACCACCAGAGCAAGTGTCCAACCCGCAGCATCCCTGCAGCACAGCCAGGGCCTGAGAAGGAGGCCTGGGACCTACAAGGAACAGACTGTGAAGTGCCCTGACGTGCCAGAGACACTGTTTGTGATGTTCCCGGCCACAGAGCAGAGTGATGTGTTTTCCTTTAACCTTTCCCATTTTTCCTATTCTTTTGTAAAATTAATTGTTAATTAAATAATTTGTATTTGCTTTAAATTGTATGAAATGATCAGTGGGTCAGGGAAGTGTCCAGTGCAAAGAGAGTACCCTGGAGTGGGGACACCCTAGCTCCTGACCTAGGTGATCACAGCAGGGTTGGAGGTCGAGCCCCCCAGGAATCCTGGGCCCAGCCTTGTCGGGGTTACGAGGACTCTGCTAGACAGGAGAGTGGAAGGGGAGGCCTCAATGGCAGGGAGGCCTCTGGGTAAAGGAATTGGGAGCGAGGACTTTCACTAGCCCACTTCACCGAGGTAGTGCAGAAGCCAGGAAAGTTCCCCACAATAGCGGGACCATTCCCCCCCCTTACATTTACATAGTAATGAAATTTTCGCCATTTTCCAGTGATAAACATTTAAAATAACAGGCACCGAAACTCACTTTGCTTAATAAATGACAGTTTAAATAACTGTTAGATCTGGCCCAGGTAGTGATTTCTATAATGTCAATATAGACAATTGCATACTCAATTGTCTGTATGTGCTAGACTAAGGTGTAGTTAACAAGTCTTTTATTTATTAGGCATTTTATCTTTTCTTCTTCCAACACTCAGGGGTTTCACTGTGCTCTGATGTCCTTTGATGTCTTTGGTCATTGGGATACACCCTTAAACAGCTTAAGTTGGTTAATGTAATCAAGTTTTTGCTTGTTTGCTTTACACTTCTCTTGTTTTCAATAACTGAAATTTAATACACAGGTTAACTTTCCTTCATGTAATAGGTACCAAGTCTATTATAGTACAAACTATGCTTTTGTTCTGATTTTCCCAATTCTTTAGCATGAATGTACCTGTTTTACATGCTTTTGCAGTTACTGTATAGACATTCATTTTCACTTACCGTTACTAAGTATTTATACTAAATATAGGACTTAACTGCTAAAATAGGTGCTCACAACAATCTTCTCTGAGACGCTGAATTGCTCTCCCCGGCTGAGTTCTCTGTTTTAGCAAGTGAGTTAGTAACAGAATATTTACCCACGTTTCTTAATTTCCCTGTGATAGCAATTCAACTTTTCTTAACTATCTGAAAGCACAAGCTTTAACAACCATCATGTCTTTTTAACATAACATAACAAATGAAAATAGTATAAAATGAAACCCAAATGAAGTTTAAAGGCCTAATTTCTCTAGCTTCCCCAGGCTGATGCCAAGACGCTTTCTCCATGACGTCACCACCCTCTGTTGTGCAGGGGTTGGGGTAATCCCAGGGACAGGCCAGTGGCAGCAGGAGGAGCACCTTGCTGGACAGCCAGGCAAGCTGGGGAAAAAGAAGCCACTATGTTTTGGCATTGTTTTGAACCAGGGCCCTTTTGCATGTTAGGCAACCATGATAACCACTACACTACAGAAACTCTGTCACAGTGTTCTGCCCCACCGCTCAAATTCCATGCACTTGGGTGGCGCTCGCCCTGGGTAAACCCTGATGGGTGAACCTGGAGAAAGTGGCGGCAGCCCTTTGATGGGTCAGCTGGAAGAGCAGAGGACTGGAGCTGGCACTCAGGAAGTCATCCTTACATCACCCTTGTGACTCCAGCTTGAAGGAGAGCTGCTTTTTCTTCCCCTTGCTGAGAAAGAGCAAGAGAAGAAAGAAAGGTCAGGCAGGCCAACTTGGTGCATGAGCCCATGCTGCTTTTTCCTGCTGGGGAGCCCAAAATGAGGGACTTGTGGTGGGTAACGGCACCGCTGCGTTTCCAGAAAACCGCCCACTCCTGCACAAAGGCGGATGAAAGAGCATGCTAAAACCTGGGATTGAACCAGGCATCTCTAGACTTTCAGTTTAACACTCTCCCAACTGAGCTACTTGGCTTGTTTTTGGCCTGCTGCCTCTCACCTTGAAGCTCAGGCTCATTAAAACATGTCTCCAACTGATGATGACCTACGGAAGACTGACATCGCTTGCTATTTTATCACTTGAAAATGCCATTGGCCAGTTTTTGGATCTCTCTAATGCTGCGCTTCAGTTCATGAGGGGAAAGGCGAGGAAAGTGACCTTTGAACTAAAGCACTGAGAAGGTATTCCCACACTCACTGCATTCATAGGGCCTCTTCCCTGTGTGGATTCTCTGATGTTCAGAAAGGGCTGAGCTCTTAGTGAAACTTTTCCCACACTCACTGCATTTATAGGGCCTCTCTCTTGTGTGGATTATCTGATGCCTAATAAGGTGTGAGTTGCGATTGAAGCTTTTCCCACACTCACTGCATTCATAGGGCCTCTCTCTTGTGTGGATTCTCTGATGTTCTGAAAGGGATGATCTCTTAGTGAAGCATTTCCCACACTCACAGCATTCATAGGGCCTCTCTCCAGTGTGGATTCTCTGATGCTTTATAAGGACTGAGTAGTCACATAAGTTTTTTCCACACTCAGTGCACGTATTTTTTCACTTTCCCCTGAGGATTTCCTGCTGTGTTGTGGTTTCATTGAGGTCCTTCTGAGTTCCCCGACAGGAAATACATTTACTCACTTTCTCCCCTGGATGGTTTCCCTTTTCTCTTTCTGGTCTGCGCTAAATCTCACAGGAGTTTCGCTGCTCGTGACTCCTGGACACATTCCTTTTCGATCTTTGCGATAATGCTCTGTGTTTATCCACTTGCTCAACATTTTCCTTCTGAGAAACATTTTCCTCTTTGTCACATACCATTGCATCACCTGCTGTGATAGAGACAGAAACCTCAAACAGGGATGGAAAGGGGAAGGCCAAACCAAAACAAGTTCTGGAGAGAGGTCAAATAAAAACCAGGAACTGAACTTCCCAAAACTCTTCCCCCAAATGTAGTAGGAGGATTTTATGTTGGTATTTTATATAATTTGGAATGAAGGATAAAGAATAATTATGTAGCATGCATTAAGTGTATTGGTGTATGATCTGATCACATCCTGCCAGCCACCCTTTTTGAATAACAGAAAGGAATGGCCTAATGGGCAAATGGGTAGTGATACATCAGCCAGAATCTGTGTCTGGACTGATTTCAAGGCAGTAACAGACATTTGAGGGTCACCAATTTGTTGTAGATTTAGCATTTTAAAATAAGTAAAAGAATGCCATGATTGTTTTCTTTTGCATTGCAATTTGATGTTCCTGTTCAAAATGTTCTGTGTAAATTAATTCTGTTCTGTGTGTGAATGAGGAATGTGTGTGTTAAGAGGTAAGTGTCAAGGCCATCGCTGAACCAGATGTACGAGCGAGGAACTGGAGACAGACGTAAGGGCACCAGGAGGCTGCAAAACGCCCCTATTGAAATGTCAGAGGAGGGCAGATTGATGACTCTAAAGATGAGACAGGCACCTATCAGTGGGGACAAGATAGCTGTGATCAAAACCAACATGGGATAACTCCCTGAGGAACTTGATGAAAGAACAAGATAAAGGATGAGAAGGACAATTTAAGAAAACAAGCACTCGTCAAACAACAATTGATTACAGCACGACGGTGCAAAACTCATTGGTCCCAATGAAGGAAAATCACTATATAAACAGGGTGCCTTGCCATGAAACTTTGGGTTCACCCTGCCAAGACTTCCCCAGAGCATTGTGTCATGACCAACGGAACCCGGCTCCTCCTACCCATGATCAACCTAGCTGGCCACTAGGTTGATCCGGACTCTGGACTGGTAACTATAACATTGACTGGCGGGACAGTGTGTGTGTGAGTGTGTGTGTGTGTGTGATTGAATGCATATGCTAATTGTTGTATCTTCAATAAATGCGGTGTATTGCCTTTTCCCCTGAAAAAGATCCTGTGTGCTTCTTATGAGCATAACAGGGTAACGCCCACAAGGTAGCTAGCTAGCACATCTTGGAGGGATTGTTCAAATGAAGTGGTTCATCAAGACACACTTGGTTAACAATGGACCATGGGAGAACCCCATCTACACTGAGTGGACTGTCATGTAAATGTGCTGTCAGGAATCTAGGTAATGGCTTCCTGCAATGAGCGAGGGAAAATGGGCATGAACATGTGACTTACCCATGTGACTCCAAACTCCATCTTGTTGCTTTAATTTTCCACAGTAAGAACAATGGGATGCTCTTCACATGGCAAAATCTATAAAAGGACCTGGAAACACCTCCATTTTGTCTTCAATCCTGCTTCTTACCTCTGGAGGAACTTTGCTACAGACTGAAGCTCTCAACAAAGGACTGAATGACCCATCCAAGCTGTAGATGTACTCCAGAGACTTGGCTTAAGCCAATAGTTTATTCCATCACTGCTACAAGTCTGAACCAAGAACTTTGCCATTAATGTATGTAATTGATTCCCTTAGCCAATTTTAACTCTCACCTTTCTTTCTTTTTATGAATAAACCTTTAGATATTAGATACTAAAGGATTGGCACCAGCATGATTTTTGGGTAAGATTTAAGTTGTATATTGACCTGGGAGTGGCTGGCCCTTTGGGATCAGAAGAAACTATTATTTAATGACACTGGTTGAAAAGAACCACTCATCTCTGAATCCGGTGTTTTTGGTGGTGTTATAAGAACTGGAATGCCTGAGAAAACTGCCTTTATGTTTTTTTGTTAGCCAGTGTGGTGAAACAGGAGTTTACTTTTGTGGCTGGTTTGGTCTATCTTATAAAAGAATAGGAGTACTTGTGGCACCTTAGAGACTAACAAATAAGCTTTTGTGGGCTACAGCCCACTTTATTGGATGCATGCTTATGCTCAAATAAATTTGTTAGTCTCTAAGGTGCCACAAGTACGCCTGTTCTTTTTGTGGATACAGACTAACAATGCTGCTACTCTGAAACTTATAAAAGAATAACCACCGGTTTTGGGTTGCGTTTGCCCTATTTCTCAGCAGTTCGTCCTGAATTTGGCATCCTCAGTTGTGACCCACTAAGGCACGGTGACAGGGTGCCAAGGGAGGGGGCTCGGTCATGTATTTACAGGCAGTTAGGTGACCCAACCTTCATACAGTCTCCCTTGGGACCGCCCTCTTTCGGGCATGTCTACAGTGCATCAGGAAGTCAGCCGCCTTCCAGGCTGAGTCTCATACTAGTGCAATAAAAATGGCTGTGGAGACATTGCTTTGATGGAGCTCAGACCATCCAGTCCACCCACCCCCCTCAACTCCTGGCTTTAGAACCCAAGCTACAGCCCAACCAACAGTGCCTACACCGTTATTTGTAGTGAGTCAGCATGGACTCTGGCTGGGAGGCAGCTTCTAGATGCAGTGAAGACATACCCTTAATGTGCGACACGCTAGCTTTAGCTTTTTCCAAGTGCGAACCCCGGTTCCTCTTAGAACCACAGAGTTAAAAGGGACCACAAAGGTCATCTAGTCTAACACCCTGCCAAGGTGCAGGATTTGCTGTGACTAAACCATCCAAGACAGATGGCTCCAGCCTCCTTTTGAAAACCTCCAGTGAATAACCTTCCACCATCTCCCTAGGCGTCTGTTCCATTCTCCTACTGTTCTTCCAGTTAGAAAGTTTTTCCTGAGATTTAATCTAAATGTGCTGTGCTGTACTTTGAACCCACTCCTTCTTGTCCTGCCCTCTGTGACAAGAGAGAAGAACTGTTTTCCATCCTTTGTATGGCAGCCTGTAGCGGGGAAGACGAGCAGGGACCACATCCTGCCCGTTGCGCTACAGAGCCAGGAAAGCCACCTCCACCCCTTTGGAAGCTGAGGGGCGGGACAGGAAGCAGAAGTACAAAAGGAGGGCCCTGCAGCTCAGTTGGGCTTGAGCTTCTGAGGGAGACAGACGCTTATCACCCGCTGCCGGAGCGAGACACCGAGGACCTGCTGGGGCGGCCGCCATAGGACTGGCCAAAGCTCCCAGGGTCGCCAGCCAGTCGAGGTGCCAATGAACTGATGGGGCTGCCACAGACCACCGATCCCGGGGAAATGGAGGCAGTGATACCAAACCCTGGGGATTGTAGGAAGTAGCCCAGGGAAACTAGATGATCGTCTGGCTGAGTGTTGGCCTGACACTAAGTAAGGGTGTTGTGGGCAGATTCCTACTGATCCAGTGGCAGACTACACTGCCACTGTTAGGGCCCGGGGCTGGGACCCAGTGGAGTCAAGTGGGCCAGGGTCCCCCTACCTCCTGCCACCCCACCTTCGGCCAGGAACTCTGTGTTGGTCTACCATCCACCGAGCTAGGACACTAGACTGTTTGGTGCTTTCCCCTGACTGAGCCCTAGACTGTTTGGTGCTTGCCCTGGGCAAAGCCCCTAATTGTTTGCTGCCCCACCCTGCCTGAGGGCCGGGGCTTGGAGACTTTGCAGCTCTGTCTTGATTGCAGACCAGAGTGCTGACTACTGGTGCCCAGCTCTGCCTGAGGACCGGCCACCATAGACTAACTATTGCTCAGCCTGGATCAAGTGGCCTGAGCTTTGAAGACTGCTAATTCCCCCTTAATTGATTGTAGTGCTCAGAGCACGACAGCGAGGAGGCATGGCCTCCCTCAGAGATAGATCAGGAGGGATGGCCACACATGCTTACACAGTCTTTCGAGTATTTGATGACTGCTGTCATATCCCACCCCCCCATTAACTCTTTTTTCCAAACTAAACAAACCCAGTTCCATCAGCCTTTGTCACTGGCTTGTGTTCCATCCCTTTGACCATCTTTGTCACTTGCCTCTGGATTCTTTCCAGTTTCTCTACATCCTGTCTAGTCAGTGGTGACCAAAACTGGACCCAGGACTCCCCCTGTGGCCTAACCAGTGCTGAGTAGAGCAGTACTATCACCACCTGTGATTTGCATGCTATGCTTCTGTTAATGCATTTGCTTCTTTTTTGCAGCAGAATCACACTGTTGACCTCACGTTGAGGTTGTGATCCACCACAACTCCCAGATCCTTCTCAGCGGTGCTGTTGCCATGCCAGTTATCCCCCATTCCGTATTTGTGCATTGGGTTTTTCCTCCCAAAGTGTAGCACCTTACACTTGTCTTTGTTGAATTTCATTGTTGTCTATAGCCCAGTTCGCCAATTTATCGCGATCCCTTTGAAGTTTTGCTCTATCCTCCAAAGTGTTGACAACCCCCCCAGCTTTGTGTCATCTGCAAATGTGATCAGTATGCTCTCTATTCTTACATCCAGGTCATTAATGAAGATATTAAATACAGGGGAGTCGCATCATATGCAGATTCAACTTACACGATTTTAACTATACGCGCTCAGCAAAAAATATAAAAAAAAATAAAAAAAAGAGAACAATAATTTAAATACTGTACCTATAGTGTGGGCGATTCCGCCCGCCATTACACTCAATGGTAATTTTGACTATAGGCGATTTTTGCCTTACGCACTGACTTTAGAACCTAACCTCCACATAGGATGCGACTCCACTGTAACACCGGACCCATAACAGATCCCTGTGAAACCCCATTTGAGAAATGCCTCCAATCTGACATTCAGTTCATAGTTACTCTTTGCTTGCGGTTGTGTAACCAATTATATATCTACTTAATGGGAGTTCCGTTGATCCTGCATTTCTCCAGCTTACTCATGGGACTGTGTCAAAAGCCTTTTTGAAGTCCAGGTCTATTTTATCCACCAAACCAGTTACCCTATCAAAGAAGGATATCAAGCTGGTTTGTCATGCTATTTCTTAGTAAATCCATGCTGGCTGCTATCGATTACCCCTTCATCCTCCAGGTATTTGCAAATTGAATGTTTTATACATTGTTCTAGTAGCTTCCCTGGTATTGAGGTCACGCTGATTAGTCTATAGTTCCCCAGCTCCTCCTTTTTCCCCTTTATAAAGATGGGCACTATCTTAACCCTTCTCCAATCCAGTCCCCCACTTTCCCCAGCTCCAGCCCCCAAAGCTCCCGCAGGGCCAGATCTGAACATGGAGCCCCTAAACATCCCCCAATCCCCAGCTCTGCCCCCCAACCAAATATCCCCCAATCTCCAGCTCTGAGCCCCCCCCATAAATCGACTCGCCCCAAACTCCCAGCTCCAAGGAAACCCCACCATCCCCAGCACCAGCCGCTCCTCCCACCCCACAACTCCGGCTCTGACACCCCCGTTCTCCCCCTTCCTCCCGCAGCTCCCTCATTCCCTCGCTCCCGGGCCCAGCCTGGGCTCCGAGCTCTGCAGCCGAGCTGGGCTCCAGGCCCCTCCTGCAGCTCCCGGCCCAGCCGCTCCCGGGCTCTGTCGCACCGGCCCCGCAGAGGGGGCCAGAGGACAGAAGAGAGGAGGCCCAGGCGACCCTGTTTACCTGGAGAGAAGACAATGGACAGAGACCGGGCTTGGGGCCAGTGATATCAGATGCCCAGCTGGGAAGCAGCGGGGGGCTCTGGGCTGGAGAGGGGGAGCATGCAGAGCCCACCTGGATGCAGGGGAGACTTGGATATACTGTGCTGAGGGAGGCCAGGCCTGAGGGCCTGGAGAGTTTCCTATGCTGTGTTCAAACACTAGATAAACCCTTCGGTTTTATGCTGGCTGAGCGTCACTGCAGTCTGGAGAACAGGGTTGCATTATTCCCTTTGGGAGAGGAGGCCCTGGGGGTCCAGAGGGAGTGAACTCCCTGAGGGGGCCCAGGGCGAGAAACAGGTGTGCTAAGGTTCAGAGAGGTGAGGCTCCAGGAGGTGGAGAGGCTTAACCAGTGATGAGCTTCCAAAATATTAACAACTGGTTCCCTCCCCTGCCCCCCGGGACTCCTGCCCCATCCAATCCCCCATGTTCCTTGACACCCCCCTGGGACCCCTGCCCCATCCACCCCCCTTCGCTGTCCCCTAACTGCCCCCTGCCACCCCATCCAACCCCTCCTCTCATTCCAGATGCCCCCTGGGACCCCTGCCCCATCCAAATACCCCTTCTCACTGTCCCCTGTCTGCCCCTGGAACCCCTACCCCTGACTGCCCCCCACCACCCCATCCAACCCCTGCTCCTTCCTGACTGCCCCCCCGGGACCCTTGCCCCCATTCAATCCCCCTGTTCCCTGTCCTCTGGCCGCCCCGACCCTAATCCACCCCCCCGAACTCCCCTGCCCTCTATCCAACACCCCTCCCTGCCCCCTTACTGCGCTGCCTGGATGTGGGGGCCAGACCGGAGGCTCTGGGCCGGGGCTGCACCACTCAGCTGGGGCCAGGGCCGGGGCCATAGCCGCGCTGCCTGGCCGGAGTTGGGGCCGGGGCCGCACTGTGGGGCCGAGGCCAGGCCAGGCCGGAGCCGGGCGGCGGGAGCTGAGCCGGGCCAGGCCACATGGTGCCTGGAGCCCCCCCCAGCTCACCTGCGGGAAGCAGGGCCAGCTCCAGGCACCAGCTTAACAAGCAGGTGCTTGGGGCAGCCAAGGGAGAGGGGCGGCACGTGCGGCAATTCGGGGGCGACAGGTCCCTCACTCCCTCTAGGAGCGAAGGACCTGCCACTGAACTGCCGCCGCCAATCGCGGCTTTTTTTTTTTTTTTTTTTTCCAATTGCCGCCGCTGATCGCAATTGCAATCGCGGCTTTTTTTTTTTTTTTTTTTTTTGCTTGGGGCGGCAGAAATGCTGGAGCCGGCCCTGGTGGGAAGCCGCTGCTTCCTTCTCAGCCCTCCCAGGCTTCCTGCGCGAACAGGAGAAGGGGAGGGGGAGCATTCAGGGGAGGTGGCAGAGGCGGAGCGAGGTGAGCTGGGGCTGGGGGAAGGGAAGGCTGGAGCTTTTGTTAAATTTAAAAGCCCTTTTAGAACCAGTTCCCTCATGGGAACCGGCTCCAGCTCACCTCTGGGCTTAACCCCGCGAGAGAGTGGACCCCTGAGAAGGGCTGTCTCACTCAAGGGGGTTCCCCCACGGACCGCACGGGGCCGAGAGTGGGCAGGACCTGTGAGTCCGTGACAGTGACCCCTTGCACAAAGCAAGCCTCTGAGTGTGACCCCTCTTATCAATTCAAAACACATTTCTTCTATTTAACCTGATTTTAAATGCTTAATTTATTCTTTCATCTATTCTTTAAAATGAATTTACCTTTTCTCAACACTTTTAAATTAAGCCTAAAACACACTTTAATTGAATTATTGTTTATAAGCAGAAAAGGTTTTTTTTAATAGTTACTGTTTAATACTGGGGGTGCAAAGACATTTGTCAGTATCACTTTTCACAGCAGACTTCGTGCTCCATTGCCACCCTCACTTCTGCGCTGCTGCTGCCTTCAGAGCTGGGTGGGCTTGTGACCCCCACATAACTGGGGACAGTAACCCCCAGTCTGAGAACTCCTGGGCTGCCCCCTCCCCCCTCTGGCTTGATCTCTGTCCCGTTCCCCGGGGGCACGTGCTCTCCTGGAGCTGGATCGGCCCCTCCTGAGGGGAGCCAGAGCCGGGGGTGTCAGTGAGACCAGCAGCGCTGGGCGCCACAGACGCAGGGGAGCAAAGATGAGCTGAGGAGGGGCCGCTTGTGAAGAGTCACTTCCCTGCCCGCCCCCAGCGCCTCCCATCTCCATCCCCTGGGGGCCCGGCTCAGCAGAGCCCGGGGCTGTCCTGGGGGGCGAGTCCCAGCCACCGCAGACAGCCCCGGTGAGCGCTGCAGCCCGGGTGGAGTTTGCAGGGCACAGGAAGGGGCTGGAGCAGCTGGGAGCGGTGGGTGCCGGGAGGAAGGAGGCAGGAGCCGGGAGAACAAAGAACCGAGAGCATCAGACCCCGGGCAGCTCCTGAGAGACCAGACGCTGCTGCCTCCATCGTGACCTGGGAGCTGAGCAGCTGCTGCTCCCCCAGCGGGGTCTGTGCTGGGGAGAGCCCGGCATTAACCCATCCGTGCCCAGCCGGGGTGGGACCTTCTCCGGCTAGAAATCGCCCCGGACTGTGCTGACGGCAACTCCCGAGCTGAGACTCCAGGTGACTGAGACCTTGGGTCTGGGCAGGTACCTGACTCTGCACAGTGCCCCCCCCCCATCTCTGCTCCCCGGGTGTGCGGGGCCCAGACCTGCTGCCATCGCTAAGATCAGAAGGGATCCTTCTATCAGCGAGTCTGACCTGATCCCACTGGTTCTCTGTGGTGTCCAGTAACTTGTGTGGATAAAGCAGGTCTTCCTGACTGGTACCTCTTTCCCCGCACGTGCAGAACGGGGACAGCCACGGGAGACAGAAAGCCCCCAAGAATGGGATGGTGACCACATATCCCATCCAGGCGGGTAGGGTGCTAGGAAAGAGGAGGAAGAGATGGAAGAGGGTGTGAGGAGAAGATAGAAGGTGGGGGCAGATTTCTGGATCTCTGACCCACCCAGGCACACTCACTGCAGCATCCCTGCACAAGGTCACTTTCCTGTGAACAAGGTGAGGAGCAGAGAGAGGAAAAACCACCCCCTGACTCTCCCTGTTCCCCCTGCTGCAGGAGTGTGCTGCCTTGGGAACAGTGTCAGGGGAAATCCCCCCAAAGAGGCTCCTTTGGTTCTGGTCTTTTCCAGTGTTTAATTCACACTCTGTTCCTGGGAGGGTTTGAAAATGTCTTGGTGGGTTTAGCCCTGGTTGCTGGGGGAGGGTGTGTGTGTGTGTGGGGGGGGGGGGGGTTGAAGGACAGGGGCAAGGTCTGTGCTGCATTATGGGGTCTGAGCATGTTCCCAGCATGGCAGAATCTGCAATCTCTGCCTGCAGGGAAAGAGCCTGGCGGAATGAACTAAAGCCAGTTCTGAAACCTCCACAACTGCCCTTCTCGCCCTGCCAGACTGCAGAATGATGCCCACATCTCGCTCCAGCTCATCCCGTCCTCCCAAGGAACAGGGGAGAGGAATGGCTGCAGTGGAGCCAGCTCAGGTAGGGGTTATTGGGGGGTTGCTGGTTGGTTCCTGCTGGAGGGAGAGGGGCAGTAAATACTGAAGAGGTGGCAACTTCTGGGGAGATAGCTCTCGAGGGGGCAGGAAATACTCTGGGTGAGAAAAGGGAGGGGGACAGAGTGTGACAAACCTGCTGGGACTTGTTTAACGTGGGCCTAGATCCTCAGAACAAATGCTTGGGTGTTGGGACAGAAAATTCCTTAATTTGTGAAACAGGAAACAGACAAAGCAACCCTCTGCGCAGGGCTGGGAAAACTGACCAGACTTCCAGTGCTGAACCCTCAACCTCCTAGCCAGAGGCTGGTGTGACATGGAAAGATATAGGAAGGTGTAGGGAAGATGTCCCGGCCCCTCACATCCAGCTGCTGGTAGTGGAGAGGGTGTTGGGATTCCTACCATAGGGCTGTGCCTGGACCCTACTGGGGGCTCCATCTCCTGTATCAGCCTCTGCTTGTAGGTGTGGAATGGATCAGCTGGGAGAGACAAGGGGCTCGCTCTTTCTCCCCTCACCCAGATGCCTTCTGGCTGCTCTCAGCAATATGGGGATAGGACTCTGCTGACTATCTCTGTCTCAGATTATCCATTTGATTGGCTCATTTCCCCCATGAATAGTGGGGCTGTGACTGGGGCAGCAGGTTCTAAGTGGGGGGCTCTTGCTCTTTCAGGGGCTGGTGACCTTCGAGGAGGTGGCTGTGTATTTCACCAAGGGGGAATGGGCTCTGCTGGACCCTGCTCAGAGAGCCCTCTACAGAGATGTCATGCAGGAGAACTATGAGAATGTGACCTTGCTGGGTAAGGATTCCCGTCCCCTCAGTTCTTAGAAGAGGAAATGCAGAGTTAAGGTTCACGCCACCCCACAATGCCACCTCTGCTCTGCCCTGTTTCAGCATCATCCTGACATGCGAATGATACACACACTAGCCCTCTCCCCTCCCCTGTTACAGAACACTCTGAGAACAGAGCAGTACAGCAGAAAGTCTAACAACTTCTCTTTCCTAAGATAATATTCAGGCTCATCTCTGTCATAGCAAACAGAAGCTTCCTCCCCCTGGCCTGCACTCCGATACTGAACCTCCTGCACACAGACCATCTGAGACTTGCAAAGTGTTACCACCCCTTTGCCCTCAACCTGAGTTTTCCTTTTGAGTCACTGCCTTCACTTACCCCTCACTAAGCCTCACAGATCACTAGAACATACGCCACCAGAGTGCTGACAATCCCCATGGCAAGAACACACCCTTGGGCACCTTTGCTGACAAAGCCTACAACACTCAGCACAGAAATGAGGCAGAATTGTCCCCCCAAGTTTCACATGCACCTCTCTTCAGAGCACAAGCACAGCTCTGCCCAGCTGCTCCAACCAATCCCTCCCTCATCCAGTTACAGCTACAGCTGACACAGTGCACACAGCTGGAGGGCATGCGGATACATGCTGGGATTCCCACCTGTGAACACAACACAAACACTGGCACATTCTCTTAGTCTTTCCTTGTATCGATTATAGGGTCATAGATTTTAAGTCCAGATGTGACTATTAGGTCATCTACTCTGATGTCCTTTATAACACAGACCATAGAATTCATCCCGTTATTGCTGCATTGAGCTGAATACCTGAGTTCCTGTGGCAGTTTGTTAACCTTTGCACTGCCCACACAGAACCAATATCAGTGGTTCTTGCCAGCTGCAGGGTTAAGGGTTGGGGGCAAAGTTAAGGTTGCATTGGAGGGGTGGCGTTTACATTAACTTCTCATTTCCTGGTTTGCAGAGGTTTACGTTTAGTCACTGTCTATACGGTGCAAGGCAGGAGGCAGCACTGGGCAACCTTAACTCTGCATTAATGTGGCTTATGAGCATTTAGTTTCCTGTTTTTTAAAAAATGGATGTTTTTGCCACTATAGCTGTGTCTATAATTGAGCTTTTGCCCGCAGAGCTATGTTGGATGGTGTGCGTGTGTGCGCATGTGCGTGTGCACTTTTTCACAGCATTAAACAACAGAGCTGGACTGGCAAAGCTTTTAAGAGCTACCTAAGACCTACCTAACTAGTTCCTCGACAGACACCTGACGTGCCACCTTTAGGTGAACTAATATGCATGTACCTGGTCTGTGGGATCCCAGTAAAACATTAGGCTCCCTGTGCCCTCTGCCAGGTGTCATCAAGAGGTCCATGATGAGTCACATCCTCCTCCTTCTCCAATCGCTGCATTAGAGTGTCCTTAGAATGATCCGGCTCACCCCCATTCCAACTTTCTGTTTGGGTTCCACAGAGCTCTATCCTTGGTCCCCTTCTTTTCTTCCTCTGCACCTTATTTCTGGGTAATCTCATCTGCACACACACATTCAACTACCATCTCTGTGCTCCTAACTCACAGTCTACCTCTCTGTTCCTGATCTGTCTCCTTCTGTCCCAACTGAAATCTCAGCCTTTCTCTCTCTCTCATCTCCTCATTGATGTCTAGCCATCAGCTAAAGAGCAATAGCTGTAGCAAAGCTCTTAATATTTTCCCCAAACCCTCCCCCCACCTTCTTTCTCTACCACCGCAAACAGCACCATTGTCCTGCCTGTCACTCAGGCCCATAACTGTGCAATACCTTTGTCACGGAGCTCCCTCTGGGGCCTCCTATCCAGGCTGTGCCTACACCCTGCATTTTCTTTTTCCGTAACTTCCCTAACATCTGGCCTTTCCTATCCATCCATGCAGCTAGAGCTCTTTTCATCCTTTCCTGTGTCAGTTACCCAATGTCCTTTTCTCTGACCTCACCTTACGTATCTCCATTCAGAAGGAAAAAGCCAGCTCCTGGTCCTCAAACATGACCTAGGAGGGAAGTTTGAAAGAACTGGGCATGTTCAGTCTTGAGAAAAGAGTGAGGGGGGACCTGAGAACACTCTTCAAATATGTCAAGGGTTGTTATAAGAGGATGGTGATTAACTGTTCATCATGTCCACTGAAGGTAGGAGGAGAAGTAATTGGCTTCATCTGCTGCAAGGGAGGTTGAGGGTGGGTAATACAAAAAACTTTCCAGCTATGTGGATAGAGAAGTACTGGAATAGATTACAAAGAGAGGTTGTGGAATCCTTGTCCCAAGAGGGTTTTAAGAACAGGTCAGACAAACTTATGGCATACTTATACTTGATCCTGCCACCGGGCTACGGGAATGGAGTAGATGACCTCTTAGGCCTGGTCCACACTACCCCCCCACTTCGGACTAAGGTACGCAAATTTAGCTACATTAATAACATAGCTGAATTCGAAGTACCTTAGTCCGAACTTACCGCGGGTCCAGACGCTGCAGGCAGGCTCCCCCGTCGATGCCGCGTACTCCTCTCGCTGAGCTGGAGTACCGGCGTCGACGGCGAGCACTTCCGGGATCGATCCGGGATCGATTTATCGCGTCTAGACAAGACGCGATAAATCGATCCCAGAACATCGATTGCCTGCCGTCGGACCCGGAGGTAAGTGTAGACGTACCCTTAAGGTCCTTTCCAGCCCTATATTTGAAGATTTTACGATTCATTGCCTTAGCCCTTCCCTTTGATCATGTCTCCCGGTGGAGAATACAGACCATTTTTGTGGATCAGCTGCGGGTATAAATTTTGTACCTAGAGCCCTGCAGATATTCATGGACCATTTTTGTGGATCGCAGATCGGATGCAGATACAAATTTTGTATCCATGCAGGGCTCTACCTCTCTTACTTCTGTCTATACCTACAACTTAAATCTATTTAATGCACATTGATTACATTTGAAATAACATATGGGATGACCATAAGAATGATCAATGAATGATAAAAGGAACTAATTGGCTCCATGAACCATGGAGACTCTTCCTTTTCCATCCCCTCCTGCAAGAGCTGCAGTCTCTTCCCTGCATGCTCTTTGGATCTTCAAATCTGTCCCTCCTGAAGTCACATGGCCTGATTCTTATTTTTCACATTCTCCTTTGGCAGAAGAATTTGTCTGTGGTTCCTGAACTACACCATCTAATTTGCCAGCTTTCTCCACACACAGTGTTTTTTATATTCCCTCCCTTTACACCTGACTCACTAGAGTCCCTAATGCCGCAGTATGTGCTTTCCTGACATCTAATGCTGCTCAGATCCTGCATTCAGTGATAGCCCTGCCCTTCCTGTTCCTTACTCCACTGAACCCCACCAGCCCATGCTTACTGTTCCCAGCTTCCCCAGGACTCTCTCATTGTCTCTGGATCTCCCTGTCAGCAAGAAGCAGTGCCAGGGAGACTTGCCCTCTGTCTGGAGTCTTCACTTTCTGGGACATGCAGTTCCATTCTCTGTGTTTTAGGAGCCTCTTTGATAATGAGTGTCTGGCTGTGTGTGTTCCCAGCAAAGATGGGGATAGTTAAATCCCTCATAAGCAGAGTGTTCTGGACCTTTGAGCACCTGGGGAGCTGGCCCTACAATTTTATTGGTTTAAAATGGACTGGGGTTAAATGAATAGAATTTTTTTTTATGACAAATGGCCTATGAATTCACCTGATCTCCCTTGTTTTATTTTCCTTGAGCCGGGTTTCCAGTTTCCAAACCCTATGTGATCTCCCAGCTGGAAGGAGGGGAAGAGCCGTGGGTCCTGGATCTCCAGGGTTCAGAGGAAAGCGAGATCCTGAGAAGTCCCTGCACAGGTGAGGAAACATTAAACCAACCCAGATACTGTAAGTGACTGAGAGAAACAGCTGGGATTCCCCACAAAGACTTTGTGAGCTCAGGATAGTCCCCAGCAGATCTCACTCCTGGCTTCCTACAGATTATGATTGACAGCTTGGCTGGAGCTCCCTCCCTTCCTACTGAGTGTTTGGATGGGATGTGGACAGGGCCGGCTTTGGGAAAATGGCACCCTGGGCAAACTTGTATTTTGGTGCCCCTGTCCTCCATGGGCATGGCACCCCCCCATTCCCTCTGTCCCCCATGGGCTCCCCAGGCTCCCCACCCTCCCTTCGCCCCTGCACTGTGCCCCCTTGTTTCCAAATTCCTGCTCCCCCTCCTGCACCCCTTCACTCCTAACTTCTGCCCCCTCCTGCCCCTCCCCTTCTGCCCCTCCCAACACCTGCCCCCTCCTGTGCCCCTAAGCCCTGCACTGTGCCCCCTTCACTCGTACCCTCTGCACCTCCCTCCTGCACCCTGAACCCCTGCATGGTGTATACCCCCTGAACCGCAACCCCTGCCCCCCGCACCTCAACTCCTGCCCCTTTCTGAGCCCCTAACCCTTGCATCCTCCTGCACCCAAGTGGGAAACCTGACCTGGATGCACAAAACAGCTGGCATTGCTGCTCGCTCCCCCACTGGACTGCTGCTCCTCCGCCCAGCACAGCCCTGGGGGGCTGGGAGAGGGGAGCAAGGAGCAACATTAGGGCTTCCTTGCATCCAGGTCACTTTCCCTGTGGGCTACATAAGGGGAGGGCAGGAGAGCAGCAGCTCCTGATGCCTCAGCACAGCCCAGGTGGGGAAGTATGTGGATGCAGGGAGCCCTGGTGTGTGTGTTGGGGGGACTGTGTGTGGGGGTGTGTTGAGGGGACTGTGTGAAGGAGTGTGTGTGTGTGTGTGTGTGTTGAAGGGAGGATGTGAAGGACTGTGTGTGTGTGTGTTGGGGGGGACTGTGTGAAGGAGTGTGTGTGTGTGCCTGAGTGAGTGAGTGCGCTGTCTCTTTAAGAAAGCACTGAGGGTCAGGAGCCTGAACTAGGCTTGTTCAGACACAAGCAGCTGCCAGCAGCTCTGGCCCCAGAGAGGCAGCAGCACACACACATTCCCCCTGTCCCGTCACCCCAGTGTAGTGGAAATCGGGTACATGGGTGGGGGGCAAGGGGACACCCCACCATCAATCAGCACCTCCCCCCGCAGAGCAGTCAGGAGTGGCCAGGGGCAACTCCAGGGATGAATGGAGGGTGGTGGGGACAGGAACAGCAGCAGCTGCACATGTGGAACAGTGCAGAGGAGGGGCCTCTCTGCTCCGGAGCAGTCACCTGGCTCCGACATGTGGTCGTCCAACAGCCCCCTGCAGCTCGGGTCTCTCCCCCACCCCCACACTGCTGCTCGCCTGCCTCCCATGCCACCTTCATCAGCTCAGTGAGCCTCTTGGCAGCAGGTCAGGTTGGAATCCAAACCCTGTGACTGGCACCCCCTTGGGTGGGGCACCCGTACGGCCCACCCTAAAGGCCATTCCTGGATGTGGAGCAGAATTGATCCCCTCCGCTTTCCCCTACGGGGAAGAGTTTGGGGGAATTCAGTCCCTGATGTTTATTTTCTGTCTCCCCAGTACTTACTTGGGTTTGCTCTCTGCCTTTCCATCCCTAATTCTGAGATTTCTCTTCCATTCTAGCAGGTGATGGGGTGGTGAGGGAGAACGAGGAGCAGAATCCTCACCAGGAAGCTGCTGAGCTAGTAGAACCGCATGGGGCATTACTGCGAAGATCCAAAGGGAATGTGTCCAGGCACCATGAGCCGGGAAAAGCTGGTGAAAGTTACCACAGACCAGAGAGAGAGCAGGGAAACCACTCAGAGGAGAGAGTGGATGAACCCATGAATTGTCAGGAAACTCAAAAGGACCTCAAGGAAAGTACATCCCAGGAGAAAATCCTCAGGGAAAAGAGAGAGAATACATGCAGTGAATGTGGAAAAAACTTCAATTACCGCTCAGCCCTTATTCGACATGAGATAATCCATACGAAAGAGAGACCGTATGAATGCTGTGAGTGTGACAAAAGCTTCAATCATACCTCAGCCCTTATTAGACATCAGCGAATACACAGAGGAGAGAAACCCTATGAATGCTGTGAGTGCGGGAAAAGCTTCACTCAGAGCTCAGACCTTTCTACCCATCAGAGAATCCATACGGGGGAGAGACCCTATGAATGCGGTGAGTGCAGGAAAAGCTTCAATTACCGCTCAGCCCTTCTTTCTCATCAGAGAATCCACACAGGAGAGCGACCCTACGAATGCTGCGAGTGCGGGAAAAGCTTCACTCAGAGATCAGCCCTTATCTCTCATCAGAGAATCCACACGGGAGAGCGACCCTATGAATGCTGCGAGTGTGGGAAAAGCTTCACTCGAAGCTCAAACCTTACTACGCATCAGAGGATCCACACAGGAGAGAGACCCTATGAATGCAGTGAGTGCGGGAAAAGTTTCACTGACATCTCCTCCCTTATCTCTCATCAGAGAGTCCACACAGGAGAGAAACCCTTTGAATGCTCTGAGTGTGGGAAAAGCTTCTCTCAGAGCTCAACCCTTATTACACATCACAGAATCCACACAGGACAGAGACCCTATGAATGCTGTGAGTGTGGGAAAAGCTTCACTCAGAGCTCAGGCCTTATCTATCATCAGAGAATCCATAGAGGAGTTAAACTTCATAAAAACCTTCTCTAGAACTGTCAGAAGATTTTTTTTTTCTTTAATTCTTTTGACAGTTCCCAGGTAGTGACTGTTACGGCTGTTTGCATCTTTTGCACACTGTAGTCCCTCAGCTCCCACACAGGAGTTGCCCACTTTTGAAGCCTGCCCGTCTTTGGGGTTATCCTGTGGTCCTTTCTATCAACTCCATTGTCCTGCGAGTCATGGGAGTGGGTGGCCTTTCTACCAGGAATGTCCATCACCCCTGATGGGGGAAATAGGGGGTGTCTTCAACCAGCTACATTGAGGTAAAATCTACCTGGGCCTCATCACCGTGGTTTCCATGGAGTTAGCTAGCTAGCTTAGCTAGCTAGCTCTGGAGTTTGCTTTCCTGATGTAAAAAGACAGCTATTCTTGCAGTAAAGACATGGGCCATGGATAGTGGGTGGGGTTATCTAGCACATTTCCTCCTGATCTGAGCTAACCACCATCACATTTCCTCATCTAAACAGACCTGGAGATTCACATTTATACTCTTCCTCCAGTGCAAAGTTATTGTTCAAGTCGTCAAGTTCCTCTCTGAGGACAAATTGTCTCATTCCCAGTTCTCACATTACCCTGGATTGTGCGGAACAGCAGTTATTTTGTTGATTATTTTTCTCATTTAAAATATATTTAAATGTAATGAACAGCTGGAGCAATGTCAGGGAAATAAGTGTCATTTCAGGCTCTGTGACACTGCAAGGAGGTGAGGTGACTCAGAGATTCCCTCCTTCCCCATCACCCCAGAACTGTTACCTTGTGTCTGAGCCATGCAGAGTTCACCCCTTCATATTCCTTCACTTCCCAAAGTGTCCGGTGAGGTCGTGTTCTTGGCTGTCCTTGCTTGGGAATGGTGCGTGGATGTCTTTGCAGATACTTTAAGGCTCCTGTCCGTATGTTCTGGGGACAATTGCTCACCTTCAGTGGAATGTTCCTGAAATTGGCCTCCATCACCCTGTGGTACATTGATCTCCATGCGGACAGGGCCAAAGGGAGGGCTTGCTGCTGTGGCCACTTCGGCTGTGAGGGAGGCCACTGCTGTGGCTTAAACCATCCTGTGAGCACCTTCCACCTAGCCACCCTATGAAAAGCCCTGGCTGGGATGATTTAGTTGGGGTTTGGTCCTGCTTTGAGCAGGGGATTGGACTAGATGACCTCCTGAGGTCCCTTCCAACCCTGATATTCTATGATTCTATGGATGAACACTAGAGAGGGAGCAGGGGGCCTGCCTAATCTCCTACCCCTTCCGCCACCATTGGCCAACCCAAACCCATTGCTGTACCCAATGGGCTCAAAAAAAAAATACGGCCAGATCTGAAGAGTTGGTTGCATTCTCTGTGGTTTCCTTGCCATTCCCCTCTGGCCTGCCCTGCCCTCCAGCTCAGCCACCCAGTGAAAATTGAAAAACAAGAAAGTGGAGCTGTTAAAATGGTTCAAAGCCCACCATGCCCAACCCACCCTCTGTCACTGGCAGGCAGGACCGGCTCCAGGGTTTTTGCCACCCCAAGCAGCGGGGGGAAAAAAAAAAAGACGCGATCGCAATTGCGATCGGAAGGACTCCGGCAGCAGCTCCACCGTGCCACTTTCTTCTTCGGCGGGAGGGACCCACCGCCAAATTGCCGCCGAACAGCCTGACGTGCCGCCCCTTCCCCTTGGCCGCCCCAAGCACCTGCTTGCTGGGCTGGTGCTTGGAGCCAGCCCTGCCGGCAGGGAAGCCACACTTCTCCTGACTAGGGATGTCCTATTGCCCCACAAGAAGTGGAAGGCCATCGTGTTCAGCTCGTGGAGCTGGGGGAAATACATGGCTGAGGAAATTTCCTGTGGCCAAAAGATAGGTCTTCAGCATGACAATCTTCTGGGCTAATGAAAAGGTCCAGTTATGCCACCAGCCGACCCTTTCCTCACAGGCCAGCAGCTGCCTCTCCGAGTTCGCGTTCCCGACCCCAAACAGTATCCTCAAGATGTTCACCACCCCGGGGGTGCTCCTGTCTTGGCTGCTTACGAATTGCAAACCCCTGATGGGTAAGGGAAAACCCCCACCAGGGTCCGATCCCACTCACAGGGTCCTGCTCTTTTCTAGGTTCACCATGGCTCCGGCTGCAGCCGAGTACCCCTCCAATAGTGTCACCAAAGTGCGGCAATTGCCCAGGGAGCTCACTGTCACAGTCATGTCATATGCATGGGCAACCGCCTTCAATGCGACAGCTCCCCCGCTCAGTCCTCCCAGACTCTGGTCAGGGCAAACCATGCCCAACATTGCTCTGCTTCTGTGGAGTGCTCTGAGAAAAGGGTCCAAAGAGAGCATGTACTGAAGGGGCTCAAGGGACAGCTCTGTTATATGCCTGCGTGCATAGGGATTTTGTTCCCTAGCCAGCCGTTCCCCAATGGGCAGACTGAGGCCTGTTTGTACAGCACCTGCAGCCATCTGATAAAGTTCCCCCGGAACGCCACAGTGTTTAAGCACTCACCAGAAATAGTTCAGGTTGACTCAGTCAAGGGCCTTGGATTGATCCAGAGCCAACAAGTGACCTTCCCACTACTCCTGGCGTGCACACTCACAGACCTCTCTCATGCTGCATAAGGAATCTGTGACTGTCTGATCTCACACCACATTGAATGGGCTACAATGCACCAATCAGTCTGCTACCGCTCCCAGCCTCCTCTCGAGTGCTCGGGCCAAGATCTTGTCGTCGGTATTAAACAGAGCAGTGGGCCTCCAATTTCGGATGTCAGTCATGTCTCCCATCTTGGCCTGTAATACCAGGTTAGCATCGTATTGTGATAGACTCGGTGCCTAGTGGTGCAGAGAGCTGTTGAAGACATTCATCAACACTGGTGTCAGAGGCTCCAGCAGTTCCCAGTAGAGCTCTGGGCTCCAGCAAACTCCCCCGGTTGTCTCCTGACAGCAGCTGTGAGCAGTCCCTGGCTAAGGAGAGAAACTTCTCCTGTGCCTGCTGAGCAATGTCCCGGCCCTGGAACAGCTCCCCATTATAGGCCTCCATGATGGCCAGCATTCAACTGTGGTCCTACACTACTGGATCCGCGGGTCCCGCCCTGCATCCCTGCATCCTCCTGCTTTGTCTCTGTTCTCTGCAGGCTGCAAAAATGTCTGGGGAGACTGCCCCTTCCTTCACTCGGTGGTCACACTCAAATCGGGCCCACTGCAGCCTCATCTCCCGGAACCTGGCCAGATGTCACTTGATATGGTTGTACAGTCACACGTTGACTGCCTCCCCTCTGGATGGTCTTGTAGAAATCCCACAGGTGATGCTGCAGGACTGGGCACCGTTGGTATTCTTTAATGTTGCAGTGTTTGCCCGGCTGCCGGAACAAAGCTACCAACTCCTCCTTCACCGACGCACACCAATACCCCTGGTTGACATAGAACCCTCTGATGCTTTCCTGTTCTGCCAACACCACCAGGCTTGGCCCCCTGCCCCTTTATCTTGCAAGCTCTGGATGTTCAGCTTCCAATATCCTCTGCCATGGGCCAGGGAATTGCCCACATTGAGACACATGGTGAATGCTGCGTGATTGGAACAGTCCATTGGCACTACCCTGCACTGGGCTGTCGACGTGCTCTTTCACAAAAAAAGTCCACTCAATGCGACTCCTGGCTTGTCCCTGCGGAAAGGTGTACCCCATCTGCAGCTGGTGTGAGCTTGGATCAGAGGAATAGGAGGCTATCGCCCACCTTCTGCTGGTTCCACTACAGAGAAACACATCCTCTAAACCGACCTTGCTACAGACCTGCGCCAGGTAGTGCTCATCGTAAAAGAGTTTCCTCTGATAGTCAGGAAAACAGGACCCGCAGTCCTCAGGCTGGCTGATACTATTAAAGTCCCCCCTCCCCCCTAACCCCGTGAGGTCCAGAGGAAGGGAGCCAGTTCCTTCCATAGATCTTTCCTTTCACACCTTAACTGGGGACCATACACACTAATATAGCAATAACCCGTGTACAAAGTCCACCAGTAATGCTCTCCCTGGAAAGAGCTGAAAGAGTGGCCGCTCTCACAGCAGTGTCAGCCACAGCAGTGAGGCCCTCCTTTGGCTCAGTCCATAGGGAGGACAAAGTACCACAGGGTGAGACAGGCCAATTTCAGGGAGGTTCCTCTGAAGGTGAGCAACTGTCCCCAGATCTTACTGACAAGTATTTGCTAATGGCACAGGTTCCCCTTAAGTACGGAGATGTGGGGGTTGGGCACGGTGGGCTTTGAAGCCCTTTACGGCTCTACTATTGTGTTTTTCAATTTTCAGCAGGTGGCTGAACTGGAGGGCAAGGCAGGCCTGAGGGGAATGGTGAGGCAACCACAAAGAATGCAACCGACTCTTCAGATCACTGGACACACTGCGCCTAATCAATGCCATAGCATTGTATCCCCTTTGGCAGAGCTGCTGTGAGGAGCATCTTCAGCAATGAGGGCAGGTCCCCGTAGCAGTGGCCTAACCAGGTTTCTGTGGCCGTTAAATGGCTGGCCATGGCGGAAAAACACTGTGAGTCAGCAGCAGAGTGGAGGCGGGTGTGAAAGGGGCTCTGGGACCTGTATGGGCCTTGATTTCATCCTGCTGGTCTCTGACTGAGGGCAGGGAAAGGGTTTTACTGCAGCAAGTGGGAGCAGTTGTGTTTTCTGTTCAGGCACTGGTATCAGTTGCTCCAGCTTTCTCATAAGCACACAGGGACATTAGCAGGTGCTCTCCATGCAGGATTGGCCCAGATACCATAATGTGATGGGGATTGCATTTTCCTTTTATATATATATATATATATATATATATATATATATATATATATATATATATATATATATATATCCAATGGCATTTCTGTCTGTGATTTCATTTTGCTTTGTATAACCGTGTTTTCTCCTGGATCCGATCGATATTTAACTAAAAAAAGAAGAAAGTCTCAGGGCACCAGATGGAGGAGCAGACTGGGGCTAGGGCTGCTAAGAGAGCAAGAGTAGCAAGTTTTCTGTATTGTTTCCTGCCCTCTTTTTCTTAACTAGTTTCTCTTCTGCACCGAACTTGCTTCTTTCTTATATGAGCCTGGCTAGCTCAGTTGGTAGAGCATCAGACTTTTAATCTGAGAGTCCAGGGTTCAAGTCCCTGGTCAGGTAGAGAAGGATCCTAAGGATGTCAAGAGGCAACTCTTCAGTACCTTCCTTGATGTTACTTTTTCTTTTAAGGACTTGGGCTTTGCTAGGAAAGGCCATTTAGTGCCTGGGACTGAAGGGGCAACTTCCTCACACACCCACTGGCCTCACAGTCTGGAGGAAGAAAGGCCTCTGGGCCTACAGCAAACCACTGCATGCTGACTTGTTGAGCAAATGCAGGGCTGGCCAGAGAGGCCTTGAGCGAGGGAGGCAAAAAATTGTCCGCCCAGGCTCTTCTAAGTTGGAAGTCAGCAGAACACACCCTGTTCCCTGCCTGTCCCATGGTGTATGGGCCAGCCCTCAGGACTTTGAATCCTCTAATTAGAGTTCACGCCTCAGTGGGACCTTGGGGCAGCTCTTTTGCCACCTAACACTACAGGGTGTTCCAAGCCTTCCTCTTGCTTTTTCAAATGACATGGGAGCCTGTCTTTTGCCCACTAGCTGTTGTGACTTGAGTGCAAGAGGGGATGTTTGATCCAGAAGGCTGGCCGTGCTTGGAGTCCTGAACGTAGGGATGTGAGCTCCATTTCCTCTGAGTCCTGAAGCTGGGCTGCAGCCTGGCCTAGGAGCAGCCCTATTGGTTGACCTACTCACCCAAAGTCACTTGGGCGGTGTTGGTGTTCCCCTGGGATGCTGAAGGGCGGGCCTAAGGGAGGGAGGGAGGGTTAATACTCCTCCCTGATGTTAGCTGAAAAAAGAGCAGGTTGACCCAGAGGCAGATTGAGTAGATGGGATCCTTTATTGCAATATTTGTTCCCCTCAACCCAATTGTCAAATAAGCCCTGAAGTAGTTACTGCACACTCTTTTTGTCTAAGTTAGTATGTACATGCCTACATCCGTTACAACACCCCCAAAACCCTTATTAAGTAATAAAACACCCATTCTGTTAGTAGACCCACCCCTATCTATTGTTGACAGCATTACACGTATCATACAAGCATTTTCCCTTGAAAATACATTTCTTTGCAACAATCTGTTGCCACAAATCTCCCTGGTCAGCAATTCTCAGGGGAGGGAGGAAGGGGCCATAAGCCAGAGCTTGTTTATATAGCTGGGAAAGGAAGAGAGGGGGAGATAACATTTATTTTACCTTGTTTCACACAAAGGGCATTATGCGAGAGCTACATTTCTTATGCAGATGCATTTTTATTAATTCTTACAAGCAACACGGAAGAGAAAAATATGGCAACTTATTTATTAAACAAAGAACTAAAACCTACCTATCCCTTTGTCCTCTAATGCGATGTCAATACATTAGCAGCTTCCCACGTCTGTTAGTTAATCCTAATATATCCTAACACTCCCCCACTCTCTTCAAAAAAGGCCCCAGGTGCCCCTCCTTCTCACACACTGAACGGTGGGGCATTCAGGCTGGAGGCCCTGGCTCCAGCTAGTCTGATACCTTGGTCCACTGATCATGCTATGAGGAGAGAGAGAAGGCAGCTCATAACGGGGTAAGCCACTTAATTTAGAAATATGGCTTTTGGGGAGAGACTAAGGCAGTACATAATTTCAAACACCCCATGAATATGATCAATATTACAATTAATAGGAATAACAGTCCTACAACATGAGTAAGATGACCAAGAAGTGAATGAGTGTTCGTTAGGCCTGTTTGAAGGGCACAGGCAACATTAGTCCAGGCACAATCAGCAGGCAGTTTAGTAGCCAGTTGGAAGGCATTCATTCTTCAAAGGCCCTTGGCTTCCAAAATCAGTGTTCAGCGATGCTCCACCTGGAGCTCCCAGAGTAGCTGTATCACATGGTCCCAGTTCATTTAGGTGGGTTCCATAGTCCAGTTAGTAGGCATCGTTGGGTGTCCAGTTACATTAAGCTGATGCATAGCTGATATATGAATCTGGTAAGTGGAGTTTCCCAGCTGCAAGGATAAGTTTCCTGGTCCAAATTCCATCCGCTCCACACACCTTTCACCCTCCAAAACCTGGCCATTAAGCACGGGTGATTCCTCCGAACAAATTTTATTTCCCTGTTCCACCCAATGCTGAGGGGGTACAGGTTCTAAACACTGCAGGGGCGGCGGTTCCTGGGGCCATCCCTTCCAGGTATTTCCCTGTCCCACCCACGCAAGACCCGTGTATGGGTAGTATACCTTGGATCCCATTAGAAACAGTGTGTCATTATTTGTTATTACTGCTTACCATACGGGTTCTTGGGACCATTTCCATTTGCACCCACCCCTGAACCCTGGCTGTAAAAGGGTGGCTGAGGTCCATTTTCCTTCAGCCTCTAACAGTAAGGGTACACCGGCTCAGTGTACAGTCCTCCAAAATTGTCTCCCAGGTGGTTCTAAAGGGCCAATACACCTTTAATTGATTTGCTACATTGGTCCCCTTCAACTCAGATGGCCATAAACCCTGGCGGGCATTTTGCAAGAGATTTACAAGATGATTGGTGAGGGCTTGTTGAACCTGGCTACATGCTTCTCCCCACAAAATTGTCTTTACCCTGTTCACCAATTTACTTATAAGGGATTCTGTAATATTCTTGAGGGTTAGAATAACATTTCCCAACAAATGGTCAGTTGAGCTAAGCACAAATCCCTGTAATAATTCCCCCCCTCCCCCATCCAGTAGGCCCAGGGCATGTTCCAAGCATTGAATTTGAGCTGCTGAGTCAGCTTCTTGCAACAAGTTTCAACCTTCCCAGAGGTAGTTTGTGAGGGCTCGCCATTTTCAGATGTTCTTGTTTAATTCCCATCCATCCAATTTAAATGAGTGTGAAATTACTCATAGCAACATTCTTTCACTTACTTTGGTAAACTGAGAACAGTTAGCAAATGTTGTATTGAGATACCAGTCAGTGGGGAACAGAGTGATAGTCATTTGTAAACCAGTTGCATTAAGAACCACAAGTCTCTGGATGGAGGTAGACCGCCATGGGGATGGGTGTGTCACAGACCATTTGGAGGGAGGTGGCGGAGTAAGGAGTGGAAGAAGTTTAATTAGGGTATATTTTCCCTTGGTCCCAAAATGGGCAGCACGACATATCCAGTTAAAAAGGCCTGAAGAATTTACAATATCCACCAAATTAACGGTAATAACAAGACAAACAACACAAACACAGAAAACAATTTTTTGTTGCGACAGTAGACCCATGGTGTTCTGGGTTGTTCTTCCACTGGCTTGCCCATAAAGTGTCAGAAAACAAAATAAACATTTCCCAGACTCTTGGTGGGGACAGATTATTGCTTTAAAATGCCCCACCCCTCCCCACCCCCCTCTTTTTTTTTTTTTTACAATTTTTTTGCTGACTGCAGGAAAACAGAATCACCTTTATTTTCTGTTGTTGTTTTATACAAAGGATACTTGCTGCATACCTAGTCAGAGTAGGCATGTCTATGCAAACATAGTCTGTTTCTGAAGTCTTTCCCCCATCACTAGATGTGAGGGGGGAGCTCATTCAGACCCCGCTTACGCTTAGTATTTAAAATCTCCTTCTTGTCCCTACCTCTCCTGGCCTTAGATTTCTCCTCCTGTTCCTTCTTTGATAGTTCAGGTAAGGTGACTGAGTGGTTAAGGTGATGTATAACTAATCCATTGTGCTTTTTACATATGGGTTTGAATCCCATCCTCATCATGCACATTTAGTTTTCTCCCCTCTTTTACAAACAACCATCTCCCCCTTTGGTACAGTGAGAGACCAAACCATGTTGCTTCCTGCAAACAAAAACCTTCTCAGGAACTCAGACCTCCCCCCTGCTTTAAATAAAATATGTCTAAATCCCAGATTTCTCAAAGAGTTCTGTATTTCTTGGTTTTTATCTCAAAAGGTAAAATCCTCATAATCTCCCCCAAACACCCTGGGATTTCCCCAAATTATTAAAATGCCCCCACCTCAGCAAGGCCACAACAGTGACCCACAGCTCTAGTGTCTAGGCCAAGCTGTTCTGAAGGAGGCAACTCAAACATTTTCTTTCTGCTTCCCTTGGCAAGGTCTAACTGGGAAAACAAAATCCCCCAAATTTAAAATTTTCTGCTGAGAACCCAATACTAGTCTGTTTGGGGACTTTCATTTGAATATATTATTATTATTCTCTTCTGATCTCTGAATTATTTCAGTTCAGTCTTTGTCCTCCAGGTGTGTTTCCAGGTATTGAGTTGTGGGGATGAGAGACCAAGTCATGATGTCTCTTCCCCTCTTTTGTAGTTTCTTCCAGTTTGCTAGGAAGTTCCTTTGCTATGATGTGAGTCAAGCAGTGTCCATTGTCTCCGGACTATCTTGGAGAAGTCTGCATTGTACGCGGTTCCTGGGATAGTCCTTGGGAGTGTGGATACCTTTAATGGGCCAGCAGTGAGTCTGGCTCCTCCATTGTCACACCTGAAAGGCTGGTTGTGGGCATTTCCCAACCTCATGACACATTTCAGTAACGCACACAGAGCAAAACTTCATAACTTCCCAACCAATGCTAGCACACACCATCCAACAAGATATTAATGTTCAACAGATCAAGACTTTTAAAATGATACCTCACAAGGCAGACTTTGTACAAACCATATCATCATTATATGACAGTGGTGAATATGGGGCTTCCAGGGTGTTGCTTTGAGCACAGCGTGCCACACCTGGGCTTACATTGCAAAGGAGACATACCCTTAGAGTCCATCTCTACCATGATAAAGATTGCAGCATGGCTGACCTGGGTCATCTGACTTGGGCTCATGGAACTAAAGTTGTGGGGCTGAAAACTGTGGTGCAGATATTTGTGTTCATGCTGAAGCCTGGGTTTGGAAACCCTCACTCCTCATGGGGTCTTAGAGGTTGGGCTCAAGCTCATATGTCTGCACTGTAATTTTATAGTCTTGTAGTCCAAGCCCCATAACCCTGAGTCAGCTGGCGTGGGCTTTGAGACAGGTGCCCTGGGTGTTTTAATCAGAGTGTAGACGTAACATTAGGCTACATCTCCAGTGCAATGAAACACTCACGGCTGGCCCATGTCATATTAATCAGGGTCATGCAGCTTGGTCTGTAGTAAAGTTGCAGTGTACGTGTCTCGGCTCAGGCTCAGTACCCTGGTCTAGGAGCCCAGAAGGTTGGGAAGGAGTTTAGGAAGTGGAAATGATAAAACTGCAGTGAAGTATTACCCTGGACTCATGGCATTTCTCCATTGGTCTGTCTGCTTTGGGGCAGTGACAAAAACACATCCTCTGCATTCGTTATTTCAAAGGGTGGTTTAGGATTTTCATTCTCAGACATGGTGCACAAAGCAGGACTCAACCCTCGGCATAAACTAAATGAGCTGCCCACAGATTCTGGCAGCCACAATCACCATTTGGTGTGAGAGCTCAGACCTGCCCCTGGCCTAGAGGGAGGGAGTCATCTGTGAGGGGACTGAGACGCTGAGCTATCAGCTCTTAACACCCAAACTTTCAGTAACTCTATTATCAGTGCCTGTGAGTGTCATTTAAACCATAAGAAAAATCACACTGGGCTAGATCAATAATCCATCTAGCTCTGAATCTTGTCTTCTGACAGTAGCCAATACCAGGTGCCCCAAAAGCCACTCAATAAGGCTCTACTGGGAGTTGAACCCAGGATCTCTTGTTTACAAAACAGGTACTTTAACCGGCTAAGCCATGGTGCCTGCTATTGCCAAAAGCATCATGTCTGCCCACACCTGATTCTCTGCCAACCTCCAATGAGCCCTGACAAGTGTTGCTTGTGTTTGGATTCTGTAAAGCAGAGCAGCAGGTGAAGTTTTACTCCCAAGGTGTGTGTGTGATTTTTTGGACAGGTCTATGCTACAAAATTAGGTCGGTGTAACTACATTACTCAGGGGTGTAAAAACTTTACCCCCCCGAGCAATGCAGTTATATTAAACTAACCCCGGTGTAGATAGCGCTGTGTCAACAGGAGGGCTTCTCCCATCAACATAGCTTGGGGAGGGGCTTGGTTAGTGAAGACCCAGAGAATAGGTGGCCCATGACTCTTGCATTTGGGGAGGCTGGGCGTGAGCGCTGGAAGCTCCCTAGAAGCTAGTCCACCTTTGCTCGCTCCTTTCCTCCCCTGAGGCCTCCTTGCCTGCTGCTCGTGCCTCTACACCCTCGGCCCCAAGGTCTGCCCACCACCCACCCCTCCCCTGAGACCTGCCCTGCCCACCACTCACACCTCTCTGCCCCTCCTGTGACCTGCCCAGCCCACCACTTGCACCTCTCTGCCCCCCCCCGAGACCTGTCGTACCCACCTTTTTCCTCATCCTGCTGTTGTTATTCCATGAAACATCAAGGATGGAATAAAATGCTGAGTTTACTCCAGGATGAGGAAAGAAAGGAGCCAACAACCCCCTGGCAAAGCTCAGTGCCCCAGAGAAAACCTGCCCCCTGCTATCGCAATCACTGATGTACTGGGGATATGATGGGAAAGGGACTGTCTGAATTAAGGCAGGATTAATCAAGGCAGGAAATGGACAACAATCTACAGCAATGTCATTAACCACAAACACACTCTCATCATGCTCCAGCCAGAAGGGAAATGAGCAGGAATTCTTGCTGTTCAGCCATGGACACACCTACACAATGGCACAGCAGTGAGTGTGTTGTGGAAGCTGGTCTGGTTAAATAATTGGAAATGATCACTCAGTGAGATCAGAACTAGAGTGTAGTGAGAAAACTACATAAAGCAACTAGTTGTGGCTGAGTGGTTAAGGCGATAGATTAAAAATCCATTGGAGGCTCCCTGCACAGGTTTGAATCCTGCTAACTATGGAGGAGCTTGTGGTTCTTTAATTTCAGTGCCTGAGCATCCTTGGTGTGCACAGGACTTAGGTCTTGTCTCACTCTCAGGCTATGTCTATACTACAGAGTTATGTGGCTTTAGTTAAAGTGTTTTAATTAAACCGCTGTTGCGTGTCCACACTATGCTGCTTTTGTGACCAGAGCACATCCACGCTAGCAGCTCTTAGACTGCCACAGAGAGCAGTGCACTGTGGGTAGCTATCCCACTGTGCAACTGGCTGCAGGATGCTTTGGGAAGGGTTTGCAATGTCTCATCAGCCGGTACAGCATCACATGATGCACATTTCTCTATCCCATTGTTCCATGGGCATCCTACTACATTGCCATCCGCTTTTCAACTGAAGTGTGTGTGGTGGGGCAGAGACTGTGTGGGGAGAGGGAGTGTGTGTGTTGGGGAAGAGTGAGTGTGTTGGCACACTGTCTCTAAGTTCAGATAGCTTCTGGAAGCAACCAGTCCTGAGGCAGAGGGAGGGGGACAGCCCCGACATCAGCTCCCCTTCCCTCACTGGCTTAGCACAGCACAGCAGTCTCTGTCACATACACACACACACGCTGCTGCCTGCCTGGCTCAGTGTCAGGGGTGCCGGAACATGGGGGTTTAGAGGGCCATGGCCCCACCACTTTTACAAGCCATAATGATGAACGACAGAAGGGTGTACAAGGTGGAGTCTTGGGGGGAAGAGGCGTTCTGTGGGTAGGGTGACCAGACAGCAAGTGTGAAAAATCGGGATGGGGGTGGGGGATAATAGGAGCCTATATAAGAAAAAGACCCAAAAATCGGGACTGTCCCTATAAAATCAGGACATCTGGTCACCCTACCTGTGGGTGTGGCCTCAGGGGGAGAGGTAGGACAAGTCATCAGGGAGAAGGGGCAGTGTGCGGTTGGGGGCCTCAGGGAGAAGGGGTGGAGTGAGTGAGGCGCCTTAGGGAAGGGATGTCATGGGGGACACCACAGTTTGGACGCCGGTGTCCCCCCCACTGTAAGGAGCAGAGCAGCAGGCTCAGCTGTCAGATCTTCCCAGAGCTATGAAAGGGGAGGGGCCCAGCCTCTGTAGCAGGAATGCAGGGCAGCCAGGTTCACAGCGGGCATTATGGGATACTGGTGGAGGCCAGTTATGGTGATATAAAGAACAGCAGCATTTACACTGACACTTTTCAGAGTAGCAGCCGTGTTAGTCTGTATCCGCAAAAAGAACAGGAGTACTTGTGGCACCTTAGAGACTAACAAATTTATTAGAGCATAAGCTTTCGTGGGCTACAACCCACTTCTTCGGATGCATATAGAGTGAAACATATATTGAGGAGATATATATACACACACATACAGAGAGCATGAACAGGTGGGAGTTGTCTTACCAAGTCTGAGAGGCCAATTAAGTAAGAGAAAAAAAACTTTTGAAGTGATAATCAAGATAGCCCAGTACAGACAGTTTGATAAGAAGCAAGTGTGAGGATGCTTACAAGGGGAGATAGATTCAATGTTTGTAATGGCTCAGCCATTCCCAATCCCTATTTAGCCCTGAGTTGATTGTGTCTAGTTTGCATATCAATTCCAGCTCAGCAGTCTCTCTTTGGAGTCTGTTTTTGAAGTTTTTCTGTTTTAAGATAGCCACCCGCAGGTCTGTCAAAGAATGGCCAGACAGGTTAAAGTGTTCTCCCACTGGTTTTTGAGTATTATGATTCCTGATGTCAGATTTGTGTCCATTAATTCTTTTGCGTAGAGACTGTCCGGTTTGGCCAATGTACATGGCAGAGGGGCATTGCTGGCACATGATGGCATATATCACATTGGTAGATGTGCAGGTGAACGAGCCCCTGATGGTATGGCTAATGTGATTAGGCCCTATGATGGTGTCACTTGAATAGATATGTGGACAGAGTTGGCATCGGGCTTTGTTACAAGGATAGGTTCCTGGGTCAGTGTTTTTGTTCAGTGATGTGTGGTTGCTGGTGAGTATTTGCTTTAGGTTGGGGGGTTGTCTGTAAGCGAGGACAGGTCGCCAAGCTCTAAGATATAACCGCATTTGCTCCAATCCCTCAGATAGAGACAAGCACCTACAAGATCTCTATCAAGCATTCTTAAAACTACAATACCCACCTGCTGAAGTGAAAAAACAGATTGACAGAGCCAGACGAGTACCCAGAAGTCACCTCCTACAAGACAGGGCCAACAAAGAAAATAACAGAACACCACTAGCTGTCACCTTCAGCCCCCAACTAAAACCTCTCCAGCGCATCATCAGAGATCTACAACCTATCCTGAAAGATGATCCTTTACTCTCACAGATCTTGGGAGACAGACCTGTCCTCGCTTACAGAGATCCTGGGTTCAACTCCCAATGGTGCCTTGTTGACTGGCTTTTGGGGCACCTGATATTGGCTACTGTCAGAAAACAAGATACAGAGCTAGATGGACCTTTGATCTTGCCCAGTATGGCTGTTCTTATGGCTTAAATTACACTCACAGGCACTGATAATAGAGTTACTGAAAGTTTGGGTGTTAAGAGCTGATAGGTCAGTGTTCCAAGCCCCTCATGGATGACCCCCTCACTCTGGGACAGGGGCAGTTCTGGGCTCTCACATCAAATGGCTCATTGTGGCTGCCAGAATCTGTGGGCAGCTCATTTAGTTTACACCCTGGGTTGAGTCCCGCTTTGTGCACCGTGTCTGAGAATGAAAATCCTAAACCACCCTTTGAAATAACAAATGCAGCAGGACGTGTTATTGTCCCTGCCCCAAAGCAGACAAATCAATGGAGAACTGCCATTGAGTCCACGGTAATACACCACTGCCATTTTACCTTTTTTGCTTGCTAAACTCCTTCCCAACCGTGTGGGGTCCCAGAGCCCAGTACTGAGCCTGAGCCGAGATGTCTACACTAGAAATTACCACCCCATGGCCCAAGCCCCAGGAGCCTGAGCTGGCACGGGACAGCCCTGGGTGTTTCATTGCAGTGTGGACATATCCTAACATTATGTCTTCACTGCCATTAACACACCCAACTCACTATTCTCAAATCCTGGGTCAGCTGATTCAGGCTTCTGGGGCTTGTGCTGCAGGGTAATAAAATTACGGTGTAGATGCTTGAGCTTAAACCCGGCCTCTGAGACCCCAGGAGGGCTCCAGTCTGAGCCCAAATGTCTGCACAGCAGTTTTCAGCCCCACAACCTGAGCCCCAGGACCCTGTCAGATGATCCAGGCAAGCCAGGCCACAGGGCTTTTATCACAGTATAGATGCACTCTCAGGGTATGTCTACATTGCAATGTAAGCCCAGGGTTAGTAGAAATCATGTCAGGAGCCCCAACACATAAACATAAACCCTGAGCAAAAGACCCACCTCCGAATAAGCTGGGCAGTTTCCTTTCCCCTCAGGTTCTTAAGTCTAGCAACCAAAAGTCCTTTAACATGAGCCATTCCCTCTTTGCACTCCACTCACAGTTGTTGTCATTAGTCAGTGCAAGTCCAGAGATACATCTGTAGAGTTCACCTCTCATCCTAGGTAGAAAAGGGGAAAAATAAGAAGGCACTGTACTTACTATATTGTCTAGGGACTCACTCACCCTCACCCTGTACTAAAGAAGAAATAACAGCTCAATTGTCTCGGCTCTTTGAGCTCTGGTCAAGCGTAGGTAGTCTCTTGGTCTATCCAAGGCCGTGATCAAGTGTCTTGATGTTTTGGTCTTTTGGCTTCGAGATGAAAACCTTGCCTTTGTTTCTGGGACCTTGAAGTGAAAAAATTCTCTTAGTGATTTCAGCCCAACACATTTCTCAACCCACTTGGCTTTGGAACCCATGTCCCCTGCCTAGCAAGTGCTGTTAGGTTGAGGGTGAGTCCCTCAATCAGGGTCTGCCAAGCACAGTTCTGCTGCCCTCAATTCACACAACAAGGATAACAACCTTTATTACTGCTGCCTCAATAACAAGAAGACTGAGAATCCAACACCAGCCAAAAGTGATCATTTTGGCAAGCAATCCCATCATGCTGAGCACCTAGACAGGGTGGGTGTGCCCATGCAAAGGAGATCAGCTCCAGAAGTTCTTTTCCACAGCTCATCCCTAGATGTCAGGGGAGAGCTCATTCAAATCCTGCTTACATATTTAATATAGAAATTTCCAACATATTGTAAAATCCACATGCAGACTCATACACGAAACCTTGCAAGAAAACTTCCTGAGGGGGTCTGAAGCACCTGCTGCTGGATGGAAGGAGGGGGCTGTGGGTTGGGATTGAGGAGCAGCATGAGGAGGAGGGGGCTGTGGGTTGGGACTGAGAGGTACTGGGAATAGGAGGGGGCTGTGGGTTGGGACAAAGGAGAAGGGTGAAGAGGAGTAGGCTCTGGTTGGGAGTGGGGAGCAGTGAGCATAGGAAGGCCTGTGGGTTGGGACTGAGGGGCACTGGGAATAGAGGGGACATGGGTTTGGGCTAAAGAGCATTGTCATTTGGGGATCCAGCAGGACAGGGGAAGGCAGCAGATGATTCTAATTCCTTAGGGATATTTTGTGTGTGTGTGGTTGTGCAGGGGAGGAACATGCTATATGCCTAGAGGCGTTTAGTCCTCCAGCTTGCGAGGACAGAGGGGATGTCAGGAAGTTGCCCCTTCAATCCCACACACAAAAAGACCCTTCTGAGGAAAGGGAAAATCCTGAAGAGAAAAAGTAACATCAAAGAGGACTCCAAAGAGACAGATTTCTAAGAGCTTAGTGGAGAGTTTATCACCTGACCACAGACTTGACCCCTGGACATTTAGATTAAAAGTCTGATAGTCTACCAACTGAGCTCGCCAGGCTCATAAAGAAAGAGATCATGTTGGTACATAGAAGAAACTAGTTAAGAAAAAGAGAGCAGGAAACTATAGGGGAAACCTGCTGCTTCTCTCTCTCTCTCTCTTCCCAACCCTAGTCTGGCCTGGTATTAGTGCTGGTTAAGAAGAGGGGAAAGTATCTACATCTACCAGTCTTTTATAGCTCTACAAGACTCAGGCACAATACAGAGGTACCCTTCTCCAAGTGCCAAATGGTTGGATTGGCTAATGCAACCTGTAGAAGTCCATGGCACACTGGGATATAAAGTCAAGTGTACATCATCATCATTATTTCTAAGGGATAATGATAGGAAGGTTCACAATTGACTAAGTAGTTACATACAAAGATCATTGGCAATTCATGCTCATTAGCATCACTGTAGAGTAAGCTTTTTTCCCTTTCTGTCTCCCTTATAGAAAATCAGAAGTACTTTGAGCAGATATGTGGTTCCTTCGGACTCCCGCTTAGATTTCAGAATGCTGGGAAGGTATTTGGAGGCTGTGTGGAAATCAAAGCTCTGTAAAGTGACTAATAGCAAAATGTGGGTATGTTCCCACTGTGCACCTTAAATTCCAGGCTTAATGCCCTTTTATACAAATAGACCTGAGCAAATAATTTAATTTCCTGCTTGCTACCTAGCCAAACCAAAATTATAATAACAATATTTCAGGTTGACCCAAGATGTATTTTTTTAAAGAAAGTTGCCTGAAAAAGGTTAGTATGAGTGATACACTGTCACCTTCCTAGTAGTCTAGTGGTTAGAAGTCAATGCTCTCCTTGTTGTCACCTGGGTTCAATTCCTGGTTAGTAAAAGGAGTTTTTTATCAACACATATAGAACAAATCAAACTTTCCTAGAGCCTCAGAGCAGAAATTAGATATGTTCCCACTGTGGACCATTTGTACAAACAGAGCTGTGCAAATCATTTGTTGTTTTGCTTGCTATCTCGCCAAACCAATAAAATAATAAATAATAATAAGAATTCAGGTAGACCCCAGTTGAATTTTTTTTTTCAGTTTTCTTGTTGAAACAAAACAAAAAAAATATTTTTTTGTCAAACCAAAATATTTTAGTACATAAAATATTCATCCAAAAAACCTTTCACGCAGGTCTATTTACAAGTCTTTGGAATTAACTATCTGAAGAGAAGGATCACTAGCCCCTTAATTGTCGGTTAGTGGCAGATCTATTTCTAGCCCTCTGTCCAAATTCCCACAGAGGTGTGTTTATTTCATGTTTCATAGAAAACAAAAATTAATTATGTTGAAACCTAAACCTGTGATCACGATACAACATTGTGATTCTCACTAAAGGAAAAAAATTCTCCTGAGTTCAACTGAAGGAAGGTTTTCTCATCAGCTTTTAGCAACTGCTCAAAGTTCTGATGGTTCTTGGAATTTCCAGACATATCGGCCAGAATGTTCAGAAGATCTCCCACTGGAACCCACCTCTAGAGCCACATTTTCAAAAGGTCTCAACACACTGAGTGCTGAGCTACTTTGAAAAAAAGCTGGTACAGATTGTGGGTGCTTCACTACATGGTTCACTGTGCAGGAGTTTCAGGTTCACCATTTCTTTCTCATAAAGCTGAATGTCTGGATTCTGCCTCAGTCCTGGTGTACAGCTTTTCTTCACATAATAAGTCAGCAGTGAGACTACAACACCTCCCTCAAGGGACTCCGGGAAATCTGCAAATTTCACTCAGGGTGATCGTGTATAAAAAGGAATTATGCTGTAGAAGGGCCCTAGAATTTGAAAGAAATATGTCATCTTGGCCTCCCCGAACAGCTCGTAACACTAAAGCAAACAAGGAATATTAAAAGCACTCTTTTATGGCATCTGAGTGGTCTAAAGCACCAGACGTAGAACTTTATTTTCTCCTCACTTGGGTGTTCTGGTCTCTGGATGGAGGTTTGGGTTCAAATCCCACATCTGAAAAGTGAAATTTTTTCAACCCCCAGCAGTGTGTATGTAGATGCGGGATCGTTTAAACTCAAGAACTAGCACTAAAAGATAATAAACTTACCACTGAAATGAAAAATGCAACGAGGTGGTGGATTACAGGGTTTGTAGAAACAGGCTGGGAAAAATCAGCCAAATAAACTTGACTGCACAAACTTCCCATTTGAGATATTTGTTGCCGGATTTCTACTGCATTAATAGCCAGAGTCACTTAAAAACTAGCCCAAAAGTAGCCCAGTCTGGTAATTGAACCAAAGATGTTTTATTAACACATTGATGTATACCTTTGAAAAGCATCACTATCTAGAGTATCATTAGATGGTGGATGTTAGCAGCTTTGCTATTTTCTTTTTGCAACAGGCACCTGCCAAACTCCAGTATTGTTTTCAGTCACATACCAACGTAACGCACTTACCTCACTAGTCCATTCCTCCCCGTATTCAATCAAGGACCAGAATGTTAGAATGAGGCAGAGTACTGGGAAAGTATCACAATAAGAATCAATTGAAAACTTGTGTAATCAAAGCTGAGAGGGAGACACAGCCTATTGTACAGCTGGTGAGGTCACAGGGACACACTCCCGCTCGTGCTGGCTCTGAAATAACAGCAGAAGCAGATCAAAGAAAATGAGCCCATGTAGGAGCTGTGGGCAGCTGCCTTCTCAGTGCATCACTCACCTGGGAGGTGTTACACAAAACACAGCACTTCCCCTCTGGAAGAGACACCCCCCGCCCCAGGTCACTGTACTTTCCATGGGGCTGTTTGTCCTGAGGGACTTTGATCTCTCTGGCTAGTCCATGGTGATTCATAAAGAGCCATTTGGGGAGCAGGAGTCATCCCAGTGGAAATCTCTTCACTTCTTTCTCGGTGCCATCTTCTTAGCCCTGGCTTTGGCTGCTTTGGATGCGACTTTAGCCTTTTTCTCTCCCTCCTTGATTTTATGTGGGATCTTGATCACTGTCTGGGTCTTGGCATCTTAGACCTTTTGAGGGCTTTTCCCTGCATTTTTTGGTCCTGCTGCAGACACCACCTTCTAACGACTATTTCTGGACATGGGATGGTGGCATTTCCGCGGATCCTGGCAGCTCTAGCTGGCTTCTAGGTGGCTATTTCCCTTTTCAAAGCCACTGGCTTCTTCTCATGCCTTGTCCTGGGGGCCCAGATGTTGCCTGAATGTGAAGGAGCTAAGATGCTGGTGACCTTTCCCTCACCAAGATGTCTTTGCTCATCGGAGTCCTGACCCCCAACTGGATGTGGTTCTTGTTCCTCTACACAGCATAGCCCCTGGAGAACAGGGATCTGCAAATGTACATTCATAATATACCTTTGTTTAATTGATGAAAACCTAAACTAGACACAGAAGACTGGAACTGATTTCAGCTGATGGACAGGTTAGCTGGGTTTTTATTCATTTGCACAGGAAAATGTTGAGTGTTCAAATTCCTTTCAAGCATCCCCATTCAGTGGAACTCCTGAACATAATGGAAATTGATAGGAATATGTTTTCCTTTACTAAAGGGGTACTTGGATTTAAACAAAGGACAATTTGATCTGCGTTCAAACACTCTACCACTGAACTATACCCCCATAACAAAGCTGTGCTAGAGTCTGTGATCTTAAGGACCTCGAAGGACAGACCCTGCTTCAACAAGCTCCTTTTCCATTCCCAGACCATGGGTGGTTTAAAAAATGGGGTTTGGTTAAACTTTATCTATGCAGGTAAACACCACAGCTTGCACACCCACCGACATAGCTTCTCCCACTGACATAGCTACCGCCTCTCAGGGAGGTGGATGAACTCCACGGATGGGGCAGCTCTCTCCCATCCGCTTAGAGCATCTTCATTTACGTGCTACAGCAGCATCGGTGCAGCTGTGCCACTGCAGCATTTTGAATGGAGACTTGCCTCAGAGTAAGCCCAGACTGGCTTCATTTGGCACCTTGGATGGTGAGACACCGCACTGACTGCTGTGCAGCTCTGTGAGTGTGGCCAGGGCTGAACAGCAAGAGTCCCTGCCCATTTCCCTTCTGGCTGCAGCATGATTGGAGTGTGTTTCTGGTTGATGACGTTGCTGTAGATTGTTCATTCCCTGCCTGGATAATCCAGACAGTCACTTTACCCATCACATCGCCAGCACATCAGTGATTCCAATAGCAGGGGCAGGTTTTCTCTGGGACACTGAGATTTTGGGGGGAGTTGGTGGCTCCTTTCTTTCCTCACCCTGGAGTAAACTCAGATTTTTATTCCATCCTTGATGATTCATGGAATAATAACAGCAGCATGAAGAAAGAGGAGAGTGAATATCTCACTGCCAGGGGGGAAAGTGGCCATGTCCCCTCTGTCTGACCATTGCCATTGCAGGAGAGATGGTCTCAATGGAATTGAATACCCTGAAGACAAGAGAGACAGGGAGATTTTGCTGTTCATGGATCCATGCAAAGGAAATTGTTTCTCTGTGTGAAAATGAGGAGGGAAATGTTGGCACCTGAGGCATAAGGGAACCCTATAGGATTAGAATAGGATAAGTTCTCAAGCAGCATGTTTCTTACTTTGCCCATCTGTCAATTTTGATTATTATCGATGTAAATATTTTGCCATTTGGTTGTGTGTTTACACAGAAATTGACATTTACCAACAAACATAATTCTTCCAAGTCTGCAGTTGGTGGGTTTAGAGGGACACATTCACTCTTCCCAGTCCTGTGCTCTCCATGCTGCCCACTTCCCACACTGCTGGGATCCTTCCCTCATCTCCCCCCAGACCAGTGCCCCCCCACTCCCACTTCTGGAATCCCCTCCTAACACTGCCCAACTCCCCTGCTGGCAGGATCCCTCTCTGTTGCTTTCATTTCCTGCCTCCCCTCTAAGCAAACGCTCGACACTATTCCCACACCAGGAATTGAACTCAGGCCATCTAGGTGAAAACCAGGAATCCTGACCACTAGACCGTATGGGACTGTTATTACTGCAGCTCGCTAAGCCAACCCCTCATGAGAGCAGCAGCGCCACCCAGCGGGGATTGCACACATATTGCGCTAGGTGCTGTACAAACCCTGGCCAACACTGGGACACCCCAGGGGTTCCCCTCAATTTCCCTGAGCCTCTGCTGCCCAACTTCTTCTGACTCCCTCTGGTACAACCCTCCCCCTCCCCGCATCCAAGCAGTCCTTCTTTCCCTGCCCCCATCTTCTCTCCCCACCGCCCAGGTGGACAGAGATGCAGGCAACTTAAGCAACTGGAGACAGCCCCAGCGAGTGCTGCAGCCCGCCCCGGGGTGGTATTTGCAGACACAGGAAGGGAGCAGCTCGTAGCGGTGGGTGCTGGGAAGAAGGAGGCAGGAGCCGGGGGAACAAAACCCAGAGACCGGGTGGCTCCTGGGGGCGGGTCTCTGGCACAAACCGGCCTCTGCTGTTGCCTCCCTGTGATCCGGGAGCCCGGGCTGAGCAGCTGCTGCTCCCCGGGGTCTGTGCTGGGGGGAGCTCGTCATTAAAGCTCCTTCCCGGCCGCGCCGGGCGAGCTGGGACGTTCTCCCGGGGAACCAGCCTCCTAGAGCCCCGGACTCTGTCCCCATCAGCTCCGGCGCCAGAGACTCCCGGTGAGTGAGAGCCCCCGGTGGAAGTGCGGGGGACGGGCAGGAAAGTGAGTCTCTGCCCCAGGGATCCGCAGCTGTTGCAGCCCCTGGGAATCTGCTCCCTGGTTGTACATGTGCTGCCAGCAGCGCTGGAGCTGCCTGAGCGGTAGCGGAGCTGCTGGTCTCCGCTGCAGCCAGGATCTGCCCCAGGCACCGCTGAGATTCAGGTGGGGACAGAGAATGGGGCCCGGGGGCTCCCCTTTGTGTGGCTGGAGGTGGCGGGGAGGGAAAGGAGGGGAGACGCCGGAGTTGCAGGGAGGGGAAGGGCAGTAGCACAGGTGGGGGATTGAACGTGCTCTGTGCAGCCAGGAAAGTCCAGGGGGAGAAGTGTGTGTGAGTCGGTGGGTGAGATACTTGCATCCTTTCCCTGTTTGTGCCACTTCCCTCTCAAATACTGAAAGAATTCGCTCTAGTTCTTCCCCTTTTCTCTCCCCTTGCCACATATGGCTAAAAACTCCAAGGAGATTCCCTCGTTTTTCCTAAAATTGACTCTCTATTCTCTTATTTTGCCCTATTTTCTCTGTAATTCTCAAATGGCCATTTAAATTCTCCTCAGATTTGGGATGTTAACCCGACCCATTTGATCTGAAGCAATTTGTCCTTGTTTAGGTGGGAATTTGCTGTCCTGTGTCATTCCCCCAAAGTGGGTGGTAGTTAGTAGGTGCTGTTTGGGGGAGCCCACAGACATGGCTGCCCCTGGGGTGGAGATGCGGTGGCCGTTCTCTGCCAGAAACAGGGCATGGCCAAACAGGAGGGAAAGGGAGGAGCCAGTGTCCCCTATGGAGCCTGCCCAGCCCCTTTAGTTCTGCTCCTTTCTAACGTTTTGTTCAGAGACTTTATTACTGGGGAGGCTGAAAAATCTCTCTGTGGGCTTAGCCTGGCAGGAGGGGCCAGGTCTACCCTGTAATAAAGAGATCAAGCATGTTCCCAGCATGGCAGAATCTAGGATGTCTGTCTGCAGGGAAAGATCCTGGGGGAATCGTGAGGTGAAATTAACTAAAGCCTGTTCTGAAACCTCCACAACTGCCCTTCTCGCCCTGCCAGGCTGCAGAATGATGTCCATATTTTGCTCCAGCTCATCCCATCCTCTCATGGGACAGGAAAGAGAAATGGCTGCAGTGGAGCCAGTTCAGGTAGGGATTATGGGGCGGGGGGTTGCTGGTGGGTTCCTGCTGGAGGGAGAGGGACAGCAAATACACCAGAGGTGGGAGGTTTGGGCAGTCTGGTTTGGAGGTTGGAGTCTGTCAAAAAATTCACAGGGTGGAGAATGGGTGGAGGCCAGGGTGTAGCAAACCTGTTGGGACTTGTTTAATATGTGGCTTACATTCTAGGAAGAGACCCATGAGGTTAGAAGGTGGAAATGCTCTAATTTGTGGAACAGGAAACAACACACCTAGGTGGGGCTAGGAAAATGGACCAGAATCCCAGTACTGGAGCCTGACCTGATTAACCAGCGGCTGCTATTAGATATAGAGGGGGCACCCACCAGTGAGGCTTAGGGAGGGGTTCTTAACCTTTTTCTTTCTAAGGCCCCTCAACGTGCTATAAAAACTCCACGGCCCTGCATATGCATGGTTTTCTGCATAGAAAAGCCAGGGTTGGTGTTAGGGGGTGGCAACCAGGGCAATTGCTTGAGGCCCCATGTGACAGGCCCCCCTGCAAAGCTAATTGTTCAAGCTTTGGCTTCAGCCACTGGTGGCAGGGCTAATGGCCCCAGGCTTCAGCCCCAGGCAGTGAGGTTTGGGCTTTCTGCCCTGGGCCCAAGCGAGTCTAATACTGGCCCTACTTGGAGGACCCCCTGAAACCTGCTCGCAGGCCCCCAGAGTTCTAGGGATCCCTAGTCAAGAACCACTGCCTTAGGGGATATGCCCCTCCTCCATATCCAGCTCCAGGGCTGGCCTTAGAGAAAATGGCGCCTTGGGTGAACTTGTATTTTGGTGCCCTCCATCATCTCTGGCCCTCACGGGCTCCCCACCATCATGTCCAGACCCCGATGCCTCCCTCTAGTGCTTAATTTGTATTGAAAGAAGTGCCGGAGCTCAGCCCTGGCACAAATTAAGCACTGGCAGGGCGGTCTCATAGCAGCGGCTGCTGGCCGAGCGCCCAGCTCTGAAGGCAATGCCACCGCCAGCAGCAGCACAGAAGTAAGGGTGGCCTGGTATGTGGTGGATTGTGCAGCCTTTTATTTTATTTAAAGTGCATTTTGTAATGTGGCATTACACCACCGTGGGGTCGGCTCTGGTGGCTACAGTTTCAAGCTTAACAGAGTGAAAGTCACCTCTGCTACTTGCTTCAAATGTATAGTCCCTAGGAACACAGAACGACCAAGGGTAGTGACCACACAGACATTCACAAGTACAAGCTCTAGTCGGTTTGACAAGTGTTATTAAAGTTACAATTAAGGTTATGACTACCCAAGCATATAGAAATTCTATAAAGACCTATGCAAAAGTTACAACTATAGTCCTACTCACATCCTTAACAATAGTATTAGGGTCTGATGAGTCTCTCATGGATTGATCATCAGTAGAGGGATGGTTCCTGCTGGAGTTTCCGATAGGGAGCTCAATTTTCCTGCTCTGGGCACCCCCTTTTTATAATGTGATTCTGATTTTACCTCATTAGCATCGATGCACAACCTGTGTCCTGTGGTTAAGGCACATTTGGAAACAGAGGTGTCTTTACAGAATTTTTTTATTTAAAATTAATCTTCCGGCTAATTTTTCACCGTTACCACTTGGTACCTCTTTTCCCATAATCTTAGGGCATCGGGTTATTCCTCAGTCATTTACTTATGTCTGCATTTCTTAGCTCCAAGGCCTAAAATAGCTAAGCTAAAATCTTGCAGCTCTCAGCCTACAGGCCTTGCGTTTCAACCCTATTTACTTAGATACCTAATACATGATTATTCTCGCTACATACCGATCAATCTATTCTCTATTTAGCATACGATGATTCTATATGACATAACGTGTTAGTTATTTATAACACCACACAATAAATGAACAGTAAACTAAAATCATTGGCTGCCATTCCCACCCTTACTTCTACACTGCTGCTGTGGCTCGTGGTGCCCGGTGCTCTGCCTGCAGCTCAAGACAGGCTTTGCGCTCTCACACGGGGGCTGCATCTTGCTGGAGCCCCAGATATCCTGCAGCCCTGTGGCTGCTCCTGGCTCACCAGGGGCCATTTCAGATTTTGGGGAGGGGACAACTTTAACTGTGATTCCAGGGGCTACTGAGGCACCTGAAAACTGTAGGGTTTTTTTGCAGAAAATAACTTAGAAATTTGCTGACAGGAGCACTGTATCTAATTGTTATATAAAGAAAGATAAATATATACTGACTCCAATTACAGCCACGTATTACATTTCAAAGTAAATTTAGAACAATCAGGAGAAAACACAACAAGATATTCCCTATCCCAAGCCTTGAGGTATCGGTTCTGGAGCTTTAATGCAGGTATCAGAAACACAAGTTTGATACTTTGCACCCTGTCTTTAGTAGAGATAAATAAAAATAGAGAAAGCAAGCAGATTTTACTTAACAGACACTCTCTGTGCAGGGCCGGCTCCAGGATTTTGGCCGCCCCAAGCAGCCAAAAAAAAAAAAAAAAAGCCGCGATCGCGATCTGCGGCGGCAATTTGGCGGGAGGTCCTTCGCTCCTAGGCGGAGTGAGGGACCATCCGCCGAATTGCCGCCGAATACCTGGATGTGCCGCCCCTCTCCAGAGCGGCCGCCCCAAGCACCTGCTTGACAAGCTGGTGCCTCGAGTTGGCCCTGCTCTAAAGCGTCTAAATCCCATGGGCACAACTCTCCAGTGCACAGCTTGTGAGCTGCACTGTGAATACATCCTGCAGGAAACCCTCCTCCCCCAAAGCAGAGTGGTGCAGCGTAAGTGTGCTTGGCTTATAACCTAGAGGTTGGTAGCTCAAAACCATTCTCTGCTAATTTGTCTTTTATTACTTACAGCCCTGGAAATAATTCAGCCTGCCTTCATTTCTTCCACATAGAAAACAAGAGCAAATTCTCTCCCTCTTTACCCTTCCACAGGAGCCTATCCCACAGAGTCCCCTCCTGTAAGGAGAGAGATGTGGAATGACTAGGGCTCCATCTCAGGGTCGCCAGGTTTATATAACTTTTGGTGATGCCCAGAATGGGTCCAAGTCCTGCCTCTTCCTCCCCCCCCCACCTCTGCCTAAGGTTCTGGGAGGGAGTTTGGGTACATGAGGTGCAGGCTCTGGGCTGGAGCAGGGGGTTGGGGTGCAGGGGAGGTGGGGAGCGGACCCTGGGAGGGAGTTTGGGTGTGGGCTCTGGGCTGGGGCAGGGGAGGCGGGGGGCAGACCCTGGGAGGGAGTTTGGGTGCAGGCTCTGGGCTGGGCAGGGGGTTGGGGTGCAGGGGGTGGTGGTGGCGGGCTCTGGGAGGGAGTTTGGGTGTGGGCGGGGTGCAGGATCTGGGCTGGGGCAGAGGGTTGGGGTGTGGCACCTATCTCGGGCAGCTCCTGAAAGTGACCCGCACTCCCATCTGGCAGCAACTCCTACATGGAGGAGGCTGGGGGGGTCTCCTGGCACCACTGCCCGCAGGCACCACCCCTGCAGCTCCCATTGCCGCAGTTCCAATGCCAGAGTTGGCGCTTGGGGCGGGGGCAGCATGTGAGAGACAATCAGAATAATTTAGTGTCAACTTATTTTTGCCTGTCCCAGTACAAAAGAAGAGGCGTTTGTGGTTTTCCTGACTCAGAGGATGAAGAGGAACATGCGTTGGTCCGCACTGCTGTGGATCATTATCGAGCGGAACCCGTCGTTGGCATTGGTAGTGTAGACATAGCCTCAGACTCGGGGCTTGCGAGGGGGAAGTATAGCCTCTAGAGGCACCCAGGGGTGGTGTGGAATTGTCCCAGGTCACTGGGTGGGGGCTTGAGCGGGTTCTGTGTTGTGTTGTTGAAAAGGAACCCGAGATATTGAACCCGGCCCTTGCTGCCTCCGACTCCAACTGGCCGAAGGGTTACAGAGAGAAGCAGGGAGGAGGGGAGGAGCACCAATGAATGTATGCAACTATTCAGTGAGGCAGGGGCCTGGCAGGAAGGAAATACCTGTGCAAGCACGCTTGGCAGAAAGGGGGATCTGTGATGTCCTCGGCACTGGAGATACAGGCCAGGGATGGGGCAGTAAATGGAGCGGGGCAGATTTGGGAGTTGGGAACCCCTCTCCCCAGGTATTTCCCCTGCAGGCCTTTTTCAGTCTCTCTCTCTCCTCTTCCTCTTTCTAACCCAGTGGTTCTTAAACTTTTTGAATTGGTGACCCCTTGCACAAAGCAAACGTCCGAGTGTGACCCCCCCTTGTCAATTCAAAACACATTTTTTGTATTTAACATTATTTTAAATGCTTAATTTATAACCCAATTCTTTAAAATGAATTTATCTTTTCTCACCACTTTTAAATTAAGCCTAAAACACACTTTGATTGAATTATTGTTACAAGCAGAAAAGGTTTTTATAAAAAAAATTACTGTTTAATACTGGGGGTGCAAAGACATTTGTCAGTATCACTTTTCACAGCAGACTTCGTGCTCCATTGCCACTCTCACTTCTGTGCTGCTGCTGCCTGCAGAGCTGGGTGGGCTTGTGACCCCCACATAACTGGGGGCAGTAACCCCCAGTCTGAGAACTCCTGGTCTGCCCCCTTCCCCCCCTGGCTGGGGCACGATCCCTGTCCCGTTCCCGGGGGCACGTGCTCTCCTGGAGCTGGATCGGCCCCTCCTGCGGGGAGCCAGAGCCGGGGGTGTCAGTGAGGCCAGCAGCGCTGGAAGCCACAGATGCCACAGATGCAGGGGAGCAGAGATGGGCTGAGGAGGGGCCGCTTGTCGGAGTCACTTCCCTGCCCGCCCCCAGCGCCTACCCCCCCCCCCTTCATCCCATGGGGGGCCCGGCTCAGCGGAGCCCGGGGCTGTCCTAGGGGGCGAGTCCCAGCACTGCAGACAGCCCCGGCGAGCGCTGCAGCCCAGGTGGGGTTTGCAGGGCACAGGAAGGGGCTGGAGTAGCTGGGAGCGGTGGGTGCCGGGAGGAAGGAGTCAGGAGCCGGGAGAACAAAGAACCGAGAGCATCAGACCCCGGGCAACTCCTGAGAGACCAGACGCTGCTGCCTCCATTGTGACCTGGGAGCTGCTGCTTCTCCAGCGGGGTCTGTGCTGGGAGAGCCCGGCATTAACTGGGGCCGGCGGGAGGTCTCCTGTGGTGTGGGGGGAGGGGGGTGTTGGGCAGGAGGGGAGAAGCTGGAGTTGCGGGGGGGGGGGGGGGAAGGTCAGTGGGACGGGGGGGGGGGCGGAGGTTGAACTGTCTCTGTGCAGCCAAGAAATCCCCGGGGGAGAAGTGTCGGGCGGGGAAGGGGAGAGGGGAGTTAATTGGATCCTGTCCCTGTTTGTGCCACTTGCCTCTCACCCCCTGATACAAATTCTCTCTAGTTCTTCCCCTTTTCTCTCTCATTAGCCACGTGTGAGATATAAAATCCAGGGAGATTCCCCCCCTTTCCCCTCAAATGATCAGCTCTCTCTTCTCCCCTGATTTCCCCCGTTCTCTCCATAATTCTAAAATGTCAATTTAAAATCTCTCCGATGTGGGGGATTTTCCCACCCATTTTATCTGCAGCAATTTGTCCTTGTTTAGGTGGGAAATTGTTGCCCTGAGTCATTCCCCAAAACATGGCTGTCCCTGGAGTTGGGATGGGATGAGATGCCCGTTCTCTGCCAGGGCGGGGAAGGGAGGAGCAAGTGTCCCCAATGGGGACTGCCCAGGCCCCGGTTTCCCAATCCCAGTTGCTGCCCCCTAACTACCAACACAATTATGGCCCCCAGCCATCAGTTGCCAGTTACCCACCCATCCCCCACTGCTGCCCCCTTCCCTCATCCAGGGACCTTCCAGCTCCCCCTCCCTTGCCCTCTTAAAGCAGCTCCTCAAAGGGCTCCCTGCTGCCCATGTGAATGGTGGGGGTGTGGGGAACCGTCACTTTCTGTTTATGTATTGGACAGTCATAAAATCCAGTTATTTAATAGCAATATAAAATCCCCTCAGATCTTGGTGTTTTTGTCTCATGTTATCAATTGCACAGTTTGTGACACGTTTTGTCTGCGGATCTCAAAGATTCATATAAAATACCCTAAACATTTGCCCCACTTCTCTCTAGTTGTCTATTTCTCATAGAATATGCCCTGAGATTTTTCCCTGTCTGTCTAATTATAAAATACTAAGAAAAGCTCAGATTTACACCTTTTCTCAGATTCTTGAACATGGATAGAAAATGTTTGGAAATGTTGCCCATTTCCTCTCTATTTATTTATCAAATATTGATGTGAAATACACTCAGATTTTACCTTGTATCAACAACTGATATAAAATCCCTCTGATTTTCCACTTTCCTCTCTATAATTTGCAAAAATGGATCCAAAATCACTCAGATTTCCACCCTTTCTCTTTCATTTCTGAACATTGATCTCAAATCTCAGGTTTTGCCTCTTTCTATGTCATTATCAAATGTCTATTAAAAATCCTCTCTGGTTTGGGGCTGTTCCCCATGTTTCTAAATCCCAGCAACTTCTCCTTTCTTATAGGGAACCTGTTGCCCTGAGTCCTTCTCCATCCTGGATGTTAAATTGCCCAGTGATCATCTTTCCCCTCTCCTTTGAGAATCCTTTGTTCCCTCCTTTATCTCTGTTAAAAATATTTGCCGATGAAAGAGACCAGCCACATATTTAATACACATCAAAGCCAGAGGCCTCCCCCTGTTTGGGGATCAGTGGTTCCCAGCTGGTAACAGGAGAGTTGGCTGGACCCTTTTCTTTTCTCCAGCTGGCACGGGATGAGGAGGTCTCTCTGAGTGCAGCATGGGTCAAGTAGTATCCCAAACCCCATGACAAGTGGTCTCCATGAGCGGTTGCGTCCCACAGTGCAAACATGTAGCCACCTCTGGATGGATTAATGGTGGCCATTATTTGCTAGTGACAGGGCATGGAAATTTCTTACCTCTTTGGCCCTCCATGCCTTCCCTTCTGTTAAAGAAGCATCCCCCAGGGCTCCCTCTGCCTGTGTGACTGGCCAGCAGGGGGCGTTGATAACTTTCTATCCACTTATCAGACACTGTGAGGTAACACTGCTGCTGGGGGTGGGGGATGCGTGTCTGTGTGGGGAGATTGCAGCTGGAGCTGAAGGGGCATTGTGGTGGGGGGGACCTCTTGGTGACTGGGCAGGGGGTACCCTAGTCAGGTTGGTGGGTTCTGGGGTTTTTGGGGGGGGTGGTTCTGATGTGCCCAGCGCTAAGGCTGTGTGTCCTAGAGGTGAGTATCGCTGGGGGCCTGTTGGCTGGAGAACAGTGGGGGTGGAAGTCTTTTGGGGAGGTGAGACAGGGGGTTAGAGGGTGCCTGGTGCTGTGCCATGGGGCTCTCTCTGGGCTTCCCCCGCTGGCTCCTGGGATCGCTGCCATGCCCAGTGCACAGAACTTGGGGGGGGGGTGGGGGGCGGAGCTCTGCCGCTAGGTCAGGGGATGCCAGGCAAGCAGAGTGAGGGGTCCAACTGTAAAGCATCAGGGGGTCCCAGGCAAATGGCATGGCAGATCCTGCTGGAGGGCAGGCAGGGGTAGTAGGCAGGCAGTGAGGGAATGAGTTCCCAGTGGGGGGGATCCCTTTGGGGGGGGTTTCTGACTGCTGGGGGCACTTGGTGGGGGGATCCCTTTGGGATTCCCAACCTGGCAGTGACAGTCTGGTGAGGGTTCTCTGAGGGGTATCTGGAGTCCCTGGCCATGGGATTCTGGGGGCTGCATCCCAGGTAATATCTGGTGGGACTCTGGCTGGGAGGTCTGGGCTCTGGGTACTGGGGGGTGTCTGGGGGCTGCTACTAACCATGCTCCTTCTCCCTCATTGGCTTGTGCCAGAATCCTGGCTCCAAGCATTACCTGGCATTACCCAGCCACGCCCAGTCACTGTGATAACTTTCTATCCACTTATCAAACACTGTGAGTGTGAAACCACAGAGTTTGCTTTTCTCCTCTCTTGAAAACTGCAGGAACTTCCATTTCCATTGGGAAAATTTGTTTCCTTCTCCTAGATCTGGGGTGTAGGAAGGTGGGATGGGGGTTAGCACTCCCAAACAATGATCTCTTCAAAGGCATTCTGGACTCATTCTTTCTGAAATATGGTTTCATTGAGATGATTGTTAATCCAGAGTCACTGTATGGAAAGACAAGGAGTGACTCCAGATGGACAGTGGGGCAAATGAGACCAGCAATTCTGCCTGTGAGGAGGGGCTCTCATTAGCTGCTCTCCCCAGAGAGCTAAAGGAGGGAAGCTGCTCAAATGCTCTGTCCCTCTCTGCTCAGAATATTGGGGTTCAGCTTCCTGGGTCAGACACTGTAGCCTCCATTGTGATCTGGGAGACCAGGCTTAGCAGCTGCTGCTCTGCCAGCATGGGTTCTGTGTTGGGAAGTGACCTTAATTAAAGCTTCTTCTCTGCCCAGCCAAGGTGATGAATTTCTCCAGCTGGTACTAGCCCCCTAGGGCAGCCCTGGGCCCTGTTAATACTAAATTCTGAGCCAGAGACTCCAGGTAACTAAAAGAAATGAAGGGAAAATGCTGAGGGTCTGGCATTAAAATGACTCTACACAAACAGACCCCCCCACCCCAGTCATTTCTCCTCCCATTAGCAATTTCAGGAGCAAATCCAGCCATGGGGGAGCAAACAACCCAGGAATGGGACTTTCCTACCAGACGGGCAGGGAGAGGGGACAGGGAAAAGGAGATAGAATGAGAAAAAGAGACTGAAAGGGGCTGTGGGAGAGAAGAGTTTTGAGAGAGATTTCCAGATCTCTAATCTGCCCAGACAGATGTATTACTGCATCCGGGATAGAATCACTTTCCTGTGAACAAGATAAGGATCAGACAGAGGAAAACCCAGTTCCTGACTCCATATCGCTTCTGATGGGGTGTGGCTGCCCTGGGGTCAGTGTCAGAGGGAATTGTCGAAAGTGACTCCTTTGGTTCTGCGTTTTCCTAACATTGTGTTCAGAGACTTTGTTATGGGATGGGGGAGGGAGAAGGGGGGAGGTTAAAAATGTCTCTGGGCTTAGCCTGGCAGGAGGTGCCAGATCTACGCTGTAATAAAGAGATCACGCATTTTCTCAGCATGGCAGAATGTAGGATGTCACTCTGCAGGGAAAGGGCCTGGGGGAAGCATAATGTGAAATTAACTAAAGCCTGTTCAGAAACCTCCACAACTGCCCTTCTCACCCAGACAGGCTGGAGAATGATGTCCATGTTTCGCTCCAGTTCATCCCATCCTCCGATGGGACAGGGGAGAGAAATGGCTGCAGAGGAGCCTGTTCAGGTAGGGATTATCAGGGGGTTGCTGGTGCGTTCCTGCTGGAGGAGAGGGATAGCAAATACACCGGAGATGGGAAGGTTTGCACAGTCTGGTTTGGAGGTTGAAGCGGGGCAGGAAATTCACAGGGTGGAGAAAGGCAGGAGGACAGGGTGTGGCAAACCTGCTGGGAGTTGTTTAATAAGTGGCCTAGATTCTAGGACCAGACCCATGAGGTTCGGAGGTGGACATGCCCTAATTTGTTAAACAGAAAATAACCCACCTACATGGGGCTAGGAAAACTGACCAGACTCAGTGCTGGAGCCTGACCCGACTAACCAGCGGCTGGTGTGAGACATGAATTGGGCACACATGAGTCAGGCTTAGGGGAGATTCCCCTCCCTTCATATCCAGCTCCTCACAATGGGGAGGGTGTTGGGCTTCCTACCAGGGAGCTCTCCTTGGACCTTCTAGGGACTACATCTCCTCTATCAGTCTGTGGCTAGTAGGTGTGTGATGGATCTGCTGGGAGAGAGGAGGGGCTCTCTCTTCATCCCCTCACCCTGGTGTTTCCTGGATGCTCTGAGCAGGGTGGGGGTTGGACTCTGTTGACTGCGATCCACCCAGAGCTTCCCTTTGATGGGCTCCTCTCCTCCACAAATAGTGGGGCTGTGAGTGGAGCAGCAGGTACTGAGTGTTGGACTCTTGCTCTTTCAGAGGCCAGTGACCTTTGAGGAGGTGGCTGTGTATTTCACCAGGGAAGAGTGGGCTCTGCTGGACCCTGCTCAGACAGCTCTCTACAGGGATGTCATGCAGGAGAACTATGAGAATGTGACCTCGCTGGGTAAGGATTACTGTCCCCTCAGTTCTTGGTAGGGGAAATTAAGAGATAAGTTTCACCCCAGCCGCACAATGCCACCGCTACTCTGTCCTGTTTCAGCATCACCCCAATATGCCACTGATTCCCCCCCCCCCCCCCCCCCGCTGCAGAACACTTTGGGAACAGAGCACAGGAGCAGTGTCAAATATCTCCTGTTTGCTCATGTAAAACTGGGGGTTAGGTCCAGCATAATGAACAGACGCTTCCTACCCCTGCCCTTCTCTTCAAACCCTGAGCCTACTCCACCCAAACCAGAATGTGCTTGGGGTGTAACGAGCAGGCTGCTGGAGTCAGAGCTGCTAGTTCAGGCTCACGTATCACACAGACACTCCGTGCGTCCTTGAATGCTGGCTGGGGGTATCCAGAGAAGGAAGCTCAGTGGCAGATTTAGCGTTAGTGGGGCCCTGTGCTCAGCTTCATTTTGGGGCCCCTCCTTGGGACCCAGCCAAGAAAAAGAACATTCTCTCTTATGTCCCCTCACCCCCATTTTTCATTCTTTTTCCCCCTTCATCCTCCTCCTATAAGTAATAGGAAGTAAATGAAAATACAGTGCGGTACCTTGATTGTTTTTGTAGTCTAACTTATTTTTCCAGAGACCACTTGAAAATCGCTGAGGGTCTCGGCGGATCACTTAACGATCTTTCCAAATATTGTTTGTACCGTTAGCTAACTATTGTAAAGTGCTTTGGATAAGACCCCTTTATTTAAAAAAAAAAAGTTGGGGTGTGGGGTCTGGCCAGGATTTAGGGTGTGGGAAGGGCCTCAGGGCTGGGTGTGCAGGGTCTGGGAGGCAGTTAGGGTGCAGGAGCAGGCTGGGGGTTGGGGTGCAGTGTCTGGCCAGGAATTAGGGTGTGGGAACGGGCCCAGGGTTGGGGTGTGGAGTGCTTACCTGGGGCAGCTCCCATTTGGTGCGAGGGGTGCAGGTGGGAATGTGGGGGGTGCAGGAGTCAGGGTGGGCAGGAGGCTGGGGGCATGTGAGGGGGTGCAGGAGTCAGGGCTGGGGGTGTGTGAGGAGCTCCTGTTTAGTGCTCAGGGAGGGGGTGGGGATTTGGGGGGGTGCAGGAGTTAGGGCAGGGGCCTGGGGGGTATGTGATAGGGGAGTGCAGGGGCTCTGCCCTAATTCCACCCCCTTCCACAAGGCCCCATCCCCACCTCTTCTCTGCCTCTTCCTCCTAGCGTGCTGCAGTCCCGCTCCTCCCCCTCCGTCCCAGAGTGACCTGAGCACCGGCACTGTTTGGCAGAGGGGGACGCGCTGGGAGGGAGGGGGAGGGAGGGAACTCGACACAGGTGGGGGAGGGGGGATCTTGGCTCCCAGTGGATGTGGCGCCTGCAGCAGGAGCCCCAGCTGCCCGGCACTGGGGCCTCCTGTCATTGGGGGGCCCCATGCCAGGGGACCTGTGTGTTACTGTAAATCTGCCTCTGAGGGAGCTCCAGCAGCAGAACATTGAATCTCACCCAGGATTACAGATGACACAACTCCTCACTGCTCTGGATTGCCCCCCAGTATGTGAAAATGGCCTAGGTTGGTAGTGACACTTCTTGAGACCTGGAGAGTCTTGTTCCCCCATCCCCATGTGTAATAGTCACAATCTCGCTTTCCTGCAGGCTCCTTGGATTTTTGAGTCCCTCATTGCCAAAGTCACATGACCCCGATTCTTATTTTTCACATTCTGCTTTTCCAGACTAATTAAGAGTCCGTTGCTCCTGAATTATTGCTTCTCATTTCCCAGTTTCTCCACACCCAGATATTTTCCTACTCCCTCCCCTTACACTGAACTCATTAGTTTCCCTAGTAGATAAGAACGGTCATACGGGGTCAGACCAAAGTTCCATCTAGCCCAGTATCCTGTCTTCCGACAGTGGCCAATGCCAGGTGCCCCAGAGGGAATGAACAGAACAGGTAATCATCAAGTGATCCATCCCCTGTCGCCCATTCCACACGTTGACTGTGTGTTGTGTGAAGAAATACTTCCTTTTGTTTGTTTGTTTGTTTTAAACCTGCTGTCTGTTAATTTCATTGGGTGATTCCCAGTCCTTGTGTTATGAGAAGGAGTAAATAACATTTCCTTATTTACTTTCTCCACACCAGTCACGATTTTATAGACCTCTCTCATTTCCCCCTTCATCTCTTTTCCGAGCTGAAAAGTCCCAGTCTTTTTAATCTCTCCTTATACGGAAGCTGTTCCATACCCCTAATCTTTTTTTTTTTTTTTTTTGCCCTTTTCTGAACCTCTTCCAATTCCAATCTTTTTTCAGATGGGGCGACCACATCTGCATGCAGTATTCAAGATGTGGGGGTACCATTTCATCAAGGGCAATATGATATTTTCTGTCTTATTATCTATCCCTTTCTTAATGATTCCCAACATTCTGTTCGCTTTTTGACTGCTGCTGCACATTGAGTGGATGTTTTCAGAGAACTATCCATAGTGAGTCCAAGATCCCTCTTGAGTAGAAACAGCTAATTTAGACCCCATCATTTAATATGTATAGTTGGGATTATGTTTTCCAATGGGCTGCAATATGTGCTATCCTGACATCTAGCACTGCTGAGATCCTGCATTCAGGAATATCCCTGCCCTTCCTGTTCCCTTTCTCCACTGAACCCCACCAGCCCGTGCTTACTGTTCCCAGCTTCCCCAGGACACTCTCATTGTCCCTGGACCTCTCTGTCAGCAAGAAGCAGTGCCAGGGAGACTTGCCCTCTGTCTGGAGTCTTCTAATTCTGGGACATGGATTTACTTTCTCTGTGTTTTAGGAGACTCTTTGAAATTGAGTGTCTGTGACATTAATCACAGTACAATCTGGACTGTTGAACAGCTGTGTCCCCTCAGTTCCCCAAGCTGGGGTGCCTTTTACACTGCTTTACTGTGAGAACAGCCACTCCTGGGCAGTTAACACACAGTCTCCAGCATGTAACGCGCTCCCAGCTACACAGTATTGAGTGCTGCTAGACAGTGACTCACAAATTACAGTACCCCACAGGAGAACCCCATTAAATGCTTTTGTCCCAGACTTCCTCCAGAAATGTGCATCTTGCACTGTCCAGCACACTAGTGAACATTGCAAGCTCATATGAAGTGTGTCATTTCATCAGTGGAATATGACATGCACCAGCCTTGTTATCCCAAATGGAGTTTCCAACACACTTTAATCCTGTGACAAAGTGGGAATGTTCTTAATGTTTTCTTTGAACACTGGGTCGGTGCTGGTGACGTAGCAGGGAGTGAGGAGCATTGACCTGGGAAGATTGTAGGGAAGTTTTACTTGGACTGTCTGCATTGGGGATGGGAGACTTTCCTTGAGGGAAGATACCTGAGCATGTAACATGAGAACCCAGCAGGGGGGTGTAACGATGCAGTTCTGGCGGGACCCAACTGAGAGTGCCAATTCAGGACTAATTGCTTAAAACAGGGCAGTTACAGCCCTAGGCTAGGGTTTTTCCACCTCTAAGGCAAACCAAACCAGCCAGACTAAGAGGACTTTGGTCTCACCCCACTGGCTAACCACAAGTCTTACAAGCAACTCCCTTAGCCACTCCAGTTTCCCAGTATCACCACGAGTGCCACTCGTTATGGGGACAAATGGTTATGAAAACCAATACCCAATAAAAGAAAAAAGGTTCTCCTGATCCCATAGGACCAAGCCCCAGACCAATATACAAATCAGATCTTACCCACAAATCACGCTGTTGCCAATCCTTTAGAATCTAAAATCTAAAGGTTTATTCATAAAAGGAAAAAGATATAGATAAGAGTTAGAATTGGTTAAATGGAATCAGTTACATACAGTAATGGCAAAGTTCTTGGTACAGGCTTGCAGCAGAGATAGAATAAACTGCAGGTTCAAATCAAGTCTCTGGAATACATCCCCAGCTGGGATGGGTCATCAGTCCTTTGTTCAGAGCTTCAGTTTGTAGCAACGTTCCTCCAGAGGTATGAAGCAGGATTGAAGACCAAATAGAGATGAGGCATCGGCCCTTTTATAGTCTTTTCCAGGTGTAAGAACACCTCTTTGTTCTTACTGTGGAAAATTACAGCAAAATGGAGTCTGGAGTCACATGGGCAAGTCCCTGCATACTTTGCTGAGTTACAAGGCGTATCTGCCTTCTCTCCATGGGGCAATTGTATAGCTGATGGTCCTTAATGGGCCATCAAGCAGGCCAGGCAGAGCTAACACCAACTTGTCTGGGACATTTCCCAGAAGCATAACATAAGTTTGAAATATAGACAGTACAGAGCCAATATTCATAACTTCAACTACAAAATTGATACACACATATAGACAGCATAATCATAACTAGTAAACCATAACCTTGTCTTAGACACCTCATTTGACCCCCTTTATACAATATTTGGGTGCCACTTCAGGACCTTGGTTGCAACCATGTTCTATATGGTCCCAGATTATGTCAATAACGTCATGGGGGTTGGAGATCAGGTGACCTCCTGGACCGGGAAAGAGACAAAGGGAGAGGAGGGGCTGGAGACTTTCCATTTTGGAGCTGGCTGGGAGAATGGAGGCGAGGGCAGACAGACCTCCTAGCCTCCCCTGGACCCCCAGAAGGACCTGACTAAGGGGTCCTGTTTATTCCTACAAGCTCTGGTTTTGACTGTGTTCCTGTCGTCTAATAAACTTTCTGTTCTACTGTCTGGCTGACAGTCATGGTGAATCGCAGGAAGCCAGGGGTGAAGCGTCTTGTCTCCCCCAAACTCCGTGACAAATCCAAACACACTGGTTCAATAAAACAATAAAACAAGATTGTTAACTTCCTGAAAAAAAGATTTTAAGTGACTACGGGTAATGAGGCATAGAATTTTTTACAAAAGAAATGCAAGGTAAAACACAAACTAATGTCTAAGTTAACAAGCTAAAATGGATTCAAAGCTAATGTTTCTCTCACATATGCTGAGACAGGCTGGCTTTCCTTTCAGCCAGGACTCCCCCCTATCCCGCCCCTGCCGCCCAAGTTCGGTTCTTCAGGAGTTGTCATGAGCAGAGGGAAAGGGGAGAGAGAGAGTCTCAAGCATTTTCCTCATCTCTTTTTATAACTCAGTCCTTTGTACTAGAAACAACTTCAGTTCTCATCTGAGTCATGGTGACAGGCTGTCATAGATATGAGCTTCAAATGGTCCCTGTGATGGACTGTTCACTAGCAGTTCAGCCCTTTCTGAACATCAGAGAATCCACACAGGGGAGAGGCCCTATGAATGCCGTGAGTGTGGAAAATGCTTCACTCAAAGAGCAGCCCTTTCTCAACATGAGAGAATCCACACAGGGGAGAGGTCCTATGAATGCAGTGAGTGTGGGGAAAACTTCACTCACAGGTCATACATTATTAGGCATCAGAGAATCCACACAGAGGCGAGGCCCTACGAATGCAGTGAGTGCGGGAAAACCTTCACTCAAAGATCACGCCTTTTTCACCATAAGAAAATCCACACAGGTGAGAGAACCTATGAAAGTAGTGAGTGTGGGAATACCTTCTCTTAGCACTCAGCCCATGTTAGCCACCAGAGAATCTGCAAGGGAGATCAACACCATAAAAACCTCTAGGGCTATCAATACCGTTTTTTCTTTAATACTTTTTCTGATTCCCACATAGTAACTTTTAACACTGTTTGAACAATTTGCAGCAGCCTTATCCCTCAGCTTGTCCAGATGAGTGGCCCATTTTTTCTTTTGCAGTTCACCCAGTTTTGAAGTGGGCCCATTTGTCCTTTCTATCAACTCCATTGTCCCATGAGTAATTTGAGTGTGCCCTTCCTATCAGGAGCCAGGGCGCATCACATTTATACCATTCCTCCTATTACAAAGTTATTGTTAGAGTAACCAACGATACAGATTGTATCATTGCCAGTTGTTCTCACGTTGCTCTAGGTTGTGCTGAAGAGCAGTTATATTGGTACCTTTTCAAATTACATTTAAATGAAGAGGAGCAGGGCAGGGGGGAAAAAGTATCATTTCAGCCTCTGTGACACTGGAAGGAGACAGGATGACTCAGAGATTCCTTCCTTCCCCATCGCTGCAGAACTGTTACCTTTTTTCTGAGCTATGCAGAGTTAATCTTCATCACATTCTATCCATCCACTTCTCAAAGTGTCATGTAATTTTCTTCATTGTCTGTGCTTGGAGATGATGCTTTGACTTCTTTAATCCTATACCAGAGTCCCTATAACTGGAGATGAAAGTATCACAGGCCTGGAAGGGGAATTCAAATGGATCCCAAACACAGTGTGATCATTTGGAGTTTAAATCCCAGGTTCTGTCTATTGGTAAAGCCACTTCTGGCAAGGTGGCTGTTCTGTCCCCCATTACTGGGATGCTAGGATACTAAAAATTTTGTAAATAGCCTAAATGACTATTGAGACAGGTGTCAGTGAAGCTGGTTAGAATGGATCAGAGGAGAAAGTGATAAGGAGAAATCTCTTGCCCTGATTCTGAATAATCAGATATAAACTGCTCTGGAGTTTCACTCCACACTTTCATTGTCATGTATTCTATCTCTCTGTGATGTGGGTTTCTATCTTTCCTGAAGGCTCTTTGGTCACCCAATTGGATATTAGTTCAGTTTGATAGGATGTAGCTCAGATTTATTGGAGAAGTTAGGAGAAATAACCATTTGCTAAGGTCATCATTTTTCACTTCAGCTTTGATTTTCCCCCCATCCCTCCATGATGACATGGAGAAAGTTCAAGTGCAGTTCTGTCAACAGGAGAGAACTTTCCAATTTACTGGACATGCTAACAAAGAAACAGCGGTGATTTAAAATCTCCACTCGGAAATGGTGAACAACAGCAGAACCCCAACTAACTGAAGGAAGTGCATATGATCACAGTGTAGTTCAATTGTTGAAGTCAATATTGTCTCTGATGATCTGGGGAAAGAATTCCAGTGTAAGTGGTTTTGAACTTGGCAAAATGTCCATGTATTTGGTTCCCAAAGCATTTGTAACCTAGGCCCTACAGAAGTTCTCTCCTAGCTTATCCTATGGTATGGGAGATGCTGCCCTTCAAGACGCAGATGTTGAGGAAATAGAAGTGGGGTTTTTGTTGAATTTATCCTTTGTAGTTGGTAAAAATGTGTATAAAATTAAATCAGTGTTGGAAATCTAATAGCTGCAGATAAATCGCTATTTTTAAATAGAAACTCCAGCTCTTGTAACTTGTAACAGGGATTCTGTTCCAGGCCTCTATCCAGTCCCTTGACTGGAACTGTGCCACCAAATTTAAAAAAACTGGGCATGTTTTGGGAAGCCATTCCTCACTAACACTGCTGAGATTTGAAGATCTTTTGTAAAGGATTCTACTTCAGAGAACTGTAAATTTACCCTAACCAAGGCCAAGGATTTGGAAAGAACTGGGATTGAAAGAGTACACACTCAGTTCTTCGTTTCCACTCCAGTAAAGGAAGCTATGGTGACCTATGACCCAAGGAAAGTTGTTTGTACAACTCCACTTCCTAGAGCAGTGTCACTGATTACAGTTCCAGAGGATACCAGGATTAGTCTGAGAACAATCATCCTTCACTGTTTGGATCCAAAGAGAGAGTGCTTCAGAGGACGTTCCTTCCCCATGGATCCCATACTGGCTGCCTGATTGAGTAACAAGGACTTTCAGGCTGTAGAAATGATGGTAACCAATGAGGGAATGAATGTGTCAGGTTCCAGTTTCAGACTTCCGGATACTCGCATGTTGAGTCCTGATTCCATGGTTCTGTGTCTGACGCTATGGCTGCACAATTAAGCTTATGTTGGTAACTGTACTGCTGTAACGCTGCTATTACAGATGCTCCAAGCCAATGGTAGAGATCTCTCCCGTCGGACTTTATTACTCCAGGTCCCGCAAATGGTGGCTATGTTGGCAGGAGAAGTTCTCCTGCTGATGTAGCGGCATCTACAGAGGGGGTTAGTGCTGTGTAACTACATTGCTCAGTGTTGTGGATTTTTCACACCCCTGCGCAATAAACTTTTACCGATAAATGTCTTTAGTGTAGACCTGACAGTTTTATCTTGTGTTTTATGCATTTACATCACTTCTCCTCTACCTCCTCCTACTATGAAAGATTAAAAAGTGTGAGAAGAGAGGTATTTTTCCTCATGATGCAAACATTCCCACGTAGAAGACCCCTTCCACCAACACACATGGCAGAAGAACCAGAAATATATGAACTCACAGAAGTGGTTGGGACCTACCTTGGGACAAACCACAACTTGAGCCAAGGTTCAGTTGTTGGCAGTGGGGATTAAAACAAAACTAACACATGACAAGAATTTGTGATCTTTGAATATGGTGTTGTTTCCAATGAAAATGAAATTATAGGTGAAGTTATTGGTTAAAGAGTAAGAGACTAATTGTGTGATCAGAATTATTTTGGAAAACTGAGAGTTGTCTTGTTTTTTGTTTTGTTAGTTGTACAGGAAATGATGGCTAAGCTTGAAAAGTTAATTTGATTTAATTTACCCCCGGTAGTGTAAGGAGTTCTGGTAGAAAACCTCACTCCAAAGATTGGGGTGGGAGAATGTGTGTGAGAAAGAGTGAATAAGAACATAAGAATGGCCATACCGGGTCAGACCAAAGGTCCATCCAGCCCAGTATCCTGTCTGCCAACAGTGGCCAATGCCAGGTGCCCCAGAGGGAGTGAACCTAACAGGCAATGATCAAGTGATCTCTCTCCTGCCATTCATCTCCACCCTCTGACAAACAGAGTCTAGGGACACCATTCCTTACCCATCCTGGCTAATAGCCATTAATGGACTTAACCACCATGAATTTATCCAGTTCTCTTTTAAATGCTGTTATAGTCCTAGCCTTCACAACCTCCTCAGGTAAGGAGTTTCACAAGTTGACTGTGCGCTGCGTGAAGAAGAACTTCCTTGTATTTGTTTTAAACCTGCTGCCTATTAATTTCATTTGGTGACCCCTAGTTCTTGTATTATGGGAATAGGTAAATAACTTTTCCTTATCCACTTTCTCAACATCACTCATGATTTTATAGACCTCTATCATATCCCCCCTTAGTCTCCTCTTTTCCAAGCTGAAGAGTCCTAGCCTCTTTAATCTCTCCTCATGTGGGACCCGTTCCAAACCCCTAATCATTTTAGTTGCCCTTTTCTGAACCTTTTCTAGTGCCAGTATATCTTTTTTTAGATGAGGAGACCACATCTGTACGCAGTATTCGAGATGTGGGCGTACCATCGATTTATATAAAGGCAATAATATATTCTCAGTCTTATTCTCTATCCCCTTTTTAATGATTCCTAACATCCTGTTTGCTTTTTTGACCGCCTCTGCACACTGCGTGGACATCTTCAGAGAACTATCCACGATGACTCCAAGATCTTTTTCCTGACTTGTTGTAGCTAAATTAGCCCCCATCATATTGTATGTATAGTTGGGGTTATTTTTTCCAATGTGCATTACTTTACATTTATCCACATTAAATTTCATTTGCCATTTTGTTACCCGATCACTTAGTTTTGTGAGATCTTTTTGAAGTTCTTCACAGTCTGCTTTGGTGTTAACTATCTTGAGCAGTTTAGTATCATCTGCAAACTTTGCTACCTCACTGTTTACCCCTTTCTCCAGATCATTTATGAATAAGTTGAATAGGATTGGTCCGAGGACTAACCCTTGGGGAACACGACTAGTTACCCCTCTCCATTCTGAGAATTTACCATTAATTCCTACCCTTTGTTCCCTGTCTTTTAACCAGTTCTCAATCCATGAAAGGACCTTCCCTTTTATCCCGTGACAGCTTAATTTACGTAAGAGCCTTTGGTGAGGGACCTTGTCAAAGGCTTTCTGGAAATCTAAGTACACTATGTCCACTGAGTTCCCCTTGTCCACATGTTTGTTGACCCCTTCAAAGAACTCTAATAGATTGGTAAGACACGATTTCCCTTTACAGAAACCATGTTGACTATTGCTCAACAGTTTATGTTTTTTTATGTGTCTGACAATTTTATTCTTAACGATTGTTTCGACTAATTTGCCCAGTACTGACGTTAGACTTACCGGTCTGTAATTGCCGGGATCACCTCTAGAGCCCTTTTTAAATATTGGCGTTACATTAGCTAACTTCCAGTCATTGGGTACAGAAGCCGATTTAAAGGACAGGTTACAAACCTTAGTTAATAGTTCTGCAACTTCACATTTTAGTTCTTTCAGAACTCTTGGGTGAATGCCATCTGGTCCCGGTGACTTGTTAATGTTAATTTTGTCAATTAATTCCAAAACCTCCTCTAGTGATACTTCAATCTGTGACAGTTCCTCAGATTTGTCACCTCCAAAAGCCGGCTCAGGTTGGGGAATCTCCCTAACATCCTCAACCATGAAGACTGAAGCAAAGAATCCATTTAGTTTCTCCGCAATGACTTTATCGTCTGTAAGCGCTCCTTTTCTATCTCTATCATCCAGGGGCCCCACTGGTTGTTTAGCAGGCTTCCTGCTTCTGATGTACTTAAAAAACATTTTGTTATTACCTTTGGAGTTTTTGGCTAGCCGTTCTTCAAACTCCTCTTTGGCTTTTCTTATTACATTCTTGCACTTAATTTGGCAGTGTTTATGCTCCTTTCTATTTGCCTCACTAGGATTTGACTTCCACTTTTTAAAGGAACTCTTTTTATCTCTCACTGCTTCTTTTACATGGTTGTTAAGCCACGGTGGCTCTTTTTTAGTTCTTTTACTGTGTTTCTTAATTTGGGGTATACATTGAAGTTGGGCCTCTATTGTGGTGTCTTTAAAAAGCGCCCATGCAGCTTGCAGGGATTTCACTTTAGTCACTGTACCTTTTAACTTCTGTTTAACTAACCCCCTCATTTTTGCATAGTTCCCCCTTTTGAAATTAAATGCCACAGTGTTGGGCTGTTGAGATGTTCTTCCCACCACAGGGATGTTGAATGCTATTGTATTGTGGTCACTATTTCCAAGCGGTCCTGTTATAGTTACCTCTTGGACCAGCTCCTGCGCTCCACTCAGGACTAAATCTAGAGTTGCCTCTGCCCTTGTGGTTTCCCATACCAGCTGCTCCATGAAGCAGTCATTTAAAGTATCGAGAAATTTTATCTGCATTTCGTCCTGAAGTGAAATGTTCCCAGTCAATATGGGGATAATTGAAATCTCCCACTATTATTGAGTTCTTAATTTTGATAGCCTCTCTAATTTCCCTTAGCATTTCATCATCACTATCACTGTCCTGGTCAGGTGGTCGATAATAGATCCCTAATGTTATATTCTTATTAGAGCATGAAATTTCTATCCATAGAGACGCTATGGAACATGTGGATTCACTTAAGATTTTTACTTCATTTGATTCTACATTTTCTTTCACATATAGTGCCACTCCGCCCCCCCCCCCAAGACCTGTTCTGTCCTTCCGATATGTTTTGTACCCTGGAATGATTGTGTCCCATTGACTGTCCTCACTCCACCAGGTTTCTGTGATGCCTATTATATCAATATCCTCCTTTGTCACAAGGCACTCTAGTTCACCCATCTTATTATTTAGACTTCTAGCATTTGTGTACAAGTACTTTAAAAACTTATCACTGTTTATTTGTCTGCCCTTTTCTGATGTGTCAGATTCTTTTTTATGTTAATGTTTATCATCTGTTCTGGCCCTTACATTATCCTCTTCCATCCTCTGCTCCTGACTAGAACCTGGAGATTCTCTATCAAGAGACTCTCCCCTAAGGCCTGGTCTACACTAGGCTTTTATGTCGAATTTAGCGCCGTTACATCGAATTAACCCTGCACCCGTCCACACCACGAAGCTATTTAGTTCGACATAGAGCTCTCTTAAATTCGACTTCTATACTCCTCCTCAACGAGAGGAGTAGCGCTAAATTCGAAATGGCCATATCGAATTAGGCTAGGTGTGGATGGAAATCGACGGTAATAGCTCCGGGAGCTATCCCAAAGTGCACCACTCTGTTGACGCTCTGGACAGCAGTCCGAGCTCGGATGCTCTGACCAGCCACACAGGAAAAGCCCCGGGAAAATTTGAATTCCTTTTCCTGTCTGGGCAGTTTGATTCTCAGTTCCTGTTTGGACATCGTGGTGAGCTCAGCAGCACTGGCAACGATGCAGAGCTCTCCAGCAGAGATGGCCGTGCAATCTAATAGAAGGAGGGCCCCAGCATGGACTGATAGGGAAGTCTTGGATCTTATCGCTGTGTGGGGCGATGAGTCCGTGCTTTCAGAGCTGCGCTCCAAAAGACGGAATGCAAAGATCTACGAGAAGATCTCTAAAGCCATGGCAGAGAGAGGATACAGCCGGGATGCAACGCAGTGCCGCGTGAAAATCAAGGAGCTGAGACAAGGCTACCAAAAAACCAAAGAGGCAAACGGACGCTCCGGATCCCATCCCCACACATCCCGTTTCTACGAGGCACTGCATTCCATCCTAGGTGCGGCCGCCACCACTACCCCACCACTGACCGTGGACTCTGAGGATGGGATATTGTCCGCGGCAGGTTCCTCGTCGGACATGTTAGCGGACGGGGAAGATGAAGAAGGAGATGAGGAGGACGAGGCAGTCGACAGTGCTGGCACCGCTGATTTCCCCGACAGCCAGGAGCTCTTCATCACCCTTACCGAGATCCCCTACCAACCGTCCCCATCCCTTACCCCGGAGACAGAATCAGGGGAAGGATCAAGCAGTAAGTGCTTTAAATATCTAAACATTTATTTTTACAAGAACTGAAATATTTATAATATTAACAATGGCTTTTTCCTAAAGTGCTTAAACATGTAAACAATAATCTGCAAAAAAACTGGAATATTTACAATAGTAAGAAAGGGTTTTTCATGATTTGTCTGCCTTAGGCTCTTCACAATTTAGTCCCAAGTATTTAAAATTTTTTTTACAATGTCCGGTAAGTCATGATTCTGCTGCCCAAGACGCTCCACTCTTTAGTCCCAGTGCACCTACGCGAAAATCCGGTCAATATGGCCGGGGATAGAGGCGAAATCCTCATAGGAGAACTCCTCGTAGGTCTCATGAAGGTACATTTCCACCCTGTTCATCAGGTTCCTGGGTAGGGCGATCTTATTGGGCCCTCCGTGGTAGGACACGTTTCCGCGCCATGACACCATCAGGTACTCTGGTATCATTGCCCTGCAGAGCATGGCGGCAAACGGCCCTGGTTTCTGAAGGCTTTCTCGAAGCATCCTTTCCCTCTGGGACTCCGAGATCCTCAGCAGGGTGATGTCGCTCATGATGCCCTGCTTTGAATTAGGGAGGGGAATGTTAGTATTGGGACTGCTTTACAGCCACGCGGTGGAGGGAGAGGGGCAGCATACAGGGATCTTTCCCTGGGACAGCCGCGAGGGGGTGGGACAGGGGCATAGTTCATGCTGTCCTGATTGCTGGCAGCAGAGACTGGCATTGCTTTCAATGTGAAAGGAGGCCAGTGCTACTAGTACAGTGTTAAGCAGCCAGAAGTCTACGGCTTACCATGATTGCATGCTACAGAAGTTCAGGTGTCCTGCCACGCTTCTCAGATAACTGCAAGACCACTGCAAGACCCCAGGCACTGAAGGCGAGGGCCGAAAATTCGACCTTGTCCTGAGTGCGCATGTGAGAGGTGCAGTGCATGGTCTTGTTCACAGAGAAAGACTAGGTTCTTTGTACACAACTTCATTTATCTGTCTCAGGAATTCACTCCATTTTTCCCATTCACACAGACACATCTGCGACTGTCTCCCAACCCAGCCTGTCAGCACACTCCCAGAGGCTAGCGCAGATTAGGAGGAGGAAGAAGAAGACGCGGGAGGACATGTTCTCAGAACTAATGAGCTGCTCCCGAGCCCAGGCAGCCCAGCAGACACAGTGGAGGGAGAACTTGTCACAAATGCACCGAGCAGTCATGGAACGGGAGGAGAGGTGGCGTCAGGAGGACCAGCAGGCTACTGAAAAGCTGCTTGGACTAATGAGGGAGCAAACGGACACACTCCGGCACCTTGTGGATGTTCTGCAAGACCGGAGGCAGGAGGACAGAGCCCCGCTGCAGTCTATCTCTAACCGCCCTCCCCCGCCACCAAGTCCCACACCCCCCTCACCCAAAGTACAAAGAAGGAGGGGCGGAAGGGCCGTTAAAACTTTCAGTCAACCCCTGCAGACTGCTCTAGCACTAGAAGGCTCTCATTCCCCAAAATTTCAAAAGTCCTTTCCTACACACCTCACAGAAGCCCCCGTGCAAGTTTCAACCCCCAAGTTTCCTGTGTGGTTCATAATAAAATATTCGTTTCTGTTAATTACTGTTTCCATGATTTTCTTTTGGAGGACAGTCTGTCTGAAGGAGGGGAAGGGGCTTGGTAATTGGACAGGACAGTCACCTTTACCAGGGTACAGAGGCGGGGTAAGGTCCAGCATCAGGACACATACCCAGTGCAGTGACTAGTGACCCTGGTCAATCTGGGAGGTGGTTTTCATGTTCTGGGGGGGGGGTTGCTCTGTGACTTTGTGGCGGGGGAGGGCAGTTACAGATCAAATGCATCACAGAGCCGCGCAGCAGGGGAGCTGTAACCCTCCTCCCCCTGCCAGACAGTCACATAGCTGACACATACACGCTGTCCTGCCCAGGAGGGCTGGCAGGCTCTGTTGGAACAACCAGTCCACCACTGCGGAACCTGTCATTCCTGGAGTTTAGAAGCATCATTTGCATCACAACCCTAAACCCGCACCCCGCCACAGTCTGCGTCCCAGGTTTAAAACATTCCCGCGAAAACAGTAATAAAGACAATGGTGTTCATTAACAAAACAGAACAGATTTTATTTTTTGGGAAGGGGGTGAAGGGGGTATGTAACTGGAGAGGATAGTCAATGGTAACTGGGTAAAGAAACGGTGGCAAGTTCAGCTTCTGTGTCCACAATCTTAAAATTCACTGGTGACCCTGCTCAGTCTGGAAACTGTCTTTCAAAGCCTCCCGGATGCACAGTGCGTCCCGCTGGGCTCTTCTAATCTCCCGGCTGTCTGGCTGGGAGTAATCAGCAGCCAGGCGATTTGCCTCAACCTCCCACCCCGCCATAAAGGTCTCCCCCTTGCTCTCACACAGATTGTGGAGCACACAGCAAGCTGCAATAACAATGGGGATATTGGTTTCGCTGAGATCACAGCGAGTCAGTAAGCTTCTCCATCTCCCCTTGAGACGGCCAAAAGCACACTCCACCACCATTCTGCACTTGCTCAGCCGGTAGTTGAACAGTTCTTTTTCTGTGTCCAGGGCGCCAGTATAGGGCTTCATGAGCCAGGGCATTAGCGGGTATGCTGGGTCCCCGAGGATCACTGTAGGCATCTCCACATCCCCAAGAGTTATTTTGTGGTCCGGGAAGTAAATACCTTCCTGCAGCCGTCTAAACAGACCAGAGTTCCTGAACACGCGAGCGTCATGAACCTTGCCCGGCCATCCAACGTTGATGTTAGTAAAACGTCCCTTATGGTCCACCAGTGCTTGCAGCACCATCGAAAAGTATCCCTTTCGGTTGATGTACTGGCTGGCCTGGTGGTCCGGTCCCAGGATAGGGATGTGAGTCCCATCTATAGCCCCACCGCAGTTTGGGAATCCCATCGTGGCGAAGCCATCTATGATGGCCTGCGCGTTTCCCAGGGTCACTACCTTTGACAGCAGTACCTTCACGATTGCCTTGGCTACTTGCATGACAACAACCCCCACGGTAGATTTGCCCACGCCAAAGTGGTTCGCGACTGACCGGTAGCTGTCCGGCGTTGCAAGCTTCCAGAGGGCTATGGCCACTCGCTTCTGGACAGTCAGGGCTGCTCGCATCCGGGTGTCATTGCGCTTCAGGGCAGGGGACAGCAACTCACAAAGTTCAAGGAAAGTCCCCTTCCGCATGCGAAAGTTTCGCAGCCACTGGGATTCATCCCAGACCTGAAGCACTATGCGGTCCCACCAGTCCGTGCTTGTTTCACGGGCCCAGAATCGCCGTTCCACAGTATCCACAAGACCCATTGCCACCGTGATGTCCTCGGCACTGGGTGTCGTGGTTTCAGACAGGCGTGTGCTACTCTCGGAGTTCAGGTCCTCACCCCGCTGCCGTAGCCTCCTCGCCTCATTTCTCTCTATCTGCCTCTGGGAAAGGTCGATGATGAGCTGCAATGCGTTGACAACGGCCACAACTGCAGCGATGGTCGCAGCGGGATCCATGCTCGCAGTGCTGTGGCGTCCGTGCTGTCACTGAACAGAAAAGTGCGCAAACTGATTTCCCGCCGGCGCTTTCAGGGAGGGAGGGAGGGCGGTAGTGACGGACGGATGAGGACAGTTACCCAGAAGCACCCTCGACAAATTTTTTTAACCCAGAAGGCAATGGCGGCTCGACCCAGAATTCCAATGGGCAGCGGGGACTGCGGGAACTGTGGGATAGCTGCCCACAGTGCACCGCTTCCAATGTCGACGCTTGCCCCGTTAGTGTGGACTGACAAAGTCAAATTACTGTCCTTAGTGTGGACACACACGGTCGACTTTGTAATATCGATTCCACATATTCGATTTAACTAAAATCGAACTACTCTCGTAGTGTAGACATACAAGTCTCTGTCCGATCCACATGCTCCTCTGCAGCAGTCGGCTTTCCCCCATCTCCTAGTTTAAAAACTGCTCTGCAACCTTTTTAATGTTTAGTGCCAACAGTCTGGTTCCACTTTGGCTTATATTCAAATAAGAATATTGGCAAATATAGATTTAAATTTTTGTATTTCAAATAGAACTTATTTTGCTTAGCTTCAAAATCAATTTCTATTAAAAGAAAAACTACTCGAGGTGACAAGTTGTATAACTTTTTACCCACTTAGATTGTAATGGTTACTGAGTTCCCCACTTCTCTAATTTGCAAAGGAAAGGCGTGACATCTGTCACAGGATGTGTTCAGCAGGTAGGAAAGCTGCAATTGTCAACCATCAATATCCAGGAAAAGGAGAGTTCCAACCATTGTCATTTAAGTATCTTATTATTCCATTCTCTATTTTTTGTGCTTGCCTTTCTGTTATATCAGGGTGTGACTGTATAGCTCAGTATAGCTCAGTGCATGTGTGACAAAAGCTCATTGGTGCCAATTAGAAAAGGGGTCACTGTTATTCACAAGCAACTCCTGTCTCAGTCCTGACAAACTCGCCACAGCTAATACACTGATTTTATGATATTTATCCAGGAAGCATAGCACTGAGATCTCTACTGAAAGCTTGTAAATTATTGTTACTTCTAATCACTGTGAGGTGTGTACGATTCATATTGCAGGAGTAATGTAAGTACATGGAAAATTATGTAGATACGGTATTGTCATGAAAGTGAGTCACCCCAGTCATAGGTCTTGGTGTGGCTGGCCCATTCAAGTGGGAGGGAATTGTCACCTATCTCTTGCTAACCAGTTATGTGATGTATTGCTCCATTATCAACCTTTGCACCAACCCAGAAAAGCCAATAGAAAACCATCAAAGACAAACTATAGACATGGAAATCCTGTGGAAGTGAAAAGGACAATAGGACAATGAGGACATCGTCCTTTCTGTGTATAAAGAGAAAAGAACACTCTGGAGAAAAACAGTCTGGGAACATTCACGAAGGAGATCTCTAATAACCAGTGGTGCTTCAGGAAAGGCAAGGCCCTGGCTCCTAGGGACTAGCAATCACTGCAATAGACTGAAGTGTGAGGTGAGAACCTACATAGGTAGAAAAGGTAACTATTCAAAAGTGTAAGTTGCGTTTTCTGATTTTGTTTTATTGGTAACAGTTGGTTTCCATCAGTCACATTTGTTTCTGTTTAAATCTCTATCCCTTGTTAAATAAATTTCTGTTTGTTCAATAACTGTACACAAGTGCTGTGTGTGATACAGTAGCAGTGGTCTACAGTAAAACTGGTAACCTGGGATATACCATTGCTTTGGGAAGAAAGGATCTGGGATTTCTCTGAGTATCTGGTGGTCGGGGCTGGACTCCAGTGGGGGACACATTGAAGGAACTCAGGGGTTACGTGCCTCTATTGGGAACTGGCAGGGCTGCTGTAGCTCCGAGGAGGGTGCTTGAGTGCCTGACCGGCTGGTGAGTTTGGTCACTAACATCTAGCTGCCAAATGCAGAAGTCCCTCTTCCTAGTTACAGGTGGCAACAAGGAGACTCACAGCCCTCAGCAGCCTGAGAAGGGTCACAATGTGCATCTCTGCTGATCCACCTGTCAAATCCACACAGGGAAAGCACCCTATATCATAGTTCCCTGATCACAACAGCCCTTAAAGTCTGCCCTATGAAATCATGAAACATGTGCTCTTCCCTCTGTGAAAGCATGTCAAGAATCCAAGTGCTGGAGGCTAGGGATTGGGTCCAGAGTGATCTAGACAAATGGGAGGATTGGGCCAAAAGAAATCTGAGGAAGTTCAAGAAGGAGAAGATGGATGGAAGAATCCCATGCACTGCTACAGGCTGGGGACCGACTGGCTAAGCAGCAGTTCTACAGAAAAGGACCTCGGGGTTACAGTGGACAAGAAGCAGGATATGAGTCAACAATGTGCCTTTGTTGCCAAGAAGGCTAATGGCCTATTGGGCTGCATTAATAGGAGAGTTGCCAGCAGATCAAGAGCAGTGATTATTCCCCTCTATTTTGCACTGGTGAGGCCACATCTGGAGTACTGCATCCAGTTTTGGGCTCCCCACTACAGAAAGGATGTGGACAAATTAGAGAGAGTCCTGCAGACAGCAATGAAAATGATTAGGGGACTGGGGCACATGACTTACAAGGAGAGGCTGAGGGAACTGGACTTTAGTCTGCAGAAGAGAAGAGTGAGGGGGGATTTGATAGTAGCCCTCAACTACCTGAAAGGGGGTTCCAAAGAGGATGGACCTAGGCTGTTCTCAGTGGTGGCAAATGACAGAACCAAGAGCAATGGTCTCAAATTTCATTGGGGGAGATCTAGGTTGGATAATAGGAAAAATTATTTCACTAGGAGGGTGGTGAAGCACTGGAATGGGTTACCTAGGGTGGTGGTGGAATCTCCATCCTTAGCGGTTTTTAAGGCGTGGCTTGACAAAGCCCTGGCTGGAAAAATTTAGTTGGCTTTGAGCAGGGGGTTGGACTAGATGACCTCCTGAAGTTTCTTCTGACCCTAATATTCCATGATTCTAAGTAGCTGCAAGTGGTCACAACATGTTTCTTTATGTTCACATTTGTACAGACGCTGGGAATGGGCGACGGGATGGATCACTTGATGATTACGTGTTCTGTTCATTCACTCTGATGCACCTGGTATTGACCACTGTTTGAAGACAGGATACTGGGCTAGATGGACCATTGGTCTGACCCATTCTGGCTGTTCTTATGTTTTATGTACAGGAATAAGGCACATGCAAAGCAGAAATGGGGGGAGGGGCTCTAAATTTAAATCAGTTTTAGAGAGAAATGTGTTCAAACACAGTGAGACTCGATGTATGGAAAAAATAACAAGTGATCCCCAGCTCCTTCCCCCAAGTCTTAGGTGGGGATTAGCTGCCAACAGCTGCGGCTGCTGCTCTGAGGGGAGCGGCATAAGCTGTCTGCCTGTGGATGCAGCCCACCAGCTGGTTCACCTGGGGCAGATGGTGTGTTGCTGGGCAGGGATGCTGCACCAGCTGGGGTCTGAAATATGAACAGGTATCTAATGACACTACATTGGCCTTCAGTGGAGGTTGAGGATGCTGAGGCAGGGGAATCGAAGCATCACAGTTGTCAAGATTCAAAGCTGCTTCGGGTTGGAAAGGAGGGGGATGATTCTGTTAGATTTTTAGTGCATCCCCTTAACTACTCGCCCACGACAACCTGGCAGCCCCCAGCTTTGTCATTGCACTGTGGTCGTGTTCTCTGTGGGAAGGGTCTCCAGGAACTGGTACTTCCAGCTGCAGGAAAGAGTCATAAAAGAGAAGGAAGAGTTAATGTCTTAGAAAAGACTGTGTGTGTGTTAGATGGGTGGGAGGGTGTCCAGAAATCAGTTTTCTCCAGTTTCTTTTCTCTGGGATTTCCTTTAGAAAAAACGGAAGCAGGGAGCCAACTATCTGCCCTCTCTGAAGCTCAAACTCAGGATCTCTAGATTATGAGACAGGACTCTTGGCAGTGTGTCAGAGAAGGCTGTGAAAGGCTTGTGGCTAAGTGAATGTAAGACCAGCAGTGACTGGGGCAGGGAAGGAGCCAGGGGTGTGCTAGAAGAAGCAGGTAGCTCTGGTGCCCAGACACCTTTCCTGGAAGCTTTCTGAGCAGCAAATAAACCAACTCCCCCTGCCACTGAACAATCCACCTGCAATTAAGAGCGGCACTGAGGGGCTTTCTCCTTGCCTCTTCTGCTGGGGTGGGCAGGCATCCTGCAGGCCTTTATGGAAGAGAATTGAGAACTTAGTTGGGAAAACCAGTTTCAAAACAGGAAGCTCGGGTTTAGACTCATTTATTTATAATATTAAATATTCTTCTTTGAGTGATTGCTCATGTGCATTCCACAATCGGTGTGTGTGTGTGCTCACCACGTGCACCGGTGCTGGAAGTTTTTCTCTTAGCAGTACCCGTAGGGGAGCGCCCCTTGTGACCCCTGGAGTGGCATCACCATGAAACGATATAAGGGGCGCTGCATGCTCCCCCCCCATCCTCAGTTTCTTCTTGCCACTAGCAAAGGTGCTTCAGAACAGCTCTGCTGCAGCTTTCCCTCTTTGGACTTCGTTCAGTTCGTTGTTACTTAGTACCTGTAGTTACAAAAAAAAGTAGTAGTAGTATAGTTAGGATAGTTAAGTGCGCCCGGGTCAGGGCATGCCCCGGGCTTTAAGTCATGCAACACTTGTAAAAGGGGTTATGCCCATGAGTGATCCGCACGCAGACTGTTTACTCTGGGGGAAAACCACCTCAACGACCGCTGCAAAATTTCCAGATCCTTTAAGCCTTGGACCAAGACGGAGCGGGACATATGGCTCCGAGCCATTTTGATGGAGTCGGCCCTGACCCTGTTACCGCTGCACCACTCCGAGTCGGCACCGAGCACCGCGGCATCAGTGCGCGGCGACGCAGCGGTGCCCTCCACCAGTCATCACTGCTCCCCATTACGGGGAACTCTCAACAGGTGAAGAAGAGGTCTTCCCCACCTAGGCACTGGGGCAAGGCTGGGGGAGGGACTCGAACTGCGTTGGGAATCTCTCGATCCCCATCAGCCTCACTGCCTCTGACTCAAGTCGAGCGGAGTAGCCTGGCCCACTCCAAGCTGACCTCCCTGGACACCAGTGGCCACATTCGGGAGCCATCCATGCCGGAGACCCTGCAGATGGCTCAAGATGTTATGTCTCTGCTGGTACTGGTTGTACCGAAGCCAGCAGCTCCCCGGTCCAGAGGCAAGCCAGCGCTCGGATCTCCACAGTTGCCACCCGGATGGTACCGCTCACAGTCGAGGGAAGGTTCCTGACACCGTTAGCCACACAATGACAGTCCCACGTGCAGCCCGCACCGGTCCCCATAGACCCCCACCAGATTGTGTGGCTCGGTGCCAACCAGCAGGGGTTCCAGGCACTGCTCCGCCTCGAGGGAATGCAGACCTTGCGATCAGAGCGTGCCCCACCGGGACCGGGACAGACGGCACTGGAGGTCACTAACTCCGAGAAGCTATCGTAGCTCTTTGCAGTACGGATGTCAACACTGCTCCTGGTCTTCATCCTGCTCTTCGTCCCACCCCACCACAGCACTGCTCCCACAGACCCAGGCATAGGTTGCCAGCACCCTGACATTGCGGATCTGCCCATTGGAGCCATTCACGGAGCAGCTGCTACAGACAGTACTCCCGCTCCTCCATGCCGGGATCTCGATCTCGGCACCACTCGCGACACTGCCACTTGTCCCCATCCCGGGATAGCGTTAGATCATATGCCAACCCAGCCTCCCTTCAAAGTCAACAGTCAGTGAGCCAGGTGGGGCAGCCCGCTCCGACGGTGCCACAGCTGCTGTGGCACCAGGCTTCCTGGCCAGCGCCATGGTACCTGTGGGCCCCGACGCAGCCCACGGTGGTGGCTCGCTCAGTGGCTGGAGCCTCAGAAAGAGCATCAGCTTCCCTCTCTCAGCCCCCCCAGAAAGGGGTCAGCAGAGCGCTCCTCCCCAGCCCCACACTTAGAAGGGGATCGAGTGGTGGGACCTGCAGCACCAGTGGGGATGCAGAGCACTACATCCCCATCATGGCTTCTCCTCCTCCTGTCCCGCAGGAGGACACCAAAGCCCACCAGGAACTGTTGAAAAGTGGCCTCAAGCCTCAACCTTCAAGCTGAGGAGGTGGAGGAACCCTCGGACTCCCTCTTCAATGTCCTTTTGGCTACAGCACTGGCCAGGGTGGCTCTCCCTCCAGGAAGGGGTGGCAAAGATCTCAAATGCCCTGTGGCAGACCCCAGATTCCTTGCCCCATCTCTAAGAGGGCATAATGGAAGTATTTTGTGCCCGCCAAAGGGCATGAGTATCTATACTCACCCCACTCCCAACTTGCTAGTGGTTGAGGTGGTCAACCATAAGCAGCGTAAGGGCCAACCCGCTCCTACCCCTAAGGCCTGGTCTACACTACGAGTTTAGGTCGACTTTAGCTGCGTTAAGTCGACTTAAGCCAGCCCACGTCCCTTGTGATCCACCAGGGCTTGCAGCAGCATTGAAAAGTACCCCTTGCGGTTTATGTACTCGGTGGCTTGGTGCGCCGGTGCCAAGATATGGGTTCCGTCTATCGCCCCACCACAGTTTGGGAATCCCATTGCAGCAAAGCCATCCACTATGTCCTGCACGTTTCCCAGAGTCACTACCCTTGATATCACCAGGTCTCTCATTGCCCTGGCAACTTGGATCACAGCAGCCCCCACAGTAGATTTGCCCACTCCAAATTGATTCCCGACTGACCGGTAGCTGTCTGGCGTTGCAAGCTTCCACAGGGCTATCGCCACTCGCTTCTCAACTGTGAGGGCTGCTCTCATCCTGGTATTCTGGCGCTTCAGGGCAGGGGAAAGCAAGTCACAAAGTTCCATGAAAGTGCCCTTACGCATGCGAAAGTTTCGCAGCCACTGGGAATCGTCCCAGACCTGCAACACGATGCGGTCCCACCAGTCTGTGCTTGTTTCCCGGGCCCAGAATCGGCGTTCCATGGCATGAACCTGCCCCAGTAACACCATGATTTCCACATTGCTGGGGCCTGTGCCTTGTGAGAGGTCCATGTCAATTTCCTCATCACTATCGTCGCCGCGCTGCAATCGCCTCCTCCTCAGCTGGTCCTCCTGGTTTTGCTTTGGCATGTCCAGGCTCTGCATATACTCCAGGACAATGCGCGTGGTGTTCATAGTGCTCATAATTGCCGCGGTGATCTGAGCGGGATCCATGATCCCAGTGATAGCTATGGCGTCTGGTCTGAAAAAAGGCGCGAAACTAGTATCTAAAGACCAGGGGAAGAAGGGAGGGAGGGAGGGAGGGGCGGGCGACAGACGACATGGCGTACAGGTACAGGGAATTAAAATCAAGAAAGGTGGCTGTGCATCAGGGAGAAATACAAACAACTGTCACACAGAATGCCCCCCAGAGATTGAACTCCTAAGCCTGGGTTTAGCGGGCCGTTGATTTGACGGAGGGAGGGGGGAAGGAAATGAATACAGAACAAATCTATTTTTTACATCTTAAGACGACAGTGCAGCATGACTGATAGCCCTCGGCATTTTCTGGGTGCTTGGTAGCAATGTAACCCTACATGAGCCAGCCATATGTCTGCCAGCACCCAGATCGCCCTCGGCCTTTTCTGGGTGCTTAGCAGACAATACTTGGCAGAAAATAGTATACTACGACTGGAAGCCATCATCGTCCAACGAGGACGGTTAAAGGCAAGGGGTTGCTGCTGTGTAGCAATATATGCTGTACAGTAGCCAGAAGGATTGGTAAAGGTGCTCAGGCTTCAATAATATACGAGCATTTCAGGCAACCTGTAAATTAGGTCCGACGAGGATGGTTACCAGTCGTAATAAACCATCTACTGCCAAAAGGCAAGGGGCTGGTGCAATGCAGCCCTACGGCTGCCAGCCCCACAGCTACCAGCATCCCGAGCACCGATGAAGGCTACCACTCATGCTGCACCGTCTACCGCCAAAAGGCAGTAAGCTGCTGCTGCTGTTTAGCAATGCAGTCCCACGTTTGCCGGCACCCGGAAGACATATGGTGACGGTGAGCTGAGCTGAGCGGGCTCCATGCTTGCCGTGGTATGTTGTCTGCACAGGTAACCCAGGTAAAAAGGCGCGAATCTATTGTCTGCCGTTGCTGTGACGGCGGGGGAGGGGCCTGACGCAATGTACCCAGAACCCCCTGCGGCACTGCTTTGCATCATTCGGGCATTGCGATCTCAACCCATAATTCCAATGGGCGCCGGAGACTCCGGGAACTGTGGGATAGGTACCCATAGGCACCCATAGTGCAATGCGCCGGAAGTCGACGCTAGCCTCGGTACTGTGGACGCGGTCCGCCGACTTCATGCACTTAGAGCATTTTATGTGGGGACACACACAGTCGGCTGCATAAAACCAGTTTCTATAAAACCGGCTTCTATAAATCCGACCTAATTTTGTAGTGTAGACAAGCCCTAAGAATAAGGACTCGAGGAGACTAGATTTATTTGGTAGAAAGGTTTATTCATCCTCGAGCTTCCAACCAAGGGTGGTGAACCACCAAGTCCTGCTGGGCAGATATGACTTCAACTTGTGGGGCTCAATGCCCAAATTGGCAGACTTCCTCCAGGAGCGTGATAAGAAGGAGTGTAAGGCTCTGGTCGAGGAGGTCACAGCTGCCACCAGGGTGGCCATTCAGGCAGCCTCGGATACTGCAGATACGGCTGCAAGATCTATGGCCTCCGCGGTGTCCATGAAGAGAGTGTCATGGCTCCTGTTATGGGGGTTGTCCAGCGAGGTGCAGAACTCCTTGCAGGACCTCCCATTCAACGGCAAGACCCTGTTCATGGAACAAACTGACATGAAGTTACACGGTCTTAAGGACTCCCGCACGACATTAAAGACTCTTGGTCTTTATGTCGCAGCCCCGGCCAGCAGGGGCTGGGACATACCGCATTCAAACTGCAGCAGGGCCCCAGTCAGGCCATCCACTCCAGATATGAGTTCTCCATCCTGAGTATCTGTGAACTCCTACCTATCTCCCACAGATATAGCTTGGAATAACCTATTGTGGAATGTACATGAGCAATCTCTCAAAGAATAAAAGACAGTTACCTTTTCCGTAACTGGTGTTCTTCAAGATGTGTTGCTCATATCCATTCCACATCGCTCCCTCCTTCCCCTCTGTCGGAGTTGTCTGGCAAGAGGGAACTGAGGGTGGGGGGAGCGTGCAGCGCCCCTTATCCTGCGCCATGGCGGTGCCACTCCAAGGAGCACTAGGGGCGCTCCCCTACGGGTACTGCTAAGGGAAAAACTTCCAGCACCGGCGCACGTGGCAAACATGCACACGTATTGTGCAATGAACATGAGCAACACATCTCAAAGAACACCAGTTACGGAAAAGGTAACTGTCTTATCCTTCAATTCTAGTGTCAGAATCAACACAATTGCTTCAGCCTGATAGTTTCCCAAAGGGAAAACTTAACTTCTCTCCAAAGGGAGTTGAGAGACAAGGTGGGTGAGGGTAAGAGCGTGTAGTGGACCAACCTCTGTTGGTGAAAGAGATGAGCTTTGGAGCTAACCCAGAACACTTCTTCAGTTCTGTGTAGCCCGACAGGTCGTCTCCTCAATAAACAGCAGTTAGAACATAAGAACAGCCATACTGAGTCAGATCAGTTCATCTAGCCCACTATCTTGTCTTCCAACAGTGGCCAATGCCAGGCGCCACAGAGGGAATGAAAAGAACAGGTAATCATCAAGTGATCCATCCCCTGTTGTACATTCCCAACTTCTGGCAAACAGATGCTAGGGCTACCATCCCAGCCCATCCCAGCAAATAGCCATAGATAGACCTATCCTCTATGCACTGCTTTAGTTCTTTTTTGAACCTTGTTCTAGTCTTGGCCTTCACAACACCCTCTGGCAAAGAGTTCCCCAAGTTAACTGTGCGTTGTGTGAGCACCAATGGCCCCTGTGGAGCTGCCCTTCCCCTTCTATGATCTCATCTTTCATTGACTCTAGCGTTTTTTCTATTTAGCATCAGAATCATCCCAAACTAGCTGCCCTCGCCTCCTGTCCCCTTAAAGAGACACTGTGTAAATCACTGACTTCTCTCCTCTCTCGGCACTGACTGCCCCTCCATGTCCTTGCTCCTCAGTCTGTGCGGATTGGACCCTTCCCTCCACTCCTAGAGGATTCTCCCTTCTCCTTCATAATAAAGCAGCCCAGTGAATGGGAATCTTAAAAGTACCTAGGTGATTTAGGAGCAAAAACCCACCCTCAGACCTTCTGTGTGGTTGGCACTTCTCCCTCACTGAGCAGGCTTGAAACTCCTGTAGGGAGACTGCTGGGCCACATCACAGATGGGCATGAGCAAAGCAGCAGGAGAACCTGGATATTGAACCTAGAGCTTCATACATTCAAACCATGAAGTTTTCCACTGAGCTACACCAGAAGCCAAGTTAGGCTTCCTAGGTGCTACATTCCCTAGGTGCTACATTCAGAGCCCTCCTGTTCCCAGAGCATCCAGTGGCCTATATTCTTCATGGGAAGCCCACTCCCCTCTCTCAGGGTCAATCATGCTCTCCTGGAGGTTGCTGGTTCATTGGGGTCACTTTCCAGCAGGGCCAGATTCTATGGCTTGTCTTCACTACCCGCCCAGATCGGAGGGTAGAAATAGATCTCCCGGGGATCGATTTATTGCGTCTCGTCGGGATGTGATAATCGATCCCCGAATCGACGCGCGTACTCCACCAGCCCAGGTAGGAGTAAGCGCCATCAACAGGGGAGCCGCGGCGGTCGATTTGCCGCCGTCCTCACAGCAGGGTAAGTCGGATCAGATACGTCGAATTCAGCTACGCTATTCCCGTAGCTGAATTTGCGTATCTGAAATCGATCCCCCCCGTAGTGTAGACGTAGCCTAAGTGTGGGGGAAAGAGTGTGTGTGCCCTGAACTCAGGTGCAGAGATACAATCAGCCCTCTCTCCTACATTGGGTGGGGGGTGCTGCCATCCCCTGCTGGAAGGTCATGGTGGTGGGGGGGCGCTGTGAGCAGCTCAACACCTGACCCTGGTGGCACAAGTGGTGTGGGGAGCTCCAGGTGTTTCTAGGATCTACTATTTCCACCTGCCTGTAAAGTCCAACTTTCCCCAGCACATTCACTGTGGTGCAATTGGGTCACTGTTTCCACGGCTGTACAGCAAAGAATTACTCCCAGTTTCCCTTCTATCTACAGCATGATTAGCCCGTGTCAGTTATTAATGAGGTGGATCTAGCTGTAGATTGTTATTCATTCCCCACCTTGACAATTCAGAAGGTCCCTTTCCTACTCAAATCCCCAGCACTTCAGTGATCCCGGTAGCAGGGGTTGGGTTTTCTCTGAGGCCCTGAGATTTTCAGGGTCCTTTTTTCCCTCAGCCTTGAGTGAACTCAGCTTTTTTCCTCATCCCAGACATTACATGAAATAACAACAGCAGCATAAAGAAAGAGAGGAGGGAACATCTCAGTGCCAGGACTGAATGCTGAGGACGGCTGGGAGCAAGGGGTCTGCAGAGTATTTTAATGTATATTTATTTTTTTTGAGGATTAAATCAATGCAGCTTCCACTTCTCAGACTCTCCCCAGGAAATAATGCTTCTGCGCAAAGTACCCAAAACTTTTAATAGTAAAGTTAAATGAAGCCATATGTTTCTTCAAAGTGCATTGTGCTGTAAAGGGAGGTGTTTTCTCTCTAACCCACTAATCAAGGAATAGAACCCAGGAGTCCTGGTTCCCAGACCCCCTACTCTAGCCCACTAGACCCCACTCCCTGTGACAAAGAAGGAGCTCAGAGACCCCTGTGCTATGCCCTCGCCTCCCTGCCTGTGCTGCACTTGGAACCCAATGGGGTTTCCCTGGCAGTTTGAATCTTGCTCCTAGGAAGGGTGTAATTTTAGGTGGAGGTTCCAAATAGTGCAATTAACCAGTCAGAAGGGGCAGCAGGTATCGGTGTAGGAGCCATTGAAATAATCATAGCAACGTTCTTCAGGGAAACCTTTATTAATATAGTGTGAATGAAAGGTCAGAATCTGATAGTGCCAGTGTCACACTAGCGGGCGCTGTGATTGTTTTAAATTTGTCATCCAAACCTAGCCACCATCTAGCACATGTTTCAAGCTGTTTTCTTACCATTGCTCATTATCAGAGAAGGGCAGAGAGTGTGAGTAATAAAGAAAAATAGAGACCTAGCGACTGAAGCAAACCTTTCATTGCTCCTTGCTTGGCTTTGTCAGTTATTTGGGTACCAAACTCACCCACCACCCACTGTGTCTCCTGGGCTCAATGGGGAGGAAGAGCTCCGCTGTCAGTGGGACTTGGGGAGCTTGGCACATTACTGTGAGCTGCTTGAAGATTTAGGTGAGAACTACCTAACCATGGAAACAAGGTCAAGGCTGCTGTAACTCATCTTGCATCTGTGGCTGTTGTAGCAATAGGGCAGAGTACTAAGCACAACATGACCACGGCTGGTTAACAGGAGGATCTCTGTGTGACAGGATCCGCAGGGTACAACCTGGAACTGTGGGACCACTGTGCTCCCTTAACTCTCCAGCCTTGGCTGTCTCTTACAATGCTGTGCTAGTGGCAAGCAGCAAAACCCCTCCTGGTTCTGTGATCACTCAGCCAACAAAATGCAGCAACACACCCAACTAAGTTGCATGAATGCTGTATAAGCCACTCATGAATTCAAGACCTTTTCTTGAACAGTACTAGCTCATTCATTAGTTCACCAGTCCATCAGAAGAAAATGGACATGCACCAGCTTTTGTAAAGTGAGCAGCTTTCCCAAGCACTTTGAACAAACTCACTAGTAAGTATAAAACATTAAAATAAGTTTACTAACTACAGAAAGATAGATTTTAAGTGATTATATGTGTTAGGCACAGAGGTCAAAGTTCGTTATAGAACAAATAAAAATAGAATCGCAGTCTAAATTTTAACTTGGACAGACTAAGCAAGATTTGGATCAAACAGCTTTTTTCACCCCACTTGATATTCCAGGCAATTTACAGTTTTTAATACACAGGCTGTATTCCGTCTCAGCCTGGGACCAATCTCCCCAGTTCAAAGTCTTTGTCTTCCAGACAATCTTTCAGGTGTTGAGCTGGGGGAAGAAAGAAGCCAAATGGTGATTTCATCGATCCTCATTTATATTTTTTCTCCAGGTGCTAAAAAGATCCTTGCCATGATGCTGGGGTTAGTTAGCTCCCAATATGACTACGGCTGGTCACAGAAGTGTCTCTTGTTGCAGGAAGCCAGGTTTGCTGTTCAAATTCTATATTTCACTAATTTCCAGATCTGGGAATGTCCAAAACCATGATTTGGTTTGACAAATCATGTCAAACCAATCTGATAGCTTACTTCGATAGGATAACGAGTCTTGTGGATAAGGGAGAAGCGGTGGATGTGGTATACCTAGACTTTAGTAAGGCATTTGATACGGTCTCGCATGATATTCTTATCGACAAACTAGGCAAATACAATTTAGATGGGGCTACTATAAGGTGGGTGCATAACTGGCTGGATAACCGTAGTCAGAGAGTTGTTATTAATGGTTCCCAATCCTGCTGGAAAGGCATAACGAGTGGGGTTCCGCAGGGGTCTGTTTTGGGACCGGCTCTGTTCAATATCTTCATTAACGACTTAGATATTGGCATAGAACGTACGCTTATTAAGTTTGTGGATGATACCAAACTGGGAGGGATTGCAACTGCTTTGGAGGACAGGGTCATAATTCAAAATGATCTGGACAAATTGGAGAAATGGTCTGAGTTAAACAGGATGAAGTTTAACAAAGACAAATGCAAAGTGCTCCACTTAGGAAGAAAAAATCAGTTTCACACATACAGAATGGGAAGAGACTGTCTAGGAAGGAATATGGCAGAAAGGGATCTAGGGGTTATAGTGGACCACAAGCTAAATATGAGTCAACAGTGTGATGCTGTTGCAAAAAAAGCAAACATGATTCTGGGATGTATTAACAGGTGTGTTGTGAGCAAGACACGAGAAGTCATTCTTCCGCTCTACTCTGCTCTGGTTAGGCCTCAGCTGGAGTATTGTGTCCAGTTCTGGGCACCGCATTTCAAGAAAGATGTGGAGAAATTGGAAAGGGTCCAGAGAAGAGCAACAAGAATGATTAAAGGTCTTGAGAACATGACCTATGAAGGAAGGCTGAAAGAATTGGGTTTGTTTAGTTTGGAAAAGAGAAGACTGAGAGGGGAAATGATAGCAGTTTTCAGGTATCTAAAAGGGTGTCATAAGGAGGAGGGAGAAAACTTGTTCACCTTAGCCTCTGAGGATAGAACAAGAAGCAATGGGCTTAAACTGCAGCAAGGGAGGTCTAGGTTGGACATTAGGAAAAAGTTCCTAACTGTCAGGGTGGTTAAACACTGGAATAAATTGCCTAGGGAGGTTGTGGAATCTCCATTTCTGGAGATATTTAAGAGTAGGTTAGATAAATGTCTATCAGGGATGGTCTAGACAGTGTTTGGTCCTGCCATGCGGGCAGGGGACTGGACTCGATGACCTCTCGAGGTCCCTTCCAGTCCTAGAATCTATGAATCTATGAAAAAGAGCATTTCTAATAGGGAGTTGTATTAATGGCACATAACGTGCACAGAAGTCCTATGGAGGTGGGGTGAGAATTAATAATATTTTGAGGGTCTTTTGGGAAAAGAGACTTTACTGACAAGGTTTGTCTCTGTTCTTTTTTCACCTTTTGGTATTATCTAGAAAAAACACTAATTATTTTTCTAATGTATTAATTAAGCCCTAAATATTATTTAATCAATCATAAACGTTAGTGTCACCTGGATTTTCCCTCTTCTAGCAAGAACTAACTGAATTTTGCAGCTTTCTGGAAAGTGAGGAGACAGTGAATTTGGGGAATTAAATCACTCTGTTTGTGGGTGGATGTTTTATACACATCTCAGTGCACAAAATAACATACTAAGGCAATGTCTACACTGCAGAATTATGTCAACCTAATATTTATTAAATCACTTGTGTGTGTGCACAAGTGCACATCCTCAGCCATGTGTGGCTACTGGAAGGTCCAGCTATGTGGGGGTTATTCTGCACTCTGTGGGGTCAGGATTCAGCTGGGAGAAGGGGCAGACTAGGGGAGTTTGTCTTTGATTTGCAGGGACTTTGTCAGCAGGAGGCTGTATGTCTCATGCTGTGGATGGCAGTGGGCTCTGAGCTGGGATTAGCACCAGCAGGGGGTCAGTGTAGGAGAGGTTGCCACTTGGTAAAAATGAAATTTCAAAACCTCTCCCTGTGCTGGAGGAAAAGTCTCTTATTTATGCCCTAAACTCCCCACCATGAAAACCTCCACCCCTGCCATGGCTAAGGCTGTGATTGTGTCACAGAGAAGCTTCTATGCCCTTTTACACAAATAGATGTGAAAATTATTTTTTTCCCTTGCTAGCTAGCCTAACCAACATTATAATAACAATAATAGTCATTCAGGTTGACCCAAGATGAATATTTTTTCCCAATTTTCTTGCTGCAACAAACCCAAAAAATAATTTTGGGTCAACCAAAATATTTCAGCAAATAAAATATTCATCCAAAAAACTTCCATTCCACTCTATATACCAGTCTTTGGAAGCAACCATTCTGGAGAAACTGAACATTAGCCTCTTCCATTCCTGAGGTCTAGCTGCTGAAGTGTTCTAAGCATGGACAATGGGCCTTTCACCTGTTGGCCACTGGTTACTACCTTGCTCAGGTAGTTACTGATTAAAGGCAATGTAGTATAGTGGCAGACCTACTTCTATCCCTCTGCCCAACTAGGGGTGTTTTTTTCACATTGCATGTAAAAATACAATAAATGCATCTTGTTGGTACCTAAACCTGGGATCAAGATGAAACATTGTGATTGTAAGTCAATGAGAAAATCTCTGCTGAGTTCTACAGAAGGAAGGTTTTCACATCAGATTCTAGCACGATAAAAGTTCTGAAGGTTCTAAGCAGCGGTGAGCTGAGCGGGCTCCATGCTTGCCGTGGTATGGCATCTGCAGAAGAGCAGGAGAGCAGAGTTGCAGCGGAAGTGGTGGAGGACGACGGTTAGCACCACGCAGATTTCCCAAGGAAGAACATATGTACCCGGGAACCCATGACAGAAAACATGGAGAAATTTGCTATCGAGGCAATAGAGGCAGAGCAGAGTTGCAGCGGTGGTTGGATGATGATGGTTAGCAGACCTACTGCACCGTCTGCTGCCAACAGCACCCAGGACACAACAGCGGCGGTGTCGGTGAGCTGAGCTGAGCAGGCTGCACGCTTGCTGTGGTATGGCATCTACACAGAAAAGAGGCACGAAACTATTGTCTGCCATTGCTTTCACGGAGGGAGGGGCGACTGATGACATATACCCAAAACCACCGGCGACAATGTTTTTGCCCCATCAGGCATTGGGAGCTTAACCCAGAATTCCAATGGGCAGTGGAGACTGCAGGAACTGTGGGATAGCTACCCACAGTGCACCGCTCCGTAAGTCGATGCTAGCCATGGTAGTGAGGACGCACTCTGCCAACTTAATGCTCTTAGTGTGGACATATGCAATTGACTGTATAAAATGGATTTCTAAAAATTGACTTCTATAAAATTGACCTAATTTTGTAGTGTAGAAAGTCAACAAAACAGGCTTGGTCGTGTGGACGGGTGCAGGGTTAAATCGACCTAACGCTGCTAAATTAAACCTAAACTCGGAGTGTAGACCAGGGCTATGTGGCTCATGAGAAGAGCGCTCATATCAAGACTTCAGATCAAGCTTTTGGTACCAAGCTATAGCCAGAGGGACTACAAAGCAGAAATGAATAGTAATTGAATAGTAATTGCCCGTAGTGCTCAAACTGATGTGCACAGACAAAGTGTGAAGGAATAGTTGTAAATGTTTTTGCTCCATGTGCAATGATGAACTAATTGACAACCTGAAAAATGTGGAATATGTGTCACTGTCGGTGCATTGAATCACAGATATATGAAATTGCTTCCTCTCTTGGATCGCAATTTCAAGGCTTATGAAGGCAGTTTGTGTCTGCAAACTAAACCTGTGGATTTTCTCAAACTTAAAGAAGAAACATCAGAACTTATTGCAGCTGAGATAATAAATGTTCTGAATAAGTATGGAAGCAGATAATACAAAGACAAACTTTGGTAGTTGATACAGACATGGAAGAGAACATTTGCACACCAAAGTAAAGATGAGCTTAAAAGGGGAAGTGATAGGCCTTGGCTGTCATGCTCACATTGTGCACCAGTATACTGAATTACAGGGGATACTATCCTGATAGACATTGAGAGCATTCTAATTAGCAGTTTTGGATATTTTCATATATTCACTGTTTGTTTGAAAAGACTGCAAAGTTTTTATGAGTATGTGGGACAAGAATTTTATAATATACTGGGATACATATCTCTTGGAAGATTATAACAACAAAATGTAATATGGCCTGAAAATTCTTAGCATGCATAGAGGACAATTTTCTGATTTATAAAGTTGAGGAAACAACCAGGGGGTTATCCATTTTGGATCTGGTTTTGACTAAGAGGGGTAAATTGGGAATGTGAGGGTGGTGGGGAACTTGGGAGAGAAGTAATCATGATCTGATAGAATTCAAGATCCTGTGGAAAGGAGAACATGAGAACAGCAAAACAAGAGCACTGGACTTCAGACAGTCGGATTTCAACCAACTCAGAGAAATAGTAAGCAAAGTCATCTGCAAATTTGATCAGTATGCTCTCTATTCCTACATCATGGTATTTAATGAAGATGTTAAACAACATCAGACCAAGAAGAGGAGGTTGGACTAGATTACTTTTGTGGTCCCTTCTAACCCTAAGGGTATGTCTACACTACAAGAGTAGTTCAATTTTACTTAAAGCGAATTTGAGGAACCGATATTACAAAGTCGAACGTGTGTATCCACACTAAGGACAGTAATTCGACTTTGTGAGTCCACACTAACGGGGCAAGCGTCAACATTGGAAGTGGTGCACTGTGGGTAGCTATCCCACAGTTCCCGCAGTCCCCGCTGCCCATTGGAATTCTGGGTCGAGTCCCCAATGCCTGCTGGGGCAAAAAATGTGTTGAGGGTGGTTTTGGGTAACTGTCGTCATTCAACCGTCACTCCCGCCCTCCCTCCGTGAAAGCGCCGGTGGGCAATCAGTTCGTGCACTTTTCTGGTGATTGACAGCGCGGACTCCACAGCACCATGAGCATGGAGCCCGCTGCAATCATCGCTCCAGTTATGGCCGTTGTCAACACCTCACGCCTTATCATCCACCTTTTTCAGAGGCAGATGCTGAGAAATCGGGTGAGGAGGCTATGGCAGCGTGGTGAGGACATTAAGTCTGAGAGGGGCACAGACCTCTCACAAAGCACGGGACCCCGCGCCGTGGACATCATGGTGACAATGGGTCATGTTGATGCTGTGGAACGGCGATTCTGGGCCCGGGAAACAAGCACGGACTGGTGGGACCGCATAGTACTGCAGGTCTGGGATGAATCCCAGTGGCTGCGAAACTTTTGGATGTGTAAGGGAACTTTCCTGGAATGTTGTGAGTTGCTGTCCCCTGCCCTGAAGCGCAAGGACACCCGGATGCGAGCAGCCCTGACTGTCCAGAAGCAAGTGGCCATAGCCCTCTGGAAGCTTGCAACGCCAGACAGCTACCGGTCAGTCGCGAATCAATTTGGAGTGGGCAAATCTACCATGGGGGTTGCTGTGATGCAAGTAGCCAACGCAATCATTGAACTACTGCTCTCAAAGGTAGTGACCCTGGGAAACGTGCAGGTGATCATAGATGGCTTCGCTGCGATGGGATTCCCAAACTGCGGTGGGGCTATAGATGGAACTCACATCCCTATCCTGGGACCGGACCACCAGGCCAGCCAGTACATTAACCAAAAGGGCTACTTTTCAATGGTGCTGCAAGCACTGGTGGACCATAGGGGACGTTTTACCAACATCAACGTCGGATGGCCAGGCAAGGTTCATGACGCTCGCGTTTTCAGGAACTCTGGTCTGTTTAGATGGCTGCAGGAAGGTATTTACTTCCCGGACCACAAAATAACTGTTGGGGATGTGGAGATGCCTATAGTCATCCTCGGGGACCCAGCCTACCCGCTAATGCCCTGGCTCATGAAGCCCTATACAGGTGCCCTGGACAGTGAAAAAGAACTCTTCAACTACTGGCTGAGCAAGTGCAGAATGGTGGTGGAGTGTGCTTTTGGATGTCTGAAGGGGAGATGGAGAAGCTTACTGACTCGCTCTGATCTCAGTGAAACCAATATCCCCATTGTTATTGCAGCTTGCTGTGTGCTCCACAATCTCTGTGAGAGCAAGGGGGAGACGTTTATGGTGGGGTGGGAGGTTGAGGCAAATCGCCTGGCTGCTGATTATGCCCAGCCAGACACCTGGGCAATTAGAAGAGCCCAGCGGGATGCGCTGTGCATCCGGGAAGCCTTGAAAGCTAGGTTCCAGAGTGACCAGGGTAACCTGTGACTATTAGGTTTGTTTAAACAGAAGCTGAACCTGCCCCCGTTTCTTTACCCAGTTAATGTTGACTATCCTCTCCAGTTACCAATCCCCTTCCCCCCTTCCAACACACCTTTAAAAATAAAATAAATGAAACTTTGTTCATTAACACCGTTTTCTTTATTAAGGATTTTGCGGTAAAGGGTTGAAACTGGGATGCAGACTGTGGTGGGGAGCGGGTGTAGTGATGGAAAGGACGCTTCTAAACTCGAGGAATGACAGGCTCCTGCTCCTAGAGCAGTCCACAGTGGTGGACTGGTTGTTTCAATGGAGCCTGCCACCCCTCCTTTTCGGGACTCTGTGTGTGGGGGCTATGTGACTTTGTGGCGGGGGAGGGCGGTTACAGATCCCCTGCTGTGTGGCTCTGTCATCCAGGCTAAGGACCGCTGCATAAGATCCGTAACCGCCCTCCCCCGCCACAAACTCACATAGCCCCCCCCCCCAGAACATGAAAAACACCTCCCAGACAGACCAGGGTGCCTAGTGACTGCAATGTGTGTGAGACCTTCTGCTGAACCTGCCCCCGTGTCTGTACCCTGGTAAAGGTGACTGTCCTCTCCAATTACCAACCCCCTTCCCCCCCTTCAAACACACTGTCCTCTAAAAGAACATGATGGAAACAGTAATTAACAGAAACGTATTTTTTATTAAGAACTACATAGTTAGGGGATGAAACTGGGACAGGGGTTTGGGTGAGGTGCATTTGGAGGGAAGGAAAGGACGTATCAAATCTTTGGGAATGAGAGCCTTCTGCTACTTGAGCAGTCTGCAGGGGTGGAGTGACTGTTTTCACGGCCCCTGCCGCCCCTCCTTCTTGGGACTTTGGGTGAGGGGGGGGATGGGACTTTGTGGCGGGGGAGGGCGGTTAGAGATAGAATGCAGAGGGGCTCTGTCCTCCTGCCTCCGGTCCTGCAGAACATCTACAAGGCGCCGGAGCATGTCCGTTTGCTCCCTCATTAGTCCAAGCTGGTCTTCCTGCCGCCACCTGTCCTCCCGTTCGCTGTGTGATCGCTGGTATTGCAACATGTTCTCCCTCCACTGGGTCTGCTGTGCCGCCTCGGCTCGGGAACAGACCATAAGTTCTGAGAACATCTCGTCCCGTGTCCTTTTCTTTCGCCGCCTGATCTGCGCCAGCCTCTGGGAGGGGGATGCCGGGGTAGCTCGGGAGACACTCGCAGCTGTGGGATGGGAAAAAGGGAGTGAATTCCTCACAAAGATAAATTTTTGCGAACAATGAATATAGTCTTTCTCTGTGAACAAGACCATGCACAGTACCTATCACATGTGCACTCAGTACAAGGTCGAATTTTCTGTCTTCACATTGAGTGCCTGGGGTCTTGCTGTACAGATCACACAAGCGGGGCTGGACAACGGAATTCGGCTAGCAGATGGCCATGGTAAGCTGTAGACTTTTGGCTGCTTAAAGCTTAATTTACAGCAGTGCCCTCCTTTCACGTTCCAAGCAATGCTCCTAGCGTTGGCCAGTTCCTGCTGCCAGCGATCCGGCCAGCATGAACTCTGCCCCTGTCCCACCTCCGTCGCGGCTGTCCCTGGGAAAGATCCCTGCATGCTGGCAGTGAACCGCTCAGCATGAACGGTTCGCCTCCCCACCCCCACCACGTGGCTGGGCTCGGGAAAGATCCCTGCATGCTGCCGGCGAACCGTTCAGCATGAACGTTTCACCTCCCCGCCCCCACCGCGTGGCTGTAAACCGCCGGTTACAGTTATTTAAAGGAACAAGCAATCAGTCCCCATACTAAAATTCCCCTAATTCAAACCAGGTCACCATGAGTGATATCACTCTGATGAGGATTACGGAGACAGAGAAAGACCGCATGCTGCGTGAATGCCAGCAAACACCAGGGCCGTATGCCGCCATGCTTCGCCAGGCAATGATACCGGAGTACCTGCTGCTAGCCTGGCGCGGAAAAGTTTCCTACCATGGAGGAGGCAATAAGGCCGCTCTCCCCAGGAACCTGATGCAAAGGCTTTCACATTACCTCCAGGAGAGCTTCATGGAGATGTCCCAGGAGGATTTCTGCTCTATCCCCAGACATGTTAACAGACTTTTCCAGTAGCTGCACTGGCAACGACTAAAAAGTAAAGCGCCTAGGGCAAACTAATCATTAAAAACCCATTGCTAAAATACCATGCCTATTCTATTCAAAATAAATGTTTAAAACACTTACCTACTGATCCTTCCCCTGATTCACGGTCCGGGTTACCGCCTTGGGAGGGTTGGTAGGGGATCTCCGTGAGGGTGATGAAGAGATCCTGGCCGTTGGGGAAATCAGCTTTGAAAGTGCTGTCGACTGCCTCGTCCTCCTCAGCTCCTTCCTCATCTTCCCCATCCGCGAACATCTCTGAGGAAGCGGCCGTCGACAATATCCCATCCTCAGAGTCCACGGACAGCGGTGGGGTAGTGGTGGCGGCCGCACCTAGAATGGAATGCAGTGCCTCGTAGAAACGGCATGTCTGGGGCTGGGATCTGGAGCGTCTGTTTGACTCTTTGGTCTTCTGGTACGCTTGTCTCAGCTCCTTGATTTTCACGCGGCACTGCATTGCATCCCGGCTGTATCCTCTCTCCGTCATGGCTTTTGAGATCTTGTCGTACATCTTCGCATTCCGTCTTTTCGATCGCAGCTCCGAAAGCACGGACTCATCACCCCACACAGCGATCAGATCCAAGACTTCCCGATCAGTCCATGCTGGGGCCCTCTTTCTATTCTGCGATTGCATGGTCACCTCTGCTGGAGAGCTCTGCATCGTTGCCAGTGCTGCTGAGCTTGCCACGATGTCCAAACAGGAAATGAGATTCAAACTGGCCAGACAGGAAAAGGAATTCAAATTTTCCTGGGGCTTTTCCTGTGTGGCTGGTCAGAGCATCTGAGCTCGGACTGCTGTCCAGAGCGTCAACAGAGTGGTGCACTGTGGGATAGCTCCCGGAGCTATTAGCGTCGAATTCCGTCCACACTAACCCTAATTCGACATGGCCATGTCGAATTTAGCGCTACTCCCCTCGTCGGGGAGGAGTACAGAAATCGATTTAAAGAGACCTCTATGTCGAAATAAATAGCTTCGTTGTGTGGACGGGTGCAGGATTAATTCGAGTTAATGCTGCTAAATTCGACATAACCTCCTAGTGTAGACCAGGCCTAAGATTCTATCATTCTATGACCACCTCTGCTCACATTTTCCTATATCTTTCTAGAAAACGCAAGAGACCTTCATCAGTAATCCAATTACTAGATTGTTAAGGGAAGGCTTCTTTGCAGAGGAGCATTGGGGAAAAAAATCAAACCATGAGCCTGGAGTTGATGAAAAGGCTGCTGTGACTGGCATTGGCAAGGCAGTTGCTTGGACTGCAATTACTGCAACACGAAAGCCGGTGTTGCACATCCTTGTGATTTGCTGGGGATGTCTGCACACAGAGACCCTGATAGTGCAATATCTGTAGGTCTTGTAGGAAATGGAGTTACTCTCCTTTCACCTTCCTTAATTGTCATTGATGAAAAATGGAGCAGTTAGAAGAAAAGTCCCAGAGAGTGGCAATGTAGCTAATCTGGCCAAGGCCTGTTAGTATATAGGCCTGTTTGTTAGCCTGAGATACAGGTTTGGGTTTTGATTTTTGATACTCTTATATCCTTACTAATATGTGTGAAAAAAGAACAAAGACACTGTATGTTGCTTCTGCCCAGCCAGATGGGTTTGTTAGTATAGTGGGAAAGTTAAGGGATAGAGCTACAGTGTTACTAGGTATGGTGGGAGTGTAATATGCGATCATACAGTGGAAGGCTGCCTGGCTCCTCTCTCAAGCCAAAGTCAATCAACCAGTTGGGAGGGGCAAGGACGGGGATGGGGGGAGGAATAAGACACACTAAAAGCCAAAGAAAAGCCTTGCCTTGACCAGTACACAACCTCACTTCTTACCCCTCCCATGGGGTACAAAAGAGGTGACACCGAGCCTCCAGACTAGTGACCCTCCAAAAAGGGAATATGACCATAAATTGCAAGGGGTATGACCAGGGGTGTGCTCTGCATGAATGTTTGGGCCTGATCAGGAAGAGGAAGGGGGAACAGGGACATGGATAAAGGCTTTGTGGTTTCAGAGCTGGGAACAGAACACTGGGAAAGAGACTCTGCTGGCATGTGGAGTTATGGATATTCTTGCTTGAAACTAACCCAATAAACATCACATTGCCTGCACTTCCAACTGCTGGTCTCCTGATCTGCCTGCATGACAAGAACCAGGGGAGGGGGTGAAAGGAAAGGTGCCTAGCAGACACCTGCTGAGTAAAGAGGAGATTCAGGATCCAGCACCCAGTGGTGCCTGGTTGAATGTGTCTCCTCTCCCCACAGCTTGGTGATCTTTTGAGGAAATGGAGAAGACTGCCTTTGCCTAGCTGAACATTGCTTGCAAAAGAAACAGGTCTTTTTGGTGACAAGTGTTGAAAGGAGGCACTAGACAAATGTGGAGACAAGGAAAATGTCCCCTAATTGAACTTGCATATGTGGATGCTGAAGCTACAACACAGAGTTCTAAACACTGTATGACCATGTCTGCTGTTAGAAGAGTCTGTACCAAAGCCTTTTTCCACCAGCAGGGGCCTCTCTGTGCACAGAACTCCTGGTAGCTTGATGTCTGCAGGCAATGGAGAACTCTGTTTTGGAAACTCTTTGTCTCTTTTGTGGTGAACATCTGCAGTGGCTGTTAAAAGGCCTCTAGATAGTGGTCGTTGGGAAGAGCTGGCTGAAGAGCCTTCCAACTAACCAGGAGAGCCTGGCTTGGCCTGCCAGTTCCTGCCTGAACCTAGTGTGTTTATTGCCTCCTTTTTTGTATCTCTTTTCATACAAAGAAAAGACCTGTCAGCACAACGTTTCTAAGTGCTTGTTCAAGTCAGAGAGAGCCTTCCTTGCGTCTAAATCTTGGTGCCATGGAGTATGCCTCACCACTGTGGTGCCTCCTGCTGCTGGTCCTGGGAATTAGCTCTGGTTTGCCGCTGCTCCTTCATCTAGTGGCATCTGGCCACCATCTGTTCTATCATTAGGACCCATGTCATTCTCAGGACTCCAGTGTCCTCTTATAGACACAGCCCTCTGGCTGTGCCCCACTCAGTTCTCTCCCCCCCCCTTCCAGGGGGGCAGCTGTCCACCCAGCCACTTGCCTCAGTCCAGGGTCTAGTCACCTGTGTCAGTGGCAACTGAGGCAAAAGGGAGGTGGCGTCAGTCACGCAGTGCATCGCCTCCAACCCCTGCTATTTGTTTCCCTGGACCACTTCCCTTTGAATCAGGGCCTCAGTCTGGCAGTAGTCAGCCAGGAGCTCACTCATGCTCCCCTTACCCAACCAGCACTACTCTGATCGGAGTGACAGACTCTTGCTCTGCTGAGCAGCCCTTTATACATGGGCTGCTCCAGCAAGCCTTCTCCTGATTGGCTCTCCCAATAAGCTCTTTCCTGATTGGCTGGGTTCTGTGCAGCCTCTGCAAGGCTGCCTTAACCTTTCTCCTGCTTGTGTGGGGCAGCCACCCCACCACACTTGGAAAGTGGCAAATGAGAAGTCTAGAGCTGAAGGAAAGGTTACCATGACTCAGAATTGAGCCAAGGTTGCTGCGAGTGAAACACAGATCACTAACCACTATATGATCACAGCGGCTGGTGGGAGAAGCACATGTTAGAAGCCCTCTGTCAACGGAGTTGTGGCTTTCTGTGCACAGAGAGCCACACACCTCAAGGTCTGCAAGTCTTGAGTACATCTGTACTTTGGAATTTGCAGGGGTTGTTCTGGATCCTCAAATGGAACAGTTGCAAACACTTTTTTGAGGCAGGCACCATGGCTTAGCTGGCTAAAGCACCTGTTTAGTAAACAGGAGATCCTGGGTTCAACTCCCAGTGGTGCCTTGTTATCTGGCTTTTGTCTCCTCTGCTCACATTTTCCTGTGTCTTTCTAGGAAACAGAAGAGACCTCCCTTGGTAATCCAAGTAATTGCTTGCTAAGGAAAAGGCTTCTTTGGAGAGAAGCATTGGAAAGAATTAAATCACAAGCCTGGAGTTGATTAAAAGGCTGCTGCTGTGATTGGCATTGGCAAGGCGGTTGCTTCGACTGCAATTGCTGCAACACGAGAGCCTGTGCCACATGTCCTTGTGATTCACTGGGGATGTCTATACACAGATGTCGTGTCACCTTCCTTTTGATTGTCATTGATGAAAAATGGAGCAGTTAGGAGAAAAGTCCCAGAGAGTGGCACCGTGGCTAAGCTGGCCAAGGCACCTGCCAGGTAAAGTGGAGGTTAGGGATGCAGCGCCCAGTGGTGCCTTGCCAAATGTGTCTGCTCTTCCCACCTTTTGGTCAATCTTTTGAGGAAACAGAGAAGACTGCCTTTGCCTTGCAATGCAAATGCTTGCAAAACAAAAGGGGCGTTTTTTCTGACAAGTGTCAGAAGGAGGCACCTAAGAAGTGTGGAGACAAGGAAAAGGTCACCGTAACTCAGCTTGTATCCATGGCTCTTGAGGCCACAACACAGGCACTGTACAACCACAGCTGCTGACAGAAGGGTCTTTTCCAAAGGTATTTTCCATTAGCAGGGTCCTCTCTGTGTGCAGAATTCCTGATAGTTTGATGTCTGCAGGCACTGGAGATCACTATTTTGGCATCTCTTTCTCTCTGTCCCAGTGAACATCCGACGTGATTGTTGAAAGTCTGTGATGGGATCTACAGGATGCAAACTGAACAGCGGGACCCTGAGCCCTGTGTCCCACTGCCTGGACTCCCTCTCACCCTGCGATGCTGTGACAAGCTGCGAATCTCTGGCAGATATTGCACTTACACAGACATCCACAGGTAGGGACACATCCAACTGAGTTACATGAATGCTTCTGCCAGCCACTCATAAAACTAATGATAGAGAGCCTCCTGCCAATTCCCCCCAGCTCTGCAGCCTTGCACCCCTGGATTATACCGTTTTGTCCTAGTCAGAAGCCTGATCATTGTGAGTTTATTACCCAGTCCACCACTCTCTCATTGTGAACAATACATGTACCAGCCTTCTAACTGAGCTGAGATGTCCCGAGGACTTCAAGCAAATTACGATATTTTAAGTAAAGTATAAAATAGATTTATTAACTACAGAAAGATGGATTTTAAGGATTATAAATGGTAGGCATAAAAGATCAAAGTAAGTTACCAAATAAATTAAAGATAAATGCACAATCTAAACTTTACACCTTATTACACTAGGCAGTATTTAGGTCAAGTAATTTTCTCATCCTACTGGATGTTACCCTCCTTAATACATAGAATTCCCTCTGAAACCTGGAACACTGTCCTCAGATGACCTTCATTTTCTCGGGATTCCTGCTGCTTCCAGCGTAGGTGTGGGAGGAGAAAGGCAAAAACATGATGCCACAGTCTCCTATTTTATATTCTTAGTTCAAGTATCTGGAAGACACTTGCCCAGACATGTCCGGGTGGACGCCGCTGAGTCACTAGGTTGGGGAATCCTCCTGCTGTGGTCTCGTGCAACTGAGTCATAGGCCTGGTCTACACTATGAGTTTAATTCGAATTTAACCCTGCACCCGTCCACACAACGAAGCCCTTTATTTTGATATAAAGGGCTCTTAATATCAATATCTGTACTCCTCCCCGACGAGGGGAGTAGCGCTGAAATCGGTATTGCCATTTCGAATTAGGGTTAGTGTGGCCGCAATTCAAAGGTATTGGCCTCCGGGAGCTATCCCACAGTGCATCATTGTGACCGCTCTGGACAGCAACCTGAACTCGGATGCACTGGCCAGGTAGACAGGAAAAGGCCTGCGAACTTTTGAATTTCATTTCTTGTTTGCCCAGCGTGGAGAGCAAAGGTGACCACGCAGAGCTCATCAGCACAGGTAACCATGCAATCTGAGAATCAAAAAAGAGCACCAGCATGGACATATGGGAGGTACTGGATCTGATCACTATATGGGGAGAAGATTCAGTGCTAGCAGAACTATGTTCCAAAAGATGAAATGCCAAAACTTCTGAAAAAATCTCCAAGGACATGATGGAGAGAGGCCACAACAGGGACTCATATCAGTGCCGCGTGAAAGTTAAGGAGCTCAGACAAGCCTGTCAAAAAACCAAGGAGGCAAACGGTCGCTCCGGGTCAGAGCCGCAGACATGCCGCTTCTACGCTGAGCTGCATGCAATTCTAGGGGGGGCCGCCACCACTACCCCACCTCTGACCGCGGATTCTAAGGCGGGGGTAATCTCAGCCACACCTGAGGATTCTGCGGATGGGGAAGAAGAGGAGGAGGAGGATGAGCTTGCGGAGAGCACACAGCACTCCGTTCTCCCCAACAGCCAGGATCTTTTTCTCAGCCTGAGTGAAGTACCCTCCCAACCCTCCCAAGGCAGTATCCAAGACCATGACCCCATGGACGGGACCTCAGGTGAGTTTACCTTTTAAAATATAAAACATGGTTTAAAAGCAAGCATTTTTTCATGATTAATTTGCCCTGAGGACTTGGGATACATTCGCGGCCAGTACAGCTACTGGAAAAGTCTGTTAATGTGTCTGGGGATGGAGCAGAAATCCTCCAGGGACATCTCCATGAAGCTCTCCTGGAGGTACTCCAAAAGCCTTTGCAGAAGGTCTCTAGGCAGTGCAGCCTTATTCCATCCTCCATGGTAGGACACTTGACCACGCCATGCTAGTAGCAAGTAATCTGGTATCATTGCATGACAAAGCCTGACAGCGTATGGTCCCGGTGTTTGCTGGCATTCAAGCAACATCCGTTCTTTATCTCGCTGTGTAATCCTCAGGAGAGTGATATCACTCATGGTAACCTGATTGAAATATGGGAATTTAATTAAGGGGACAGAGGTGGCCATTCCTACTGGGCTGTTTGCCTGTGGCTGAAAATAAATCCTTCCCTGTAGTTAGCCAAGCCGGGGGGGGGGGGGAGTAATTGGTGCTGAGCTTTTCACGTTTGGCTAGCAGGGATCTTCCCTGATACCAGCCACGTGGTGGGGGGAGGGGTAAAGCGATCATCCCAGATAATTGATGGGGGGGGCTTAGTTTGGTTTCTGCAGGGATCTTCCTTGATACCAGCCACACAATCGACCCGCAATGAAAGAGCTCATCTGAATGAGTGGAAGGACACGGTATCAAAGTACAGGAAAGATGCCAGTGCACGTGAGGACAGGAGGGACCAACATGAGGACATGAGAGGTGGCGGCAGGAAGATCAGAGGAGGCAGGATGCAATGCTGGGGCTGCTGCGTGAGCAAACAGACATGCTCTGGCGTCTGGTGGAGTTCAGGAATGGCAGCAGAATCACAGAGTGCCGCTACAGCCCTATATAACCCCCCCCCCCCCATGTTCCATAGCCTCCTCACCCAGACGTGTAAGAACGCGGGGGGGGGGAGGCTCCGTGCACCCTCCCATTCCACCCCAGTGGACAGCCCAAGCAAAAGGCTGTCATTACTTTAACCTTTTTTTAGTGGCCTTTTCCTTCCCTCCGATCCTCCTCCCAAACCCCACCCAGGCTACCTTGTCAGTTCTCTCCCTCTTTTTATAATCAGTTAATAAAGAATAAATGCTTTTTAAATGATAGTGACTTTATTTCCTTTGAAAGCAAGCTGTGATCGACGGGGGAGGGTGGGTTCCTTACAGAGAATGAGTCAATAAAGGGGGCGGGTTTTCATCAAGGAGAAACAAACAGAACTTTCACACGGTAGCTTGGCCAGTCATGAAACTGGTTTTCAAAGCTTCTCTGATGCGCAGCGCTTCCTGGTGTGCTCTTCTAATCGCCCTGGTGTCTGGCTGCACGTAATCAGCAGCCAGACAATTTGCCTCAACCTCCCACCCCGCCATAAATGTCTCCCCCTTACTCTCACAGATATTGTGGAGCGCACAGCAAGCAGTAATAACAATGGGAATATTGGTTTGGCTGAGGTCTGAGCGAGTCAGTAAAGTGCACCAGTGACCTTTTAAACGTCCAAATGCACATTCTACCACCATTCTGCACTTGCTCAGCCTGTAGTTGAACAGCTCCTGACTCCTGTCCAGGCTGCCTGTGTATGGCTTCATGAGCCATGGCATTAAGGGGTAGGCTGGGTCCCCAAGGATAACTATAGGCATCTCAACATCCCCAACGGTTATTTTCTGGTCCGGGAAGTAAGTCCCTTGCTGCAGCCGTTTAAACAGAGTAGTGTTCCTGAAGACGCGAGCGTCATGAACCCTTCCCGGCCAGCCCACATTGACATTGGTGAAAGGTCCCTTGTGATTCACCAGTGCTTGCAGCACCATTGCAAATTACCCCTTGCGGTTTATGTACTGGGTACCCTGGTGCTCCGGTGCCAAGATAGGGATATGGGTTCCATCTATCGCCCCACCACAGTTAGGGAATCCCATTGCAGCAAAGCCATCCACTATGACCTGCACATTTCCCAGAGTCACTACCTTTGGTAGCAGCTGCTCAGTGATTGCTTTGACTACTTGCATCACAGCACCCCCACAGTAGATTTGCCCACTCCAAATTGATTCCCGACTGACCGGTAGCTCTCTGGCGTTGCAAGCTTCCACAGGGCTATAGCCACTCGCTTCTCAACTGTGAGGGCTGCTCTCATCTGGGTATTCTGGTGCCTCAGGGCAGGGGAAAGCAAGTCACAAAGTTCCATGAAAGTGCCCTTACGCATGCGAAAGTTTCGCAGCCACTGGGAATCGTCCCACACCTGCAACACTATGCGGTCCCACCAGTCTGTGCTTGTTTCCCAGGCCCAGAATCGTCATTCCACGGCTAGAACCTGCCCCATTAACAACATGATCTCCAAAGCGCCGGGGCCCGTGGTTTGAGAGAATTCTGTGTCCATGTCCTCCTCACTCTTTTTGCCGCGCTGCCGTCGCTGCCGTTGCTGCCTCCTCCTCATCTGGTTTTTCTGGTCCTGGTTCAGCATAAACTGCACGAGAATGTGTGAGGTGTTTACAATGTTCATGACTGCTGTCTTGAGCTGAGCGGGCTCCGTGCTTGCCGTGGTATGGCGTCTGCAGTGTTCACCCAGGAAAAAAGGCGCGAAACGGTTGTCTGCCGTTGCTTTCATGGAGGGAGGGGTGAGGCTGTACCCAGAACCACCTGCAACAATGTTTTTTGCCCCATCAGGCACTGGGATCTCAACCCGGAATGCCAATGGGCGGGGGAGACTGCGGGAACTATGGGATAGCTATGGGATAACTACCCACAGTGCAACGCTCCGGAAATTGACGCTAGCTCCGGTACATGGATGCACACCGCCGAATTAATGTGCGTAGTGTGGCCGCATAAATTCGACTTTATACAATCTGTTTCCAAAATTTGAATTCTGTAAATTCGGATTAATCCCGTAATGTAGCCATACCTATAGACTTGAGCAGTCCCCGTAGTGTGGTGTTTGGGCATCTGTCATTGAATTGCAAATCCCTTAATTACAACTCCTCTGCTGACTCATGGTTGTTGAACACCCTCCTGGGCAGGGGTCCTTTGTATGTCACAAGCAAACTTATAGCATATTTCAGTAACAGCCATACAGCAAAATGCATAACTTCATACACCCTAATGCTATACATATTTGGACAGAAGGATGGATTTCAGCAGATCATGACTTTTCTATGGAATGCTTTGTATGAAATATCAAAACCATATATGAATGATGAATATGTGAGCTACAGGGGGCTATTTTGAGGTACATCATGTCACAAAAGCCTCTAGAGACTGGCCTTTGGGAAGAGCTGGCTGAAGTGCCTTCCTAGTAACAGAGAGATCCTGGCTTGGCCTGCCAGTTTGTCCTTGCGAATGAAACTTGTCTGTGAGGTCCCTTTTTTGTATTTCTTTCTCATAAACAGAAAAGAAGTTCTTGGCCAATCCTTGAAAGTGCTTGTTCATGACACAGAGAGCCTCTGCACTGGGGCAGGGGGTAGGGGTGCAGGAGGAGGTCAGGGGGTTGGTGCTTACCTTGGGTGGCGCGGCTCCCAAAGTGACCAGCACACACTCCCCTCCGGCAGTGGCTCCTAGGCAGTGGGATCCAGAGGCAGGCACCTGCGGAGTTTGCACTCGGGGCCACAGGGATATGCCGGCCACTTCCAGGAGCAGCATGGCATGGAGGGAGGGGGCAGAGTGGGCAGGGATCCACCTTAGCGCTTCTGGCACATCTCCGTGTGTCTCTTGTGAGGCATCGGGTCTCCGTAGGATGCCTGGGGTGGGGGCAGTGCCAGAGGGGGCTCAGGCCACCCCTTTGCCTTCTCTCTCCGGGGTCCTGGCTCATCTTGCTGGCCAACAGGGATTTTAGGGTGCAGCAGCGCAGGGAGTGGGAAGAGCGAACCACAGTGGCTGCCTCCCCGATGTGGGAAAATGGCTTGACCTGCTGGCCCCACGGACTAAGTCACCAGGTCTCCAGCTTGCCCCATTCCACCCAACGGGTTGATCTTTTGGCCAGAATATTTGCAGTTGGGATTTCCCCCCAACAGTACCCTACAGGGGTTCAGGGTCATCTCCAGCACAGGCCACACAGGAAGGCTTAATACTTGAGCTGCAGCACATGCTGGGTAGGCTTAAGGCTGGGCTCCCCATGTTCAGGAAAGAAGAGAAAGACTTGGCCCCTGGAGGAGCAGGCTGGGGCTTCCTGGATCCAATTTGCTCACAGCCAGCACCCCACCCCCACTCCCAAGTTGTCAATGGCGCCCCCAGGTCGACCAGAAAGGAGCAGCACCAAGTCCACATATGGCTTTCAGGCAACTCCCAAACCTACCACATCACACTATCTCAGCCAGAAAGGTGCCCACGCAGCCTCACCATTGCTTCTTTTCCTTCCACCCAGAACCCCGCTTCTCCTGGGCTGCAAGTAGCCATCCCAGGGATGCCAACAGGCATGCACAGGGGTCTATCTCCTAGAAGCCAACCGCACCTCCATGGGTTCGGCCCTCGGAAAGGCAGACAGGGGCTTCCTGGATCCCAGTTACTCACAGCCAGCCCACCCCTGCCTCTAAAGCCATCAATCATGCCCCCAGGTTGGCCACAGAGGAGCAGCCTGTGACAAAGTGGGACAGTTCTTAATGTTTCCTCTGAATACTGTGTGGGTGCCTCAGTTTCTCCTATGCATTTCTTAAGTCTCCAGTGTGCATAAATGGCTGACAATCTGTCTCCTAGCAACAAATGGCCAGGGCCCTTCCCCCCTTGCCAGGGGATAACTAAAGGTGAATAAAGAGATCAGGTGACCTCCTGGCCCGGGAAAGAGACAAAGGCCAGAAATGAGGGGCTGGAGAGGGTTACAATTGGGAGCTGGTTGGGGACAGGAAGTGAGGGCAGACGGGGTTGTCTGGCTCGCTGAGCCCCAGAGTGGACCCAGCTGAGGGATCCCGTTCTCTGGACCTACAAGCTCTGTTTTAGACCGTGTTCCTGTCATCTAATAAACCTCTGTTTTACTGGCTGGCTGAGAGTCACGTCTGACTCCGAAGTTGGGGGTGCATGCAGGACCCTCTGGCTTCCCCAGGACCCCACCTGGGCGGATTCAGTGTGGGAAGCGCATGGAGGGGCATATGCTGAATGCTCCAAGGTCCGACCCAGGAGGTGAAGCTGTGTGAGCTTCTTGCCCTGAAGACAGTCTGCTCCATAGGAGGCGCCCCAAAGTCCTGACTGGCTTTGTGGGGAGAAGTTCCAGAGCATTGCCCGGGGACTCTGAGACACAGCCATTCTCCACTTGGACTCAACTTTGCTTGTTTTCCTTCCACCCCAAACCCACCGTCTTCTCCTGGACTCCAAGTAGCCATCCCTGGGATGCCAAGAGGCAGGCACAGGATTCTACCTCAGCAGCCAACTCTACCTCCCCAGACTTTGGCAGAATAAATGGTGGCGCTCTACTATCTCCATTTTGTTGCACAGCTTCTTCCCTGCCTTTCTCAGCTTGACTTTCCTCTATTGCCCCATTCCTGTCTTACTTCCTCCTTTTGCAAGTCATGCAAAGGAGGCCAGCAGGAAGTAACGGCCTCTATAGGCCAACCTCCAAGGGCAGGGGAGGCCCAGCCACAAGCCTCCAAAAGGGACACGCCTAACTGCTCTAGGTTCTCCAGACTGATGCCAAGGTGCTTTCTCCACTGATGTCACCACCCTCTGTCATGCAGGGGTTGGAGTTATCCCAGGGATAGGCCAATAGGAGAAGGAGAAGCACCTTCCTGGACAGCAAGGCGATCTGGGAAAATGAAGCCAGCATATTTCTGCCTGGTTTTGAACCAGGGACCTTTTGTGTGTTAGGCAAGTGTGATAACCACTACACTACAGAAACTCTGTTCTAGGTTTCTACCCCCCCCTTCAAATTCCATCCACTTGGTGGGCGTTCGCCCTGGCATACACCAATAGGCGAACCTGGAGAAAGTGGTGGCAGCCCTTCGATAAGTCAGCTGGTAGAGCAGAGGACTGGAGCCGGTGCTCAGGAAGTCATCCTTACATTGCCCTTCTGAATCTTGCTTAAAGGAGAGCTTCTTTTTCTTCCCCTTGCTGAGAAAGAGCAAGAGAAGAATGAAAGGTCAGGTAGGCCAACTCCGTACAGAAGCCCATGCTGTCTTTTCCTGCTGCATAGGCCAAAATGAGGGACTCAGGGCAGTTAAAGGAACTGCTGTACTTTCAGAAAACAGCCCACCCCCGCACAAAGGGGGATAGAAGAGCATGCCAAAGCCTGGGATTGAACCAGGGACCTTTAAGAGCCTCAGTCTAGCCCTTGCCTAACTGAACTATTTAAACAGCTATTAGGTTGCTTTTTGGTCTACTGCTTTTCTGTCTGGGATGTTTTTGTCAGCTGTGGCACAGAAAAAGGACATCATCGCGAGCGGCTCATGAAGGCAAGATTAACTTTTGCCTTCCTTGCTCAGCTTTACTCACTTCCTCACCCTATTCCTGCCTTAGTTCCTGGGTTACCTGAAGGCAACAGGGGCCCAGTGATACGAGGAGGAAGTTGGGCAGCTAGACCCTGGTGGCAAAAGTCCTGCCGCCACTTGCCACTCCACTGTCTTCTTCCAACTTCACATATTGACCGCCAGGGACTTGGTGTCCAGCAGCACAATGGAAGGCACTGGACAGAGCCACCCTCACATTGAAGCTCTGGCTCATTAAACAATATCTTCAATCGATGATGGCCAATGAGAGACCAACATCGCTTGATATTTTAGCACTTGAAAATTCCATTGGACAATCTTGGATCTCCCTAATGCTGCGCTTCAGTTCATGAGGGCAAAGGCGAGAAAAGCGACCTTTGAACTAAAGCGCTAGGGTTAACATTTCTAACACTATCTCTTACTGTAACACTATTTAATACTGGTCCACCCTGTGTTGGTGACAGTTTGATTTCTAGATATTAGTACATTTCAGTTACTGTTAAAATTAAAAAGTTTCTATATGCTTAGAGGAAATGAATTTGTTTTATTTGCTTATATATGGCATGAATAAATACAGGTTTACAGATCCTAGCATGCAAATTTATCACCTTATATGACAGAGAAAATCATGCATCCAAATTGTGTATCAAAATCATGAAATGAGCTACAAATGCAATGAAAAATAAGACATTCAAAAGTTTAACGTATGGGGGGCAGGCACTGAAGACACGTCTTGCCTGGGGTGCCATTTGGTCTAGGGCAGACCCTGTCAGGGAGAACAGGAGTTAGTTTCACATGCCTATTTTCAGGCAACCTGCTCTGTGGAAGGGATTCCGGTAGCCCAGACTTAGGGCTGGAACAGGTCCCTGATTTAGGGTGGTGGCTGCATAGTTTACAGCACTCTGATTTATCAGACAATCTGTCTCTCCCCAAGCCTCGTATCTGTGTCCCCACAATGCTCCTGCACTGCCTCTTCTCCTTTCACATTCAATAGCAAGGAGCAGCATCAAGGGTTAGGGATGAGCCATAGGGCACTACATGGGTGGCAGAGGCTTCAGGAGCCCAGAGTGTTTGCCTGTCTGGGGCATTTTGGCTGAGACCTCAGGGACACATTGTGAGGCAGAATCCCAGGCATCTATATGAAAGGAGAATAAGGACGCAAGAATGGCCATACTGGGTCAGACTGGGTCCATCTAGCCCAGTATCCTGTCTTCCCATAGTGGCCAAAGCCAGATGCTTCAGAACGAATGAACAGGTAATCATCAAGTGATCTATCCCCTGTCACCCATTCCTAGCTCCTGGCAAACAGAGACTAGGGACACCATCCCTATCCATCCTGGCTCATAGCATATCCTCCATGAATTGATTTAGCTCTTTTTTTGAACCCTGTTATAGTCTTGGCCTTCACAACATCCTCTGGCAAGGAGTTCCGCAGGCTGACTGTGTGTTGTGTGAAAAAATACTTCCTTTTGTTTGTTTTAAACCTGATGACTATTTATTTCATTTGGTGACCCCTAGTTCTTGTGTTATGAGACAGAATAAGTAGCACTTCCTTATTTACTTTCTCCACACCAGTCATGATTTTCTAGACCTCAATCATATCCCCCCTTAGTCATCTTTTTTCCAAGCTGAAAAGTCCCAGTCTTATTATTCTCTCCTCATATGGCAGACACTCCATACCCCTTTTCTGAACCTTTTCCAATTCCAATACATCTTTTTTAAGATGGGGCAACCATATCTGCATGCAGTATTCAAGATGTGGGCGTACCATGGATTTATATAGTGGCAATAATATTTTATCTCTTATTATCTATCCCTTTCTTAATGATTCCCAACATTCTGTTTGCTTTTTTGACTGCCACTGCACATTGAGTGGATGTTTTCAGAGAACTATCCACAGTGACTCCAAGATCTCTCTCTTGAGTTGCAACAGCTATTTTACATCCCATCATTTTATATGTATAGTTGGGATTATGTTTTCCAATGTGCATCACTTTGCATTTATCAACATTGAATTTAAACTACCATTTTGTTGCTCTTTCACCCAGTTTTCTGAAATCTCTTTTTAACCCCTCACAGTCTGCTTTGGACTTAACTATCCTCAGTAGTTTTGGATCATCTGCAAATTTTGTCACCTCACATTTTAGCAGATTGTTTATGAATATGTTGAATAGTACTGGTCCCAGTACAGACAGCACTATTTACCTGTTTCCATCCTGAAAACTGACCATTTATTCCTACCCTTTGTTTCCTATCTTTTAACCAGTTATTGATCTATGTGATGACCTTCCAGAAGTGAAAGTAAGCCGGTATGTTCCAGTATGGCGTACCAGCAAGAGCCGGTATGCTGTGCCAGACCGGACCGGCTTCCCCAGGCTGGTGATTTAAAGAGCCCAGCGCTCCCTGCAGTGGCCAGAGCCCCAGGCCCTTTAAATCGCCTCCCAAGCCCAACCTCCGGAGCCCTGGGGAGCAAATCACTCCCATGGAATGCTGCTCTCTCCCGCATTATGAACACAGAGCAGGGGCAGCGGAAGCTTCCTTACAGTGGGGGGGCCACCGTTGTCTGAACTGTGGTGCTCCCATGACACTCCTTCCCCAAGGACCCACACTCACACCACCTCTCCCCCCGAGGCCACACCCACAGAACACCTCTTCCCCCCAAGACTGCACCCTTTCCACCCCTCCATCATTTGTCCTAACAGCTGGTAAAGAGTGGTGGGGGCATGGCCCTCTAAACTCCCGGTTCCACCACCCCTGACACACAGCTAAGCAGGCAGCAGTGTGTGTGTGTGTGTGCGTGTGTATGTGACAGAGACTTCTGTGCTGTGCTGAGCCAGCGAGAGAAGCGGGGGCTGATGTCGGGGCTGTCCCCCTCCCCCTGCCTCAGGACTGGTTGCTTCCCACAGCTGTCTGAACTTAGAGACAGTGTGCCAACACACTCAATCTTCCCCAACGCACACACTCCCCCAACACACACACTGTCTCTCCCCACACACAAACAGTCTCTACCCCGCCATGCACATTGCAGTTGAAAAGCAGCTGGCAATGTAGTAGGATGCCCATGGAACAATGGGATAGAGAAACCTGCATCATGTGATGCTGTACCGGCCCATGAGGCATTGCAAACCCTTCCGAACACCCTGTGGCCAGTTGCATAGATACCCACAGTGCACTGCTCTCTGTGGCAATGCAAGAGCTACTAGCGTGGATGCACTCTGGTGACACAAAGGGCATAGTGTGGACATGCAACAGCTGTTTAATTAAAACACTTTAACTAAAGTGGCATAACCCTGGGGTGTAGACATATCCTGAGAGTGAGACAAGACCCAGCTCCCTTGAAACTAAAGAGCCACAACTTCCTCCATAGTTGGCAGGGTTCAAACCTGCACAGGGAGACCCCAATGGATTTTTTAATTTATCGCCTTAACCACTCAGCCACAACTACTTGCTTTTTACATGTCTCTCACTACACTCTAGTTCTGTTCTCACTGAGTGATCAATTCCAATTGTTTCCTCAGACCAAAACATACTCACTGCTGTACCATTGTGTAAGTGTGTCCATGGCTGAACAGCAAGAATTCCTGCTAATTTCCCTTCTGGCTGGAGCATGATGAGAGTGTGTTTGTGGTTAATGACGTTGCTGTAGATTGTTGTCCATTTCCTGCCTTGTTAATTCAGACAGTCCCTTTCCCGTCATATCCCCAGTACGTCAGTGATTGCGATAGCAGGGGGCAGGTTTTCTCTGGGGCACTGAGCTTTGACAGGAGATTGGTGGCTCCTTTCTTTCCTCACCCTGGAGAAACTCAGCTTTTTATTCCATCCTTGATGTTTCATGGAATAACAACAGATGACCAAAGAAAGAGGTGGACAGGGTGGGTCTCAGGGGAGGGGCAAAGAGGTTCGAGTGGGGGGCAGGGCAGGGGAGGGCGCAGAGAGGCATGGGTGGTGAGCAGGGCGGTTCTCAGGGGAGAGGTTAGAGAGGTGTGGGTGGTGGGCAGGGCAGGTCAGGGGAGGGGGCAGAGAGGCGTGAGCAGTGGGTAGGGTGGGTCTCTGGGGAGGGGGCAGAGAAGTGCAAGTGGTGGGCAGGGCGGGTTTTAGGGGAGGGGCAGAAAGGTGTGAGCAGTGGGTAGGGTGGGTCTCGGGGGAGGGGGCAGAGAGGTGAGAGAGTGGGCAGGGCAGGTCTCAGGGGAGGGGCACAGAGGTGCAAGAAGTGGGCAGGATGGGTCTCAGGGGAGGGGGCAGAAAGGTGTGAGCAGTGGGCAGGGTGGGTCTCAGGGGAGGGGCAGAGAGGTGTGGGTGGTGGGCAGACCTTGAGGTAGGGGGTGGAGAGGCACGAGCAGCAGGCGAGGAGGCCTTGGGGGAGGAGAGGAGCGAGCGAAAGGTGGACCAGCAGGCCTCAGCCAAAGAGGAAGAGCGGGGGTGGGAAGTGGCCAAATGGGAGCGAGGGGAGAGCACAGGTGGGGCCTGAGAGGGAGGAGAATGAGTGAAGGGGGTGGAGTGGGGGGGCAGCACTACCGTCTGGGCACCAATGCCCCCCCCACACTTCTAGGGAGCTTCCAGCGCTCACACCCAGCCTCCCCAAATGCAAGAGTCATGGCCACCTATTCTCTGCATCTTCACTAACCCAGCAGCTCCCCAAGCTATGTCGATGGGAGAAGCCCTCCTGTTGACACAGCGTTATCTACACCAGCGTTAGGTTGATTTTTCCGCATTGCTTAGGGAGGTAAATTTTTTACACCCCTGAGTAATTTTGTAGTGTAGACCTATCCAAAGAATCACTCACACACCTTGGGAGCAAAACTTCACCTGCTCCTCTGCTTTACAGAATCCAAACACAAGCAACACTTGCCAGGCCCAGATGGAGGTTGGCAGAGAGTCAGATGTGGGCAGACACAATCCCTTTAGCAGTTGTAGGCACCATGACTTAGCTGGCTAAAACCCCTGTTTCATAAACAGGAGATGCTGGGTTCAACTCCTAGTGGTGCCTTCTTGAGATGCTTTTGGGGCACCTGACATTGCCTACTGTCAGAAAACAAGATTCAGAACTAGATGGACCTTTGGTCTATCCCAGTGTGATTTTTCTTATGGTTTAAATAACACTCACAGGCACTGATAATAGAGTTACTGAAAGTTTAGGTGGCAAGAGCTGATAGGTCAGTGGTCCAGTCCCCTCACAGATGACCCCCTCCCTCTGGGACAAGGGCAGGTCTGAGCTCTCACACCAAATGCTTCATTGTGGCTGCCAGAATCTGTGGGTGGCTCATTTAGTTTATGCCGAGGGTTGAGTCCTGCTTTGTGCACCATGTCTCAGAATGAAAATCCTAAACCACCCTATGAAATAACGAAAGCAGCAGGCCTTTTTTTTGTCACTGCCCCAAAGCAGACAGACCAATGGAAAACTGCCATCAAGTCCAGGGTAATACTTCACTGCTGTTTTACTGTTTCCACTTCCACTTCCACTCCCTCCCAACCTTCTGGGCTCCTAGAGCAGGGTACTGAGCCTGAGCCGAGACACGTACACTGCAACTTTACAGCCTAAGCCACATGACCCTGATTAATGTGGCATGGGCCAGCTGTGGGTGTTTCATTGCACTGTAGATGTATCCTAACATTATGTCTATGCTGCAATTAAAACACCCAGGGCACCTGTCTCAAAGCCCAGGCCAGCTGACTCAGGCTTATGGGGCTTGGGCTGCAAGACTATAAAATTACAGTGCAGACACATGGACTTGAGCCCAACCTCTGAGACCCCACGAGGGGTGAGGGTTTCTGAACCCAGGCTTCAGCGTGAACACAAATATCTGCACCAGTTTTTAACCCTAAAGCTTTAGCTCCATGAGCCCACGTCAGATGACCCAGGCCAGCCATGCTGCAATCTTTATCCCAGGAGAGATGTACTCTAAGGGTATGTCTCCATTGCAATGTCAGCCCAGGTGTGGCACGCTGCGCTCAAAGCAGCACCCTGGAAGCCCCGTATTCACCACTGTCATATAATGATGATATGGTTTGTACAAAGTCTGCCTTGTGAGGTAGCATTTCAAAAGTCTGGAGCTCTTGAACATTAATGTCTTCTTGCATTCCATGTGGTAGCATTGTCTCGGAAGTTATGAAGTTTTGCTCTGTGTGTGTTACTGAAATATGTTATGAGTTTGGGAAATGCCCACCACCAGCCTTTCAGGTGCAACAATGGAGGAGCCAGACTCGCTGCTGGCCCATTAAAGGGATCCACACTCCCAAGGACTATCCCAGGAACTGTATACAATGCAGACTTCTCCAAGATAGCACGGAGACAATGGACACTGCTTGACTCACATCATAGCAAAGGAACTTCCTAGCAAGTTGGAAGAAACTATGAAAGAGGGGAAGATTTGGCCTCTTTCCCCACAACTCAATATCTGGAGGACAAAGACTGAACTGAAATAATTCAGAGATCAGAAGAGAATAATAATAATATATTCAAATCAAAGTCCCCAAACAGACTAGTATTGGTTTCTCAGCAGAAAATTTTCAATTTGGGGGATTTTGTTTTCCCAGTCAGACCTTGCCAAGGGAAGCAGAAAGAAAATGTTTGAAATGCCTCCTTCAGAACAGCTTGGCCTAGACACTCTAGCTGTGGGTCACTGTTGTGGCCTTGCTGAGGATGGGGGCATTTTAATAATTTGGGGAGGTCCTGGGGTGTTTGGGGGAGATTATGAGGATGTTACCTCTTGAGATAAAAACTAAGAAATACAGGACTAGAGAATTCTTCTAGAAATATGGTATTTAGACATTTTATTTAAAGCAGGGGTGGGGTCTGAGTTCCTGAGATGGTTTTTGTTTGCAGAAAGCAGCATGGTTTGGTCTGTTATTGTACCAAAGGGGGAAGATGGTTGTTCGTAAAGGAAGAGGGAAGCCCGAAGGCCTCCAATGAGGATGGGATTCAAACCCACATGTGCAGAGAACAATGGATTAGCAGTCTATCACCTTAACCACTCAGCCACCTCATCTGAGCTGTCAAGTAAGGGACAGGAGGAGAAATCTAAGGCCAGCAGAGGTAGGGACAATAAGGAGATTTTAAATACTAAGCGTAAGCAGGGTCTGAATGAGCTCCCCCCTCACATCTAGTGAAGGGGGAAAGACTTCAGGAACAGACTATGTTTGCATAGACATGCCTACTCTGACTAGGTATGCAGCAAGTATCCTTTGTATAAAACAAAAAAAAAATATAAAGGTAATTCTTCTGTTTTCCTGCAGTCAGCAAAAAAAAAGAAAGGGGTATTTTTAAGCAATAATCTGCCCCACAAAGGGGCTAGGAAATGTTTATTTTGTTTTTCAGATACTTTATGGGCAAGCTGGTGCCAGTGGAAGAACAACCTAGAACACCATGGGTCCACTGTCATAACAAAAAATTGTGTTCTGTGTTGTTTTTCTTGTTATTACTGTTATTTTGGTGGATATTGTAAATTCTTCAGGCATGACACCCCCTTTTCATTGGACATGTCGTGCTGCCTCTTTTGGGACCAAGGGAAAATATACACTAATTAAACCTCTTCCACCCCCTACTCCGCCACCTCCCTCCAAATTGTCTGTGACACACCCATCCCCATGGTGGTCTACCCCCATCCAGAGACTTGTGGTTCTTAATGCAACTGGTTTACAAATGACTATCACTCTGTTCCCCACTGACTGGTATCTCAGTACAACATTTGCTAACTATTCTCAGTTTACCAAAGTAGGTGAAAGAATGTTGCTATGAGTAATTTCAAACTCATTTGAATTGCATGGATGGGAATTACACAAGAACATCTGAAAATGGCAAGCCCTCACAAACTGCCTCTGGGAAGATTGAAACTTGCTGCACGAAGCTGACTCAGCGGCTCGAATCCAACGCTTGGAACATGCCCTAGGGCTACTAGATCGGGGGGTTTATAACAGGGATTTGCATTTAGCTCAACCGTTTGTTCGGAAATGTTACTCTAACCCTCAATCAGGGTTGGAAGAGACCTCAGGATGTCATCTAATCCTACCCCTTGCTCAAAGCAGGACCAACACCAACTAAATCATCCCAGACAGGGCTTTGTCAAGCCAGGCCTTATAAACCTCTAAGGATGGAGATTCCACCACCTCCCTAGGTAACCCATTCCAGTTCTTCACCACCTTCCTAGGAAAATAGTGTTTCCTAATATCCAACCTACACCTCCCCCTCTGCAACTTGAGACCATTACTCCTTATTCTGTCATCTGGTACCACTGAGAACAGTCTAGATCCATCCTCTTTGGAACCCCCTTTCAGGTAGTTGAAAGCTACTATCAAATTCCCCCTCATTCTTCTCTTCTACAGACTAAATAGTTCCCAGTTCCCTCAGCCTCTCCTCGTAAGTCCCCTACCCCCTAATCATTTTTGTTGCCCTCCTCTAGACTCTCTCCAATTTGTTTCTGTGGGGGGGGGGGGGCGAAAACTGGATGCAATGCTCCAGATGTGGCCTCACCAGTGCCGAATAGAGGGGAATAATCACTTCCCTCGATCTGCTTGCAATGCTCCTACTAATCCAGCCCAATATGACCAGTTACCCATATTGAATGCAGACACAGCAATATTTGCTAAATTGGTTACTGTCCATTCAGTAGGTTATTTCCTACTTATTCATAAATAATGAAGATGCTCTAAGCAGATGGGGGATAGCTGTCCCGTCAGTGTAGTTAATCTATCTCCCCGAGAGGTGATAGCTATGTCACTGGGGGAAGCTATGTCGGTGGGTGTGCAATCTCTGGTGTCTACAAGTATATATAAAGTTTAATCAAACCCCATTTTTAAAACCACTGTGGTCTGGGAATAGAAAAGGAGCTCTCTGAGGCAGGGCCTGTCCTTCAAAATCCTTAAGATCACTGACTTACCTACACACATGTCATGGGGGTATAGCTCAGTGGTAGAGTGTTTGACTGCAGATTAAGTGGTCCTTGGTTCAAATCCAAGTGCCCCCTTGCAAGCCTGTTCCTTTAACAAAAATAATTGCATATCCATTTCCATTATGTTCAGGAGTTTCACTGAATAGGGGTGCCTGAAATGAATGGAAACACTCAACGTTTTCCTGTGCAAATGCATTAAAAACCTAGCAAACATGTCCCTCAGCTGAAATCAGTTTCAATCCTCTAAGGGCACGTCTTCACTACCCGCCGAATCGGCGGGTAGCAATCGATCTATTGGGGATCGACTTATCGCGTCTAGTGACGACGCGATAAAATCGATCCCCGATGGCTCTTCCGTCGACTCCGGAAATCCACCACGGCAAGAGGCGGAAGTGGAGTCGACGGCGGTGCGGCAGCGGTCGACTCGCCGCCGTCCTCACAGCCAGGTAAGTCGACCTAAAATACGCCACTTCAGCTACGCTATTCACGTAGCTGAAGTTGCGTATCTTAGGTCGACCCCCCCCCCCCCCCGTAGTGTAGACCTAGCCTAAGTGTCTAGTTTATGTTTTCATCAGTTAAACAAACGCACATGAAGACACATTTGTAGGTCCTTGGCCTCCATAGGCTACAATGTGTAGAAGAAAAAGAACCACATCCACTGGGAGGAATGGACTAGTCTGTATTACATTTGGTAAGTAAGTTGCCATTGGGACTGAAAATTCTACTGGAAGTGGACAGGAACCTCTTAGAAAAATAAAATAACCAAGATTTACCAAACTACCTGTTACACATTCAATCCTCTGTGCACACAATATAAATTGGGGCTCTAATAAATGTCAACCTTCCTTTAACACAGATCGTTGTTCCTTGTAACTTTCAGATGCATTCAAATGGCAGCTGTGGGCTCTGAGAAGCAAGAAGGGCCCTGTATGATAAAGTCCATGCAACATTCCCCTCTCATCCCAGCCCTGGTATGTTGCCAGTAGCCTGCTGTCCCTGGGTAGCAGCAAAAGATGTTTCCCACCATTCAAGGGACCCCAGCCTGGGACTAAAGTCAGTTTCAGGCTTCTCCTCTCTCCCTTCTTGGAATCAAGATCATGTTTTTACCATGAGTTAAAGCAGCCCGAACCCCCAGATTCTGGATCAATGTCACAAGTTCCCAGTGTCTCCATGGAAGATAATTGGTTAAATCCCAGATGAGTGGAGTTATATCAGTTCTCAGCCTGAGTCCTTTGCTCTTAATCCTGAGGATATTGTCCCACCATGGGGCCATTTTCTGCCTCTCTTTCATACAGAAGCACAATTTTCTTTGCACAGACACAGGAACAGCAAGATCTTTCTCTATCCCTTGTGCAAAGCAGGGTGCCAAATTCCATGGAAACAATGGACAAACAGGGGGCCCTGGGCACATCCAGCCCTGGCTGTGAGATGTTCCCTCCCCTCTTTCTTTATGCTGCTGTTGTTATTTCATGGATTGTCTGGGATGGGAAAAAAGCTGAGTTCACGCCAAGTAGAGGGGAGAAAGAACAGTGAAAATCTCAGGACCCAACCCCTGCTACCAGGATCACTGAGGTGCTGGGAATCTGCATGGGAAAGGGACTGTGTGAATTGTCAAAGTGGAGAATGAATAAGAATCTACAACAAGATCTACCACATTAATCACTAACACAGGCTAATCCTGCTGCAGATAGAAGGGAAACCGGGAGCGATTTTTTGCTGTTCAGCCATGGAAACAGTGACCCAACTGCACCGCAATGAATGTGCTGTGGAAAGCTGGACTTTACAGGCAGGTGGAAATAGCAGATCCTAAAAATTCCTGGAGGTCTCCATACCACTTCTGCCACCAGGGTCAGGTGTTGAGCTGCTCACAGTGCCCCCCACCACCATTACCTTCCAGCAGGGGATTGCAGCACCCCCCACCCAATGGAGGGGAGAGGCCTGATTCTTCTATCTCTGCACCCTGAGTCCAGGGCACACACTCTCTCTGCCCCACACATTGAATCTAGCCCTGCTGCAGAGTGACCCCAAAGAACCACCAACCTCCAGGACAGCAGGTTTGGCCCTCAGAGCAGGGAATGTGTCCCCCATGTTGCTTTTAGGCCACTGGATGCTCTGGAAACAGGAGGGCTCTGAGTGTAACCCACAGTATACACAGCCCATCTAGGGATGTAGCTCAGTGGTAAAGCACATGCTTTGCATGTATGAGGTCCTGGGTTCAATCCCCAGCATCTCCCAGTACTTTTTTTCATCCTGCTGCTTTGCTCATGCCCAGAGGGGATGTGGCCCAGCAGTCTCCCTGCATGAGTTTCAATCCAGCTCAGTGAGGGACAAGTGCCAATTGCATGGAAGGTGTGTGGGGGTTTCTGCTCCTAAGTCACTTTGGTACATTTAAGATTCCCAACGGCTGTGCTGCTTGGGACAATGGTAGATGAGAAGGGCGAATCCTCCAGCACTGGAAGGAAAGGTCCCATCTGCACAGACTGAGAGGCAAGGAAACAGAGGGGCAGTCAGTGCTCAGAGAGGAGAGAGGTCAGTGATTTAAACCCAACAGGGGACACTGTCTTTCTGAGGTGAGTGCAGCTTGCTTGGGATGGTGCTGACGATGGATAGAAAAAAGGCTGGAGTCAATGACAGACGAGACCATAGAAGCACCTGCAGTGGTGCAACTGGTTAGTGCAAAAGGGCATACTGCTGGTGTTATGAGTTCAAGTCTTACCTGGAGCACTGGTTTCTGTTATCCCTGTAGCTTCCCCAACTTGTTTTGCCTCATTCACATGGAAAGTGCCATACTAAGGAAAGGAGAGTAAGTTTTAAACTCTAAAATGTGGAAGTGGGTGCATAGCTTGGAAACATCCACCCTGTGCTGCCATTAGTTCCAGTACATTATTCACTGACAGGGCGAATTGATTTATTTGCTGCTGTGAAAGCTGCCAGGACAGGTCTCTGGGCACCAGATCTCCCTGCTTCTTCCAGCACACCCCTGGCTCCTTCCCTGCCCCAGTCACTGCTGTAGAGAGTCCTATATACACTGAACCTAAAGTGTTTTCAAGCCTTCTTAGCACAGTTGGCAGCACATCAGTCTCATAATCTGATGGTCCTAAGCTCAAGACTCAGAGGAAGCAAGGGTTTTGCTCCCTGCTTCAGATTTTCTAAAGGAAATCAGAGAAAAGAAAGTATAGGAGAGTGGTTTCTAGACACCCTCCCACCCATCTAACACACACAGACTTTTCTAAGGCATTACATTTTCCTTCTCTATGGAGTTTGTATTCTCCATAGAGCAAAATAAAACAAAAACATGCAAGTCTAAGCCTAATACAGTATGAAACTCAATACAGATAAAATCTCACCCTCAGAACTCTTCTAATAAGCTTCTTTCGCAGACTAGACTTATTTCTTGTCTGGACCCAATCTTTTCACCTGGTATAGTCCTTGTTCAAGCTCAGGTGGTAGCTAGGGGATTTCTCATGACTGCAGCCACCTTTCTTCTGTCCCACCCCCTTATACAGCTTTGGTACAAGGCAGGAAACTTTTATCTCTCTCCTGGGGAAAAGCCCTGGGTTTAAGATGGATTCCCGTACCAGGTGACATGGTCACATGTCCTGTGAGACCCCCAAGCCTTCATTCTTCCTTGCCTGACTCACAGATGGTGCAGGACAGAGCCATCTACAGTCAATTGTCCTGGTTAATGGGAGCCATCAAGATTCCAAACCACTATTAATGGCCCACACTTTGCATAATTACAATAGGACCTCAGAGTTATATTTCATATTTCTAGTTGCAGATACAAGAATGATACATTCATACAAATAGGATGACCACACACAGTAGATTATAAGCTTTCTAATGCTACCTTACAAAAGACCTTTTGCATGAAGCATATTCCAGTTACATTATATTCACACTCAGCATATTTTCATAAAATCACATGGAGGGCAATGTCACAGCAGGGAAAGGATTTTACTGCGGCACCTGGGAGCAGTTGAGTTTCATGTTCAGGCTGTGGTATGAGTTCCTCCAGGGTTCTCGTAAGCACACAGGGACCTTGGCGGGTGCTCTCGATTCAGGAATGGCCCGGATATGATAAAGTGATGGGGATTGCATTTTCCTTTTTTATTTTTGTATTTCCAATGACATTTCTGTTTGTGATTTCGTTTTGCTTTGTATAACAGTGTTTTCTCCTGGATTTGATATTTAACTAAAAAAAAATAAGGCCTCAGGGCGCCAGATGGAGGAGCAGGCTGGGGCTAGGACTGCTAAGAGAGCAAGAGTAGCATGTTTTCTGTAGTTTTCTGCTCCCTTTTTCTTGATTAGTTTCTCTTCTGCATGAAATTTGCCTCTTTGATATGTGAGCCTGGCTAGCTCAGTTGGTAGAGCATCAGACTTTTAATCTGAGGGTCCAGGGTTCAAGTCCCTGGTCAGGTAGAGACACTTTCCCCCTGTGATATCCCCCAAAAATGTCAGAAGGACACTCCTTAACTTCAGCTTTTCCTTTTCAGGACTTGGCCTTTTCTAGGAAGGGCCCTTTACTGCCTGGGACTGAAGGTACTACTTCCTCACCTCTCCACTGGCCTCGCAGTCTGGAGGAAGAAAGGCTTCTGGGCCTGCAGCAAAGTGCTGTGTGCTGACTTTTTGAGCAAATGCAGGGCTGGCCAGAAAGGCATGTTGCCACTGGGTCCTCCCTGCCAAAAAAAAATTGTCCCCACAGAGTCCTCCCTGCTGGGAGTCAACAGAGATCAAGGGCTCCCTTGCTGGTCCCATGGTGTAAGGGCCGGCACTCAGGGCTTTGAATCCTGCAATCAAAGTTTGTCTCAATGGGACCTTGAGGTCCTTTGGTTGCCAGCTAACCATACTGGGATTTCCAAAGCTTCATCTTGCTCTCTCAAATGACATGGTAGCCTGTCTTTTGCCCGCTAGCTCTTGTGACTTGAGTGCAAGAGGGGACGTTTGATCCAGAAGGCTGGCCGTGCTTGGAGTCCTGTAGGTAGGGATGCAAGCTCCATTTCCTCTAAGTCCTGAAGCTGGGCTGCAGCCTGGCCTAGGAGGCAGCCCTATTGGTTGACCTACTGGCCCAAAGTCACTTGGACGGTGTTGGTGTTCCCCAGAAATGCTGAAGGACTGGCCTAAGGGAGGGAGGCTTAATATTCCTCCCTATCAGTCAGGGCAGAAGAGGAGGGCTACAAGAGTGGGTAGGTTGATGAGCTGGGCCTTCTAGCATTCAGTTGGTGATGAGGTGGGGAACACGAACTGAGAGAAGCGGTTGCTAGCCTGTGAGGAATGGCTCAGCCGGTGGCGTAAGTGGACCTTGTCATTAGCATACAAAGTTGTGATGCTCAAGACCTATCTTTTGGCTGTGGGGAATTTCCTCAGCCATGTATTTCCCGCTGCTCCACAAGTGCTGCTGAGACTGAACATGATGGCCTTCCACTTCTTGTGGGGCAATAGGATGTCCCTACCTAGTCAGGAGAAGTGTGGCTTTTCTGCCGTATTAGAAGATGGGTTGGGCCAGGTGGGCATTGAAACCTTTTATGGCTCTACTTCTTTGTTTTTCAATTTTCAGTGGTGGCTGAGCTGGAGGTCAGGTCAGGCCCTAGGGGAATGGCGGGGCAACCACAAAGAACCCAACTGACTCTTCGGATATGCCGTATTTTTTCTGACCCCACTGGGTGCAGCACTGGATATAGGATGGCCGATGGTGGCGGAAGGGGGAGGAGATTAGGAAGCCCCCCCCCCTTAGTGTTCTTCTACTCCCACCTTACATCCTACAGGATTTTCAGTGCGTGGCTAGGTGGAAGGTGCTTGCAGGATGACTTCATCCACAACAGTGGCCTCCCTCACAGCAGCGGCAGCCACAGCAGCGAGGCCCCCGCTTCGGCTCAGTCTGAACAGAGGTCAATGTACCACTGGGTGAGACAGGCCAATTTTAGGGAGTTTCCTCTGAAGGTGAGCAACTGTCCCCAGAACTTACTGACAGGAGCTTTAAAGTATTTGCAAATGTGCACTGCCGGCATGTGCAGAGCAAAGGCTGCCCAGGGGCACTGTGTCAGGCTCTGGCACCGCTTGAGACACTGGACCTCCTTCAACCACCAGGTAACCAAGGATCTAAGGCAGGAATGGGATGAGGAAGCAAGTCAAGCTGAGCAAGGCAGGTAAAAATTCATCTTGCCTTCATGGGCGCTCGCAATGATGCCCTTTTTGTGTGCCATGGCTGACAAAAACATGCCAGACAGAGAAGTAGCAGGCCAAAATTGCTTTTCAGATGCTGAAGTAGCTCAGTTGGGAAAGCATTAGACTGAAAATCTAGAGATCCCTAGTTCAATCCCAGGCTTCGGCAGGCTCTTCAGTCCCTTTGTGTGCAGCGGTGGGCTGTTTCCTGGATGCGCAGCAGTGCCTTTACCTGCCAGAAGTCCCTTATTTCATGCTCCCCAGCAAGAAAAAGCAGCATGGGTTTGTGTACCAAGTTTGCCCTCTTGAGCTTTCTTTCTTCTCTTGGTCTTTCTCAGCAAGGAGAAGAAAAAGAAGCTCTCCTTCAAGCTGGAGTCAGAAGGGTGACGTAAGGATGATTTCCTGAGCACTAAGAACAGGAGTACTTGTGGCACCTTAGAGACTAACAAATTTATTAGAGCATAAAAGCTTTCGTGGGCTACAGCACTGGCTCCAGTCCTTTGCTCTACCAGCTGACCTATCGAAGGGTTGCCACCACTTTCTCCACGTTCACCCATCAGTGTGTTCAGAATGGAGAGGGGAAACTAGTGGTGTTCCCCAATGGTCAGTCCTAGGACCAACCCAATTCAACTTATTTATAAATGATATGGAGAAAGGGGTAAACAGTGAGGTGGCAAAGTTTGCAGACGATACTAAACTGCTCAAGGTAGTTAGGACCAAAGCAGACTGTGAAGAACTTCAAAGAGATCTCACAAAATTAAGCGATTGGGCAACAAAATGGCAAATGAAATTTAATGTGGATAAATGTCAAGTAATGCACATTGGAAAAAATAACCCCAACTACACATACAATATGATGGGAGCTAATTTAGCTACAACTAATCAGGAAAGAGATCTTGCAGTCATCATGAATAGTTCTCTGAAGACAACCACGCAGTGTGCAGCGGCAGTCAAAAAAGCCAACAGGATGTTAGGAATCATTAAAAAAAGGATAGAGAATAAGATGGAGAATATCTTATTGCCCGTATAGAAATCCATGGTACACCCACATCTTGAATACTGCGTACAGATGTGGTCTCCTCATCTCAAAAAAGATATACTGACATTAGAAAAGGTTCAGAGAAGGGCAACTAAAATGATTAGGGTTTGGAACGGGTCCCATATGAGGAGAGATTAAAGAGACTAGGACTTTTCAGCTTGGGTGACCAGATGTCCCGATTTTATAGGGACAGTCTTGATTTTTGGGTCTTTTTCTTATATAGGCTCCTATTACCCCCCACCCCCTGTCCTGATTTTTCACACTTGCTCTCTGGTCACCCTAGGGTGTGCACATGTGTGGGTCCCAGCTGCTCCCTGCCCCCCCTCATTGAAGCAGGTGTGCAGCGTTACTGCCCTGGGAACTGCAGGGCACCAGTGGACATGGGGCTGGCTGCAGACAGGGGCATGGGGCAGGGCTAGCTGGAGGTAGGGGGTGCGACATGGGCTGGCTGCAACAGGGGCTGGCTGTGGGCAGGGGCTGGCTGTGGGCACGGGGTGCGACAGGGGATGGCTGCGGGCAGGGTTAAAGGTACTCACATGGGGAGAGCGGCTGGGAGCAGCCTGAGCAGCGGGACCCAGCCCAGGCCCAGCAGAGGAGCCAGGGACCCACCAGGTAGCAGCAGGAGCCCCAGGGCCAGAGGTCCAAGGAGCAGCAGCAGCAGCAACAGGGCCAGGAGGCAGCCCAAGTGGCTCCTGTAGCGCAGCGCAGTACAGCGGCCGGGAGGAGGAATTACACGCTTCCTGGCCGGAGCCCATCAAAGCTTCCCTCGCAGGAAGCCAGTTAATAATATACATTGGCCAAACCGGACAGTCTCTACATAAAAGAATAAATGGACACAAATCAGACGTCAAGAATTATAACATTCAAAAACCAGTCAGGGAACACTTCAATCTCCCTGGTCACTCCATTACAAACCTAAAAGTTGCAATATTACAACAAAAAAACTTCAAAAACAGACTCCAACAAGAGACTGCTGAATTGGAATTAATTTGTAAACTGGACACCACTAAATTAGGCTTGAATAAAGACTGGGAGTGGATGGGTCATTATACAAAGTAAAACTATTTCCCTATGTTTATTTCCCCCCCTACTGTTACTCACACCTTCTTGTCAACTGTTGGAAATGGGCCATCCTGATGATCACTACAAAAGGTTTTTTTTCTCCTCCTGATAATAGCTCTCCTTAACTGATCACTCTCGTTATAGTGTGTATGGCAACACCCATTTTTTCATGTTCTCTGTATATATATATATATATATCTATATCTTCCTACTGTATTTTCTACTGCATGCATCCGATGAAGTGGGTTTTAGCCCATGAAAGCTTATGCTCAAATAAATTTGTTAGTCTCTAAGATGCCACAAGTACTCCTCTTTCTATTTGCAGATAAATTAATGGAGGTTAAGTCCATTAATGGCTGTTAGCCAGGATGGGTAAGGAATGGTATCCCTAGCCTCTGTTTGTCAGAGGGTGGAGATGGATGGCAGGAGAGAGTTCACTTGGTCATTACCTGTTAGATTCACTCCCTCTGGGGCACCTGGCATTGGCCACTGTTGGCAGACAGGATACTGGGCTGGATGGACCTTTGATCTGACCCAGTATGGCTCTTCTTATGACGGGAAAGGCAGAACCCTGCAACAGAGTTTCTGTAGTGTAGTGGTTATCATGTTTGCTTAACATCCGAAAGACTCTTGGTTTGAAACCAGGCAGAAACATGATAGCTTACTTTCCCTAGCAGTCCAGCAAGGTGCTCCTACTGCTGCCACTGGCCTGTCCCTGCAATAACCCCAACCCCTGCATGATAGAGGGTGGTGAAATGAGCTGAGAAAAAGCCTTGGTATCAGCAGGGGAAAGCTAGAGGATCTAGGACAGTCATCTTTTGAAGCCGTGTGGCTTGGCCTCCTCTGCCCTGGGAATTTGACCTATGGAGGCCAGCTCTTCCTGCTGGCCTCCTTTGCATGACTTGCCAAAGGAGGAAGTGAAGCAGGAATGGGGCAAAAGAGGAAAGTCATGCTGAAGAAGGCAGGGCAGAAGCTAAGCGCCTCAGTGTGGGTAAGTGGGGTTAGTAGAGCACCATCATTTGTTCTGCCAAAGCCTGGGGAGGTGCAGTTGGCTGCTGGGAGGTAGAATCCTGTGCCTGCCTCTTGGCTTCCCAGGGATGGCTACTTGCAGCCCAGGAGAAGAAGGATGGTTCTGGGTGAAAGGAAGACAAGTAAAGCTATGGGAGGAAATTTGGGTGCAGGGTGCAGGCTCTGCGCTGGGGCAGGGGATTGGGATGTAGGAGGGGTGGCGCTTACCCCAGGCAGTGCAGCTCCCAAAGTGACCAGTACACACAACCCTCCGGCAGCAGCTCCTAGGTGGGTGGGGTCAGGGGGTCTCCGTGCGCCACTGCCTGCAGGTGCAGACCCCAGAGCTCCCATTGGCTACAGTTCCTGGCCTATCGGAGCTGCGGAGTTGGTACTTGGGGCAGGGGCAGCATGTGGAGACACTCCCCCCGCCCCAGGGGATGCCGGGACATGCCAGCCACTTCTGGGAGCAGCACGGAGGGACAGAGGTAGAGTGCTGGCACATCTCTGTACACCCAATGGGGGAGGGGAGCAGAGGGCCTCCATGCACTGCCTGGGGTAGGGGCAGCGCACAGAGCTGACTCCCCTCCCAAGGTTAGGGGTCTATTACAGGAGTGGGTGGGTGGGGTCTTTTGGCCTGCAAGGTGCAGCAGGTTGGACTAGATAATCACACTGGTCCTTTTTGACCTTAAAGGCTCTGAGTCTAAAAGGGAGAGGGAAGTAAAGGATTTTTTTTTTTAAATAAACCAAACATTATAGTAGAAGGATGATTCCAACAGCTCACTGTATAGTCTCACCCCTTTCTTCCTCCACTGGGTGTTTAATGATCTGCTGGGATTTGGGAAATTAATATATAATGTGATATAATGTGACTGTAATTAAACCAATTCCCAGTGGAGAAAATATCACATCACTGCATTGGCTGAGAATCAAACCCAGGTCAACTGCTTGGAAAACAGCTATGCTCACCACTATACCACCAACGCATCTGGCAAAAGTACCTCTCCTATGTGCCACTTATGCTTGCCAAATGACTCACCCCCCGAGCTAAGGAGCTGGCTGGAGACAGCCTGTCCCCTGTGACCAAAGACAGGTTCCCAGAATGACTGACAGATGGGGACATGGGCTCGACATCCCAGCCTAAGGTGGCGCCAACCCCATCTCTGCCCTCAGAGAAGGGAAATGAAAATCGATGACCATAATGACAAATTTCACCCCAGCAGGAAGGAGACAGCTCCTTTTAAAGCACATTTTGTGTTGGTTCCTGCTACGTACAGAAAAGTTTGTTTTTCCTGCTGATGCCAATCCTTGGGCTCTGCTGGGATAAGGAATGATTCAGGCTGTCACTCAAGTGAAGACGGGAGATGATTTTTTTTGACAGGGACGCTGCCTCGTCTTAAGGGTGTTTGTCACCTTCAAATCTAGTGGGTGATACATGCAGGCAGCCCCCGCTCCTGGGTCTTTCCCAAGGAAATAAAGTTTCTACACAAAATCCCAAAGCTTTTCAGTGAAAGGAGGGAAAGGAAATGGCCACAAGATGGTGCCAGGACATAAGGAAGGTAACACAACACCATTCTTAGGGGTAAGCCATTCTTTTTTGTCAAGGTCCAAAATTGTTGGTCAAGGTCCAGTCAAAGTCCAGACTCCAGAGAAAATAATTATAATAAAAAATAACAATAATTATGATAATAATAAGTAAATAAAAATTTTTTGGGGTCCATTCAAAAGCGATTTGGCCCACCGTCTGCATACTGATTACCCCACATTGACTCTGAGAGGTGATTTATCTCCTCTCTCTTGGATTTGAAGAGCTGGTTAGTTTTACCCTTGGTATCCCACCAGGCTGACCAAGCCATGTTATCGATGGTGACACTAGGATTGAAGGATTATATCACATTATAAAAAATTGTAAATAAACATGTCGTCAGAACTTGAGTGTTCTGTAATGAAAGGCTGGTTCAGTTCCAAATGCTCTGCTAGAAACAAGCCTGGGACCCCCCACATTCCCCAGGAGGAGTGAAAGGAGAAACCCCCAGCTCTGCACTTAGCTCCAGGTTGAATGGGAGAGAAATTATTCTTTGCTGCTAAGCAGGGAGCCAGGGCAATTATCTGGGAATCAAGGTGCCCAGCCTGACCCAGCTGCTCCATTGCCCCCCGGGGCCCTGCAGGCTCAGACCGTCCCTGAGGCCAGGCAGCTGCTCGGTGAGCTCTCCTGGTGTAGCTGGCAGTGCCTGGATATCCCACTCTCAGGGCCTGAGTTCAGCCACCAGGAAAGGCAGCAGCTTTGCTCCCTCCTTCTAAACAGAGCTCCCAGGCAGTGGTTCTCAACTAGGGGTCCCTGGTTGAGGGGGGCAGCAAGCAGGTCTCAGCCTCTCCCCTCACAGACACACTCCATAGCCCTCCCCCTTATAGCCCCTCCCCCTCACACTGATACCCACATGAACCGTCCCCCTCACAGCCCCTCCCCCTAACACAGACATTCCCATGGACCCTCCCCATCACAGCCTCTCCTTTCACACATAGAGGGACATGTTTGCTGGAGCCTGACATTACAAACCCAGGGGTGAGATTTTATGGATGTGGAATTCTCCCAACCACATATTAAACCCCCAACCCCCCCAGTGCAAGGACTCCCCAAGCTAGTCGAGTCCATATGTGGGTCACTCTTTTCATCACACCAGATGGCTCCCTTTGAGCAACTACCTTTTGAGGCCAACAAGAAACCTTCTAGTTTGGGCTCATTATGCACCACATTTACCAGTTGTCCTGGGCTCATTGCCCATGACCTGCACGTCTGCTGGCTGTCAGGCGTGACACCCTTTGATCCCTGCCTCACCTACAATCCTGTTTCTCAAGCTTGAACCCAAGACCAGAAACTTGCGGCCGCTTATGCAGCCCTGTAGAGAATTCAAAGACACAAAGAGAAGATCCATAGGTGACCTTGGCAAACCCCATAAGAACGGCCAGACTGAGTCAGACCAAAGGTCCATCTAGCCCAGTATCCTGTCCTCTGACAGTGGCCAATGCCAGGTGCCCCAGAGGGAACTAACAAAACAGGCTTCCTGGGAGCATCTGCCCCCTTCCACCACAAGAGCAAGCAGGCAGGTAAAAGGGGGGGGGGGCGAAGTCCCAGGAACCCTTCCTCCTTTTCTCCACAGCCACTGCCCATCAGCAGGATTCCTCCTCCTCCTCCCTCCTGTGCCTCAGTGTGACTAAATCTCCACACCTAGACAGCCAATCTGTCCGCTGCACCCTGATCCCCCATGCTTAAGCCTCCCTGCCAAAGTCCTGCACCTGGCTCCAAAGAACAGTCTCACATGTCGCTGGCAACTCGACTTCTAGTGCCCAGAGTGTCTCTGCCCCCTCAGTAGATGACCGGAGAAACACAGTGTCCGCCTTTTCTAAAGAAGTGCTTGGAGAGGATTTTCTCATGTGACCGTGTGGCCTGATGGATAAGGCGCCTGACTTCGGATCAGGCGATTGACGGTTCGAGTTCCTTCACAGTTGTGCTTGTGCAGTTTTCCCTTTGTACTGAAAGTCCTGCTCTCTTCTTGGCCACTCAGGCCAATGCTCTGGCTTCAGCTAGAGCCCTGGGAAGGAGTTAGGGGTAGGACATCACAAAGGCGCGAGCCCCAGGTCTTCCAGGCTAGCCTTTACCATTCCTGACTTACCAAAGAAAATGGGCGGCTGCCTGGGCTAGAATGTAGAGCTGTTTCCCTCTTCCAAACGTGCGCCCGTCCCTTTGCTTGAGGGGGCTTGCTAAATAGCGCCTTTGGAGCCTGGGTGATTCACTGCTTCTCACCAGCTGGGGAAAAGCCTTTCGGATTAAAATCTCCTGCCGTACTGCAAAAGTGAGCACCTTGAGTGAGAATGGTAAGAGGCCCCACCAGGGGGGCTGCCCCTGCTTTCCTACAACATTCTGATGTTGGTCACAGAGCATCAACAGCCGCTGTCTGCGGGTGGCCTTCCGTGGGTGTTTGGCATGCCAGGGAGCAGGCTGGCTGGGTGTCTTTGTGGCTGTCAGCTGGCCATGCATAGGCCTCGTTCTCCTCACCCTTGGTTACTCTGTTGCTTTTAAGCCTTCCCTTGGAGCTGTCAGCACCAGCCACCTCTGCTCTAGGTGCCCAGAGGAGGAAAGGTCTGCTGGGCTCCAGCCTGGGACTCTTCGCCCCTCCTGCCTATCCCTGACTATGAAGCCTGGCCCTGGCACTCCTGTCCTTGTGGGCAAGAGGAAAAGTGTGGCAGCAAGCACAAGGGCCAAACGTGTGGGCATCAGGTGAAGCAGCCAGAATCCCAACCATCAGGTCAAACCGCAGGACTGCCAGCATCGGTAGCCAGGGTGGCAAGTTCTAGAGGCCCAACCCACTGCCACCATCCCATCATGCCATCCCGACCGAAGCCCTGGCTCCAGAGGGCGTGAGTCACCCAGCAGGAGGGAAAAGACTCGCTCTTTCACAACTGGAGCCAGGGAACGTGAGCACTTTGAGCGCCACGGCTTTGCCGCAAGCAAAGACAAGCTCCCACTGATATTTGAATTCGGATTGCAGGATTCAGAGTCCTGAGTGCTGACCGTTACACCATGGAACCAGCTTGTGCTGTTTTCTCTGGACATCTGTGACCCTCACGGGGCTGGCTTGTGTAAGGGGATTGCCCTGTATCTCCATGAGAGTTTCATGGAGATCTCTGGCGCAGATTCCCAAGAAGTAAGCGAGTCAATCATCACCCTGTTCCGCCATTCAGACTAGGCCCGGGGTGATACACACATCATACAGACACAAGCCTGCTTTCTGCAACCCTCCTGCCCCCAAGAACTCACTTCAGTAATTCCCAAAATCGAAGCCACTTACCAGTTGCCTCCTCTCCTGTTTGCACTTCGCCAAGCTCCGACAGCTGTGACTGTCTAGCCTCCTCTGGGATAGAGAAGAACTCCTGGCTGCATGCATCTCTGACCTCCGCCTCATCCTCTGCCTCTGGGTCTCCCTCCACCTCCACATCCTCAACCAAGATTTCCTCCTCCTGGCTCGGTCCACTCTCGACTGGCACGTGAGCCACCGAAGTATCCACAGTGGCCTTCGTAGTGGAGGTGGGGTCACCACCGAGTATCGCATCCAGCGCTTTATAGAACCAGGAGCTCGTGGGTGCAGCACCGGAGTGGCGGTTTGCCTCCCGTGCCATGGAGTAGGAATTCTGCAGCTCCTTTACTTTGACCCTGCATTGCAGTGTGTCCCGGTCATGGCCCCTTTCTCTCATGCATCATGAAATCTGTCCATACGTATCATAATTTCTATGGCTGGAGCACAGCTGGGACTGGACAGCCTCCTCTCCCCAAATGCTGATGAGGTCCTGCAGCTCAACACTGCTCCAAGCGTGGGATTGCCTGGTGTGTGGAGCAGGCATGGCAACCTGGAAAGATGTGCTGAGACTGCTGCATGCATCACCGAACAAACAGGAAGGGGATTTTCAAAATTCCCAAGGAATTTAAGGTGTGGGGTTCATGGTTGGTCACCTGAAGGCAGTGCAGTAGAATTCAAACCGATGACCAGAGAGGCGAGAGCAGGGATTGTGGGACACCTCCCGGAGGCCAATCGCAGCACTGTAATTGACAAGGGTGTCTACACTGGCACTACAGTGCTGTAGCCCTGGCACAGAAAGCTGTTCACCTCTCGTCGGTGTGGTTTTTTTACAGCGCTGCAACTGCTCAGTTTCTGCGCAGTAAGTGGCTTGGCAGTGTGTACACCTCGGGAGTTACACTGCAGAAAGCTGCTTTCCTAAGCAGAAACTTGCCAGCGTAGACAAGGCTGTAGATGGCTTACATAAGAATTCAAGACTGGTCATACTGGGTCAGACCAATGGTCCATCTAGCCCAGTGTGCTGCCTGAGAGTGACCAGTACTAAAGGCATCAGAAAGAATGAACAGAACAGGCTTGTTGATCTGCAAGGTGAAAGTCTGTCACCCTTACCTTTAACTTTATTGTTGTGGATTCCTATTTATCCTATCTTACCACACCTCCCCTGAGGTCTCTGGAGAAATCAGGTGTGAACCACTCCTTTGATACAGATGTGTCCCAATCCAGCTGAATTGAGGCAGACTTTGGACCAATGTCAGTTTGGAAAAGGCCCCCTTAACCCAGCAGGTTTCTCAAAGTATCTGTTGCTGTGAACCGCATGTAGTGTGGATGTGTGAACCCCAAAGATATCAAACATGAAAGAAACACAAGGCCAGTTTTGGGGAGGTTTCCAGAGCCAGGCCTGAGGGTTAAACAGCTGTGCTCAAAAGGAAAAGGGGAATCAGCACCTATAAAAATAACTGGTTGCAAAATTTAAATTACATTAAAAAACCAAACCAAACCAAAAAAACAACCCAGAAAAGCTACCATCACACATCCATCAGATTTTGACATCTCCTGCCTGATGTGACATCTTTGCTTTGCAAACAAGAGACCTGGAGAACTCTGTGGCTGTTACTCTCTAACTGGGTAAAAGGTTCCAAATCTTGTCTCAAGTAATTTTCCTCCTAACAGAAGCTTTAAAATTTATCAAAATAAATTCCATTTTAAATAGAAATAATTACAGTCTATACTGGGTCTCTAGTCTCATACAGGCTATTTCTCTCACATATTCCTCCAATCTAATTCCTTTGGAGTGAGGTTTTAATTTCAGGATTAGCCACCATTTCCTATGTAGTAGGAGGCAGCAGGTAGAGAAATAGAAGAAAACCTGAATTATATTGTAACACTGAAAGTTATCACATCATCAACCTCTTCCGTGACACTAATTAACTTCATGTTTAATTTCATTGTTGCTGGTAACAACTTATTCAACTATTACAAAATATAAACTGATAGGGCAGTTTTCTCTTAATTCCCATTTCCACCCAGTCAGCTTTGTGTGAAGTCACATTCTACAATAACCTAGTAGCCTTCCATTTCTGTGAGTTCATTTCTCCCTGGGTCTTCTCCCAGAACTGTGGGTGGAAGGGGTCTCAAACTACGTGGGAAGGCTGCATCATGAGAAAAACCACCTGTGCTCTATTTTCACACTTTCTAATCCTTCAAAGTAGCAGCAGGAGGAGAACTGATACAAATGCATAAGACTTAATAGCAAATCTAAGAGACCAAACCACAGACTCTGGACTTAGCATTATTTATGTATCCTGCAGTCTGAACTTGGAATCTGATACATTCCCTCACTGGCTACTATCATTTGCCCAGCATGGAAGTGCTTCTTGTCCAACAAGGCAGACAGATTGGGACCCACAGGCATGGAATGGCTATGAAGGAATCAGCTGTTTCTCTCTGTGCTTCATGAAACTTTGGATCCAAATCATAAAAGGCAGCTGTGCCCAATTTAATCATGGCATACTTTAGGAGTGTGACCAATGCCACTTAACAAGGGAGCAAGGTTCTAAAAATAGTTTACCTTGGCCACAGGTCACCATAGCTTCCATCTCTGGGGTGAAAATCAACCACTAGTTCCTGCAATTTCTACCTGACTTCTTGTCAAATCTTTGACCTTGCTCGGAGTAATTTTACACTTCTCTGGCATAGAATTCTTCACCAACCACAAAACATATGAGTAGCGATAGTGAGGTATAACTCCCCCAAATATGCCCTTTTATTTCTTTAATCTGGTGACACAGATTTAAATTAGGGACTAAATTCAGGTGCTGCTTAGCATCCCTGTAAGACAACAAATGTCAGGTATCTATTCAAAATAGGTATCTTTCTGCAGCTATATCACTTTCAACATGGATTTCATTTCCTACACATTTGCAACATCTCCCAGGTGCGAGCTGAAGAGAAATGTCACTTCCACTTTTTCCCATCCCTACCTAGATAGGGATTGCATTTCCCAAATAATAGGCAACATGCATCTGATTAGGAAAGAGTTATCTTCAGGAGCGACCTCCTGCAGGGCCTGGGCCACAACTGCTTTAGGAGCCAAATGCATGGGTATTTGGCTTAGTTACAAATCATTTACTAGGGAATACTCTTGCCAGCCCGTTAGAAAAAATATTGACCTAACCAATTGAACAACAGGGGGATTGGGATGGTGATAGGGAATAATGGAATCCCTCTGACTTACCCTATCTTCTTCTGTTCCTACAGAGGGTGAAATGACATTTTCCCCTATCCCTGTCTTGTTCCTACTCTTTCTTATAGTTTAATATATTTTAAGTGAGGAAAATGGTAGTAAAAATATCCGCTTTCCAGATAGCAACATCAGAGCAACTGGGAATGAAACAATTTGTTCCTGAAGGGGGAACTTGATGACTAAGAATTGCTTTGAAATGGGGGAACAGTATAACTGTGATGCTCAGAGTTTGTTTAGACTAGGAAAAGTGATGGCGTTTAGGTCAGGTCAAGGGGAAAGCTAATGCCAACCACTGCACCTGGGCTGCATCTGCTCTACAACTATAATGGTCTTTTTACACCAAGATCACTAACTTGAGCAGCCAACACCATGTACAGTCCTAGTGGATGTAAGGAACAGGTAGTTTTTGCCTCAGTGTACCTTGTTGGGATCAAACCTCTCTCTCCCTCTGGGAGCCAATGAACATTCCTGGCTGGAGGGACACACACTCCTATGACTCAAAAGGAAAGCAGCTGATAGAAAAGATCAGAGGACTGACCCCAAAGAAGGGTGAGCTGCAAAAGGCAGAAGCAGGCAACTCATCTCGTGGAGCTGAGAGACCACAGTGAAGATGGTGCACAGATCACTATGTGAGAATTAGCAAATGTGATTATTTAAAAAAAAAAAAAATCTTTGCCCAGCCCTAATCAAGGCATGTGTTACAGTTCTCTCATGTGGATTTCCTGATGTCTAATAAGGTGTGAGCTCTTTTTGAAGCTTTTCCCACACTCCGAGCATCCATAAGTTTTCTCACCCATGTGGATTCTCCAATGTATAATCAGGTCAGAGCTAAAATTGAAGCTTTTCCCACATTCAGAGCATGTGTAGGGCATCTCTCCTGTGTGGATTTGCTGATGTCTGATAAGGCATGAGCTCCAACTGAAGCTTTACCCGCACTCAGAGCATGTGTAGGGTGTCTCTCCTGTGTGGATTCTCTGATGTGTGATAAGGGTAGAGCTGTGATTGAAGCTTTTCCCACACTCAGAGCATATGTAGCGCGTCTCTCTTGTGTGGATTCTACGATGTGTGATAAGGTGTGAGCTCCGATTGAAGCTTTTCCCACACACAGAGCATGTGTAGGGCTTCTCTCCTGTGTGGATTCTCTGATGTCTGATAAGGTGTGAGCATTCATTGAAGCTTTTCCCACACACTGAGCATGTGTAGGGCTTCTCTCCTGTGTGGATTCTCTGATGTCTGATAAGGTGTGAGCTCCTATTGAACATTTTCCCACACTCAGAGCATGTGTAGGGCGTCTCTCCTATGTGGATTCTTTGATGTCTGATAAGGTTTGAGCTCCTATTGAAGCTTTTCCCACACTCAGAGCATGTGTAGGGCATCTCCCCTGCGTGGATTCTCTGATGTGTGATAAGGGCAGAGCTTTGATTGAAGCTTTTCCGGCATTCATGGCACGTGTAGCGTATCTCTTCCAAGTTGATTGTGTCACATGTTATAAGGTCTGAGTGGCTACTGAAGTTTTCCTCTGGCCTCTCTTGAGTCTCACAAGAATTTCCTTTTTCTTGGAGTACACAACTCCCGGAAACATTCCCTTTGGATCTTCCTGATAACGTTCCATGTGGTTCTACTTGCTCAGCATCTTCCTGCTGGGGTTTCTCCTCCTCATTCTTACTCACCATCCCATCACCTGATGGGAGACAGAGAGAATCCAGACATAGGTCACTCCCTGCACCAGAAAGAAAGGAAATCTCAGAGAAAGGAATGGAAAAAGGGATGAACAAACCAAAAATGTGTGTGCGAGAGATCAAACCTATCAGGAGATGATTTTCCCCAAAGCCTTCCACAGAGGAGAGAGGAAGGGATCAGTTTTGGTCCGCATCTCACCAGAACACTCAGGGGAAAGCGAGATCAGGGAGGGACCTGCTGCCAGTTGTCAGTCAGAATAGGAGGGAAGCCATGAGTGACATCTGCCATAATGATTCCACATCTGCAGGGAACAATCCTGAACTTGGAGAGCTCACAGGGTCTTTGTAGGGCATCCCAAATGTTTCCTGCATTCCCAAACAGTTTTTGAGTTGGCTTAACCAATTCCTCACCTGTGCAGGCAGCTCTCGGGAGCACTTCTTTCTCAGAGCCCTGGAGGTTCGGGATCCACGGCTCTTCACCTCGTTCCACCTGTGAGATCACATCAGGTTTGGAAACAGGAAACCCTACTGCAGGCAAAGAAAACAGGGGAGGTCAGTGGAATTTGTGGGATGCTTGTCACAAAGAATATTCCATGGTTTTAACCCCAGCTCATTTTAAAGCAGTAACATTCCAAGGCCATCTTCCTTGCCTCAAAGTGGCAGGAGAGTTATTATTATTATAAATTATATGCATTACCTTACTGCCTAAGGAGCAACTAACAGTGGGTCCCCATTGTGCTAGGCAAAGTACAAAGAATACTAGATGGCCCATGCCCTGAAGAATTTACAATCTAAATAGACAAGACAGACACAGAATGGGGGAAGGGGTAGATCCCACTGTTAGAATATAGATGTTCAGGCCTGCCTGTAAAGCCTATACTTTAAGAACTTAGGTGTGTTTTTATCACTTAGCTAGTTACAGGGGTATAAAAACAAAGAATCAAAATCACAGTCCGCCTGTGTATGGGCCTTCTCTCACTAGGATAGTCTGACGCCTTGTTCTTAGGCGAAGGTCTTTAGCTAAGCAGCAGGGGCAGCTATAAGCTGGGAAGCGTAGGGTCACATCCTCACATCCCAAACCAATCACACTGAAATAAGGTGGTATTGGGCTGTTAGGAAGACGATCTTGTCCGTACAGCACCCATTACCACCAGATAAAGAAACAGATCTTAAGATGGTTAAAGAAAACTTAGTTTGATAGCATCCTGCCTGGCAAGAGAGCACTTATCAATGGTTGTGGTTGTGAAACACTCATTTCTGTATTGTTTTATCTTTATGGCCACCACTTTTCATTGTTAATCAGTCTGGTTCTCTAATTGTTAATAATTAGGGTAGTGGGATATAATTGGTTAGAGAATTATGTTACAATATGTTAGAATTGGTTAGTTAAATTTCAGTACAATGATTGGTTAAGGTATAGCTGAGAATATTACTCTATAAACGGGGTCAAACAGGAGGGGGGAAAGGAAATTATAATAATAGAATATCAGGGTTGGAAGGGACCTCAGGAGGTCATCTAGTCCAAACCGCTGCTCAAAGCAGGACCAACACGCAACTAAATCATCCCAGCCAGGACTTTGTCAAGCCTGACCTTAAGAACCTCTAGGGAAGGAGATTCCACCACCTCCCTAGGTAACCCATTCCAGTGCTTCACCACCCTCCTAGTGAAATAGTGTTTCCTAATATCCAACCTAAACCTCCCCCACTGCAACTTGACACCATTACTCCTTGTTCTGTCATCTGCTACCACTGAGAACAGTCTAGATCCATCCTCTTTGGAAACCCCCTTCAGGTAGTTGAAAGCAGCTATCAAATCCCCCCTCATCCTTCTCTTGTGCAGATTTAAATAATCCCAGTCCCCTCAGCCTCTCCTCAGAAGTCATGTGTTCCAGTCCCCTAATCATTTTTGTTGCCCTCCACTGGACCCTTTCCAATTTTTCCACATCCTTCCTGTAGTGTGGGGCCCAAAACTGGACACAGTACTGCATATGAGGCCCCACCAATGTCAAATGTTTGTTAAGGGGGGGGAACAGGAACAGGGATACAGGCAAGGCTCTGCGGCCTCAGAGCTGGGAAGGGGGACACGGGGTAAACGCTCTGCAGCATCAGAGCTGGGAAAGGAACACTGGGGAACAGACTATATCGGGGTATAGGGATAAGCCCGACTGGTGTGAAGGCCTTCGGAATACGTAATCATATAGGTGTAAACATTTTACAGGCTACATTACCACCCTGTGACATCATCAACAAAGTGCCCATTTGTGCCCGGGTAGTGGCCCTGCTATGGGAGGGAGGAATGCAGCAAGGACTCAGGATTGGTGGCCAGGGTCGCTGTGCATAGAGATGGGGAAGTTATATGAGGAGAGAGTAATGAGTGGGAGAGGGAGGTCAAGAGTTAAAATAATAATATTTGGGGGAAAATGTATAATGAACTGAAACTGAACAGAAATTGAACTGGAGTGTAGGCTCTAAAGCAACAAGGCTTGGGTAGGGATTTGGAGTTAAAGGTCTGAGATCCCCCACAGCTCTAGATCCCCAAACCTCTCCTCCCTCCCACTGACCCACCCAGCCCACTTTCTGGGTGCTGTTCCTCCACACTCCCCTCCCCTTCCACCCATTACTCTCAGCTGTCACCACCTCCTGGTACCTTAGCAGCTTCTTGTATTCTCTCTCACTACCTCATCCCACCCTGCTGTTTTTTTTTTTTTTTTTAAATGGAGATATCCTATCTCCTAGAACTGGAAGGGACCGTGAAAGGTCATCAAGTCCAGCCCCCTGCCTTCACTAGCAGGACCAAGTACTGATTTTGCCCCAGATCCCTAAGTGGCTCCCTCAAGGATTGAACTCACAACCCTGGGTTTAGCAGGCCAATGCTAAACCACTGAGCTATCCCTCCCTTACACCCTCCCCATGTCCTGGCAGTCCAGAATTATCTCCTCCCGCTTCTCCTCCCCTCCCACAGCTCTGTTCTCCCATCACCCGTGGGGTCCTGAATGGCAACATTATACACTCTCCTATCAAAAGATCTAATCTGCTGTCACACAAGCCATGCATGAATCATACACCTATTTACTCAATTTAGAATTCTGTAGCCAGCATATTTTCCTCTCTCCCCCACCTGGAGCTGATGAACATTCCTGGCAGGAGGGACACATGCTCCTACAACTCAAAAGGAAAGGAGTTGATAGAAAAGATCACAGGACTGACCCCAAAGAAGGGTGAGCTGCAAAAGGCAGAAGCAGGCAACTCATCTGGGGGAGCAGAGAGACCACAGTGAAGATGGTGCAAAGATCACTATGTGGGAATTAACAAATGTCATTAAAAAAAAAAATCTTTGGCCAGCCCTAGTCAAGGCATTTATTATAGTTCTCTGTCATGTGGATTTTCTAATGTTTAATAAGGCTTGAGCTCTGATTGAAGTGTTTCCCACACTCAGAGCATCCATAAGGTTTCTCACCCATGTGGATTCTCTGTGTGGTAAGGTGTGAGCTATAACCGAAGCTTTTCCCACACTCAGAGCATGTGTAGGGCATCTCTCCTGTGTGGATTCGCTGATGTGAGATGAAGGCTGAGCTATAACTGAAGCGTTTCCCACACTCAGAGCACATGTAGGGTTTCTCTCCTGTGTGGATTTTCTGATGTATAACAACATGTGAGTGCCTATTGAAGCGTTTCCCGCACTCAGAGCATGTGTAGGGCTTTTCTCCTTTGTGGATTTTCTGTTTATAATAAGGCTTGAGCTCTGATTGAAGCTTTTCCCAAACTCAGAGCATCCATAAGGTTTCTCACCTGCGTGCATTCTCCAATGTCTGATAAGGTGTGAGCTCTGATTGAAGCGTTTCCCGCACTCAGAGCACGTGTAGGGTTTCTCTCCTGTGTGGATTCTCCTATGTCTGATAACGTGTGAGTGCAGACTAAAGCTTTTCCCGCACTCATGGCATTCATAAGGTTTCTCACCCGTGTGGATTCTCCTATGTCTGATAAGGTTTGATCTCCGACTGAAGTGTTTCCCACACTCAGCGCATCCATAAGGTTTCTCACCCATGTGGATTCTCGGATGTGTGATAAGGTGCGAGCTCTGATTTAAGCTTTTCCCACACTCATGGCATGTGTAGTGTGTCTCTTCCAAGTTGATTCTCTCGCGTGTAATAAGGTCTGAGTGGCTACTGAAGTTTTCCGCTGGCCTGTGCTGACTATCACAGGCTTTTGCTTTTTCTGGGAGTGCACAACTCCTTGAATCATTCCCTTTTGATCTTCCTGATAACATCCCATGGGGTAATACTTGCTCAGCATCTTCCTGCTGGAGTTTCTCCTCGTTCTCACTCACCATCCCAACACCTGATGGGAGACAGAGAGAATCCAGACACAGTTCATTCCCTGCACCGGAGAGAAAGGAAATCTCAGAGAGGGGAATGGAAAAAGGGATGAACAAACCAAAATATGTGCAGCAGAGATCAAACCTATCAGGAGCTGATTATCCCCAAACCTTTCCCCAGAGGAGAGAGAGGAAGGGATCAGTTCTGGGTCCTCATTGCACCATAACTCTCAGGGGAAAGCGAGATCGGGGAGGGACCTGCTCCCAATTGTCAGTCAGGGTAGGGGGGAAGCCATGAGTGACATCTGCCTAATGATTCCACATCTGCAGGGAACAATCTTGATCTTGGAGAGCTCACAAGGACTTCGTAGGGCACCCCAAATGTTTCCTTTGTTCACGGACAGTTTTTGACTTGGTTTAACCAATTCCTCACCTGTGCAGGCAGCTCTTGGGAGCACTTTTTTCTCAGAGCCATGGAGGTCTGGGACCCATGGCTCTTCCCCTCGTTCCAGCTGCGAGATCACATCAGGTTTGGAAACTGGAAACCCTACTGCAGGCAAAGAAAACAAGGGAGGTCAGTGGAATTTGTGGGATACTTGTCACAAACAATATTCCATGGTTTTAACCCCAGCTCATTTTTAAGCAGTAACGTCCCAAGGCCATCTTCCTTGGTTCAAAGTGGCAGGAGAGTTATTATTATTATAAAAAATCATATGCATTACCTTAGTGCCTAAGGGCCAACTAACAGTGGGTCTCCGTTGTGCTAGGCAAAGTACAAACAGAGAATAGTAGATGCCCCATGCCCTGAAGAATTTACAATCTAAATAGACAAGACAGACACAGAATGGGGGAAGGGGTAGAACCCACCAGCAGAGTGAACTATGTGACGGCAGAGTGACAGATCTGATGAACACAGGCATACATCTTGAGACTATCGTATTTAATGTTATGACTAGGGCCAGTGTTTTCCGGAAATTGCCGCTATAACTGCATTTTTTCCCAAAAATTACTCTTCATTTTTGGAATCACCCTTCATATCTGGAATTTCTGATCAGAGGGTGGGTGGGGCATGCAGGGTCACAACCCCACAGATTTCTGCCCAGAGACACCTGACTCCTCCCCAGGGTGCAGGGCAGAGGCTTGCTGCGGTTGAGACTTGCTGCCAATTTCTTCCCTCCTCATACAAGTCTGGGCTCAGCAAAACCACCGTGGAGATTCCCCTGGGTAGGGGGGGCCCTTGGCAGTGGGACATTGGGCTCCCTCATCATGCTGAGGAGCGGACAGCACTCTCACCGGCTCTCGGCTGCGTTCACAGCACTTCTCCCCTGCACATCTCCCCTGCACACAGCTGGTTCATGCCCAGTATCCCCCAGCACACAGCCGGCTCTAGGCTCTCAATGTCCAGTGTCTGGGCCCCACCTCCCCCACACAGCTGGCTCCTGTCCCCTCCCCGCAATGCACTTTCATCCTGTAAAGGATAATATATTGCTCATATTTGTCAATTACTCTGTTTTCATTGCCAGCAAACACTGGCCCTAGTTATGACTGTTCTCTGTATATTTGAGCCAGCCCTTGAAAGCATGAATACTTCACAGACTATGATGCTGAGATGGGCCAGATAATACTGGGGAGGGCTGAGGGATGGGTTTCCTGTGCAATCTGGTGTCACTAAGGGGTGATGATGCCAGATCCTAAAGCTGGTTATGCAGATCTCCATCTTTTGAACTTTGCCCCATGAAGAAAGGAGCAGGGACTGATTTTACCTCTTTCAGGACACTGAAAAAGACAGACTTTTTGGGGAGAAACAGCTGAGTTTGAGCTGACTGAGGGGGGTCTTTTGGGGCTACAAACTGACAAGACCTGATAACCAAGAGGTAAGCTTTTAAGGAAGGCTTTAATACATTTTGGAAACAATCAGTGATTCGCAAGATGACTGATGAGGAGGCGATGGTAAATATGCATTTAGATGCTTTTCTTGTTTTATATCTTTTCCCCAGAAGGCACACTGACACTGTCATGGATCCATAGGATCTGTGCAATGCCCTGGCTTTTAAACAGTCCTTGGGAAGTGCCCCTTGAGTGCACTAGACCCCCAAGGGGTCCCACTCTTCCACAAGGATAGGCCATGTAGCTTCAACACCTGAGATTGAGCCTCTGGCTTCAACGCTCTTATTTCAACCTGCGAGCTCTGCCAGCAGGTCCAGCTGAACGACACTCCTGTTCAGAGACTGTTCCTCAGTCAATGCACAGAGCAAGTTTTTGCTGTGACACTGGGCAGACTTTTAAAACATAGCAGGGTTTATTAGGCAACTAAAACACAGCATTGGAAAGTCCTTAGATTAGGACAGAGAAGCGAAGAAGACAATATAGTCCATACTGGCCAATGCCCTTGATCCATGCTGCTGTAGAAAACGCTTTGGTTTCCTTTCACTGTGACTGTTCATTTGTCTTCGCTCCAGTAGAGCTCCCTGCGTCTGCGAACCCAGTTCTTCCTGCTCCCAAAAACATAACGAGTCCATGTATGCTTCACTCAGCCAAGCGGAGATCCTCCCATGGACAGGTCACAATTATTCCCTTGTCTCTGTCGGGTATTCCATTGATGTAGATTGGCCCCAGACAGTCTTTAGTGACCCATTCATATCACCCCATGACAGCTACATGACAAAACACCTCATGTCTCCTGCTCGTTATGATCATAGCAATACCAATCACAGAGGGAAACTGAGGTGTGTATTGACATCATACAAGTATCACCAAAATTCCCACCTGTATGACACACACACTGCTCACAGCCCTTGGAGGGAAAACAAAGCACAGGAACTGGATGTTAATCCAGTGAACACAGTGGAAGACAAGCTGCAATCCTCAAACCCTGGTCAAAAAGGAGAGGCATGTGGGTCCCTACCCATAGAGAGGGGCTGGCTAGAGGCCTGATACCTGAGGGGCCATTCCTTGAGCAGACCATGGAGGCAGGTTAAAGGCTTAGCTACCCCAGAACTGTGACATCACAAAAGCACATTTTGGGGAATTAGGAAATCTAGTGACTCAGGTGTAATGGGAGGGAGAATTAAACTCCCCCAGTGTGTGGAGAAGGCTGGGGAATTAAACACTAAAATTCAGGAACAACAGCCTCTAATTCTTCCAGAAAAGGAGACTGTAAGAAACAAGAACTGGGCCACGCAACCTCAGGAGGGACAGGCTCAAAGATCCAAGGAGCCTGGAGAGAAGACAGATTGTGGCTGCTGCAGATGGGGAGAGGGGGGGCAAGACTCTCCAAACTCTCACTCCTGTTGACCCTGACCTGATTTTATCGTCTATGACCACCATGTCTTGTGGGCAATTTTATACTCGCTAGAGGTAAAATGTCATTATCAGAGTATTGCTTATTAGCTTGGAACATGCGTAGAGGGGCAAGGAGGTGATCAGAAATAAATGGGTTATTAAGGGCAGGTCTACACTACCGCCAGGATTGACGCTCTGAGATCGATCCACCTGTGGTCGATTTAGCGGGTGTAGTAAACACCCGCTAAATCGACTGCAGATCGCTCGCCAGTCGACCCCTGTACTCTACCCAGATGAGAAGAGTAAAGTAAGTCGACCCCCTGCAGCGTACACCCTGTGGTAACTCTACCTAAGGTACGCTGACTCCAGCTACTTTATTCATGTAGCTGGAGTTGCGCAGTGTAGGTCAACTGACCGTGGTGGTATAAATGTAGCCAAAGCTTGCTACAGTTAAGGGCCTTATATTAGGTGGAGGCTTTGTGGGAGTAGTTATGCTGAAGTCTAGGATTTACCTGAATAGGGCTAAGGAGAGAATCCCAGGTCAGTTATTTTGCACCCTCATTTTGAGAGACTAACGAGTAACCACAAACAGGTGCAATACGCCACAGGATTCTGAAAGAAGGAAGTTTGGGGCCAGCTTTAGCAATTAGGTTGCTATGCAGTATCTCAGCAGTTGGACTGCATTCATATATTGGAATTATTAATATATAAGTGATGTAAATCATGAGTATTATTGCTTGATGCTTAATTATGGACTTCCCAAAGGCCACATATGGGTTGGGGTAGCTATTGACATTCTTGTAATCAGAGTAAAGGAGCAGATATGGTATAAGGCCATCCTATTACCATAATAAAATGGATAAATTACCTCTCCTAGTGACCATTTTTTCATTTTGTCGGGTCCCTGAGACAGTGTAAAGTGAAGCAGGGCAACCCTTCTGATGGTCTCCCTTGCCCCTCGATCTTTGTTTCCAATGGTATACATAACTTGTAAGTATGCACAGTGCAAGACCCTCTTAACTATACTTATCTTAGTCTAATCGTTACGTTTATTGATCCTTGCCTATGATTTCAATTATAACTGTCTGTATTAAATCAAGTTTCTGTGTGTTTCACCAAATTTCATCTTCTCAATTAACTTTGAGTAGCCATGTACAAGGGCAAGCTGTACCCCAATACGTAATCTTATAGGTGTAAAAATTGTACAGGCTACACTAGGACCCTGTGACATCATCATCAAAGTGGCCATTTGTGCCTGGGTAGCGGCCCCGCTATGGGAGGGAGGAATGCAGCAAGGACTCCGGATTGGTGACCAGGGTCACTGTGCATAGAGTTGGGGAGGTTACATGGGGAGGGGGGTAATGAGTGAGAGAGGGAGGTCAAGAGTTAAAATAATAATATTTGGGGGGGGAAATGTATAATGAAGCGAAACTGAACAGAAATAAAACCGGAGTGTAGGTTCTAAAGCTTTGGTAGGGATTCAGGGTTAAAGGTTTGGGATCCCCCACAGCTCCAGGTCCCTAAACCTCTCCTCCCTCCCACTGACCCATCCAGCCCACTTCCTGGGTGCCCTTCCTCCACATTCCCCTCCCCTTCGTCCCATTACTCTCAGCTGGCACCACCTCCCGGTACCTTGGGAGCTTCTTCTGTTCCCTCCTCGTCTCTCACTACCTCATCCCTCCCTGCTGCTTCTTAGCTCTAATCCTGCACACACCCTCCGCATGTCCTGGCACCCCAGAATTATCTCCTCCCCCCTTCTCCTCCCCTCCCACAGCTCTGTTCTCCCTTCACCCGTAGGGTCCTGAATGTCAACATTATACACTCTCCTATCAAAAACAACAAGGAGTCCAGTGGTGACACCTTAAAGACTAACAGATTTATTTGGGCATCAGCTTTCATGGGTAAAAAACTTCACTTCTTCAGATGCATCTCCTATCAAAAGAAGAATCATCAGACTGTCACACAAGCCATGCATGAGTCATACACCTATTTACTCAATTTAGAATTCTACAGGTGGCATATTTTCCTATTAAAATGAGAAAAGGGCATGAAAGCTACAGTTATTAATGTAGTTACTAATGTAGCAATAAGGATACATTCAATGCAATTTTAAAATGACTGACAGCACCAAAAAGGCACATATCCAAAAATGATACTAGTGTATAGGAGGTAAGGCAAAAAAGGGGGGGCAAGGAAACTTGTCAAAACTTGTATGACGAATAAAGTATAAAGTTATTACTACTGAGGTTCTTTAGAGACCCCACAGCTTCTAATAACCCAGGGGACAGGACTCCTTACCCAGCAAGACCACCGTCTCATAGTTCTCCTGCATGACATCCCTGTAGAGGGATCTCTGAACAGGGTCCAGCAGAGCCCATTCCTCCTTGGTAAAATACACAGCCACCTCCTCGAAAGTCACCGGCCCCTGAAAGAGAAAGAGTCCAACACTCAGTACCTGCTGCCCCACTGACAACCCCACTATTCACGGAACAGCAGCACCAGGTAAATGGAAGCTCCGGGAGGCACATGTTAACAGAGTCCCACCCCACCTTGCCTAGAACATCCAGGAGGCATCAGAGGGTAGTAAGAGAGAACCTTTGTGTCTCCCAGCTGACAGACGGAGGCAGGGTTGTCACATTTATCACATACCTACTAGCCAGAGCTTGATATAGAAGATGGGGCTGTCTCTGGACCCTGCTGGTAGCTCCCTGGTAGGAATCCCAACACTCTCCAAATAAAATATATGGAAGAAAGGGGAAGTCAATAGTAAAGAAAATAAGTTAGAAGGTCAGAATTGTAGAAAGTTGGTAAGGGAAGCTATCAGAAATCAATGATCAACCAATGAAAATAAGAAGGAAGTTTTAAAAAGTATATTAAGTACAAAATTTATCCTAAAAATGGTAGTGGTAAATTACTAGAAGGAAATGGCAGAATTATCAAAAATAATGCAGAAGAGGTAAAAGTGTTCAATAAATATTTCTCTCCTGGACTTGAAGAAAAACAGATGATGTAACTCATCATAAGATGTTGAAGCCGACAGTCTTTCCATTCCAAAAGTAACTCACGAGGACGTTAAACAGCAGCTATTAAAGTTAGATGTGTTTAAATCAGTGGGTCCAGATAACTAGAGTTTTGAAAGACCTGGTGGAGGAGTGTGGTGGACTGTTAATATTGATTTTAATTAGGACTTGGAACACTGGGGAAATTCCATAAGACTGGAATAAAGCTAATGCTGTGCCAATATTTAAAAACTATAAAAGAGATGACGCAGCTAATTACAAGAGTGTCAGTCTGACATCAATACTGAGCAAAATAACGGAGCAGTCAATACTGGATTTCATTAATAAAGAATTAAAGGAGGCTAATATAATTAGTACCCATTAACAAAGGTTTAGAGAAAATAGATCCTAGCAAACTAACTGGATATCCTTATTGGATGAGATCAAAAGTTTGGTCACAGCTAATAGTATTGATGTAATATACCTAGACTTCTGTAAGGCATATGACTTGGTTCAGCACAATATTTTGACTAAAAAACTAGAATGATATAAAATAAACACGGCATACATTAAATAGATTAAAAACTGTGATTGTAAATGGGGAACCATGGTCAAATAGATTTATTTCTAGCGGGTTCCCGCAAGGATTGGTTCTTGGCTCTGTGGTATTTAACATTCTTATTAATGACCTAGAAGAAAATATAGAATCATCACTGATAAAGTTTGCAGTTGCCACAAATATTGGGGGTGCTGCTAACTAATGAAGTGTCAGTAGATTCAGGTTCCAGCACTGGGAGTCTGGGAAGTTTTCCTAGCCCTGGCTGGAGGGTTATTTCCTGTTCCACAAAGAGGGGAAGTTCCATTCCCAACTCCTGTGCCTTGAAATTAGGACCTATCTGACACTACACCCCATATTCAGCATAGTGGTAGGATTATCATATGATTAGAACATAATTATGAGGCACTTTGTACAAGATGAGTCATGTGCGGTGTTATTGGAAAAGTTATGATTTGCTGAATATGATTATCCTACCTGTGTGCATGGATCATGTTTGAATCTGAAGTTATGGATATTGACTCTGTATCTGTCTTTCAAATGTGCTTACTCTGGGTAACACCCACAACTAGCCTTTCAGGTACAACAATGAAGAAGCCAGACAGTGCTGATGGCTCATCAACAAGGACAATGAAGCATGGAAGAACTTAGCCTTCCTGTGAATGTTTCAGCCAGCCTATGAGTCATGGCTACTATGACTCAGCAGGGCATGCTAGGGCATGTGACCAGACCACATGACAATGAACACCATTTTGGTACCTGTATTTTTCCACAAACTGGACTGGGAACTTAGTTTAGAACAAAGGGTTCCTGCTATATGGAAAAGCTACATAAGGTGGGGTGTGTCATCATCTCTTGACCTCATTCCCCAGACAAGAGAACTCCTGGAAGCACCTAAGGAACAAAGACTGAACTGGGGGAAGTGTTGGTCCCAGGGTAAAGGGATTTCTAGCTTGTGTATGGAAACTTGTTGGACTGCTTCTATCATCAGTCAGGGTGAGAAATTGCTAATTCAAATTCTATCCATCTAGTATGTTAGCAAATATCAAAAACTCAAACCAAGTCTAAGTAATCTGCTTTGATCTGTTTGCTACCACTTATGGCTGGGAAATTGGCTGTTGTCTTCTGTCTGTCCTTGAGCGGCTTAGGTAAAGCACTCAGGTAGCTTAGTTGGATGCATAGCGCCACCTGCTGTCCTGTTGGGTGATAACAAGGCTAAATCTCCAGCAAAGCAGTGTGAAAAGAGCCAGCCCAGCTTGAGGGTTAGAGGGCACAGCAGTTCCCACAAGCCCCCCAGACTGCACCCCGGGGTGACAACCCATCACACCCTACATTACACAAGCCTCAGCAGGTTTTTCACATCCTGTCCCCTCCCTTTCTCCACCCGAGATATTTCCTGCCTCCCACCACCTCTAGCAGCTCCCACCCTCCTATGCATTTACTGCTCCTCTCCCTCCAAGCAGAACCCACCACCAGCTCCCTGATAATCCCTTACCTGAGCCAGCTCCATTGCAGCCATTTCCTTCCCCCTCGGAGGATGGGATGATGTGGAGCAAAACGTGGATGTTAATCTGTAGCCTGCCAGGGCGAGAAGGGCAATTTGAGAGAATTCAGATGGGGTTTTTGTCCATTCCACATGTCGATTCCCCCCAGGATTTTCCCCGGTAATGGACATTCTAGGTTCTGCCACAGTGTGAAGCACAGAGTGACCTTATTCCAGTACAGGCCTAGCCCCCTCCACCAGAGTGTAACCCTCTGAGACATGGTGAAACCCTCCCAGTAGCAGAGTCTCTCTGTTACACTCATAAAGTTTGCAGGCGATACCAAACTGGGAGGGGTTGCAAGTACTTTGGAGGATAGAATTGAAATTCAAAATAATCTGGACAAACTGGAGAAATGGTCTGAAGTACATAGGATGAAATTCAATAAGGACAAATCAAAGTACTTCACTTAGGGTACGTCTATAGTACGAAATTAATTCGAAGTTATTTTATTCGAATTTCCAGAATAGAGTTCATACATTCTATGTTATGTGTCCCCACTAAAGCGCGCGAATTCGGCGGAGTGCATCCACAGTACCGAGGCTAGCATCGAATGTCGGAGCGGTGCTCTGTGGTAGCTATCCCACAGTTCCCGCAGTCTCTGCCGCCCATTGGAATTGTGGGTTAAGCTCCCAGTGCATGATGGGGCAAAAACATTCTCGCGGGTTTTTCTGGGTGTGTGCCGTCACTCGCTCCTCCCTCCGTGAAAGCTACGGCAGACGCCATGCTGCCAGCAGATGGTGCAGCATGGTGCACCGCCTGTCTCCTGGTATGTTGAATCCACTTCGAATGTCTTCGGCAATCATGAACAGAGCCGCACAGCTTCCGACGCTTTCTCCAGATTGTCTGTGCTGGGCTCCCGTGGAAGCTACAGAAGGCAACAATTCCCTGCCATTTCTCGGCCATCATGAACAGAGCCGCACAGCTTCCGCCGCAAACTCTGCTCACGTTTCCGCTGCAAACTCTGCTCTTGCCACTTTTTCCATGTTGTCGGTCCTGGGCTCCCGTGGAAGCTACAGAAGGCAACAATTCCCTGCTGTTTTTCGCCCATTGTGAACAGAGAACAGATCAGACAATCTGGAGAAAGCGGTGGAAGCTGTCCTGGGCTCCCGTGGAAGCTACAGAAGACAACCATTTACCGCTTTTTATCAGCCATCTTGAACCAAACAGCTCATTTCGCACCCTTTTTCAAGGATTACCCATGCAGGTGCCATTGCGCGGCAAACATGGAGCCCGCTCAGATCTCTGCTGCAGTTTTGACCATTGTAAATACCTCATGCATTATCCAGCAGTATGTTCTGTACCTGCAAAACCGGGCGAGGAAGTAACGACAGTGCGATTACTATACTGATGAGGACATGGACACAGACGTTCCTAGATGCACGGCATGTCGCGATTGGGAGATCATGGTGGCATTGGGCCAGGTTCATGCCGTGGAATGCCAATTTTGGGCCCGGGAAACAAGCACAGACTGGTGGGATCGCATAGTGTTGCAGGTCTGGGATGATTCCCAGTGGCTGCAAAACTTTCGTATGCATAGGGCCACTTTCATGGAACTTTGTGACTTGCTGTCCCCTGCCCTGAAGCGCAAAGACATCAAAATTAGAGCAGCCCTCACAGTTGAGAAGCGAGTGGCCATAGCACTGTGGAAGCTTGCAATGCCCGACAGCTACCGGTCAGTCGGGAATCAGTTTGGAGTGGGCAAATCTACTGTATGGGCTGCTGTGCTGCAAGTAGCCAATGCAATCATTGACCAGCTGCTATCAAGGGTAGTGACTTTGGGAAATGTGCAGACCACTGTGGATGGCTTCAATGTGCTGGGGTTCCCTAACTGTGGCGGGGCGATAGACGGAACGCATATCCCCATCTTGGCCCCGGCATACTGTGGCGGCCAGTACATAAACCGCAAGGGGTACTTTTCCATAGTGCTGCAAGCACTGGTGGATCACAAGGGATGTTTCGCCGACATCAACGTGGGATGGCCGGGAAAGGTGAATGACGCTCGTATCTTCAGGTACTCTGGTCTGTTTGAACAGCTGCAGGAAGGGACTTACTTCCCAGACCAGAAAATTACTGTTGGGGATGTTGAAATGCCTATAGTTATCCTCGGGGACACAGCGTACCCCTTAATGCCATTATTATTATTTATTACCCTGGACAGTAGTAAGGAGCAGTTCAACTATAGGCTGAGCAAGTGCAAAATGGTGGTAGAATGTGCTTTTGGACATTTGAAAGGGTGCTGGCGCAGTTTACTGACTCGGTTAGATATCAGCACAACCAATATTCCCATTGTAATTGCTGATTGTTGTGTGCTCCACAATATCTGTGAGAGTAAGGGGGAGACTTTTATGGCAGGGAGGGAGGTTGAGGCAACTTGCCTGGCTGCCAATTTCGCACAGCCAGACAACACGGCGATTAGAAGAGCACAGCAGGGCATGCTGTGCATCAGAGAAGCTTTGAAAGCCAGTTTCATAACTGGCCAGGGTATGGTGTGACAGTTGTGTTTGTTTCTCTTGAAGTTACCCACACCCTCATATATATATATATATTATATATATAAAAGGAAATAAAGTCAAAATTGTTTAAAAACTGTTCTTTATTATTTGATGCACAACACATTGAGAGAAATTAGAAGGTAGACTTTGGGGGGGGGGATTGGGTTAGGGGGGTGGAGGAGGGAAGAACAAGTCCAGAAACCAAATCAAAAGTTCGCATATGCCAGCTTTCTGGTGCTTGGGCGATCCTCTGGGGTTGAGCGTGTGGGTCCCCGTAGCCTCCCCCCTCGTGTTCTTGGGCATCTGGGTGAGGAGGATATGGAACCTGGGGAGGAGGGAGTTTGATTATACAGGGGCTGCAGCGGAAGTCTGTGGTCTTGCTGCCTTTCCCGCACTAGATCCACCATACAGCGGAGCATGTCAGTTTGCTCCCCCATGAGCTTGACCATAGCGTCCTGCCTGCTCTCATCGCGCGCCTCCCTCCTTTCTTCGTGTTCCTGTAATGCTTTACGGGACTCCGCAATTGTTTGCCACCATGCATTCAGCTGGGCCCTATCAGTGCGGAAGGACTGCATGAGCTCGGCGAACATGTCGTCCCGAGTTCATTTTTTCTGCCTTCTAATCTGGACCAGCCTCTGGAACGGAGTAGATAGGGGCCGCGTTGAAACATTTGCGCCTGCGGGAGGAGAAAAAGGGAGGGTAGTATTTTAAAAAATACATTGCAGAGAACAAAGGGGGCACTTTGGTATGAGTAAGCCATCACACACAGCCGGGCAACAGAATTCATCTTGCAGGCAGCCCCTAGGGGCACACGGGGTTCTGCTTCTTCTACATTCATTTCAATGCTTTCAAACTGCTGGGCCCCCTTTCCCACAGCAAGCAATGCCTGGTGGGTTTGCCATATAAAAGGAGGGCCTGCGGGCTCTCTGGGATGATCACTGCACACAACCACGTGGCTCCGATCAGGCTCAGAGCAGGGATGAGCTGAGCCATTTACTCTAAATGTTAACAACCCAGCGCGGCTGGGTTCCCCCCACACCGCCCGGCTCTGATCAGGCTCTCACTCACCAGAAGTACCTTCTCCAGGGTCATGGAACAGGAGTCCGCCTTGGGAGTGAGGGGAGGCTATTGGATCCAGCGTTAAGATTTAGTTCCTGGCTAGGGGGGAAAAGGGATTCCACACATGCCGCCTGTGCACTGTCCTCCTCCTCCTCCTCTTCGTCCGCCAATGTCTCTTCCTCCTCGCTTCGTGCAACTCCCCCTTTGCAGGTGTCCACAGACAGTGGTGGCATCACCCCCCATAATTGCATGGAGCTCACGGTAAAAGCAGAATGTATGGGGCTGTGACCCAGAGCACCCGTTTGCCTCCCTGGCTTTTTGGTATGCTTGCCTGAGCTCCTTGATTTTTGTACGACACTGCTCTGTGTCCCTGGAGTAGCCTCTTTCCGTCATGGCCCTGGAGACTTTAGCGTAGGTATTTGCGTCCCTTTTTTTGGAATGTAGCATGGGATGAAATCCAGTACCTCCCGTTCGGACCATGCTGGAGCTCGTCTGCGAATCCAGGACTGCATGATCTCCTGTGATGGACTCTGCATGGTCGCCTGTGATGGTGGACTGTGCTGATGGTCACCTGTGCTGCTGGTGACCAAACAGGAAATGAAATTCAAAAGTTCCTGGGGCTTTTCCTGCCCACCTGGCTAGTGCATTGGAGTTGAGAGTGTTGACAAGAGCGGTCACAAGGGAGCATCCTGGGATAGCTCCCGGAGGCCAATAACGTCGAATTGCGTCCACAATACCTTTAACCTGGGATTGCGATCTCGATTTAAACGCTACTTCACTTGCCGTGGAGTACAGAAATCGAATTAAAGAGCCCTTTAAATCGAAAAAAAAACGTTTGGTCATGTGGTCTTTTTTTTTTCCGAAATAACTCAGCTAATTCTGAAATAACAGGCTAGTGTAGACCAGGCCTTAGGAAGGAACAATCAGTTGCACACATACAAAATGGGAAATGACTGCCTAAGAAGGAGTGCTGCGGAAAGGGATCTGGGGGTCATAGTGGATCACAAGCTAAATATGAGTCAACAGTGTTACACTGTTGCAAAAAAAGCAAGTATCATTCTGGGATGTATTAGCAGGAGTATTCTAAACAAGACACGACAAGTAATTCTTCTGCTCTACTCCGCGCTGATTAGGTCTCAACTGGTGTAGTGTGTCCAGTTCTGGGCGCCACATTTCATGAAAGATGTGGACAAATTGGAGAAAGTCCAGAGAAGAGCAACAAAAATGATTAAAGGTCTAGAAAACATGACTGTGACGGGGCAGCCGCGCGCCCTGCACTAGCCCCGGCAGCGTCAGACCAGTAGCTCTGGCGGCGGAAGTCCCGCCCCGCTCATAGAATCATAGACTTTAAGGTCAGAAGGGACCATTATGATCATCTAGTCTGACCTCCTGCACAATGCAGGCCACAGAATCTCACCCACCCACTCCTGTATCAAACCCGTGTCTCATATTGGGCATGCTCCAAATGCTCTGGGAGTATAAAAGGAAGGAATTCAGCTCAGTCTGGGCTGGCGGCCGCAGGGGAAGGACCTAACTGGGAAGCTCCTGTGGAGGACCAGCCACCACCCTTGACGTTGCTGGGAACTGAAGCTTCCCCTGGCCAGCATGAAGCCCTGCTGCGGGAGGAGCCCGAAGTGGCTACGGACCTGGAGACCCGCAGAGAACCTGGAGATTCGTGGGAGACCCCAACTCTCAAGATGGTAGGAAGCTACCCAGGAGGGGTGACGGACTGGTACCTTGCCCCCGGTAAGCCTCAGCGTGTTTCGGTAGGATCTCCCAGCTGAGCCAGTGGAAAGGCCCTACGGCGGTGTAACCAGGGGCAATCCTATGGACTCTGGCTACTAGACCGTGCTTCCCTGTAACCAGGGGCAATTCTGGGGACTTTGGCCACTAGGCTGTGTTGCCCTACAACGAGGGGCGTAAACCCTCACATGTGGTGAATGCAGGCAGCGATTTGGGCCTGTTGAAAGGTCCAGCATAAGGAAGTTAAACCGTGGGAACCCCGCCAAGCCTCATGATGGAGACAGAGAAGCTCCTAAAGTGGATGCTGGAAAAGCAGCAGGAGCAGGCGGCCCAACAGCAGCAGCAACAGGTGCAGATGATGCAGCAGATGGTCAGCCAGCAGCAGCTGCCGATAACCCAGCACCAAGCGCACCAGCAGCAGCTCCTCCGGGAATTAGCGGTTCAGCAGCAGACCCAACAAGTGCGCCTGGTGCAGCAGATGGCCATGTTGTTACCTGGCGGGAGCCGCAGCCACCATACCTGCGGGGACCGGACCCAGGGAGACTTTGGGGGAACTGCCGGTACGCCTCACTAAGATGGGGCCAGAAGACAACCCAGAGGCGTTCTTAGTGACGTTCAAACAGGTAGCTAATGCCGCCAGGTGGCCCCCAGAACATTGGGCCACCCTACTGGCCCCCTATCTGATGGGACAGGCCCAGGCCGCCTATCGTAGCCTCAATCCCCGGGAGGCCCTAGAGTACCCCAGAGTGAAGGCGGCCATATGAGATCATGCCGGCATTAGCCCAGAGAGCTATCGCCAGCGCCTCCGCAAGGAACAGCACCTCCACAAGGAACAGTACCCCCCTGGGGCCCGGCCCCAGGCAGTGGCCCAACGCATTAGAGACCATTGTTGGAAATGGTTGAACCGGGAAGGCTTGACGGGGCCACAGGTAGCGGAGATGGTGGCACTGGAACAGTTCACTCAGATCCTGCCCCCGGGAGGAAGGGCCTGGGTACATCAGCATCGACCGGCAACCTTGTTGGTGGCGGTGGCCTTGATGGAGGACTACTTGTCCACTGACGGGGCCAAGGCGCCGACCCAGGTAGCAGGAAATACCGGTCGAAAGGGTGGGCTAGGAAAAGGGAATCCCCAAGGGTTGGGACCCCAGGAACCGTCGGCAGGTGCCCGCCGCACGCCTCCAAAAGTCCCCGAGCCCAGAGCCAAGGCCTCCCAGGCACCGATCCGAAGGGACCAACAACCTCGAGAGCAAGGGAGCCCCCTGGGCTGAGGCCCAAGAGGGGTGCTGGGAGTGCGGACGGGAAGGGCATTTTCGGCGGGATTGCCCATTCATGGACTGCAACTACAGACAAGCCTGGGTCGCCGGACGAAGGGCTCGGAAGAGAGGAATAGGAAAGCTGGCGGTCCCTGTCCGGGTCGAGGGGACCCTCATGAACGCCTTCATGGACTCGCGGTGTAGTCAGACCCTCATACGGGAGGAGCTGGTCCCAGACCTCAATCTCTCGGGCCCCCCGCTCCACTTACAACGTGTACATGGGGACATCTGCACTTCACCCAGGCCATGGGGTAAGCTAGAAGTATGCCGCTGGGAGGAGGGCCTCCGGGTGGGAGTGGCCCCCAGGTTAGCCTACCCGGTGGTATTGGGGCAAGACTGGCCAGGCTTCGGGGAGGTTCTCCAGAAGTACCAACCGCCCGACCCACTAACGGACGGGCTTAGGCCTCCGAGAGCGGGGCTGCTCGGACGCACACCAAGGATCGACCCCGGAGAAGGGACCTCGGCGCCAGAGGAGACCCCCGCGACTCATCTGACAGCCAGGCCCCGTTCGGTGGAAGATGCCCAGGCGGAACTGGAGCGGGATGTGTACTTTGTACAGGAGCAGAGGGAGGACCCGACCCTAAGTAGAGCCTGGGAACAAGCCACCAGCCCGGACCCCAATGGAGACCTGACTCTGCGACCCCCACAAGGCCCCCACTTTGAGATATGGCGGGATCGCCTATATCAGATAGCCCCAGAACCCCAGACCCAGGAGACGTTCCGCCAGCTATTGGTTTCCCAGAGGCTGCGGCAAGGCCTCCTACAACTAGCCCATGCAAACCCCTGGGCAGGACACCTGGGGAGGGAGAAGACACTCCAGAGGGTGGCTCGCCGGTTCTTCTGTCCGGGCATATACTGAGAGGTTCGGGACTATTGCGCGTCTTGCCCGGAATGCCAGCTGGCGGGACCGAAAGGGGTAGCCCGGGCACCCCCGGTACCCATGTCGGTCATCGGCATACCCTTCGAGCGGATTGGGCTGGACCTAGTCGGCCCAGTTGAAAGAAGCAAGACGGGGAATCGCTTCATCCTAGTGATAGTGGACTACGCGACACGCTACCCTGAAGCCGTTCCCCTAAAAACAGCGCCAGTGCCAGCAATTGCTAATGAACTAGTGAAGATTTTTTCTAGGGTCGGGATACCGGCGGAAATCCTGACAGACCAGGGCACGAATGTGTCCTCCAAACTGATAGCCAAACTGTGTCACCTCCTCCACATACGAACGCTCCGGACGTCAGTTTACCATCCTCAGACAGATAGCCTGGTGGCACCCTAAAATCTATGCTACGGAAGTTCGTGGAGGAGGACCCTACGCATTGGGATACTCTGTTGCCAGCCCTGTTGTTCGCCATAAGGGAGGTACCCCAGGCCTCGACGGGGTTCTCGTCCTTTGAACTCTTGTACAGGAGACAGCCATGGGGGATCTTGGACCTCCTGAAGGAGGAGTGGGGAGCCCAGGAGACGTGAGTTCTCGGGACCACCCAGTACAAGTTACACCTCTGAGAACGGCTCCAAACACTAGGGCCCTTTGCCCGGGAGAACTTGATACAGGCCCAAGCGAGCCAAGAATGCCTCTATAATCGCGGGACTAGGGGGCGGAGTTTCGGCCCAGGAGATTGGGTGTTGCTCTTGTTGCCCTCGGCTGAGTCAAAACTTCTGGCCAAATGGTAGGGCCCCTATGAGGTAGTCCGGCGAGTTGGACCGGTGGACTACGAGGTCCGACTACCAGGGCGACGGAGGGAGATGCGTATCTACCACGTGAATCTTCTGAAGGCCTGGAAGGCCAGGGAAGCCCGGCTCATCGGCCCGTCCACCCCAGAATCGGAACTCGGGCCCCTAGTAGGGGACCCACCAGACCCAAGGTCAGTGACGCTAGGGTCGGGCCTCACCTCTGTACAGCAAGAACTACAACAACAACTGGTGGAGGAATTCCCTGATGTCTTTGCCGCCCGTCCAGGACGAACGACTCTGATGAGTCATCACATCGCCACCACCCCTGGTCAGAAGGTGAGAGACAACCACCGACCGTTGCCCCGGAAAATGTGGGATACGGTCCGACAGGAGCTAGAGACTATGCTGGAGATGGGGGTCATGGAAGAATCGACAAGTGAGTGGCGCAGCCCCATCGTCCTAGTCCCAAAGCCCGATGGGACTACCCGGTTTTGCATTGACTTCCAAAAGGTCAATGCCATCTCCTGCTTCGACGCATACCCGATGCTGCGGGTGGATGAACTGCTGGAACGGCTCGGGGGAGCGAGGTACTTGTCAACCATAGATCTAACCAAGGGATAATGGCAGATCCCCCTCACACCAAACTCCCGGGAGAAGCCGGCCTTTCCAACACCTTTCGGCCTCTTCCAATTTATAACCATGCCGTTCGGACTACACGGAGCTGCTGCTACATTCCAGCGCTTGAGGAATAAGGTCTTACAACCCCACGACCAGTATGCAGCGGCATATATAGATGACATTGTAGTCTACAGCAACAACTGGGAGGACCACCTACGCCATCTGGTGGGGGTGTTACAAGCCCTCAGAGCAGCCAGCCTCACAGCTAACCCGGCAAAGTATCACCTTGGGCAAGAAGAGGCAACCTACCTTGGATATACAGTGGGGGTGGGGGGGAGAAACTGACACCCCTAATTAGCAAATTGCAAGCTCTCAAAGACGTACCCGTCCCCAAGACAAAGAAGCAAGTGCGCCAGTTTTTGGGCCTAGCCAGATACTAACGCCGCTTCGTGCCGGATTTTGCATCCATAGCCGCCCCCCGTCGGACCTGACAAAGAACACGGAGCCTCAACAAGTGCAGTGGTCGAACAATGCGAGAGAGCCTTTGAAACCTTGAAAGACTGACTCATGCAAGAACCAGTCCTATGACACCCAGACTTCTCCAAGGAATTTACACTTCAAACAGATGCCTCGGAAGTGGGCTTGGGGGCAGTACTCTCCCAGGATGTAGACGGGGAGGAAAAAAAAATTATAAAAAAATGGAGATATCCAATCTCCTAGAACTGGAAGGGACCTTGAAAGGTCATTGAGTCCAGCCCCCTGCCTTCACTAGCAGGACCAAGTAATGATTTTGCCCCAGATCCCTAAGTGGCCCCCTCAAGGATTGAGCTCACAACCCTGGGTTTAGCAGGCCAATGCTCAAACCACTAAGCTATCCCTCCCCGCAACACCTGGTACTATACCTAAGTCCCCCGGGAGCAACATTATTCTACAATAGAGAAAGAGGCCCTGGCGGTGCGATGGGCCATCGACGCCCTACGTTATTATCTGCTGGGGAATAACTTTAGGTTGATCACAGACCATGCCCCCCTATGGTGGATGCATAGTATGAAGGACACGAACCCTCGGACTACAGGGTGGTACCTCTCCCTCCAACCCTACGACTTCTGTGTGTTCCATCGCCCGGATAAGGCCCACGCTAACGCAGAATTCTTCTCCAGAGAGGGGAAGGAGGAGGAGGAGGCAGCGGACCAACCCGGGGGACCCTTCTTAAGGAGAAGGGTGTGTGACGGGGCAGCCCCGCCCCGCACTAGCCCCGGCAGCATCAGACCAGTAGCTCTGGCGGTGGAAGTCCCGCCCCGCTCGTACTGGGCATGCTCCAAATCCTCTGGGAATATAAAAGAGAACTCAGCTAGGTCTGGGCTGGCGGCCGCAGGAGAAGGACCTAACTGAGAAGCTTCTGTAGAGGACCAGCCACAACCCTTGACGTTGCTGGGAACTGAAGCTTCCCCTGGCCAGCACGAAGCCCTACTGCGGGAGGAGCCAGAGGCGGCGACGGACCCGGAGACCTGCGGAGAACCTGGAGATTCGTGGGAGACCCCAACTCTCAAGACGGTAGGAAGCTACCCGGGAGGGGTGATGGGATTGGTACCTTGACCCCAGTAAGCATCAGCGTGTTTCGGTAGGATCCCCCCCGCTGAGCCAGTGGCAAGGCCATGCCGCCCTGTAACCCGGGGCAATTCTATGGGCTCTGGCCACTAGGCCGTGTTGCCCTGGAACGAGGGGCATGACCCCTCACAATGACCTATGAGGAAGACTGAAAACATTGTGTTTGTTTAGTCTGGAGAAGAGAAGCCTGAGAGGGGACATGATCACAGTTTTCAAGTACATAAAAGCTTGTTACAAAGATGTGGGAGAAAAATTGTTCTTCTTAACCTATGAGGATAGGACAAGAAGCAATGGACTTCAATTGCAGCAAGGGCAGTTTAGGATGGAGATTAGGAAAAATACTTCCTGTCAGAGTGGTTAAGCACTGGAATAAATTGCCTAGGGAGGTTGTGGAGTCTCCAACATTGGGGATTTTTTAAGAGCAGGTTGGACAAACACCTGCAGGGATGGTCTAGATAATACTTAGTCCTCCCTTGAGTGCAGGGGGCTGGAGTAGATGACCTCTCGAGGTCCCTTCCAGTTCTATGATTCTATAACCCAAAGGCCAGAGAAGAGCAGAATCAAAGGAGTCACTTTGGGGGATTCTCCCTGTCTTTGTCCCCAAGGCAGCTGTCTCAGGTTTACAAAGTTGTTTGATGCTCCAGCCTTTATACAGTCTCTTCTGGGAGTGCCCCCTTTCATGGGCTGGGCCTAGTTTTAGCTTTTGACAAGCGTGACCCCAGGGGCTCTGAGACTGGGCCTTCTTGCCTCAGCACACCTTGTTTCTTTCTGTGGCTCCCCAGTGAGTCCAAATGAGTAGATACTCCTGATAGAGACTGTGAACATAAGACTGGCCCACTGCATCAGACCAATGGTCCATCTAGTTCAGTGGCCAATGCCAGGTGCTTCAGAGGGAATGAACAGAACAGGTAATCATCAAGATATCCATCCCCTGTCACCCATTCCCAGCTTCTGGCAAACAGAAGCTAGAGACACCATCCCTGCCCATCCTGCCTGTGACACTGGCAGATGAGGTGTTAGCTCTTGCAAAAGCCCCCATGTCTTAATTGAACACGGACAAATGCAAAGCTGGAATCAGTCTGGCTTGCCTGGGTTAGTATTGTTAAAACAGGTATTAGAATTATAACAATGTGTTTAGACTTTATTGAATGCTCGTGAGTTGCTGCCTGGGTTAATACCTGACTAGTTTCATTGTGAGCCTCTGTGGCTATGTAAATCACCAGACAGGAGAGAGACTTTACCTAGGTGAAGTGCTGATTGGCAACAGAATGCATTATATCCTGCCTGGCAGGAAAGGTCCACCAACACCAGATTAACATCCCATTATGGTCTAAGAAGACAAAAGACTGTTGTGCTCTTGACCTCCCATTAGCTGAGCTTGCAGCTCAGAGCACATGGCAGGAAGGGGATTAAAACACCCATACAGAAAGAACTGATTATCTGTATGTTGCTTGGACTCTGGGGGGCAAAGTTTCTAGGCATAAGCAAGAGATCCCCAGCTGCTTAGCCAGGGTTAGTCCTAAAGAATATGTAGGGCTTGCTTATTATAGAAGCTTGTATTACCTTTTGAAATTTAAGACTGTAACTCATCTGCATCTGCTTTAACCTGCTTTAATTTTTTAAACAATTCTCATTTCCTTTTAAATAAATCTTAATACAGGTTATTACAGGACTGGCTACAAGTGTTGTCTTTGTTGGGAGATCTAAGATTCAATTCACCTAAGGAAGTGACTGGTTCTTTGGGACTGGCAGTAACCTGAACATTGCTGTGATTCATGGTGTAAGGCAGTGGTTCTCAACCAGGGGTCTGGGCCCCCCTGGGGGGCCACGAGCAGTTACCAGGTGGGCTGCCAAGCAAGGCCAGCATTAGAGTCGCCGAGGCCCAGGGCAGAAAGCTGAAGTCCCAGCGCATGGGGGGCGGCTCAGAAAGAAAAAGGTTGAGAACCCCTGCTGTAACGGACCATCTGTCACAAAGGTGAACTCACCTGCGTGGTGAGATATATGGGATGACCCAAGGGGACTGAGCTGTGATTCCATGTTAATGCTTTTAGTGCCTGAAGCATTTACACTGGATACTTGGTTGGTGAAATCTACATATAGACCCCACAACCAATTTGGGGTTTGTTCCCTGCTTCTTACCAGTCTGCCTGAGGATGGTGCTCATGCTCTTGAGTCACTGAAGACGGCGTTAGAGACTTACGGGCACAACGCCACCAGCAGCAATTGGCAGCAATGCAGAGCAGGCTTTACAGTGACACGGTGTGGGCCAAATGGTTTATGGACTCAGTCAAGCCCCAGTTCTCCTCCAGTGCACATCAGCATCCCGGCAACCTTCAAGGAGGGTCAAGGCTGCCACTCCTTCAGTGATGATGGATCTCCAGCATAGCATCACCCGCGCCCCATGACCCGCCTTGTCTCCTGAGACAGAGATGGATGACAGAGAGTGCATAATGGATACTTTTGGGGAGGTGGGAAAGTAGGGAAAAGGATAACAAAACACACCTTCTGGGGGTCACCCCTCAGGAAGTGAAGGTGACAGGTATTATGGTGGCAGTAAAGGGGGAGGGGAGGGAGTGGGAGCAGCACCTTCAAGGGCAATCCTGCCAGTGGGTTGCCCCACCACATCAGGTATGGGGCTGATAGGGGGCCATTCCCTGGGCCTGGGTGCCTGTGAAGGGCTATATAAACTCTACGCTGGCACAGAAGTAGTTAAACTGCTGCTTTAGTCTGGACTGGCCCAGCCCCTCCGCACCTGCAAATCATGCCAGGACTGGAGCAGGAGTTAACAGACGAGACCTACTCTACTCAGAGGGGGGCCACCCTGGGAAGGGAACTGTCTCTGGAGCATCTCCAGCCCCAAAGAGAGGGCTGGCAGCATTCGGGGCTCTGGCCTTCACTGAGGGAGGGTGGGGATCCCCAGAGCTCAAAGGGGGAGCAGGCTGAAACTTCCACTGGAGACCCAGTAAACTTTGAAGGGGACTGATATGCTCCCAGGGCCCCCAGAGGTAAAAGGGGCCCATATCCTGATGGGATCTATCCACAGTCTCCCCTCCCCCTTCTTTTCTTTCATTACTTTATTTACCCTGGTTTGCCGACAGTTGGTTCTTTTGCTGTTTCACCTGGTACCCCGAGAGAAGAAGAAAGTGCCTTGAGGCCTCAGCCAGAGGGTTGAACCCTGACACATTAGAAGGACATGCCCCTGTAGCATCCCTGGGGCAGGGGGCAATTGGACTCACAGAGGTGCACCCCAGAAGGCCTGAGGCCCAGCAGTTTGGCACCAGTTTGATAGGCTGAATGGCCTCTCACTGGGGGTTGCCAGCAGCCTGGCACATGGAGTAGATACGAGGTGGCCTGGGGAGCAGGAAGCGGGACAACATCCCAGACAGCACACTGAGAAGGGAAAGGGAGACGGGACAGGGGGCACTGCAGTGAACTCAGCACCTGTCCTGAAGGCCATTGGCAGAAAGTTGTCCTCTCCCTGGCCTACGGGGGTCAGACAGTGACAGATCCCTTGGCAAAGGGTCACGTGGTCTTTGACAGCAGCTGTCACTTGAGACCTGACAAACCCATCCCAGCAAACACAGCTCTTGGAGGATGGTCATGTGAGGTGTCTACAGAAAGCTCATAACTGGTCAAGACTCATGACAACGGAGAGATCAACGTATGTGTCATATGTAGGGAACAAACCATTTATATTGAAAATCTACTTTATGGACTTGGAATGGAAAATCAATCACCGAGAGGTAACGGGCCCCGGGATTGGCCCATCCACCCCAGAGGGAGTCATCACTCCTCACTAGTCAGCTGCCAGGTAACGCAAGGCTCAAGTGACCAGCCTTGCTCCCTCCCAAACTATCAATGGAAAACCATCGGGGCACCACCAAACAACTGAAACTGGGGTTGAGGGTTAAAGAGTTAAAGAGAAGGGGCTAGATCTTAGAATTTCTCTGCCAGTCAGGAAGCGGTAGCAGCGAGGGTAGACTAGCAGCTGATAGTTGGAGGGGTGAAGAGGTTTGGGATATGGTGGGGGGAAGAAGCAGCTGGGACTGGGTAACCTGGGGCCAGACAGTCTCCATGGGGGACACTTGCTCCTCCTGTGCCCCTTCCACACCCTCTTGCGAGTAGAGAATGACCACCCTCTCCCCACCCCCAGGGGCAGTCGTGTCTCAGGACTCTCCCAAGTTGCACCCACTAAATCTCTTGCCATTTGGGGTATAGCTCAGGGCAACAATTTACCACCAAGAGGAACCCAGCCGGCTGCTGGCTGTTCTGGTGCCACAAGGGACTCTGGTGCGTGAAAGGCAGAACTGCAGCACTTCTCGGGCAGAATATATTTTCTTCATGTAAAAAAAAATTCTGCGCTGGACGTGAATTCTGCGCGTACACAGTGGTGCAGAATTCCCACATGAGTAACTCACACCCTGCACAAACATAACATGCTCACTCCCATCTCTTCTCCCTATGTCTCCGAGTTCCAGAGCTGCTGCTGTCATTAATACACACAGACTTTCACTCCCGTTAGTGCTGGCAAGACCCTATCCAGTTACAGGACTGAACCCTTATTTTCCTATCACATGGGACAGTCTCAGCTGAGGGGGAGGTGAGAGTGGGAGGCGGTACAAAGGGAGAAGAGTTGTTGTAGCAATGTTGGTCCAAGGATATCAAAGAGAAGTATTTTTAATTGGTTCTAAAAGAAATTACCTCACCCACCTTGTCTGTCCAAGAGATCTTTAAAAAAAAGATGGTGCGAGTGTCAAAATTTCAGGCATTAAGAAATGGAAATTAGGTGTCAGTTAATTTCTCATGCGTTTATCTCATAATTTTAATTTCAGTTTTGAATCAGTATTAATACCATGTGTTTTAATAGCATTAGAGTCTATTTGTGTAATTGTTTGCAAGATTTCATTGGATATTGTGAACCAGCAGTCTTAACCTTTTATTTTGAGATTACTAAATACAATCCAGCGCACCACTCCTGAAACAGTGCAAGCCCTGGCCGGTGACATGCTCCCTAGAGAGCAAACACCTGACGAGCCCTTTCGCCCTAAAAATTGCTTTTGGCTCTTTGACATTGCTTTATCCGCCCCACCAGAAAATACTATACGTAACCAGGTAATTACAGCATACCTTCACTAGGTATAGTTCTACCAGCTATGTGCCAACATTCAAATGGTTCTGTTTGTTTTATCTTTCATTCAGCTTTGCAATTATTAGATCTCACTAAAAAACTGGAACTGAAATAACCAAAGCAAGTTAAGAAGGGAGTGACATCAGGCACAGGCGGCACTAAAACAATAAAGGAAAGAACTGAATATGCAAAAAGGAACATCCCTAACGATCAGAGCCCCAGACCCCCAATGTGATGCAGCCGTGAAATAGGTTAATGGAGCCCTAGGATGCATCAGGCGAGGTATTTCCAGTAGACACAGGGAAGGGTTAGTACTGTTATACAAGGCACTGATGAGACCTCCTCTGAAATTCTGTGGGCCATTCTGGTTTCCCATGTTTAAGAAGGATGAATTCAAAGTGGAACAGGTGCAGAGAAGGGATGCTAGGATAATCTGAGGAATGGAAAATCTGCCTTATGAGAGGAGACGCAAAGAGCTTGGCTTGTTTAGCCTAACCAAAAGAAGGCTGAAGGGAGATATGATCGCTCTCTATAAATACATCAGAAGGATAAATACCAGGGAAGGAGAGGCGTTATTTAGGTTAAGCACCAATGTTGGCTCTAGAACGAATGGATATTGGCCATCAACAAGTTTTGGCTTGAAATTAGCAAAGGTTTCAAACCATCAAAGTGAAGTTTTGGAACAGCCTCCCAAGGGGAGCAGTGGGGGCAAAAAACCTAACTGGCTTCAAGACTGAGCTGGATACCTTTATAAAGGGATTGGTATGATGGCACTGCCTACAATGGCACATAGTCGATCTGCAAATGCTAGCAGCAAATATCTCCAAAGGCTGGTGATGGGACACTAGATAGGGAGGGCTCTGAGTTACTAGAGAATTCTTTCCCAGGGGTCTGACTGCTGGGTCTTGCCCACATGCTCAGGGTCTAATTGATTGCCATATTTGGGGATGGGAGGAATTTTGCCCAGACTCAGATTGGCCCAGACCCTGGGTTTTTTTTTTTTTTTTCCCCCCTCCTCTGCAGCATGGGGCAAGGCATGGGTCATTGCAGGTTTAAACGAGTGTAAATGGTGGACTTTTTTGTAACTTGAAATCTTTAAATAATGATTTGAGGACACACTGATGGTGATCAGGGCCCCATTGTGCTGTGCATGGCAGAGAACCTGACTGAGATCAGCACCCCATTGTGCTGGGCACTGCACAGACAGAGAGGGACAGTCCTTGCCCCAAAGAGATCACAATCCAAGTAGACAATGGGTAGGAGGAAAACAGAGCGGGGCTGTGACTTCCCCAAGGTCACCAAGCAGGTCAGTGACAGAGCCAGGAATAGACCCCGGTAACGCAGGAGCCCCGTCACCCGCAGCTTGGAAAGGTCCCCAAACCCCATTGTATTAGGCTGCAGGAAGAGGGGGTTTGTCCATGGATGCACAGGCTGTCTTAGCCTCAGCTGCAGTCCCTGCACAAAGCTGGGGGTGTGTGTCCTGGGTCAGGAGAAGTCAGTGTCCAGTCCTGTGGGACTGTGCTCCTGGCTCATACCTCCAGCACTCACTGCTGCCCCTCCATTACCAGCTGCACTGTTCAGCCAGCACCAGGCCTCAGTGAGGTCACTGTCTCCCCACACCCAAACCTTCAAACTGGGACATGGTGCACCAGTGCCAATCAGAGTGCACTAGTGTAAATTCTGTCGATACTAAGGGTTTACACCAGTGCCTAAAACACCAGTGTGGCAGAGACCTTCAGTACCCAAAACAGCAGTATGGTGGCACTAGAACTGGGATCTATTTCTAGCTCTGTCATGGACAGCCTGGGTGACCTGGGACACGTCAATGTTTCTCCTCCCAACTTTAGTCTATTTACCCAGCTGCCCACTCACTGGGGTCTTGTCTCTCTCCAGAGTTGCTCACCACTAAAATCTGTGTGGGTGTCACCAGAGCTAAGGTAGTTCAGCTCTGGAATAGTCTTACAAGGGTGGCTGTGGAGTTTCTGTCCCTGGAAGTTTTTAAGAACAGGTAGGGCAAACCTCTGTCAGAAATAAACTACATATACTTGGTCCAGCCTCAGCAGAGAGAGCTGGACTTGATAACAGCTTGAGGTCCTGTCCAGCCCTACATGTCTATGATGCTATGCAATATATACATATAAAAAGACAACATATAGAAAAATCCCCACCACAACATAATGTCAGGCAATTCAGAAAAACAACAACAAAGAACTACACTCCACAACATAAAATGACACAATACAAAGGAAAAGAAAGCAATACAATGAAAACTAACACACCCTAGGACAAAAGTACACAATGCAAAAGAGCTCAACTCAAACCAACACAAAACAGACACCAAACAAGCTGAGGCAAAACAATGCACCATAAAACTATGCAACACAGCATGGGGCGATCACAGTTCCAAATGGCACCATGCAAAAAAGCTCAGCGTAGAATAGGACACAGCACAAAAGAGAATTATTTCAATGTAGGCTTGGAAGGGATCTTGAGGTCGTCTCCTCAAGCCTCCTGTGCTGAGGCAGGACCAAGTATCCCTAGACATTCCCAGACTGGTGCATCTCTAACCTGGTCTTAAAAACCTCCAATGAAGGAAATTCCACAACTTCCCTTGGAAGGCATACATACACGCTGGGCTTGGGGTTAAGGGGAGAGGCAAGAATTCAAACAATCTGGGTTCAGTTCCCAGTTTCGCCCCAAATTCTCCATGCAAACTTGAGCAAATAACTTCAGCTCTCTGAGCTTCAGTTTCCCCACCTGTAAAATGGAGAGTCGCCTCCCACCATTGGCCTATTTAGCCTTTGAGCTTTTTGTGGCAAGGACTCTCTGTCACTGTGGGCATGTCTACACTGCAGTTAGACACCGGCAGCTGGCCCGTGCCCGCTGACTTGGGCTCACATGGGTCAGGCTGCAGGGCTGTTTAATTGTGGTGTCAATGTTCCGGCTTTGGGTGCAGCCCAAGGTCTGGCACCCTCCCACCTTGCAGGGTCCTTCAGCCTGGCTCCAGCCCGAGCCCAGACATCTACACTGCAATTAAACAGCCCCTTCGCCTGAGCCCTGTGAGCCTGAGTCAGCTGGCATGGTCCAGCTGGGGGTTTTTAATGGCAGGGTAGAAATACCCTTGGTGTGTGTTCAGCACCTGTCACAATGGGGACCCTGATCTTGGTCAGTGTCTGTGCAGAGCCCTGCACAACAGGGGGCCTGACCTCAGTCGGGGGTTCTGCAACTCCCAGCATTACACAATCTCTGATTTTGTTTGGGGTCCCTGCAGCATCTGGCAAAATGTGGAGGCAGGATCTCTGTCAGGGTCAGTGCAGTGCCAGGCCCAACGGGGACACAGATCTCAGTTGAGGTCTCTCAAGTGCCCAGCACAATGTAGGCAGCAATCTGGGCAGCAGTCGTTCGCTGCCTGGCACAAGGGGGGGCTGTGATCTCAGTCTCGGTTTTACCTGGCACAACAGGGACACAGATCTCAGTTGGGGTCTCCACAGCACCTGTCACAACAGTGCGGTCTGACCTCTGTTGGGGTCTCTGCAGCGCTTGGCAGAACGGGGCCCAGATCTCAGTTGGGGTCTCTGCAGCTCCAGGAACAACAAGGTCCCTGATTTTGTTTGTCGTCTCTGCAGCACCTGGCACAATGCTAGCCTGATTTCACTTGGTTTCTTTGCAGGGCGTGGCACAACAGGGGCCCAGAGCTCAGCCAAGGTCACTGTAGCCCCTGGCATAACAAGGTCCCTGCTCTCTGTAGAGGTCTGTGCAATTCCTGGCACAACTAGTGCCCCAAACTTGGTCAGGGTTTGTGCAGTGCCTGGCACACTGGGGGACCTGATCTCAGGCAAGGCCTGCACCACACTCAGTAGGATAAGAGCCCTGATCTCAGTCAGACACCTGGAGAGAAAACTGGGAAGATTTTCAAGAATTAGATATCAGTATTTCAGAACTGAGGAGAAAATGGGGCACAAACTAAATATTTGCCAATGTAAGAGAGAAGCACCAACATCTGGGGAGATTTTATGTCACCATTCAACGGTTCAAGGGAAAGGAGGGGAAATTTGAGGGGATTATACAGGGATATTCAATCAACAACAGAATGGGACGGATTCATCTCGTCACATATTCACATGGCCAGCAGAGCCCTGGGTGATGTGGCTTTCACAGGGGAAAGGAGTGGGGATGGAGCCAGAAGGTCACTGGGTGTGGGGAGGGGCTGGCAGTGGGGTCTGGAAATGTGACTGGGGGGGGGAGGGAGGAAGTGGGGCTGCTGAGTTGGTCAGGGTGGGGGAGGGGAAGTAGCTGGGTCTGGGAAACCTGGGGCTCCATGGGGGACGCTTGCTCCTCCCTTCCCTTCCTGGGCTTTTCCATGTCCTGTTGCCAGCAGAGAGAGGCCCCCCAGCCCAGAGGTATCCCTGTCTCAGGGCTCTCCCAGCCTCTGCCCATTAACCCTCTTCCCAGTTCAGAAATCACTCAGGGGAATGATTTCCCACCTAAACAAGGACAAATCACTGCAGGTAAAAATGGGGGGAAACAACCGAAACCTGAGATTTGAACTGGCCATTGGCAAAGAGGAGAGAAAAAGAGGCACAATCGGGGGAGGGGAACAGAGACCTTCTCAGGGATTTGAGGGAAGGGGGGGGGTCACCCTGGATGTTGCTCGTTGCTCTCTAGGGAGAAAGGGGGCAGGACTGGAGAGGATGGGGGGTCCCCACGGGAGGGGGCAGCGGTAAATCCGAGGGGATCTCAGCCCCCCCGCTTTCTCTCCCCGCTCCTCGGGGGTCACCTGCTCTTCTCCTCCCCCGGCCATGTCCGGGCTGCACAGACATTTTCCATCCGCCCCTTTCCCAGGTCTCCCCCCCGCCCGGCAGCCCCCGCCCAGCCCCACGCAGGGACCCCAGTGGGGGCTGGTCCCCTCCCCCGGGACCCCCCGTGGGGCCCCAGGGCAGGGCCTGGCCGGGCCGGGGGCGTTGGGCTCCTGCGGGGACAGCAGCTCCGAGCCCCCCGCGGGCGCTGCCCCCAGGGAGCAGATCCCGGCGCTGCGAGATGCCGGGTCCCCCCCACGGACACTGGGGCAGAGTCACCGCCCGGCCCCGCCCCCGGGCTCGCTCCGGTACCTGGAGGCTGCAGCTCCGCAGCGGGGCGGGCAGAGCCCGGGGCGGCCCCAGGGCGGCTCCAGCGGGAGCAGGGCCCGGGCCGGGCACGGGGGGGTTAATGGGTCTCCCCGGCACAGACCCTCCTGCTCAGCCCCGCAGCGCCAGGGAGCAGCAGCGGGTGAGCGCTGCCTCTGCGCATGCGGGACTTGCCCCCGATCTGCGCATGCCCAGAGCTTGAGTGGCACAAAACCCCTCTCCGGCCCCGGAAGAGGCTCCAACGGCCCCGCACGAGCCAGTCGGGCTCGGGCTCCTCCTCACGCCCAAGCCTAACGTCACTTCCGCTCCCGGGAGGGGCAGGAACTACACCTCCCAGCCTGTCCCGGGAAGGGAGGGTTTCAGCAGCTGTTACTGCGCATGCTCTGTTCCAGGCCCGTTCGTCCTCCCCTCCCCCCCGGCCAACGTCACTATCGGTGCTGCCTCCGTGTGATCCGGTCGGGGGGGCTTTCTCCGGAGCCCCCCGGTGAGTGAGAGACGGGGGGGGCGCTGGGGCCGGGCAGGAAAGTGACTCTCTGCCCCGGGGAACCTGGGAGAAGCCTCGGAGCTGCCTCAGCCCCAGCGGAGCTGCAGCAGGATCTGCCCCCGGCACCGCTGGGATGGGGGGGGGGGGCAGAGACGGGGGCCCGATGGGGGGGAGAAGCCGCAGTTGCGGCGGGGGAGGTCAGTGGACGCGGGGGGGTTGAACTGTCTCTTTGCAGCCAGGAAATCCCCGGGGGAGAAGTGGCGGGCGGGGGAAGGGGGGAGGGGAGTTAATTGGATCCTGTCCCTGTTTGTGCCACTTGCCTCTCACCCCCGATACAAATTCTCTCTAGTTCTTCCCCTTTTCTCTCTCATTATCTCACACGTGACTATAAAATCCGGGGAGATTCCCCCCCTTTCCCCTCAAATGATCAGCTCTCTCCTCTCCCCCGATTGCCCCCTGGTCTCTCCATGAGTCTCAAATGTCCATTTAAAATCTTCTCTAATGAGGGGGATTTTCTCAGCCATTTTATCTGCAGCGATTTGTCCTTGTTAAGGTGGGAAATTGTTGCCCTGAGTCATTCCCCAAAACATGGCTGCCCCTGGGTGGGGATGGGATGAGATGCCCGTTCTCTGCCAGGGCGGGGAAGGGAGCACGTGTCCCCCATGGAGACTGCCCAGACACCGGTTTCCCAATCCCACTTGTTGCCCCCTAATTAACACAGTTGCCCGCAGCCCCCAGTTACCAGTCACCTGCCCATCCCCCACTGCTGCCCCTTTCCTCTTAAAGCAGCTCCTCAAAGGGCTCCCTGCTGTCCATGTGCATGGTGGCAGAGGGAAGGGGGGAACTATCACTTTCTGTTTATGTATTGGACAGTTGTATAAAATCCACTCAAACAGTCCCCCTTTTCCAACTAGTTATTTTATAGCAATATAAAATTCCCTCTTATCAGGGAAAGTGCTGTGGACTGGCATGAAAGTGACTCTGCACAAACAGCCCCCCCCCCCCCTCATTTCTCCTCCCATTAGCAATTGCCAGGAGAAAATCCAGTGATGGGAGAGCAAAGCACCCAGGAATGGGACTTTCGCAGCCAGAGGGGCAGGGAAAGAGGACAAGGGAAGGAGAGACTGAAAGGGGCAGTGGTAGAAATGAATTGAGGGAGAGATTTCTAGCTCTCTAATCCACCCAGACACATGTATTGCAGCATTGGGGGGGAGCTATAGCTCAGTGGTTTGAGCATTGGCCTCCTAAACCCAGGGTTGTGGGTTCAATCCTTAAGGGGGCCAATTGGGCCAAAAAATTGGGGACTGGCCTTGTTTTGAGCAGGGGGTTGGACTAGGTGACCTCCTGAGGTCCCTTCCAACCCTGATAGTCTATGGGTCTATGATCCCTGGGCAGAATCACTTTCCAGTAAACAAGAAAAGGATCAGACAGAGGAAAAGCCAATTCCTCACTCCATATTCCTGCTGCTGTGGGGTCAGTGTCCAAGAGAATCCCCCACAGTGACTCCTTTGGTTCAGCTCTTTTCTAGCATTGTGTTCAGTGTCTTTGTTACGGGATTGAGGGAGAAGGGAGGTTAAAAATCTCTCTGTGGGCTTAGCCTGGCAGTAGGGGCCAGGTCTACACTGTAATAAGGAGTTCAAGTGTTTACCCAGCATGGCAGACTCTAGGATGTCTGTCTGCAGGGAAAGGGCCTGGGGGAATCGTGATGTGAAATGAACTAAAGCCTGTTCTGAAACCCTCACAATTACCCTTCTCACCCTCCCAGGCTGCAGAATGACATCCCTGTTTCGCTCCAGCTCATCCCATCCTCCCATGGGACACGGGAGAAAAATGGCTGCAGTGGAACAAGTTCAGGTAGGGATTATTGGGGGGTTGCTGGTGGGTTCCTGCTGGAAGGAGAGGGACACCAAATACACCAGACATGGGGAAGGTTTGCACAGTCTGGTTTGGAGGTTGGAGCGGGGCAGGAAATTCACAGGGTGGGAAAGGGAGGAGGACAGGTTGTGGCAAATCTGCTGGGAGTTGTTTAATAAGTGGCCTAGATTCTAGGAACAGACCCATGAGGTTAGGAGGTGGAAATGCTCTAATTTGTTCAACAGAAAATAACCCACCTTCATGGGGCTAAAAAAATGCAGCTTCTCACAATGAGGAGGGTGTTGGGCTTCCTTCCACGGAACTCTCCCTGGACCCTGCTAGGGGCTCCATCTCCTGTATCAGTCGGTGGCTAGTAGATGTGTGATGGATCTGCTGGGAGAGACAAGGGGCTCTCTCTTCGTCCCCTCACCCTGGTGTTTCCAGGATGTTCTGAGCGGGCTGGGGGTGGGACTCTGTTGATTGCAATCTACCAGAGCTTCCATTTGATTTGGAGTGTGAGTGGGGCAGCAGGTACTGAGTGTTGGACTCTTGCTATTTCAGGGGTCGGTGACCTTCGAGGAGGTGGCTGTGTATTTCACCAGGGAAGAGTGGGCTCTGCTGGACCCCGCTCAGAGAGCTCTCTACAGGGACGTCATGCAGGAGAACTATGAGAATGTGACCTCGCTGGGTAAGGATTCCTGTCCCCTCGGTTCTTGGAAGGGGAAATGAAGAGTTAAAGTTCATGCCACCTCCACAATACCACCTCTACTCTGTCCTGTTTCAGCATCACCCCAATATGCCAGTGACACACACACTGCCAGAGACCCTCCCCTGCTGCAGAAAACTTTGGGATCAGAGCACAGGAACAGTGTCACACAGTGTCAAATATCTCTTTGCTCAAGTAAAACGGGGGGTTAGGTCCAGCATAACGAACAGAAGCTTCCTACCCCTGACCTTCCCTCAAACCCTGAGCCTACTCCACCTGGACCAGAATGTGCTTGGGGTGTAGCAAACAGGTTGCTGGAGTCAGAGCTGCTGGTCCAGGGTTAATTATCTCACAGACACTCAGTGTGTTCTTGAATGCTGGCTGTTGGTATCTGGACAAGGGAGCTCCAGCAGCAGAACACTGTATCTCACCCAGGATTACAGACGACACAACTCCTCACTGATCTGGATTTCACACCAGCATGTGAAAATGGCTTAGGTTGGTAATGAAACTTCTTGAGACATGGAGAGTCTTGCTCCCCCATCACCATGTGAAATAGCCACAATCTCTCTTCTCTGCAGGCTCCTTGGATTTGAGTCCCTCGTTCCTGAAGTCACAAGACCCTGATTCTTATTTTTCACATTCTGCTTTTCCAGACTAATTAGAGTCTGTTGCTCCTGAATTATAGCTTCTAATTTCCCAGTGTTCTCCACACCCAGGGATTTTTCCTACTCCATCCCATTACACTGGACTCACTCGATTCCCTAGTACATAAAAACAGCCATACTGGGTCTGTCCAAAGGTCCACCCAGCCCTGTATACTGTCTTCAGGCAGTGGCCAATGCCAGGTGCTCCAGAGGGAATGAACACAACAGGTAATCATCAAATGATCCATCACCTGTCATGCTTTGCCAATTTCTAGCAAAAAGAAGCTACAGACATCTTCCCTGCCCACCCTAGCTCATGGCCATTGATGAACCTATCCTCCATGAATTTATCATGTTCTTTTTTTTAACTCTGTTATAGCCTTGGCCTTCACAACCTCCTCTGGCAAAGAGTTCCACAGGTTGACTGTGCACTGTGTGAAGACACACTTCCTTTTGTTTGTTTTATACCTGTTGCCTATACATTTTTTTGGTGATTCCTAGTCCTTGTGTTATGAGAAGAAGTAAATAACTTCCTTATTTACTTTCTCCACGCCAGTCATGATTTTATAGACCTCTCTCCTCTTCCCCCCTTGTCTCTTTTCCAAGCTGAACAGTCCCAGTCTTTTTAATCTCTCCTCATACAGAAGCTCTTTCATACCCCTACTCATGTTTTTGCCCTTTTCTAAACCTTTTTCAATTCCATTATATCTTCTTTGAGATGGGGCGACGACATCTGCATGCAGTATTTGAGATATGGGCATACTATGGATTTATATAGAGGCAATTTGATATTTTCTGTCTTATCTATCCCTTTCTTAATGATTCCCAACATTCTGTTTGCTTTTTGACTGCCTCTGCACATTGAGTGGATGTTTGCAGGGAACTATCCACAGTGACTCCAAGATCCGTCTCTTGAGTGGAACCAGCTACTTTAGACCCCATCATTTTATATGTATAGTTGGGATTATGTTTTCCAATGGGCTGCACTATGTGCTATCCTGTCAACTAGTACTGCTGAGATCCTGCATTCAGTAATATCCCTGCCCTTCCTCTTCCCTTTCTCCACTGAACCCCAACAGCCCATGCTTACTGTTCCCAGCTTCCCCAGGACTCTCTCATTGTCTCAGGTCCTGTCAGCAAGAAGCAGTGCCAGGGAGACTTGCCCTCTCTCTGGAGACTTTGATTTCTGGGACATGGATTTACTTTCTCTGTGTTTTAGGAGACTCTTTGAAATTGAGTGTCTGTGACATTAACCACAGTACAATCTGGACTGTTGAACAGCTGTGTCCCCTCAGTTCCCCAGGCTGGGTTGCCTTTTACACTGCTTTACTGTGAGAAAAGCCACTGCGGGGCAGGTAACACACAGTCTCCAGCATGTAACTCGCTCCCAGCCACACCGTATTGAGTGCTGCTAATCAGCTGAAGGTGAGAGGGCAAGGAAGAAGAGAAGAGCAGCTGGTCCTATAGGAAGAGGGGAAGAGTCAATGGAGACCACACCAAATATGAGCCCCAGGAGGATATGGGATGGGTTGCGGAGGATTGCAAGGGACAATAGAAATCGAGAGGACTTGCAGCCAGAGGGAACAGGGGATAGACCGGAGAATCACACTGTCACCAGGAAAAGGCAGGTCTACGTGATTGGGGACTCCTTACTGAGAAGAATAGACAGGCCTGTAACTAGAGCTGATCCGGAGAACAGAAGGGTGTGCTGTCTGCCGGGTGCTAAGATACGGGATGTGGACCTGAGGCTGAAAAGGATCCTAACGGGAGCGGGAAAGAATCTGCTGATTTCCCACATGAAGGACACAAATGATACAGCTAGATTCTCGCTGGAACGTATCAAGGGAGACTATGCCAGACTGGGGAAGACGCTTAAGGAAATCGAGGCTGAGGTGATCTTCAGTGGGATTCTGCCTGTTCCTAGAGAAGGGCAACAAAGGTATGACAAGATTATGGCAATCAACAGATGGCTCAGGCAGTGGTGCTATAAGGAGGGCTTTGCGATGTATGGCCACTGGGAAGCATTCATGGACAGAGGACTGTTCTCTCGGGATGGACTTCACCTGAGTAAGGAGGGAAATAGACTTCTAGGATGGAGGCTGGCACAACTGATTAATAGAGCTTTAAACTAGGAATTTGAGGGAGATGGTTGGGAGATGTCCAGGTAATCTCCACGCCAGAATTTGACTTCGAGAGGGAAGAAAACAAAGTAAGAAAGGATACAGCCGTGGGCAGGAGAATGGACATAAGGAGGAAGGGTAGTGTAGATACCAGTCTAATAGGTGATACTGGTGGTAGAATGTCTGTGCCTAACTGGGTAAAGAATGTGAGAGAAGCCAAATGGCAAAAATTAAGATGTTTGTACACTAATGCGAGGAGCCTAGGTAACAAAATGGAGGAACTAGAACTACTGGTGCAGGAAGTGAAACCGGATATTATAGGGATAAGAGAAACATGGTGGAATAGTAGTCATGACTGGAGTACAGGTATTGAAGGCTATGTGCTCTTTAGGAAAGACAGAAATAAAAGCAAAGGTGGTGGAGTAGCATTGTATATCAATGATGAGGTAAACTGTAAAGAAATAAGAAGTGATGGAATGGATAAGACAGAGTCTGTCTGGGCAAAAATCACATTGGGAAAGAAAGCTACTAGAGCCTCCCCTGAGATAGTGCTTGAGGTGTGCTACAGACCGCTGGGATCTGATTTGGATATGGACCTCATAGAAGAAATGGTTGTAGGGGACAACCTTGGTTCGAGTGATCATGAGCTAATTCAGTTCAAAATGGAAGGATAAACAAAAATAGATCTGGGACTAGGGTTTTTGATTTCAAAAGGGCTAACTTTAAAGAATTAAGAAAATTAGGGAAGTGGATTGGACTGAAGAACTTGTGGATCTAAAGGCGGAGAAGGCCTGGAATTACTTCAAGTCAAAGTTGCAGAAACTATCAGAAGCCTGCATCCCAAGAAAGGGGGGAAAAATCATAGGCAGGAGTTGTAGACCAAGCTGGATGAGCAAGCATCTCAGAGAGGTGATTAAGAAAAAGCAGAAAGCCTACAAGGAGTGGAAGATGGGAGGGATTAGCAAGGAAAGCTACCTTATTGAGGTCAGAACATGTAGGGATAAAGTGAGAAAGGCCAAAAGCCATGTAGAGTTGGACCTTGCAAAGGGAATTAAAACCAATAGTAAAAGGTTCTATAGCCATATAAATAAGAAGAAAACAAAGAAAGAAGAAGTGGGACTGCTAAACACTGAGGATGGAATGGAGGTTAAGGATAATCTAGGCATGGCCCAATATCTAAACAAATATTTTGCCTCAGTCTTTAATGAGGCTAATGAGGAGCTTAGGGATAATGGTAGGATGACAAATGGGAATGAAGATATGGAGGTAGATATTACCACATCCGAGGTAGAAGCCAAACTCGAACAGCTTAATGGGACAAAATTGGAGGGCCCAGATAATCTTCATCCAAGAATATTAAAGGAACTGGCACATGAAATTGCAAGCCCATTAGCAAGAATTTTTAATGAATCAGTAAACTCAGGGGTTGTACCGTACGACTGGAGAATTGCTAACATTGTTCCTATTTTTAAGAAAGCGGAAAAAAGTGATCCAAACTAACTATAGGCCTGTTAGTTTGACATCTGTAGTATGTAAGGTCTTGGAAAAAAATTTGAAGGAGAAAGTAGTTAAGGACATTGAGGTCAATGGTAATTGGGACAAAATACAACATGGTTTTACTAAAGGTAGATCATGCTAAACCATCCTGATCTCCTTCTTTGAGAAGATAAAAGATTTTTTTAGACAAAGGAAACGCAGTGGATCTAATTTACCTCGATTTCAGTAAGGCATTTGATACGGTTCCACATGGGGAATTATTAGTTAAATTGGAAAAGATGGGGATCAGTATGAAAATTGAAAGGTGGATAAGGAACTGGTTAAAGGGGAGACTACAACAGGTCGTACTGAAAGGTGAACTTTCAGGCTGGAAGGAGGTTACTAGTGGAGTTCCTCAGGGATCGGTTTTGGGACCAATCTTATTTAATCTTTTTATTACTGACCTTGGCACAAAAAGTGGCAATGTGCTAATAAAGTTTGCGGATGACACAAAGCTGGGCGGTATTGCCAATGCAGAGAAGGACCGGGATATCATACAGGAAGATCTGGATGACCTTGTAAACTGGAGTAATAGTACTAGGATGAAATTTAATAGTGAAAAGTCAAGGTCATGCATTTAGGGATTAATAACAAGAATTTTGGTTATAAATTGGGGACACATCAGTTGGAAGTAACAGAGGAGGAGAAGGACCTCGGAGTATTGGTTGATCACAGGATGACTATGAGCTGCCAATGTGATATGGCCATGAAAAAAGCTAATGCGGTCTTGGGATGCATCAGGCAAGGTATTTCCAGCAAAGATAAGGAGGTGTTAGTACCGTTATACAAGGCACTGGTGAGACCTCATCTGGAATATTGTGTGCAGTTCTGGTCTCCCATGTTTAAGAAGGATGAATTCAAACTGGAACAGGTACAGAGAAGGGCTACTAGGATGATCCGAGGAATGGAAAACCTGTCTTATGAAAGGAGACTCAAAGAGCTTGGCTTGTTTAGCCTAACCAAAAGAAGGTTGAGGGGGAATATGATTGCTCTTTATAAATATATCAGAGGGATAAATATTAGGGAGGGAGAGGAATTATTTCAGCTTAGTACCAATGTGGACACAACAAATGGATATAAACTGGACACTAGGAAGTTTAGACTTGAAATTAGATGAAGGTTTCTAACCATCAGAGGAGTGAAGTTCTGGAACAGCCTTCCAAGGGGAGTAGTGGGGGCAAAAGACATATCTCGCTTCAAGACTAAGCTTGATAAGTTTATGGAGGGGATGGTATGATAGGATAGCCTAATTTTGGCAATTAATTTGGCAATTGATCTTTGATTATTAGCAGGTAAGTATGCCCAGTGGTCTGTGATGGGATGTTAGATGCGGTGGGATCTGAGTTACTACAGATAATTCTTTCCTGGGTGCTGGCTGGTGAGTCTTGCCCACATGCTCAGGGTTTAACTGATTGCCATATTTGGGGTCGGGAAGGAATTTTCCTCCAAGGCAGATTGGCAGATGCCCTGGAGGTTTTTCGCCTTCCTCTGCAGCATGGGGCACGGGTCACTTGTTGGAGGATTCTCTGCAGCTTGAGGTCTTCAAACCATGATTTGAGGACTTCAATAACTCGGACATAGGTTAGGGGTTTGTTACAGGAGTGGGTGGGTGAGATTCTGTGGCCTGCATTGTGCAGGAGGTCAGACTAGATGATCATAATGGTCCCTTCTGACCTTAAAGTCTATACAAAATTACAGTACACCACCGGAGAACCCCAGAAAATTCTCTGCTCCCAGACTTCCCCCAGAAATGTGCATCTTACCCTGTCCAGCACACTACTGAACAACGCAAGCTTATAAGAAGTCTGTCATTTAATCAGTGGAAAATGACATGCACCAGCCTTGTTATCCTAAATGGAGTTTCCAACACACTTTTATTGTTCTATCTAACCAGTGTGTTTGTATTAAACAAGATTGTTAAAATCTTTTATTTTATTTTTTTGGTAGTTAAGTGACTATGGGTAATGAGGCATTAAAGTCAGAATGGTTTACAAAAGAAATGCAAGATAAAACACAAACCAATGTTTAACTTGACAAGCTAAAACGGATTCAAAGCAAATGTTTCTCTCACCATACGCTGAGACAGGCTGGCTTTTGTTTCAGCCAGGACTCCCCCTAACCTGCCCCTGCCACCCAAGTTCAGTTCTTCAGGAGTTGTCATGAGCAGAGGGAAAGGGGAGAGAGAGAGAGATTGTCAAGCATTTTCCTCACCTCTTTTTATAACTCAGTCCTTTGTACTAGAAACAACTTCAGTTCTCAGCTGAGTCATGGTGACAGGCTGTCTGTTGTAGATATGAGCTTCCAGTGGTCCCTATGAAGGAATGTAAATGTCTTCTTCACACCCTCCCCCTCCAGAGAATGGCTATTTGACCAGCTGTTTGCCTTGTTGTCTCTGAGGAAGTGGTCTGTGGGTGTTTCCCAAAATTGTAACTTTTTCAGTAATATAATACAGTAAAATCTCATCACTTTACATACAGTGTTGCTACACATATTTTAACAGGAGGATAATATTCAGTAGATTATGTGTTTTCAAATGATACCTCACAAGCTATACTATGTACAAAATTGGTCATAATTTTCTTGAAGAGTCAACATAGGGGTACAGACTGACACAGTGTCTATGTCCGGTCCCAGCAGATATGTGGGTATTTCAATCCCTCATAAGCAGAGTGTTTTGCATCTTCAAGGACCTGGGGAGCTGGTCCTGGGAATTCACTGGTTTACGAAGTGTGACACTGTATGAAAATGAGGCACTTTGGTATTAATAATAAAATAATAATAATATAATGTGATAAAATTGCAATGAACCATCCTAGATATGGCATGTAAAATGATTTTCCAAGTATGATAATTTTGTTTCTATCTTTGTTCACCTTTCTAGTGTGAGTTATAGATAGTTAGAGTATATCTGTATTTCCAGACATGTGCAGTGTTTCTGGGTGACACCCCCAGACATATTGGTGTCAGCACTGCCTAGGCTGTTTGATGGTCCATTCAGGGTCATCAGCTGTACAATGAGCCCATGGAAAGGATCAAGGGCAGGGGTGGGCAATCTTTTTGGCCCAAGGGCACATTGGGGTTGCAAAACTGTATGGAGGGCCAGGTAGGCAAGGCTCCCCCAAACAGTTTGGCCCCACCCCCTCTGAATTCCCACCCCCCCTGCTCCTTGTCCCCTGACCGCCCCCTCCCGAGACCACCCACCCTAACTGCCCTCCAAATTCCCACCCCCTACCCAACCCCCCATGCTCCCTGTCCCCTGAGTGACCCAACCCGTATCCACCCATCCAGCCCCTGACAGACCCCCGGGACTCCCACGCCTATCCAACCCCCACGTTCCCTGTCCCCTGACACACACACCCCAGAACCTCAGCCCCATCCAACCACCCTCTGTCCCCTGACTGCCCCCTGAGACTCCCTGCCCCTTGTCCAAACCCCCGGCCCTCTTTCCATGCTGCTCAGAGCAGCATGTCTGGCAGCCACGTGGCCCGCGTGGAGCCAGACATGCTGTCCGGCAGGAGCACGGCACCCCCCCCAGAGCACTACCTGCACAGTGGCATGGCTGCAGGGAAGGGGGAACAGCAAGAAGGGGAGCTAGCCTCCCTGGCCAGGAGCTCAGGGGCCGGGCAGGACTGTCCTGTGGGCCGGATGTGGCCCGCGGGCCGTAGTTTGCTCTCTCATGATCAAGGGCATACACCTATTGAGTCAGCAAGACATGCAGGGGTATGCCTGTGTACTGAGAACTCCAAGGCTTTTCCATGCCCTGTGCTGTGAAGCTTATGTGTGGGATACAGGAAGTACAAGCCACATGGCAAAAGGAATATAAAGGGCAGCTGCATCATCTCCATTTTGTCTTCAATCCCTCTTCCTACCTCTGGAGCAACTTCTCTACAAACTGAAGCCTTGAACAAAGGACTGGATGACCCATCCAAACTGTGGATGGGTTCCAGATGGACTTTCAAGCCAGCAACTCACCAATACTGCTAAGAACCCAATATATAGATTTTGGAATGTATATGACTGCTTTCCCATTTAACAACTCCCTTTTTCTTTCTATCTTTCTTTTATAATAAACCTTTAGTTTTGATGCTAAAGGTGTAACAATACTGGTTCTGGTGGGACCCAACTGAGAGTGTCAATTCAGGACAAATTTCTTCAAGCGGGGCGGTTACAGCCCAAGGCTGGGGTTTTTCCACCTCTAAGGCAAACCAAACCAGTCAGACAGAGAGGACTTCGGTTTTACCACACTGGCTAACCACAAGTCACACGAGCAATTCCCTTAGACACTCGAGTTTCCCAGTATCACCACCAGTGCCACTCGTTATGGGGACAAATGGTTATGAAACCAATACCCCAGTAAAAGAAAAAAGTTCTCCCGATCCCAAAGGACCAAGCCCCAGACAAAGGTCAATATACAAATCAGATCTTACCCACAAATCACGCTGTTGCCAATCCTTTAGAATGTGAAACCTAAAGGTTTATTCATAAAAGGAAAAAGAGCTAGAATTGTTTAAATGGAATCAATTCCATACAGTAATGGCAAAGTTCTTGGTTCATCAAGCAGGCTAGGTAGAGCTGATACCAACTCGTGTGGGATGTCACCCAGAAGCACAGCATAATTTTGCAATACAGACAGTATAGAGCCAATACTCATAACTTCAACTACAAAAACGATACACACATACAGCTAGGATAATCATAACCAGCAAACCATAACCTTGTCCTACACACCTCAAACGCCAGCCTTTGTACAATTTTTGCTGCAAATATATAACAGTGGTTGCAACAGTGATTTCCATGGTTACAGGTTCTGTCAACAACGTCAGAAAAGGATTGGCTGGCAGCAAGGTATTTTGGGTAAAGTCCAAACCTATAGTGACCCAGTAACGTGGCTGACTCTGGGGTCAGAAGAACACTTTGTTTGTGAGCAGAGTTTTTAAATAACCTCTCACTGTACTGGACCTGGGTGCTGATTGGGCATCAGAGAACTGGAATTCAATAAAGGGGGCTGTGTGATTTCTTTTTTCAGCTTCTTGATAACCAGTGTGGGGAATCAGAAGCACTTAGTGACTGGTCAGTGAGTTTAACTTCAGTGTTAACCACCAGTTTGGGGAGCATCTGCTCTCCCTTTTTCAGCCTGACCTGACCTTGGCATTTTCAGTGAGGACTGCCTCAGGCACACCAGGTCACACTAAGCACTGAAGTTAAATTAATAGAATTTTTTTGATAAAGTCTTATGAAATCAACGGAACTCCTTTGTTTTCTTTCATCTGAGCAGCATTTCCAGTTTTAAAACCTGATGTGATCTCCCAGCTAGAACAACGGGAAGAGCCATGGATCCCAGACCTCCAGCGTTCAGAGGAAAGAGAGATCCTGAGAGCTCCCTGTACAGGTGAGGAAACATTAAACCAACTCAGAATCTGTAAGTGCCTGAAGGAAACATCTGGGATGCCCTACAAAGCCCTGGGAAGGTCTCTCAGTTCATTATTGTTCCTAGCAGGAGTCATATCCTCAGGGTAAATATAGCTTATGACTTCCTATAGATTCTAGCAGACACCAGGAAGTAGCTTCCTCCCTTCCCCCTGTGAATTTGGATGGGATGTGAAGGCCGAATTGATCCCCTCCTCTCTCCTATTTGCAGGAAGGGTTTGGGGGAGTTCAGTTTCTGATCTTTATTTGACCTCTCTCCAGCACTTGTTTTATTTTGCTCTTCCCCTTTCCATCCCTGTTTGAGGTTTCTGTCTCTATCACAGCAGGTGATGCAATGGTATGTGAGAATGAGGAGCAAAATTCTCAGCAGGAAAATGTTGAGCAAGTGGATAAACACAGAGAATTATCGCAAAGATCGAAAAGGAATGTGTCCAGGAGTCATGAGCAGGGAAAATCCTGTGAGATTCAGCACAGAACAGAAACAGAACAGGGAAGCCAGCCAGGGGAGAAAGTGGGTAAATGTATTTCCTGTCCAGGAACTCAGAAGGACCTTAAGGAAACCACAACACAGCAAGAAATCCTCAGAAGAAAGAGAAAAAATACATTCACTGAGTGTGGAAAAAACTTACGTGACTATTCAGCCCTTATTAGTCATCAGAGAATCCACACAGGGAAGCGGCTCTATGAATGCAGTGAGTGTGGGAAAAACTTCACTCCCAGATCACAGCTTATTAGGCATCAGAGAATCCACAGAGGGGAGAGGCCCTATGAATGCAGTGAGTGTGGGAAAAGCTTCACTCAGAGATCACACCTTATTAGGCATCAGATAATCCACACAGGGGAGAGGCCCTATGAATGCAGTGAGTGTGGGAAAAGCTTCACTCACAGATCAGGCCTTTCTGAACATCAGAGAATCCACACAGGGGAGAGGCTCTATGAATGCAAGGAATGTGGGAAAAGCTTCACTCAAAGATCAGGTCTTTTTCAACATCAGAGAATCCACACAGGGGAGAGGCCCTATGAATGCAGTGAGTGTGGGAAAAGCTTCACTCACAGATCAGTGCTTTCTGAACATCAGAGAATCCACACAGGGGAGCGGCTCTATGAATGCAGTGAATGTGGGAAAAACTTCAATCACAGCTCACACCTTATTAGGCATCAGATAGTCCACACAGGGGAGAGGCCCTTTGAATGCAGTGAGTGTGGGAAAAACTTCACTCACAAATCAGCCCTTTCTGAACATCAGAATATCCACACCGGTGTGAGACCCTATGAATGCAGTGTGTGTGGGAAAAACTTCACTCACAGATCATCCATTATTAGGCATCAGAGAATCCACAAAGGGGAGAGGCCCTTTGAGTGCAGTGAGTGTGGAAAAAGCTTCACTCAAAGATCAGGTCTTTTTCAGCATCAGAGAATCCACACAAGGGAATGACCCTATGAATGCACTAAGTGTGGGACTACCTTCTCTTGGCACTCAGACCATGTTAGGCATCAGAGAATCTGCAAGGGAGATAAACACCATAAAAACCTCTAGGGTTACCATTATTTTTTTTCTTTAATACTTTTCCTGATTCCCACATAGTAACTTTTAAAGGTGTTTGACTGTTTTCAGCACCATTACCCCAGTTTGTCCAGTTGATTGGCCCATTTTTGCCTTTTGCAGTTCTCCCTGTTTTGAGGTGGACAAATAGGTCTCTAATTCGAGTGTGCCTTTCCTATCGGGAACCAGGGAGCATCACATTAATACCATTCTTCCTGTTTCAAAGTTATTGTTAGAATGTGACGTTATTAATATGAACTGGGACCGTATAGATCAGTGGTGTCCAATAGAAATTCGATGCTAGCCACACTTGTGGTTTTGAATTTTTCTTATTAGTCACATTATAAAAAAGCCACATGCATTAGCCACAATTCAATAGCCTATTAGCCAGATGTGGCTAGTGGTGAACGTATTGGACACTGCTGGTATAGATCATTGTTGCAACTAAGGTCCTGTAGTGGCACCAAATCTTGTATGAAGTTGGTGAAATAAGGTGTCTAAGACAAGGTTATGATTTGCTGGTTATGATTATGCTATCTCTGTGCATGTATCATTTGTGTATTTAAAGTTATAAGTATTTGATCTATACTGTCTATATTTCAAGCTTGTGCTATGCTTCTGGGTGACACCCCAGACAATTTGTCATCAGCACTGCCTTGCCTCCTTGATGGCCCATTAAGGACTATCAGCTATACAACTGACCCATTGAAAGAAGGCAGATACACCTTGTGACTCAGCAAGGCATGCAGGGACATGTCTGTCAGGGGTATTGACTTGCCTATGGAGGAAGCTACCTCGGTCTCCAAGCAGTTGTCTGTGAACAGCCCTGTGTGCTGGGACAAGGGGAATGAAATCCCAAGCTGTGTGTCTGGTAAAGGAGAATGTGTCTCTGGCTCTTCTTTGTCTGTGGAGCAGACAGAAGGTGCCTTTCAGCCTGTAATGGTTGAGAATAGTGCTAAAGCCCAGGAGGGGAATGGTCCTCAGTTTGTGTCTGCTGGGGAGAATGGCACTGTAACTAGGTTGCATCCAGTTAGTGTCTTAGCAAAATCCCAGAGACCAGACAATTCTGGTGCTTGTATTTGGCCTGTTGCTAATGTGTGGTTGGAAAAGGATGTAGCAACGAGGTCTAATCAGGGTGATATCCTAGCCAGGGTACAAGGAGAGCATGAAGGTAATTTGATTGTGTTACCTACTGTCGTGGAAAAAGTCACCCACGCATTAATTTTAGTTCACAGACTCAAGCCTAAGGCCCGTTTATTGCAATACATACCAACTCGTTGGGGTAGCAGTCCGAAAACTACCACACCCGATCACAGCTCGCAGGCTGCCTTTATTCTTACAAACCGCAAACATAGTACGTCATTTACAAAAATAAAAGAGTTGGGGTCTGTTCCCTTTCTCGGTACCTTCCTCATTATTTTTCCGAGAATTGGGTGCATATTGGGTGGGGGGCTTCTCGAGAAGCCTGATGCGGTCAAAACTTGGCACCAGCTAGGGTACATTCTCAGAAGAGTGCATGGTACCTTCCGGGGCGTTATGGTCAGTGTACCGGGGAGGGGTTGACAGGACACCTAAAGAAGGTATCTAATTAGTCAGTTTGTATTTAGCTAGAAATTCGGGGAGGTCACAGAGCACCCAGAAGAGAACCATGATTGGCTACCTTGCATTTAGCTGGAATCACGGGGGAGGGGGGAGTCACAGATCACCCAAAGGAGAAACTGCATTTAGTCAGTTTGCATTCAGCTAAAGTTATCTATTACTTCACACAAGCGGTTATTATATTTCATCAGCCATGAACATATTTCATTAGTGCTGCTGCTGGGGCTTTTTATTCTTTCCCTCCTTGCCCCCCCCCCCCTCTGGTCATGACCCTTGACCGTGTTTGGCACGAGGCTGTGTCACTTAGCCTAGTTCAGGCTTGTGGCCTGCAGGGCGGGCCTATATGACGAGTCTCCGCCGATGTTCTGATCGGTGCAAGGGAGGCCAGCCAGGCCTATTCCCCCACACTACTGACAGTTGGGAAACTTGTAGCAAGAAGGAGAATGCTTCTGACCTTTTGACTATGAAGTCTATGAGTTTGCCTGAAAGGGGATTGTGTAGGAATCCGCCTGATGGGTCAGTGGTGATCCTGGATATGAGTAAGACCCAGAAAGAGTCTCAGAGTAGCAGCCATGTTAGTCTGTATCCGCAAAAAGAACAGGAGTACTTGTGGCACCTTAGAGACTAACAAATTTATTTGAGCATAAGCTTTCGTGGGCTACAGCCCACTTCTTCGGATGTATAGAATGGAACATATATTGAGGAGATATATATACACACATACAGAGAGCATGAAAAGGTGGGAGTTGTCTTACCAACTCTGAGAGGCCAATAAAGTAAGAGAAAAAACTTTTGAAGTGATAATCAAGATAGCCCAGTACAATCATTTCAGAAGTTTTTTCTCTTACTTTATTGGCCTCTCAGAGTTGGTAAGACAACTCCCACGAAAGCTTGTGCTCAAATAAATTTGTTAGTCTCTAAGGTGCCACAAGTACTCCTATTCTTTTTGCAGAAAGAGTCTGTTGTTGCTCAGGAAAGTGTTCCTGTAGAGCAAGCCCTAGGTGAAGAGGGTAAGAGCAGAACTTCTGTGAGGGGTGAACTGTTGCTTAGAAAAGCTGCTAGGGAAAGAAATCCTCATGGTAATCTGTGCAAGCAGCTTGATACAGCTAAAGGGTGTGAAAGTGATTTAATCAAGGAAGTTTCAGTTCCTAACAGCCAGAAATTCTCTGTTCTAAATGAATCCACTGACTTTCCTTTTGAAAGATCCCATGTGGATAGCTTTGAAAAGGTCTCAGATGGAGTAAGAGCTGTTAAGAAAGTTGAGCAGCCCTATGACCAAGTGTCTGGGTTTGGCCAGCTTGTTGGGAAGACAATGGTGTTGGAACAGGAATGTCTCCATGCTGATTCTGTGAGTGAGCAGTCTGTGCATCAGGGTCTGAGGACAGATTTGGTTACTGGTGTGTCAGAGCAGAACAGTTTTATGGCTGAATGCTTGAGGATGCAGGGGAGAGCAAGCAAACTCTCACTCGCACTCTTTGGATTTGTGTGGTATCTCTGTAAGACAGAGTCCAGCCTTGGAATTGGTAGCAGCTGAAAATTTAAAAGCTAGTGTTTGTGTTGATGCAAATTACCTGACTGACTGGGGGAAGAAAGACTTGCTAATAGCTGTTAGCACAAAGAGCCCACCCCATCAGCCAGTGAATTCTGTTAAGCAAGAGAAATCAGGGTTTGATCCTTCAGGACAAGGAAGAAAAAGAGAACTTAATTTTGCAAAGGGAAGCCACAGGTTAACCCTAAAAAGCCCAAACCCCAATGGTGTTGAGCCAAAGGTCTGGCATGACAAAAATGATTGTAGATGGACACTTGCAATGGATTTGTTGTTAATGCTGATGGTGATTTTTGTAACTGTGTCGCTATTACCAAAAACTATAAAAATGTACAATGTGCCTAATCTTTTGGAAAATCCCTTGAACATGTTAAGAGAAATACATGAGAACACACTCTATGTTAAAAGGCCTTTGTAATGCTAATGTTGCACTGTTAATGCCTGTAAACAGTATTAAAACTGTTCACAGGAGAAAGGACATTCCAAACCTGATGTGCTGTGTAAAAAGGGAAACTAAGGCACACTACCATATTGCTTTCATGAATAAATGCCAAGATTTCTATACTATGGACAACATTAATATCTACAGTAACTTGATGTTAATTGGATTCCAAACATTTGCCAGAGCTTGTATGGATAAAGTAGCTATGTTCTTCAGCTCTTGGCATGATCACATGAGAAATACAGGAATCCTGCTGCAAGAGCAGATCCAATCCACTATTGTTCTAACCAAGTTTTACCTTGAGTTTGTAAAAAGATTCAATCATGTTATTGAGCATGAGTTGGGTAAACCATTTCTGTTATACATTGATATGGCTTATAACCCAATACAAGCTGTAATGAGACAGAACCCAGGATGGGAAGCTTTTGGGATATCAGTCAGTGATGTTTGTGTCATCCCTTCCTGCATCAATTTTGCATTGGGGATGTGATGTTATGAGTGTAATATAATATCTTGTTGAAAGATGACAGGGCCAGAAAGAGTTAATTAACTCACAGGCTGTCCTAACCCATGGACGAACTTTAGAGACGTGTAAAGGAAAATATGTAAATGAATAGAGCTTTGAAATGCAAGTCTGCATTGTTAGAGATAGAAGGGTAGATGTTTGCTCAGGTCTTGTGATGTAAGCAAATAAGTCTTGTCTATCGCTATAGCTTTGATTCGAAGATCAAAAAAAGGAATATTAACATTTAGGAAGATACTTGAGTGAAATAGTATTATTGTCTATGTGTCTCTTTGAAGGTTGTGGTAACCTGTATCTGAACTGTGTAATGGATAAATTACCCTGTGCTAATTGCCAGGATGTTTGGAAGAAGGAGTTAAGCCTATTGTTTTCTCAGGCCAAAAGGCTGCTGAAAACGTATAAGAACCCTGGGACACGATCCTTCTTCATCTCAGATCTGCTTTGGGTTTCAAGAGGGTGAAACCTTAAGCCATAAGGATTGAGATCCCCAGTCATTGACTGGAGCCACCCTGAATATGGACATTGGACTATAACCTGTTGGCTATTTCTAAAAGGACTTTTGGCAACTACAAGCTCATCTCTGCTATGTATCTGAACCTCAAGAATTGAATTCAAGTCTGTATGTATATTGATCTTTTGACCAACACTCTCTCTCTTTTCTTTTTTAATAAATTTTAGCTTAGTTAATAAGAATTGGCTCTAAGCGTGTATTTTGGGTAAGATCTAAGTTATAATTGGACCTGGGTATGTGGCTGATCCTTTGGGATTGGAAGAACCTTTTCTTTTATATGATGAGATAAGATTTTCAGTAATCATCATCATATTTGACAGGTGTGTCTGAATGGAGGCCTGAGGCTGGGTACTTTAAGGGAATTGTGTTGTTTGGACTTCTAAGTAACCAGTGAGGTACTACAGAAACTGTTTTGGGCTGGTTGGTAAACCTAAGTATTGGAATAACCACCAGCTTCTGGGGTTTGTCTGCCCCGTTTTGTTTGCAGTTTACCCTAATTGAGTGACCTCAGCTGGCTCCCACGGGCAGCACCATCACAGGGGGAAAAGAAGTGTCATTTCATCCTCTCTGACACTGGAAGGAGATGGGCTGACTCAGATTCCCTCCTTACTCATCATTGCAGAACTGTTACCTTTTGTCTGAGCCATGCAGAATTTATCTTTATCACATTCTATCCCTCCACTTCTGAGAGTGCCGTGAGGAAGAGTTCTCAGCTGTCTGTGCATGGAGTTGATGCTTTGACTTCTTTAATCCTATACCAGAGTTGCTATGACTGGAGAGGAAAGTGTCAAAGACCTGGAAGGGGAATTCAAATGGATCCCAAGCACAGTGTGATCATTTGGAGCTTAAATCACAGGTTCCATCTATTGGCAAAGCCACTTCTGGCAAGGTGCCTGTTCTGTCCCCCATTATTTGGATGCTAGGATACTAAAAATGTTGTAAATAAAATAACTGACTATTGAGACAGCGCTGAGTGAAGTATGTTTGAATGGATCAGAGGAGAATATGATGGGAGAATCTCTTGTCCCGATTCTGAATAATCTGATGTAACCTGCTCTGGAATTTCACTTGACACTTTCATTGTCATGAATTCTGTCTCTGTGATGTGGGTTTCTATCTTTCCTGATGGCGGTTTCTTCACCCAATTGGATATTAGTTCACTTTGATAGAATATAGCTCAGATTTATTGGAGAATTTAAGACAAATGACCATTTGCTAAAGTCGCCATTTCTCACTTCAGCTTTGCTTTTTCCCCATCCCTCCATGATGATATGGAGAAAGATCAAGTGCAGTTCTGTCAACAGGAGAGAACTCTCCAATTTACTGCACCGGCTAACAAACAAACAGCGGTGATTTTAAATCTCCACTCGGAAATGGTGAACAACAGCAGAACCCCAACTAACTGAAGGAAGTGCATATGATCACAGTGTCGTTCAATTGTTGAAGTCAATATTGTCTCTGATGATCTGGGGAGAGAATTCCATGGCAAGTGGTTTTGAACTAGGCAAAATGTCCATATATTTGGTTCCCAAAGCATTTGTAACCCAGGTCCTACAGAAGATCTCTCCTAGCTAATCCTATGGTATGGGAGATGCTGCCCTTCATGATGCAAATGTTGAGGAAATAGAAGTGGGGGTTTTGTTGAGTTTATCCTTTGTAGGTGCTAAAAATGCATATAAAATTAAATCAGTGTTGGAAATCTAATAGCTGCAGAAACATAGCTATTTTTTAATAGAAACTGCAGCTCTGGTAACTAACAGGGATTCTGATCCAGGGCTGTATCCAGTCCCGTGACTGGAACTGTGCCACCAAATTAAAAAAAGCTGGGCATGTTTTGAGAAGCCATTCCTCATTAACACTGCTGAGATTTGGAGTGGTTTTGTAAAGGATTCTACTTCAGAAAACTGTAAATTTACCCTAACCAAGGCCAAAGATTTGGAAAGAACTGGTGTTTCATAGAATGTCAGGGTTGGAAGGGACCTCAGGAGGTCATCTATTCCAATCCCCAGACAGATTTTTGCTCCAGATTCCCTAAATGGCCCCCTCAAGGATTGAGCTGACAACCCTGGGTTTAGCAGGCTAATGCTCAAACCACTGAGCTCTCCCTCCCCAAGAGAGTACACCCCCAATTCTTGCTTTCCACCCCAATAAAGGAATCTATGGTGACCAATGACCCAAGGAAAATTGTTTGTACATCTCCACATCCTAGTTCAGTGTGTCTGATTACAGTTCCAAAGGATGCCAGGGTTAGATTGAGAACAATCATCTTTCACCGTTTGGATCCGAAGAGAGAGTGCTTCATAGGATATTTCTTCCCCGTGGATCCCAAACTGGCTGCCTGATTGGGTAACAAGGACTTTCAGGCTGTAGAAATGATGGTAACCAATGAGGCAACAAATGTGTCAGGCTCCAATTTCAGACTTCTGGATACTCGCATGTTGAGTCCTGATTCTATGGTTGTGTCTATCGCTATGGTTACACAATAAAGCTGATGTTGGTGCAGCTGAACCAAGGTAGCTGTGCTGCTGTAGCACTTCTAATAAAGATGCTCTAAGGCAATGGAAGAGATCTCTCCCATCTGACTTTATTATTCCAGCCCCCGCAAGCAGCAGTGGCTATGTTGGCAGGAGAAGCTCTCCTGCTCATGTAGCACTATCTACACAGGGGGGTTAGGGCTGTGTAACTACGTTGCTCAGTGGTGTGGATTTTTCACACCTCTGAGCAATATAAGTTACACTGATAAATGTCTTCAGTGTAGACCTGACCTTAGTTTTCTCTTGTGTGTTGTGCATTTACATCACTTCTCTACTCCTCCTACTTTGAAAGATTAAAAAGTGTGAAAAGAGAGGTATTTTTCCTCATGCTGCAAACATTCCCACATAGGAGACCCCTTCCACCAACACACATGGCAAAAGAGCCAGAGATATATGAACTCACAGACGTGGCTGGGACCCAAGTTGGGACAAACCACAACTTGAGCTAAGGATCAGTTGTTGGCAATGGGGATTATAAAGAAAACCAACATATGACAAGAATTTTTGTTCTTTGAATATATTGTTATTGTTACCAATTAAAATGAAATTATAGGTGAAGTTGTTGGTTTAAGAGCAAGAGGCTACTTGAGTGATGATCTGAATTATTTTGGAAATAATTCAGGAAATGATGACTAATCTTGAAAAGTTAATTTGATTTAATCTATTCCCTGTAGTGTGAGGCGTTCTGGTAGAAAACCTCCCTCCAAAGATTGGGGTGGCAGAATGTGTGTGAGAATGAGTGTATAAGAGAATATTGGCCCAGTATCAACTTTAATTTTTTGTATTTCAAATAAAACTTATTTTGCTTAGCTTTAAAGTCAATTTCTATTAAAAGGAAAACTACTCAAGGAGACAGTTGTATGACTTTTTACCCATTTAGACTGTAAGCATCACTGACTTCCCCACTTCTGTAATTTGCAAAGGAAAGGCATGACATCTGTCATAGGATGTGTCCAGCAGGTATGAAAGCTGCAATCATCAACCATCAATATAAAGGAAAAGACTGATTACTCCATTTCCTTCCATGTCAAAAAGCCATCTAAAGGCTGGTCTACACTGAAAAGCTATGTTGACATAGCTACATCTCTCAGGGGTGTGAAAAATCCATGCCACTGAGAGAAGTAGTTAATGTGACCTGAGTGCAGACAGTGTTAGATTGTCAGAAGAATATTTCCAGTGTTTGAAGTGTAGACATAGCCTTAGACAGATTGATCCCCTAGGGAATCAAGTCATGACATCAATTACAATTTTGACCCATCTACCTGTATGTGAGAAAGCTGCTAGTATGGAGGACTGAGCCAGCTGTCCGGTCGCCTGGTTCCTCAACTGTAGCTACAGCTCTTAGTGCCCATCAATGGAAAGAGAGTGAGAAATGGAGAGTTCCAACCATTGTCATTTTAGTGTTGTCGGAGAAGAACATAGTTCTCACTCTCTGGTTGGGTGCAGCAAAGTCAGATACTTTATTTCTCAAGCAATTGCATAGAGGGAGAGAGTGCACTAGGACACAGGGTTTCCCCCTTCTAGGCAGGTCTCTCTACAGATAAACAATTACAGCAAGCATTTATACCTTTTGTTACAGACAATAATAAGCAACAGCTGCATTTTGTTTATACATAGGTCATCTTGATATCTTATTTTTCTCACTTCTATTTAGACTACAGTCTACATTCCATATCTAATACAAGGACACAACAACTTCTCACACAGTTCTTTCCCACTCGCCTCACACAATCCTCACTTCTACAAATCTCCCGTTATTAGGGTTACAGCTAGCCTGACTCTTGCTAACAGAGGCTGTCATGCATTGAAATCCCCTTCAAATCCCTGTCAGTTCTTGCTCTACTTCCATCCACATCTCCTCCCTTTTGTACTTCTAGTACAACAAATATTCTCAAACCTCTATTTGCATTAAGTCATGGATTTCACATTCTACATCAGGTGTTTCAACCTTAGGCGTTTTAATTGGATGTAATGACAGTGCATGATTAGCCTGGACTTGAAAGGTATTACTATTATCACGTCCTTTACAACAACAACAACATAATCCTAAACTAAATAACAACAATACAAGCAGTAACATTCTCACAGTAATATGATGGGGTTGTTGTACAGTTTTAGTCATAAAGCACAATACATCATACTTAGTATATAAAGTAAACACTCTATAAGCCAGGGGTCTCAAACATGTGGCCCGTGAGGTTATTTTCTGCGTCCTGCAAGTTCCTCGCGGCCCCCCCCCACCCTCTCCCAGCGTTTACTTAGAGTGGCTCTGGCCTGATGCCCAGGGGCAGGGCAGGCTCCCTGCCTACCTGCCCTGCCCCTGCGCCGCTCTGGGAAGTGGACAGAACCTGGGGGAGGAGAGGCGCAGGGTTGTGTGTTGATGTTGCTTCAGGCACCGCCCCCAGCAGCTCCCATTGGCCGCTGTTCCCCATTCCCGGATAATGGGAGATGCTGGGGGCGGTGCCTGAAGCAACAGCAACACACATCCCTGTGCCTCTTCTCCCCCACGTTCCAGCCACTCCCTGGAGTGGCATGGGGGCAGGGCAGGCAGGCAGGGAGCCTGCCCTGCCCCCAGTGCATGCCAGGCCAGAGCCCGCCCCCTGAGCCCCTCCTGCAATCAAACCCCCTGTCCTGCCCCCCTTGCCACACCCTACACCCTGACCCTCTGCCACACCCCTCCTGCACCCCAACCCACTGCCCTGAGCCCTCTGCTGCACCCTGGCCCCCTGCCGTACCCTGCACCCTGACCCCCTACCCTGAGCCCCCTGTCGCACCCCAACTCCCTGCTCTGAGCCACCTGCCGCACCCTGACCCCTTGCCCTGACCCCCTGCCACACCCCTCATCCCTTCTGAACCCCACACCCCAACTCCCTGCCCTGAGACCCTGCCACACCCCACACCCCTCCTGCACCTCCTGGGGGCAGGGAGGGGGCGGAGCTCGGGTAGGGATTTCAGGGAAGGGATTGGAATGGCGGCAGGGAAGGGGTGGGAAGAGGTGGGGCAGGCCCTCATGGAAGGGGTGGTGTGGGGGTGGGGGGCAGGTGTCAGTAATGCGGCCCTCTGGCCAATGTACTAGTCCTCATGTGGCCCTTGTGGTCATTTGAGTTTGAGACCCCTGCTATAAGCTGTATGAAAGGCATTATTTTCAACTTAATATATATTTTGAAGCATGTGAATTTGCCCTTGTACTTCAGAGATTCTTTGAACCTCTGGTAACAATGAAAGCAAATCTTGAAACCAATCAGATACTAAACTAGTCCAATTAAAGGGTATCTGGAACCTAAGGGCTACTTGTAAAATTCTGTCTGCAGGCCAGTAAATAATATGATTGCCTGCAGCAGTAGTGAGATTAAAATGTATATCTCGCAACATGGTGGTTTTAACGTACACACAGCTATCATTAGCTTGAAAAAGTAGGTGTCCTGTGAGGGTAGTTCCTTGTCCCCTACCCTCCCAGCAAACGTTATCATGAACAGTGACAACTTCCCCTGGCTTCAGTTTACATATACACTGAAGCTGGGGGGTTCTAACGGCCAAAATGTCTATTGACTCTGTCACGGAGTCCCCGGGCAATGCTCTGGAACTGCTCCCCACAAAGCCAGTCAGGACTTTGGGGAGCCTCCTCTCCCTTGGAGCAGACTGTCTTCAGGGCAAGAAGCTTACACGGCTTCACCTCCTGGGTCTCTCCTTGGAGCATTCGGCATCTTTTGCCCCTCCTTGCGCTTCCCACAGTGAGCCCGCCCCGGCAGGGTCCTGGGGAAGTCAGAGGGTCCTGCATCCCCACTTTGCAGTCAGATGTGACTCTTAGCCAGCCAGTAAAACAGAGGTTTATTTAGATGACAGGAACACAGTCCAAAACAGGTCTTACCGGTACAGACAACAGGATCCCCTTTAGTTAGGTCCATCTGGGTCCCCCAGGGAGGCCACAGCCCCATTGGGAAGCCCAAGCCCCGTCGGAGCACCTCTCTCCATTTCCCAGCCAGCTTCAAAACTGAAACCTCCCCCCAGCGTCTCACTCAGCCTCCCCCCGGCTCCTCCCCCAGCCTTTGTGTCCTTTGTTCAGTGTCCCGGGCAGAGGTGTCACCTGGCCTTCAACCCCCCTCCTGGGTTCTCAGGTTACATGCTCAGGTATGCTCCCTTCCCCAAGGCAGACCGTCCCAGCACAACTTCCCTGCAACCTTCCCAGGTCAATACTCCCCACTCAGTATTCACATAACACACCAAGAACATTCCCACTTCGTCACAGACTCCCTAACCCCATCCAAATGTTGAGTGTTATTCCAGGAGCACTAACAGCAAATCGCCTAGGCATACCAGGTGGTCTAATCTTCCAGCAGCTACATCAAACCCCTGTGTAGCTAACAGGAATGAACACAAACACTCCCTTGTATCTGAAGAGATGTTTAGTTTTACCCTTGGTAAACTACAAGCCTAAAGAGAAAGATGGTGGTGCCAAATATAAAGAGAGAAACACGAAACACCTGGCAATTTGCTGACCATGCCTATCTTAGCAAGCAAGGCTTTCTGTTTACCCCAGCTTTCTCTTAGCTGATCACTGTTTGCTAGGCCTCTGGTCCCTTGACCATACTCTGGATTTTGGGTCTGGAAAAGAGCTGGCACAATCCATATACCAGGTTGTTATATAAAATGCACATGGATTTTAACCCTTCACATACAGTAATGGCAAAGTTCTTGGTTCAGGCTTGTAGCAGTGATGGAATAAACTACAGGTTCAAATCAAGTCTCTGGAGTCCATTCACAGGTGGGATGGGTCATTCAGTCCTTTGTATAGAGCTTCAGTTTGTAGCAAAGTCCCTCCAGAGGTATGAAGCAGGATTGAAGACAAGATGGAGACAAGGCATCAGCCTTTTATAGTCTCTTGCCATGTGGTCTTTCCTTTCTTTGTCCCAAGGACACTCTATCCAGCACGTGGCATAGAAAAACCGTAAAGTTCTGTCCATAGGCAGGTCCCTGCATACCTTGCTAAGTCACAAGGCATATCTGCCTTCTCTCAATGGGTCGATTGTATAGCTGATGGTTCTTAATGGGCCATCAAGCAGGCTAGGCAGAACTGACACCAACTTGTCTGGGGTGTTCCCTGGAAGCATAGCACAAGTTTGAAATACTGGCAGCATAGAGCCAATATTCATTACGTCAACTACAAAAATGATACACATCTAGAGATAGCATAATTATAATCAGCCAATCAGAACCTCTCCATAGGCCCCTTACACGACAACCTTTCTACAATCTTGGCTGCAAATATAGAACAGTGGTCGCAATGGTGATCTATACAGTTACAGATTATGTCAATAACGTCACAGGAGGTGACACGGCATCAGTGAGACTGATATTGGAATACTGCCTCCAGTTTTGGTGTCCTCATTTGAAAAAGATGTTGTGAAATTGGAGCTGGGGCAGCAAAGAGCCACTAAATGTTCTGAGGGCTGGAGAAAAATGCCTTATAGTGAGCTATTGAAAGAGCTCAACCTGTTTAGCTTATCAAAAGAAGATTGAAAGGTGACTTCATTGAAGTGTTGAAGTGCCTTAATGGAGAGAAAATATTGGGTATTAAAGGGCTCTTTAATCTAGTAGAGAAAGGCATGACAAGACCCAAAGGCTGAAAGGTGAAAAGAGACAAATTCATATTACAACTACGGCACAAATATTCAACAGTGAGAATCATTCACCACAGGAACAAGCTACCAAGGAAAGTGGTGGATTCTCCATCTCCTGATGTCATTTAATGAAGAGTAGATGCCTTTCTGGAATGTGTTTGCCCCAAAAGTAGCTATTGTGTCATAGAGGAGGCCTGTTATATGCAGGGGTCAGATTAGATGCTCTAATAGTCTCTTCTGGCCATAAAGTCGACTAATTTCTGAAAAACTGAGTGTAGCATTGGGCGCAGCCTCTGATGTTTTACTGTCTAGCCGGCTTGCTTCCTAGAACGAACGCTCCTTGCGTGGGGTGATCCACAGGGAGTAGCTCAAACCTCCAAAGTGCCTGGCCAGGGGCAGCACATTAGCACAGCAAGGAAGGGGTGTGGCAGTGACATCACAAAGGCCTTTTGCAGGACCTCAGACTATTGGTCAAAGGTGGTGGGGAGGTGGTGACCTCACAGAGAGATGCTGACATCAGCCAGGCAGGACAGGGGTGCAGGGCCAGGGAAACCTCAGAGACCCCCGTGGCTTTGCTTCAGCAAGTCTCCTTCTCAAGGTCTCTCTTTGAGGACTGAGAGTATTTGGGTTCACGTACGTGAGTGCCAGGAGGAACCTCTTTCGAGTTTTCTCCTTCCCTTTTAGTGATTTTACTAGAAAACAGCCGTCTCTGTTTAGAAGGTAAGAGCCTCCTCGAGGTTTGAAACCTGTTCAGTCTGATCCATCTGGTGACAGTTGAATTCTAGGCATGGAAAACACAAGCTTAAGGAGGCAGAATTTTATTCCGCACCTGGGATTTTGTCCCTTAGAATCACTGGGGACATTAGGGTTTGTCCTTTTTGTTTCACCTTTTCCTCCATCCATCCTTCCCTCCCTCCTTTCTCTTCGTCTCTTGCTTCTTTTGTCCTTTCTCCTGTTTCCCTTCCAACACCAGGAGGTGTGTGTGTGTGTGTGTGTGTGTGTGTGTGTGTGTGTGTGTGTGTGTGTGTGTGTGTGTGTGTGTGTTGCTGGGGAGTGCTCTGCAGCTCCCACTGTGGAAGGTCCACCCAAAAATGTGGGGCTGAAATAGTGCTCGGGCAGTGATCCCCACCAGTGACCTGGGCCATCCTTTGGGCTCTCTGGTGAGAACCCTCAGCCTCAGTCTCTACCCTGATTGGCTGATCAGGGGGTTATTGACAGGGAGGAGACTCAGGTCCTTGTTGTTCTCTTTTAAGACCAAGTAAATAAGTCATAAGCAGTTATATGTTTGATGAATTTTGCTGCTTCTCTGCATTAATTGTCTCTGAGCAGTTCATGATTCTCTCTAACAATGCAGTTCTCCTAAAATACTTGCTGAATAATTACTGTGCACTGTTGTTGCTCTGGAGCTCATTTGAGAGCACTTTACTCAGGTCATTCAATGTATGAAATTCAAGATCCGATGGTTAGTTTGAAAATCAGGGCTCTTGCGTCCTATTCCCAACTCTGCCACTGGCTGGCTGTGTGACCTAAGACAAGTCAATTCTCCTTTCTCAGCCTTAGCTTCTCCCTCTTTCAAGTAGGGATAATAATGATTCGCTCCTACCTACGTCATGGTGGGTGGAGGATGGGGATCCATTGGAGAGTGTCACTAGGAGTAGTGCATAATATGAGGTGTCCTATCACATTTACTCCAATCAGATTATGACATAATAGAATAGCTGAAATAGTCTATTTTATTTATATATTTTTTTATTTTGAAATTGTTAAGAGCAGCAACTACTTAGCTCAGACTGAAGCATCTTATCATTTTTGAGATCTAAGTGTCTCTTTGTGTGTGACGAGACAATTTAACACACTGTGACAAACAGGAGATGCTTTTGTTTTGCAACAAAATACTTTTGCTAAGAACTTTCATCCCACTTGTTATGATTTCAAGAAACAAACTGGTTTAGTCTGAATGGGATTTTCTGACAGAAATGGTTTCAATGAAATTTCCCCACCATCTTGATTCCTGGGCTCTATCCCTGCCTCTGGGGGTTTGTTGTCCGTTAGAACAGGAGTCAGGACAGGTGGCTTCTCTTTCTGGCTTTGCCACTGCCTTGCTGTGTAGGACCTTGGGTAGGTCACTTCCCTTCTCTATACCTCAGGCTCCTCCCCATCTGTCCAATGGGAACAGGGACAGTTTTTGAACTCTGGGCAGTTGTGAGCCTGAGTGAGATAAGGGGCGTTAAAGCTCTCTGTGAAGGAGAAAGGGGAGTTTCTCGGTGTTTAGCACCAAGGAATTCTAAAGTTTGCTAAAGTGTCTAGTCTGTGGAAACAAGAAATGGTCGGGGCCAAACTTTGTAACCATTGCCTTTTTTAAAGCCCATTCAGGGATGTGAGTCCCCGCCTTTTAGGTACCTGGGGTTCTTTGCCAGCAGGAGAGAAGAGGTTCCTGCCTCCATTATTGTGGCCTTAACAAACCAGGTGTTATGCCCCAGTTCTCGTCTGAGATCCCTGAAAAAGAACATCTTCCCATCCATGAACAAGACAGGACCTATCTTTAAAAGGGGAACAAAGAGAACCCTGGGACTTACAGACTAGCTAGCCTCACTTCCATAGTTGGAGAGATACTGGAATACATTATTAAACAATCAGTTTGTCAGCAGCACCTACAGGATAATTTGGTTCTTAGGACTAGTGAGCATGGATTTGTCAAGAACAAATCATTCCACACCAATCCTATTTCCTTCTTTGGCAGGGTTCCGGACCTAGTGGAGGTGGGTAAACAGTAGATGTAATCTATCTTGGTGTCACTAAGGCTTTTGACACAGTCCCATAGGACATTCTGACAAGCAAACTAGGGAAATGTGGTCTAGATGCAATCAGTGTAATGTGGGTGCAGAGCTGGTTGAAAGCCCAGACTCCAAGAGCCCTTCTCCATGTTTGGCTGTCCAACGGAGAGGGTGTACCTAGTGGGTCCAGCAGGGATCAGTCCGGGGTCTAGTACTATTCAATATTTTCATTAATTATTTGGAAAATGGAGTGGAGAGCATGCTTCTAAAATTTGCAAATGACACCAAGCACTTTGGAGCACAGGATTGGAATTTAAAATGCCCTTAACAAATTGGAGAATTGGTCTTCTTGAGCCAAACTCCATGGCTGGGCCCCTCTCTATAGACTGGGCTGAAGTGAAACCCCAGAGCCAAACACTCCTCCTCCTGGGCAGTGCGCTCCCACCTTGAATGGTCAGCTGCTGCTTAGCACTGTCAGAGCAGCTTTTGCTAGGCGATTCTCCCAGCACTTTCCAATAGCGGGAAAGTATGAAATCCCCATTTGACTGCTGGGGACAGAGCCCTCGAGGGGGGAACAACTTGCCCAAAGTCCCACAGGAAATATTTCCATTGATAATAATGAAAATTGACAGATGGGCAAAGTAAGAAACATGCTGCTTGAGAACTTATCCTATTCTAATCCTATAGGGTTCCCTTATGCCTTAGGTGCCAACATGTGGGTTTTTCATTTCCCTCCCCATTTTCACACAGAGACACAATTTCCTTTGCATGGATCCATGAACAGCAAAATCTTCCTGTGTCGCTTGTCTGAGCCAGGGCATTCAATTCCATTGAGACCTTGTCTACTGCAATGGCAATGGTCAAACAGAGGGGATGCGGCCACTTTTCCCTGGCAGTGAGATATTCACTTTCCTTTTTTTCATGCTGCTGTTGTTATTCCATCACGAATGGAATAAAAAGCTGAGTTTACTGCAAGGTGAGGAAAGAAAGGAGCCACCAACTCCCCGAAAAAGCTCAGTGCCCCAGAGAAAACCTGCCCCTGCTACTGGAATCACTGATGTGCTGGAGATAAGATGGGAAAGGAACTGTCTGAGTTTTCAAGGCAGGGAATGAATAATCTACAGCAACTTCATTAACCAGAAACACACTCCAATCATGCTCCAGCCAGAAGGGAAATGGACAGAAATTCTTGCTGTTCAGCCATGGACACACTTACAGAACTGCACAGCAGTGAGTGTGGTGTCTTACCATCCAAGGTGCCAAATGGAGCCAGTCTGGGCTTACTCTGAGGCAAGTCTACATTCAAAATGCTGCAGTGGCACAGCTGCACCGATGCTGCTGCCCTGCTGCAGCGCATTAATGAAGATGCTCTAAGCGGATGGGATAGAGCTGCCCCATCCGTGGAGTTAATCCACCTCCCTGAGAGGCGGTAGCTATGTCAGTGGGAGAAGCTATGTCGGTGGGTGTGCAAGCTGTGGTGTTTACCTGCATAGATAAATTTTAATCAAACCTCATTTTTAAAACCACCCATAGTCTGGGAGTGGAAAAGGAGCTTGTTGAAGCAGGGTCTGTCCTTCAAAGTCCTTAAGATCATGGACTCTAGCACAGCTTTGTTATGGGGGTATAGCTCAGTGGTAGAGTGTTTGACTGCAAATCAAATCATCCAAGTACCCCTTTAGAAGCCTTTTTTAAAATGAAAATATATTCATATGTTCAGGAGTTCCACTGAATGGGGAGCTTGAAAGGAATTTGAACATTCAGCATTTTCCTGTGCAAATGAATAAAAACCCAGCTAAGCTGTCCAGCAGCTAAAATCAGTTCCAGTCTTCAAAGTGTCTAGTTTATGTTTTCATCAATTAAACAAAGATATCATATGAATGCACATTTGCAGATCCCTGTTCTCCAGGGGCTATCCTGTGCAGAAGAACAAGAACCACATCCCCTCTGTCCTTGCAGGCTGGAGAAATAAAGGCCTCTGGGCATATAGCATGTTCCTCCCCTGCACACACACACAAACACACACAAAATATCCCTAAGGAATTAGAATCACCTGCTGCCTTTTCCTATCCTTCTGGATCCCCAGATGAGGATGCTCTTCAGCCCGAACCCATGACCCCCCTATTCTCAGTGCCCCTCAGTCCCAACCCACATCCCCTCCTATGTACACTGCTCCTCCCTCCCAACCAGAGCCTACTCCTCTTCACCCTTCTCCTCTGTCCGAACCCACAGCCTCTTCCTATTCCCAGTGCCCGTCAATCCCAACCCACAGCCCCCTCCTTTTTACAGTTCTCCTCAATCCCAACCCACGGTTCCCTCCTTCTATCCAGCAGCAGGTGCTTCAGACCCCCCTCAGAAAGTTTTTCTTGAAAGGTTTTGTGTATGAGTCAGCATGTGGATTTTACAATATGTTGGAAATTTCTATATTAAATATGTAAGCAGGGTTTGAATGAGCTCTCCCCTGACATCTAGTGATGAGCTGTGGAAGAGGACTTCAGGAGCTGATCTCATTTGCATGGGCACAGCCACCGTGTCTAGGTGCTCAGCATGATGGGATTGCTTGCCAAAATGATCACTTTTGGCTGGTGTTGGTGTCACGGAGTGTGGGGGGACTCAGGGCCCTGCACCCCCGGCTTCCTGCGATTCACCATGACTCTCAGCCAGCCAGTAAAGCAGAAGGTTTATTTAGACGACCAGAATACAGTCCAAGACAGGTCTTGCAGGCACAGACAACAGGACCCCCTCAGTTAGGTCCATCTTGGGGTCCCCAGGCACCCTAGCCCCCCTGGGAGGTCAGAGCCCCGTCTGCCTCCCAGCCCTGGTCACTAGCCAGCTCCTCAGACTCTGCCTTCAGCGACCCCTCCCATAGCCTTTGTTCAGTTTCCCGGGCAAAGGTGTCACCTCGCCCCAGCCCCCTCCTGGGTTCTCATGTTACATACTCCGGTATTCTCCTTTGGTCAGTCTCCCATCCCCCAATGCAGACTATCTTAGCAACACACCCCTGTCAGCATTTACAGACCACAGTAAGAACAGTCCCAGTTCGTCACATCTCTCCCCCCTTCGAGACCGAACTGAGCGGGGTCACTTTAGCCAGTGACCCGGGGAAGTTCGAACCTACCCCCGTTCCCATGGATGCCCCAGCATCCCTCCCATTCCTTGGTGAGAATTACACCAGGCCCCTCCAGTTTTACGCCCCCCCTTAGGTCGGGGGTGCTTGAGGGCATTCGCAGTTCGCATGTGGGAAGGGTTATGCGGCCGGTGCCCTTTTTCCACCCCAATACCCCTGGGGTTCCAACTGGGCTGCGGTCTTCTTCCAGCGCTCCAGTCTGGAGGCCTGTGCTTCGGGCTCTCTTGGTTCAGAGCCCCCCTTTTAACCTTGGCCACCCTCCGGAAAGGCTCCTTTAGGCTGGGCAAGGGTCCTAAAGCCGTTTTTTCCTTGTCCCGGGCCTTTCTTCCCCTCTGACAGGGGTTACAGGATCGGCAGTACTGCCGGACAGTAACAAAGACCCCAGGCCACTAAAAGCTTCGTAGCAGCCTCTGCTGGGTACGCCAGGTTTCCTGGTGCCCTGGGAAGGGGGTGTCATGGGCCCGGTACAGCAGCTGGCGGCGATACTTCTGGGGTACCACCAGCTGCCTCCTGATTCCCCCTGACCCCATCTTCCCTGGGGGAGCCCATTCTTGGTACAGGAACCCCTTCTTCCACAGGAACCTTTTCCAGCCACCTCTCCCCATGGTTTGTACCGCACCGAGGTCGGCCAGGTCCCTTATCTTCCGCAAGGAGGGATCTTTCTGCACCTCGGCCTGGAACTCAGCAGCTGGGACAGGGATGGCCACCTGTTCTTTCTCGCCGGCTGGGTCTGAAGCTGCAGCCTCCCTGAGCCGTGTCCCTGGGCGTTCCCTCCCCACCAGGTTAGGGTCCTGCGCCTCGGGCAAGGCACCCTCCCCAAGGTCAGGGCGCAGTGCCCCTCGCTGGCTCTGACTGCGGGTCACAACCAGGGCACCCTGGGGGTTGCTTGGCCAGTCCTCCAGGTCCCCCCCCATCAACACCTCAGTGGGCAAATACGGGTGTACCCCCACATCCTTGGGGCCCTTTTTGGCCCCCCACTTCAGGCATACCCTTGCCACGGGCACTTTGACTGGTGTCCCGCCCACCCCCGTCAGGGTCAGGTAGGTGTTGGGCACCACCTGATTTGGGGCCACCACCTCGGGCCGGGCCAGCGTCACCTCTGCGCCCGTATCCCAGTATCCATCGACCTTCCTCCCGTCCACCTAGGGGAACGAGGTACTCTTTCCGGAGGGACCGCCCCGCGCCCACCGTATAAACCAAAAACCCTGAGTCTGGAGCATCCCGCCCCGCAGAGGAGCAGGCCTGGAGCTCTCCTCCCTCCTTAGCAGGTGGTACTCTGCCAGCCCCCCTTCCCTGGGAGTGCTGCCTCTCGCCCGGCTGGGTCTCTACCCAGTCAACCCTTTGTGGGTTTGGTCTGCTCAGTCTGTCCCTGAGCCTGGGGCACTGGGCCCGTATGTGACCTCTCTGGTCACAGTGATAGCAGACCATGTCCCAGGGGTCCCCTCGAGTGGGTTGGATGGACCTGATGCTGGATCTTCCCCTTTGGTGGGGTTTCTCCGTATTTTCCCGCTGGGAGGGCCCATGGTGACTCTTGCTCTGCGTTGTGGTGGGACTGTTCCTTTGGGACTCCTCCCTGCCAGCCCCTGACCGGCTCTTCACAAACTCATCGGCCAGCCGGCCTGCATGTTGCGGGTTCTCTGGTTTTTTGTCCCTCAACCACAGCCTCAGGTCGGATGGGCACCGCTCATACAGTTGCTTTAATACCAGCAGTTTAACCAGGTCCTCCTTTGTCTGGGCCCCATCAGCCCACTTGCTGGCGTATTCTTCCATGCGGACGGCTAGTTGCAGGTATGAGATCTCAGGGGTTTTATCCTGACTCCGGAACCTTTTCCGGTACATCTTAGAAGTCAGCCCAAACTCACGTAGCAGGGCCTTTTTGAATAGTTCGTAGTTCCCTTTCTCCGCCTCTTCCAGTTGGCGGTACAATGCCACGGCTTTGGGGTCCAGTAAGGGGGTGAGAACCCGGAGTCTGTCCGCAGGATCAACCTGGTGCAGCTTGCAGGCCGTCTCAAAGGCATCCAGGAAGTCATCCATGTCCTCCCCCTCCTTACGTGGGGCCAGGATGCACTTATCAAAGCTCCGTGCAGTCCTGGGTCCCCCCTCACTCACCGCAGCCGGGGTCTCGCGGCCCTTCAGCCTCGCCAGTTCCAGTTCCTGCTGACGCTGTCTCTCATTCTCCTCCCGTTACCATGCTTCTCTCTCTCTTCATGCTGCCTTTGTCTCTCATTTTTCTCCCGTTCATGATGCCTCTGTCTCTCTTTATGCTGCCTTTGTCTCTTTTTATGCTGCCTCTGTCTCTCTTCATGCTGCCTCTGTTGTTCACGATCCTCCAGCTCTCTCAGTTTTAGCTCTTTCTCCCATTCCAGCCCATTCTGCTCCACGGATGGCGCGCGTGGCGGGGAGGATCCCCTGCTGGCCGGGGGGGTCACTGCGCCCTCGGTATTTGCTGGGCTTCTCCCCACCCTTCCCCTAGGCATAGGAAGGAGGGGTCTCGGGAAGCCCTCAGCAGCCGGATGACCACTCCCAGCTGGGACAGACACTGGGGCCTGCGCTGCATCTGCTAGGCTGCTTCCCTCAGAGACAGGGATCAGTTCATTCGAGCGATCTCCCTTCTCCAGCTGGGCAATGAGCTGTTCTTTGGTGAGCTTCCCAATGCGCACCCCCCTCTGCTTGCACAGCTCCACCAGGTCGCTTTTAAGCCGCTTGGCATACATCCTCCTGCTGGCCACTCACAGGCCTGTGTGCTCACCGCTCCCCACAGTCTCCAGGGAGACCCCTAGTGTGCCAGCCCTTCTCCAGGTCACCACCTCTCTGCCAGGGTCGAGCTGCAGACTTCTCCGCCCCTGGGACCACTCGCTGCAATCCCCCGGGGGACCCTGTTACTGCAAAAGTTCTTCTCGCTGGTCACACACTCCCAGGGGTGATAACCGTCTCTCTCTGACTTTTCAGCACGCCTGGTCCCCGTCAATCCCCCTTCGCTTTACTTTTCCCCAGTCACTTACTGCAGGAAGCGCCGTCCACGGGGTGCAGTAGATCCCACCGCTGCCACCAGTTGTCATGGAGTGTGGGGGGACTCAGGGCCCTGCACCCCCGGCTTCCTGCGATTCACCATGACTCTCAGCCAGCCAGTAAAGCAGAAGGTTTATTTAGATGACCGGAATACAGTCCAAGACAGGTCTTGCAGGCACAGACAACAGGACCCCCTCAGTTAGGTCCATCTTGGGGTCCCCGGGCACCCTAGCCCCCCTGGGAGGTCAGAGCCCCGTCTGCCTCCCAGCCCTGGTCACTAGCCAGCTCCTCAGACTCTGCCTTCAGCGACCCCTCCCACAGCCTTTGTTCAGTTTCCCGGGCAAAGGTGTCACCTCGCCCCCAGCCCCCTGCTGGGTTCTCATGTTACATACTCAGGTATTCTCCTTCGGTCAGTCTCCCATCCCGCAATGCAGACTATCCTAGCCACACACCCCTGTCAGCATTTACAGACCACAGTAAGAACAGTCCCAGTTCGTCACAGTTGGATCCCCAGTCTCCTGGTTATTTAGGGCAGGAGTAATAAACGGTTGTTATCCTTGTTGTGTGAATCAAGGGCAGCAGAACTGTGCTTGGCAGACCCCGATTGAGGGACTCACCCTCAATTCAATAGCACTTGCTATGCAGGGGACATGTGTAGAATCATAGCATTCATAGAATATCAGGGTTGGAAGGGATCTCAGGAGGTCATCTAGTCCAACCTCCTGCTCAAAGGAGGACGAACCCCAACTAAATCATCCAAGCCAGGGCTTTGTCAAGCCTGACCTTAAAAACCTCTAAGGAAGGAGATTCCACCACCTTCCTAGGTAACCTATTCCAGTACTTCACCACCCTCCTAGTGAAAAAGTTTTTCCTAATATCCAACCTAAATCTCCCCAACTGCAACTTGAGACCATTACTCCTTGTTCTGTCATCAGGTACTACTGAGAACAGTCTAGATCCATCCTCTTTGGAACCCCCTTTCAGGTAGTTGAAAGCAGCTATCAAATCCCCCCTCATTCTTCTCTTCTGCAGACTAAACAATCCCAGTTCCCTCAGCCTCTCCTCATAAATCATGTGCTCCAGCCCCCTAATCAGTTTTGTTCCAAAGTCAAGTGTGTTGAGGAATGGGCTGGGGCTAAGATTTAGGGGTTAGATCAATGTTAGGACATGGTGGTTGTGGAGAGATGAGTGAGTCCCTAGATAACATAGTGAGTACGGTGCCTTCTTATTTTCCCCCATTTCCACCCAGGATGGGAGGCGAACTCCACAAATGCACTTCTGAGCTTGCAACCACTAAGGACAAAAAGTGTGAGTGGGGTGCAGAGAGAGGATTGTTCATGTCAAAGGACTTTTGGTTGCTGGACTTGAGAAACTGAGGGAAAAGGACACTGCCCAACTTATTTGGGGGTGGGTCTTTTGCTCATGGTTTATGTTTATGTGTTGCAGCTGCTGACATGACTTCTACTAACCTTGGGCCTACATTGCAATGTAGACATACACTTAGAGTGCATCTATACTGTGATAAAAGCCCTGTGGCCCGGCTGGCCTGGATCATATGATTTGGGCTCCTGGGGCTCAGGTTGTGGGGCTAAAAACTGCAGTGTAGACATTTGGGCTCAGACTGGAGCCTGGCCTTTGAGACCCTCACACCTCCTGGGAACTCAGAGGCTGGGCACAAGCCCAAGCATCTACACTGTAATTTTATAACTCTGTAGCACAAGCCTAAATCACCTGACCCAGGGTTTGAGAATAGTGACTTGGGTGTGTTAATGGCAGTGTAGACATACTGTTAGGCTATGTCCATACTGCAGTGAAACACCCAGGGCTGTCCCGGTCTAGCTCAGGCTCCCAGGGCTTGGGCTCTGGGGTGGTAAGTTTGCACTGTAGACATCTCAGCTCAGGCTCAGTACCAGGCTTTGGGACTCCACAAGTATGGGAGGGAGTTTAGCAAGTGAAAAGAGTAAAATGGCAGTGAAGTATTACCCTTGGCTCAATGGCAGTTCTCCATTGTCTGTCTGCTTCGGGGCAGGGACAAAAACACATCCTGCTGCATTTGTTATTTCAAAGGGTGGTTTATGATTCTCATTCACAGACACAGTGCACAAAGCAGGACTCAACCCTGGGTGTAAACTAAATGAGCCACCTACGGATTCTGGCAGCCAGAATGAGGCATTTGGTGTGAGAGCTCAGACCTGCCCCTATCCCAGAGGGAGGGGGTCATCTGTGAGGGGACTGGACCACTGACCTATCAGTTCTTAACTCCTAAATTTACAGTAACTCTATTATCAGTTTTCAGAGTAGCAGCCGTGTTAGTCTGTATCCGCAAAAAGAACAGGAGTACATGTGGCACCTTAGAGACTAACAAATTTATTAGAGCATAAGCATATGCATATGCATCCGAAGAAGTGGGCTGTAGCCCACGAAAGCTTATGCTCTAATAAATTTGTTAGTCTCTAAGGTGCCACAAGTACTCCTGTTCTATTATCAGTGCCTGTGAGTGTAATTTAAGCCATAGAACAGCCACACTGGGCTAGACCAAAGGCCCATCTAGCTCTGTATCTTGTCTTCTGACAGTCGCCAAAAGCAGGTGCCTCAAAAGCCACCACTGGGAGTTGAACCCAAGATCCCCTGTTTATGAAACAGCTGCTTTAGCCAGCTAAGCCATGGTGCCCATAAGCACCAGCTTTCCCTAGCGCTGGTGGTGTTAGGATATAGATATTCAGGCCTGTCTGCAAAGGCCTATACTTTAAGAATTTAGGTATATTCTTATCACTGAGCTAGTTATAGAGGTATAAAAGAAAGAATCAAAATCACTGTCTGTCGGTGTAAGGGCCTTCTCTTACTGTGACAGTCTGAGGCCTGGTTCTTAGGCTAAGGCCTTCAGCTAAGCAGGAGAGGCCAGCCATAAACTGGGAAGTGTATGGTCACATCCTCACATTCCAAACTAGTCACATTGAAATAAGGTGCTATTGGGCTGTTAGGAATACAATCTTGTCCTGATATTCCTATCACCTCCAGAGAAGAGCCTAGAAGATGGAAAAGGAAACTTAGTTTGATGGCATCCTGTCTGGCAAGAACTCACTTATCAATAGCTGGGATGTGAAATCCTCATTTCTGTATTGTTCTATCACTGTAGTCTCCACTTCCTTATTGTTTGTCTGTATAATCTCTGTCTGGTTCTGTGATTGTTTGTCTGCTGTATAATTAATTTTGTTGGGTGTAAACCAATTAAGGTGGTGGGATATAATTGGTTAAATAACCATGTTACAGTATGTTAGGATTGGTTAGTTAAATTTCAGTAAAATGCTTGGGTAAGGTATAGCTAAGCAGAACTCAAGTTTTACAATATAGGCTGCAGTCAATCAGGAAGTAAGGGGGGGGGGAATGGAAATGCGAACAGGGACTGGGGGTGGGGGAATTGGGATCATGTTTTGCTAAGGGGGGAATGGGAACAGGGACACAGGCAAGGCTCTGTGGTGTCAGAGCTGGGAAGGGGGACACTAAGGAAGGAAAATGGAATTGTGCTTGCTGGAAGTTCATCCCAATAAACATGGAATTGTTTGCACCTTCGGACTTCGGGTATTGTTGCTCTCTGTTCATGCGAGAAGGACCAGGGAAGTGAGATGGTGAAGGAATAAGCCCCCTAAAACTAGGCAAAGTAAGGAAAATGCTGCCTGACAACTTCTTAGTTTGATTTAAGGATGTTTGCTTTGTACCTTGTGACATGTGATGTTAACCATTTGTGTTTTAACGGTGATAAACTTTTTGAATCTCAACATCTACTGTCATTAATTATGGTCTGACCTCCCCCCATAGATTCCCACAACAGAGAAAATTTAAATAGCTAGAAATTGAAAAAAAAATGCTTAAAAACAAACATTGATATTCGCTGTTAAAATTATCAAAAAAGAAAAGTTGAATTCTGCCAAGCTGCTCATAGATCAGGGCTTCCCGCTGGGTGCTGACAAACACACAATGAGAAACACATTCCTTCCACTGGAGATTTCACAATTATGGCTTGTCTATGCCTGGAACTATTTCTAAATAGCTTCATGTGAGGACACTCACACCGGAATAAGGGCATCCACCTAGGGAGTTAATCAGGAATAGCTGCTGCGCTTTAAATTCACACCTTACCTTAATCCAAATTAACTTCTCAGGCCTTGGCTACACTTGCAGCTGTACAGCGCTGGGAGTTAAACCTGACTTCGTGCAGCTGAGTAGGGAAAGCGCTGCAGTCTGTCCACACTGACAGCTGCCCAGCGCACTGTCGTGGCCACATTTGTGGCAATTGCAGTGCTATTGGGAGCGGTGCATTATGGGCAGCTATCCCACAGAGCACCTTTTCCCATTCTGGCGCCATGGGTTGTGGGAAGGGGCGTGGGTGCGGGGCATTCTGGGTCCTGTCCCAACGCCCCGTGATGCATCGCTTCGCATCCCAGAAATCCCTTTGTTTCCATTCACCTTTGGCGCCATCTTTCAACGGTTTCTGTGCAGCACGATCTGTCTGCGGGAAATGGAGCCCGAACTGCTGAGGCATATGCTGACTTATCTCGCCAGCACGTCACGTTTGGTTGTCAAACTATTCCTTAAGATCCAAAGTGACAGTGAGAGTGAGGAGTCCGACGATGCTATCGAGCCGCGTAACGTGTACGACACGAAATTGCTTGTGGCATTCACGGACATGCTCAGCACCGTGGAACACCACTTTTGGGCTCGGGAAACAAGCACCGAGTGGTGGGATCACATCGTCATGAAAGTCTGGGATGACGAGCAGTGGCTGCAGAACTTTCGGATGAGAAAAGCCACTTTCATGGGACTGTGTGAGGAGCTCGCCCCCACCCTGCAGCGCAAGGACACGAGATTGAGAGCTGCCCTGCTAGTGGAGAAGCGGGTGGCTATTGCAATCTGGAAGCTGGCAACTCCAGACAGCTACCGGTCGGTCGCAAACCAGTTTGGAGTGGGAAAGTCGACCGTTGGAATCGTGTTGATGCAAGTTTGCAAGGCCATTAATCGCATCCTACTCAGAAGAACCGTGACTCTGGGTAAAGTGCAGGAAATAGTGGATGGTTTTGCACAAATGGGGTTCCCTAACTGTGGAGGGGTGGTAGATGGGACGCACATTCCTATTCTGGCACCACCCCACCTAGGATCCGAGTACGTTAATCGGAAGGGGTATTTCTCTATGGTTCTCCAGGCGCTTGTGGATCACCGTGGGCGTTTCATTGACATTAACACAGGCTGGCCCAGAAAGGTGCATGACGCACGCATCTTTCGGAACACTTGGCTGTTCAGGAAGATGCAGGCCGGGACTTTTTTCCCAGAGTGGAAGATCACAGTAGGGGAAGTTGAAATGCCCACTGTGATCCTTGGAGATCCCGCTTACCCGTTAATGCCGTGGCTCGTGAAACCCTACACAGGGAGCCTTGACAGCAGCAAGGAATGGTTCAACTACAGGCTGAGCCAGTGCCGAATGACTGTGGAGTGTGCCTTTGGCTGTTTAAAGGCCCGCTGGGGATCTCTGTATGGGAAGCTGGACTTGGCCGAAAACAGCATCCCCATGGTTATATCCGCGTGCTGTGCCCTCCATAATATTTGTGAAGGGAAGGGTGAAAGCTTCACTCAGGCATGGACCTCTGAGGTTCAACACCTGGAGGCTGAATTTGCACAGCCAGAGAGCAGAGCTATTACAGGGGCCCAGCGCAGGGCTGCAAGGATTAGGGATGCCTTGAGGGAGCAATTTGAGGCTGAAAACCAGCAGCGATATCTCGTGCCCTGCACGGGAGTGAAGTGCAGTAGTTCCAATCTTTAGGAATCAGTGTCTGCTAAGCAGACAAGCAGACTTGCAGTGCCTGTTTATTTCCTGTGCTAAGGAGTCTTTTACTTTATGCAATAATGAAGAATGTTTTCAAAGCCAAAAAATCCATTTATTGAAAAGAAACAAGGGGGTGGAGTGGGGAACAGTACAATCACAGATTCGCATATGTCCTGTCTGGTGTGCTGTGCAGTGAGTGCTGCACTTCAGGACAGCTATACTGCATGGTGATAGGGGTTGAGTGCAGAGGGTAAGGGTCGTGGTTCTCAGGGCTGGGTGGTGAAGATACTGGTGTTGGAGGCAGCTGGTGGCATAAAGAACACGGAAGTTGGGGAAAGTGGGTTGGAGGTGACAGTGGGGCACAACGGAAAGAGTTTTGGGACAAGGGCTGTGGGGGGGGGTGGCGTTTGCGGTACTGCTCCTCTTTCTGCATGGTTACCAGCTCCTGGATAGCGTCTGCTTGGCGCTCCAGGATGCTTATGAGCCTATCAGTGCTTTGCTGCCGGTGCGCAGTGCTTTGCCGCCAGTGCGCTGCGTTTTCCTGGCGGATCCTGCTTTCTCTCTCCCTCCAGTTCTGTGCTCTCTCATTCTCTTTAATAGATTGCTGCATCACTTCTTGCAGCATGTCTTCTTTGCTTTTTCGTGGTCTCTTCCTGAGTCTTTGCAGTCTCTGTGCAGGTGATAAGAGGGACAGCTGAGGTCTCAAGGTTGATGCAGCTGTATAGGCAAAATGCAACATTTAACAGAGGCAGCATTGTTTATACCAGACAGAGTAATGATTCCCCCCGCACTTAAGGAGTAGAAAACACACAGGGTCTACACAATAGCATAATTTTCCTGTCCGAAACAGAGCACACATATCCCATGGGAGCCTCAAAATGGTGAGTAAGGGGGACTGATTATTTCAGGGCTGCACTGTCCTCTGGGTTTCTGTGCCTTGGGGAGAGCCAACAGCTTCAGGGGGCACCTACACTGAACACTGTCACAACATTTTCCACAGGAGTTCGTCCTGGACGATATCTTGCTGCTGAGGGTGACCTGGGAAGCAAGGGAGGGTCTTCTACTGCAATGCAGCTTCCGCCCTGGCCCATATGCAGCTTGCCTGTGTGCAGCAATGGTCCCCCCGCCCCTCGCGGCACAGTGGTGCGGACACATTAGCCTGGCTGGGACAAGGACCACGGTGGCTCTCCCGATAAACCTGCACAAGCGCATTGCACACGTTCTGGATGAGACATTCGAGGAGATTACTGAGGCCGATTACCGCGATGTGATAAACCACATCAGTGCACTATTCCGCATCTAGGCATGCATGCCTAACCCTCCTCTCCCAAAGAGCCCGCACCGAAAAAATTCCTTCCCGAAAAAAAAACCCGCTTACCGGGAACCTGCTCTTCTGTTTGTCCTCCACCAAGTACCGGCCGCTGCGACTGGCTACCTTCCTCCTGGCTTGAGAAGAGCTCCTGGCTGCATGGCTCCAGGGATTCCAGGGTGTCTCCATCCGGCCCACCACCATCACTCCCGTTTTCCTCCTCCTCCTCCCCCCCCCACCGGCTCTGAAGTGTCCATGGTGGTGCTTGGAGTGGAGGGGGGGTTAACCCCAAGTATCGCATCCAGCTCTTTGTAGAATCGGCAGGTCGCGGGGGGAGCACCCGAGCGGCCGTTTGCGTCACGGGCTTTGTGGTAGGCACTCCGCAGCTCCTTCACTTTAATCCTGCAGTGCAGGGCGTCCCGGTCATGGCCCCTTTCCATCATGTCCTTTGATACCTTCCCGAAGGTATCGTAATTCCTACGTCTGGAGCGCAGCTGGGACTGTACGGCTTCCTCCCCCCAAATACTGATGAGGTCCAGCAACTCACCATTGCTTCATGCTGGGGCTCGCTTGGCACGTGGAGGCATGGTCACCTGGAAAGATTCACTGATAGGACTCCACGCCCCGCCGGGCTGAGCAAACAGGAAGGGGATTTTTAAAATTCCCGGGGAATGTAAAGGGTGGGTCACATGGTTGGTTACCTGAGGCCAGGGCAGTAGAGTTTGAACTGATGACCAGAGTGGCTAGAACAGGCATTGTGGGATACTGCCGAATAATTCTGGAGGCCATTCACAGCGCATTGGGCGGTCACACTGGCGCCACAGCGGCAGCATACTACTTGCTATTCCTCTCGGGGAGGTGGAGTACATGCAGCGCTGCAACCACGGACATACAGCGCTGCAAATGCCTTGCCAGTGTGGACGGGGAGTGAGTTACAGCGCTGGGGGCGGCTTTACAGGACTGTAACTCGCAAGTGTAGCCAAGGCCTCAGTGTAGACAAGCCTAGAATAAGAGTGTCTTGATCCTGTTTAGCTTAACCCAAACAGGTCACATTGAACTGCGCATGAAGAAGCAAGACCGCCTTGGCTTTACTAAATACATATCTCTGTTTCTTTTAAAGAACACAAAATAGATTTATTATAAAAATACAAAAGACTTAAAAATACGTTTCTTTTTTAAAAAATTGGTCTGACTCCACCCCAGCAGAAAGAAATCAGCAGCATCAATAGCTGCACATTATGCACAATAAGTTCCTGGTTCTTGCCCAAATCCTGCAAACTCCTGTCACCCTCCGCAGCTAATCCTGCACCTCTGAAACCCAGGAGGCAGGTTCCGGAAATCTTGCAATTTTAAAGCATAATAAATGAATGATGATGAAATCTGCCCTTGGATCCACTGGGGGAGGTTGCTGGCACCCCATGCGTGTATGTCAGGGATGCTGCAGCCAGCTGGAACCGAGCACAGACATGGGGGATTTCTGGGGGCAGCTTGGGGGGATATCACGTCCTTCTGTTAAGCCTGGGGTGGGGAAGCTGCTATCCTATTGCTCTCCACCCCCCCCCCAGTACTTAATACCTCCTGCCCTCCTACACTCCTCAGTCTGCCTCCTCCCCCCAAGCCCTCGGCCTCAGTCTGCCTCCTGTCCCCCCACAATCCCCTGCACCCCCATTCCCCTTCAATCTTCTCCCTGTCTCTCTCCAGCCCTCTCCTGCTCTCACATCCCCCCCACCTCCACCTCCTCCCAGCCTCCTGTCAAGACCCCTACCCGTAGCTTGGCAGCTGTTTCCCCTGAGGGCAGCCTGGCCTCAGCCCCACTGAGGGCACCGGGACCCAGTAGCCATGGAGTGAGGGGAAAATCCCGTGACTGAGGCCGGGACTAGAGAGATTCCAGGAAAACTACAAATCGCCCTCCAGCATCCCGCGCCTGGCGATTGACTGGGGAAAGGCAGCAGTGCCGAGACCCCTCTTCGGCCCAGGCCCCAGGGAGCGGGGGGAAATGGCCAAGTGCTAAAATCCTGCTTGCGCTTTGCAGGGCTGCAAACTGGCTCCAACCCAGGGAGGAGAACAAGTTAACGGGAAAAGACCATCTGTGTACCAGAACGAGGGTGTCAGCCTAGGGGCGTTATACCAGCATATACTAACTAGCCCAGAACACCTCTAACTCGCACACTATAACCATGCTGGTTTAACTGGTAAGTCTGTCGCACACCCAGACAATGCCTGGGAGATTTTGGAAATTTTCCCCCAGGCTGTGGGGGCCAGGGATATTCTGCCCCCTGCTGGTTCAGAGAGAAATTTCGGTCACACTTTATAACAGGGGTTCTGCAAACCCCGCACAAGCACAGCCTGGTTAAACAGTGAGTCATATGGCTGGAAGGGACCTCGAGAGATCATCTAGTCCAGTCCTCTGCACTCACGGCAGGACTAAGTATTATCTAGACCATCGCTGACAGGAGTTTGTGTAACCTGCTCTTAAAAATCTCCAGTGACGGAGATTCCACAACCTCCCTACGCAATTTATTCCAGTGCTGAACCACCCTGACAGTTAGAAAGTTTTTCTAATGTCCAGCCTAAACCTCCCTTGCTGCAATTTAAGCCCACTGTTTCTTGTCCTATCCTCAGAGGTTAAGAAGAACAATTTTTCTCCCTCCTCCTAGTAACAACCTTTTATGTACTTGAAAACTGTTATTTATGTCCCCTCTCAGTCTTCTCTTTTCCAGACTAAACAAGCCCAATTTTTTCAATCTTCCCTCAGAGGTCATGTTTTCTAAACCTTTAATCATTTTTATTGCTCTTCTCTGGACTCTCTCCAATTTGTGCACATCCTTCCTGAAATGTGGTGCCCAGAACTGGACACAATACTCCAGTTGAGACCTAATCAGTGCAGAGTAGAGCAGAAGAATTACTTCTTGTGTCTTGCTGACAATACTCCTGCTAATACAGCCCAGAAAGATGTCGCTTTTTTTGCAGCAGTGTTACACTGTTGACTAGAGTGACCAGACGACAGGCACAAAATATCAGGATACAATGGAAGGAGTGCAAAATATCAGGACAAATGGCGTCCCGACCAAACATCGGTCGGGACGCAGGACAAAAACAACTAAATATCGGGACATCTGGTCACCTTTCTCTACTGCCACCAGCCACCTTTGAGTTCTCCCTCTTCTCTCCCCGGCTCTGCTCACTTGATTGCAGCAGCTCAGCGGATGGTCCAGCTTTGCTCTTTCACGTCCATTCTTCTACACTTCTTTGGGTGGCTGCATTTGCCACTGAGCAGCCTGATGGAAATACCTGAGACCTGTCTAGGCATGCAGGCCCAGCAGCTAAAGCCAAGCCCCACTGAGAGCAGTGGGAGATTAGCCTGGAGTGTCAGGAGTGGAGGCTTGGCCCATGGGGACCCCAGGTACTGCAGCTGCTGCCACCTACATGGTGAATCCTCCAACCCATCGCGAAAGGGCTCTTCCACATTCTGCAAACTTGCCTCACTGGCTGACTGTCTAGGAGACCAGAAACACTGCTCTACAGCCAAAATGCTTCTGAAATAAATGTAGTCAAACTTTACTAATTCTGGGTCACTGAGAACGAAAATGATGCTTAAAATTGTTGATTGGCTCTAGTTTTCAAGATATGCTATTGGGTCAGTATATATGACCCTTGACTTGGGAATGGCGGAGGATAAGTGAGTTATAAAGGGAAGGGATCTCAATTTAAACCAGAAATGACTAAAATACATCTTTGACTGGATCTATGAATAAATCTATGACTGGGTTTGGACAGTACTTGCTTTTTAGGCAAAACAATGAATGATGCAATCTGAAGCTGGTATTGCGTCATACATGATATGAATTGCATCATGTTATTCCTAGAAGTCATGGATGATGCAATCATAACGAAGCTTACATCACTCTGCTGAACAAATTGCCCTATATCAGCTCTAGAAATCATACAGTGTCGTGCAGTGCCAATGATTTGGAGAGAGCCAACAGATCATACAAGCAATTGTTACTTCTGTATGGTGCCTCCAGTTGGGAAAGGTGTGTCAAAGAAGAAAAAGTGGACTGTGCATTATCCAAACATTCCATCAGCTATACGCCCAGTACCCCACGGAGAAGGACTGCCGGTTCCTGATGCACAAGAATCATTCTCACTTGAGTCAGACGAGGAAGAGGAAGAGGATGAAACTTCTGGTCCTGAACCATCAATGTCACAGGACCCACATTTTCTCCCATCCTCCTCCTCTGAACCACACCTCATAACACAAGGTGAACTGAATGACCTTGTCAGGGATTTGGAACTACCCAAGAGTAAGGCAGAGCTGTTGGGCTCCAGACTACAGCAGTGGAATCTCCTGGCAGGTGATGTTAGGGTTTCCATGTTCCATGACCGTCAAAAGGATCTTATCCCATTCTTCTTCATGGAAGGTGATCTTGTAGCCTGCAACAACATCGATGGTGTGATGGCAGCCCTCAACATCATTCACGATCCAGATGAGTGGAGACTGTTCATTGATTCATCGAAGACGAGTCTTAAAGCTGTTTTACTGCATAATGGCAATGTTTTGCCATCAATTCCAGTTGGTCATGCAGTCCATATGAAGGAAACCTATGACAATATGAAACAACTTTTGAGGTGCATAAACTATGACCAACATCAGTGGCAGCTTTGTGGCGATTTGAAGGTTGTTGCTCTCTTGCTTGGTCTGCAGACTGGATACACAAAGTATTGCTGTTTTCTCTGCCAATGGGATAGTCGTACAAGAGATTCCCACTACATCAAGAAAGATTGGCCACTCCGACAGTCATTGGAGCCTGGGAGGAAAAGTGTTCAGCATCCACCACTTGTTGAATCAAGGAAGATTTTGTTACCACCCTTACACATCAAGCTGGGTCTGATGAAGAACTTTGTCAAGGCCATTGACAAAACACAAGCAGCTTTCAAGTACCTCCGTGGAAAATTTCCAAGGTTAAGTGAAGCTAAGATAAAGGAAGGTGTCTTTGTTGGTCCTCAGATTCGTGAACTTCTTCGAGATGATGCATTTGACCATGCACTGCGTGGCAAGGAAAAGACGGCATGGAAAGCCTTCCAGTTAGTGGCAATACATTTTCTCGGAAACAACAAGGCAGACAACTACAGGTTGTTGGTGGAAAACCTCCTCAAGGCATACAAAAGCCTTGGTTGCAACATGTCACTAAAGATACATTTTTTGCACTCTCATCTAGATTTTTTCCCACCAAACTGCGGAGCAGTGAGCGACGAGCACGGCGAGCGATTTCACCAGGACATTGCAACAAAGGAGAAACACTATCAGGGCAAATGGAACCCATCAATGCTTGCAGACTATTGCTGGACAGTGACAAGAGATGCTCCATTTAATGAATACAAGAGACAAGCCAAGAAGCGCCGAGTAGACACTGAATAGGACTAAACTATGTACAGAATAGTTTTTTGCCTTTTGTTTCATAATAAATTTTATTTATATAACCCTTTTGCTGATTTTTAAAGTGTTACATTAACAGGACAGGTGAAATATTATCATGTAAAGCAACCATAAACACATGAAAAGACCTAGGTTTACAATTTATGATTAAAACTCTACTATCTACACAATATACATAGACATAAAATGTAGAAACTTAAATATCTTAGAAACAGTAGCCAATCAGTTGTTTTAATTGTCATATTTGAATTCAGCACATCAAAATACATAATAAATAGCACACTTTATCTCTGAAGCAGACGACTTCTCAAAAATTGTAGACGAGTGAAATCCTTTGTTAGAGCAGGAGAGTCTCTTTCCACGGCTCCCAGAGGGTCACAGTCAAACACCTGTGAGTCTCTAGGAGGCTCTCAAGGAGTTCCCTGCTCAGTCACTTGGCACCCACTAGCATGGTCTCTGACAGGGGCATTGCAAAGGGGAGCTCAGCAGATGGTCCCTTCTATGGCTTCCTGAGTGGGAGGGAGGTTGGTCTTGTCATTTTAGGCCTAGCTGTCAGAGTCAGGGCTCCTGGGTTCTCTGACTTTGGAAGTGGGTGTAGCCTAGTGGTTGGAGCTGGACTGGTATCAGTACCATGCTTTCTTCCTGCCTGATGTTGTGTGTGACCTTGCAGCCAGTTGCTTTCTATCCCTATGCCCCAACTAACAGGGATAATACTGACCCACCTCAGAGGGGCTGGCAGGGGTCACCACTGTCATGACTCAAGTTGGAATGAGTTGTGCTCTTGGTAGTGAAGGGCCCCAATTCAGTCCCAATGGATGCCCAGGGTGTCTGTATTGTGGCCATGGTTTGACTCACCTAGCATTACAGGCTCTTTAGCCCGGTCCTGGCCAGGCATGGTGCATCTGCTCCTGGTTCTCTCTGGCACACAGCTCCATCACACACAAGAACATTGCCCAACAAGGACAAGCTATCAGCTTCCATCTGGTGTTCAACTCCAAGATGGATGGGGAGCCCTAGCCAGACCATAGAAAGATAGAGTGGTGTTCTTTGGTGGAAACGGCTAGAGCTTCAGCCTCTGCTCCCACCTCCACCCACACGCTAAGGGCTTCAAAAGTGGTCCCGGAACCCAGGTAAACTAAGTAGCTGAGCTGAGGCAAGGGTGGGTGGAATTACTGCTGGGACTGATCCTAAGGTACTGGTGTATCTTTCTGGAGAGCAGAAAAGGGCATTGGAGAAATTGTACAAAAGCCCATGTCACGGCTGGGTCAAGGGCAGCCAGACCTACTGGTCAGAGCCAAAGTCCACACTCACATGACAGGAGTCGAGAGTCAGCTGGGTCAGGATACTGGAAGATCAGCAGCAAAAGACAAACTTGCGATCACAACCACAAATCAGATGCCAGGAAATCAAGCCAGGGGAGCGGCAGCAGCAGAAACAGGCAGCACACGGTCCAGAAAAGGGAGCAGCCCTGGTGTTCAGTCAGCTTCCTGTTCCTGCTGCTGTCTTAAGCAAGGCCAGGGGGCCAATTAGCTTCTCTGGGACTCCTCCAATAGGACCTCAGGAGTGAAGCCTCAAACTGGGGCTGAACTTCACGGGTCTTAGGTAAGCAATTTTCAGCAGGCTTCCAGGTGGAGGGTTGGAGTGTGACTGCTCCCATGAACCCTGCAGACCTGGGTTGAAGACCCCTGGGTGGTGACAGTGAGTGATCTCTTCACACTCAAACCTCCTGCAGCAGGAAACAGTCTCCAGGATCCTGGACACCTCCTCTGAGAATAAAATGAGGATATCATGATGAGAAATAGGTCTCTGTACCAGGCCCGGGATCCGGGAACACGGAAAGCTCCCAACCAGGATATGTAACAGGAGCCCCGTTTGTTGCAAGAGCCCCAAGTGGCAGGACAAGTGAATACCTCCAGGAGGTGCATGGGATCTTCTATCTGAGCTTTAAGGGGACCCATGTTGCTTGGTTTGACAGGATGAGATGACCTGTCCCCACTGCTCCCTGAGCTGGGCTGGCTGCAGGATACATCGCTGTGAGAGGCTGGGACAGAGCCTGAAAGACAGATGTGACAGTCAGGGTTCTGTCACCTCCAGGGGAGAACAGAGGGTCTGAAGCCCAAAGAATAAGCAATTGAATCAACTGATTCAATGAAGAATTATTGTGCCATACAGGTACATCATTACGTCCTCTCATGGATTGGTAACTGGTTAAACACTGACTGCCCTGACCACGGGTGGCCCAATGGCCCACTGCACCCCCAACTTAGCAGCTCCAGCTACCAAGAGAGCAAGAACCAGAGGCCTTCCTGCTCCTGGGGCAGAGGAGTAGGTTGATGATCTACCTGGATGTGAGTGTTGGCCTTCCCCATGCCCATGGTCTAGACTCCATTCAGGGCAGCGCACAGGAATTGCGGTTCCTATTTTGGATCTAGGGGCGGTTTCAGTTTGCTGGCAGGAGACTATACATGAGACCTTGCAGTTGCGGGGTGACCCAGGCACTAACATGGGCACGGAAGTTTGAGGAACAGGGCAGAGGCCTGTGTGGGGCAAGGAGGGCAGGGATTTGGGAAGCAAGAGCAGAGGATCAAACACTTTCTTCATGTGGGACAGGATGATCCCCATTTCAAAGATAGAGAAAGTGAGGCACCAGGTGGGAGAGTGACCTGGCCAGGATCACGTTCCCACTCAGTGGCAGGGCTGCAGTATTACCTGTTCCCTGCTCTCATCACTGGACCCTGCTGCCCCTTCTGTATGACCACTCCAGCTATCCTCTCCCATAGGCCATCCCCATCCCTCTCCAATACCAGGCTGTTTCCATAATGGAAGCAGGCTTGTAACAGAGTTCACTCACCGATAGGTGCCCCTTCCTGGCAAGGCCAGGGGTCACAGCTTTCCTGCTGGGCTAGCACCCCCGCCGAGAGTCGCTAGGCACTCTGGCAGTTTTTTTCCTGAGAACTCAGCCCTTCAGCCAGGTGACTGTCTTTTAGTCCACTCCTTCCTGGGTCACGCTCATCCCAAATGAAAAGTCCAAACATGTCTTTAACCGAAACAAGGTCCTCCATCTCTTCGGGGCTTTTCCTCAGACTGACTTTGGCTCAGCCTTGCCCTTGCTGGCCTTGGTAGCCCTTTCACGTCCCCTTCCTTAGAGACAATAGGAGAACCAGTCCTACCCTGGATTCTAGGTTCTGCCCCAAGGCCCTGTACCGAACAGCTAGGCCTGCTCCTGTACCTTTGCTGCGGTTTTCCCTGGTTTTCCCCTCAGGTGGAGCTCACTCTGTAATCCATTGGGCCTAGCTCCAGGCTTTATTGCCCACAGGCCAAGCCCCCCCCCCCCCCCCGTCATATACACTCCTCCTTAGAAACTGGCCCGTATGAGGGGCAAGTTCTATTCTTGTCCAGCTTGATCCCTTGTCATCTCATCGCTGTCACCGTCTGCGCGCTTGTACAGCCTGCACCCAAAGTGTCTCCAGCTCCACTGCCAGCTCGCTCACCAGAATTCAGAGGCAATCCTCTTCTACAGTAACCCAACACTCTTCCTGCAGCTACTCCTCCTCATTAACAGCTGCTTGCAGAGCCTGTTCTGAAGCCTTTAACTTCTTCTGTAGCCTTTTTGCTACTGCCGCTGCATCCCCCAAAACCTTTTCCATCAGGGTCAGAGAGCCCACCATGGACTGCTCCACCCTTGTGTTTGTCCCTACTTCAGTCTGCTTCATCTCTGGGGCAACCATTTCGTCCTTCACCTCCCTGCAGCACCCAACAGGGTGTGTTGCTGGAGGGTCTGCAAAGCCCATGGCCATCCCTGCCACCTCCACGTTCCCTGCCTCATGTGGGTTTGTGTCAGAGGACACCTTTTCCTTTCTTTCTAACTTCTTGGGGCCCTGGCTTCCAGGGCCAGTGTAGTCACTAGGTGAACTAGGTGGCTGCCTAGGGCGCCAAGATTTGGGGGTGCCAAAAAGCGGTGCCCCCCAATTTTTTTTGTTTTTTTTTTACACTACAGTGGAGTCACATCTTATGCAGGGGTTAGGTTCTAAGGTCAGCACGTAAGGGGAAAATCACGTATAGTGAAAATTACCATAAAGTACAGTACACACAGTATACACTAGAACAGGGGTCCTCAACCTACAGCACGCATGCCAAAGGCGGCACGCAAGTCAATTTTTTTTAAATGGCAGGCTGCAGGTCCTGTCCACCACTGAGCCTGCTGCCAGCCTGGGGTTCCATTCACTCAGCCGGCAGCGGGCTGGGTGGGGCCGGCAGCAGGCTGAGTGGGGCTGGCAGCCGGGACCCCACACTGGCAGCAGGCTGAGCTGCTTAGCCCGCTGCTGGTCTGGAGTTCTGGCCGCTGGCTCCTGCCAGCTGGGGTCCCGGCCGCCGGCCCTGCTCAGCCCGCTGCCAGCCTGGATCCCAGCCCCCGGCTCCCCTCAGCCTCCTGCCAGCCTGGGTGAACGGAACCCTAGGCTGGCAACAGGCTGAGCGGGACTGGTGGCCAGGATCCTGACTGCTGGGAACCAGTGGACAGAACCCCAGACCAGCAGTGGGCTGAGCAGCTCAGCCCATTGCTGGTTTGGGGTCCTGGCCGCCAGCCCCGCTCTGCTCACTGGCAGTCTGGGGTTCCATTCACCCAGGCCAGCAGGAGGCTGAGGAGGGCCGGCGGCCGAGACCCCAGCTGGCAAGAGGCCGGCAACCGGAACCCCAGACCGGCAGCGGGCTGAGCAGGGCTGGAACCTCACCCGCTGCAAGCCGGGGTCCCAGCCGCCGGCCCCGCTCAGCCCACTGCCAGCTGGGGTCCCAGCCACCGGCTCCTCTCAGCCTCCTGCTGGCCTGGGTGACTGGAACCCCAGGCTGGCAGCGGGCTGAGCAGGGCCAGTGGCCGGGATCCCGGCTGCCAGGAACTGGTGGACAGAACCCCAGACCGGCAGCGGGCTGAGCAGCTCTGCCCGCTGCTGGTCTGGGGTCCTGGCCACCAGCCCCACTCAGCCTGCTGACGGTCTGGGGTTCCGTTCAACCAGGCCGGCAGGAGGCTGGCCAGGGGCTGGCGGCGGGATGAGTTGCTCAGCCCACTGCCAGTCTGGGGTTCTTTCCACCCGCTTCTGCCAGCCGGGGTCCCAGCCACCGGCTCCGCTCAGCCTCCTGTTGGCCTGGATGAACGGTCTGGGATTCCATTCACCCAGGCTGGGAGGAGGCTGAGCGGAGCTGGCGACTAGGTCCCTGGCTGGCAGCAGGCTGAGATTCCAGCCGCCGGCCCCGCTCAGCCCACTGATGGCCCTGCTCAGCCTACTGATGGCTGAGTGAATGGAACCCCAGGCCGGCCGTGGGCTCAGCAGCAGCTGGGACCCGGAGCCTGCCATTATATATATATTAAAAAAATGGCTCTCGTGCCATAGGTTGAGGACTCCTGTTCTAGTGTATATGGTGTGTACTGTACTTTATGGTACTTTTCACTATAGGTGTGTAAGCAGCGTCAGGATGAGCTCTACCCTGCATCTGATGGTGAATTGTGGCAAGTTGTGGAAAAGAACTTCAGGGGCTGATCTTGTTTGCATAGGCACACCCACCCCACTTAGCATGAGCCCACAGCAGCCCAAATGGTCACTTTGGCTACTGTGGGATCCCCAGTTTCTCTGTTATTGGGGCAGGAAGCATAAGGTGTTGTTACCCTGATTATGTGAATCAAGGACAATGGAACTGTTTTATGACAAAGGGACTCACCATCAACTAAGTACCACTCACTAGACAAGGGACATGGATTCCAAAACCCAGTGAATTGAGAGAGGCTGTAGACAGGTATTTGTACTTGATAGTATGGGTGTCCTTTGAGAGCCTGAAATACCAATTGCATTTTCTCCTTCCTCTACTTTGGAATTTCACAGCTAATTTTAATTCCATTAGGAATCTAATTACAGGCTGCTGAGTTGAATTTGCTTTGGGCCAATGGTGTGCCAGCACTGAGGCTCCCCTACTACAAGCTACGATCACTAAAGAGCTAAAATTACTAAGAGCTGAAATCACTGACTGCTTTGGGGGGGGGCCTGAAGCTATGTTGCTGAGTGGTTAGCAGAGCAGGTGGTGGGATGACTGGAGTGGCTTGTGGGATAGCTAGTGGAGTGAAGCGGCTGGTGGAGTGGCTCGCAGTGGAAGGCTGCAGCAGAACCCCATGGAGAGGCGGGGCAGTCAGCCTCGGACCACGTAAGGTGCCCCTTAACACCACTGCATGCCCCCCCGCCCCAGGCTGGGAGGACAAACTCTGCAGATAAACTTTTGAACTCTGGGGCTGCACTGACCAGGGACAGAGACTTTTGGGGTGTTGGACTCTTGGTGATTTTTTGGGGTTGCTGAACTTAAGACCCTGAGGGTAAAAGGATACTGCCAAACTTACTTGGGGGTGGGTCTTTTGCTCATGGTTTGTGTTATGAATCCTGTTTGTGGTGTTTCCCCAACATAATGCTGCATTGTTTCCCTCCTTTATTAAAAGGATTTTGCTACACTCAGACTCCGTGCTTGCGAGAGGGGAAGTATCGCCTCTTAGAGGCACCTGGGGGGGGGGGTGGTATGTAATTGTCCCAGGTCACTGGGTGGGGGCTCGAGCTGGTTTTGCATTGTGTTATTGAAACGGAACCCCTAGATACTGAACCCGGCCCTTGTTGCTGCCAACTCAAATGGGCAGAATCATTACACGTGATTTTCCTCTTATGCGCTGACCTCAGAACCTAACCCCTGCGTAAGAGGTGACTCCACTGTGTTCATTTTTGAAAGTTTATAATAAGCGATGCTCTGGGAGGGAGGGGAGAGGGAGGCGCTGGCCTCTCCTTTTGCTTCTCAGTTAGGGCTCATTCTATAATCAGCTTGGCTAGGTCCCAGGCTGTGCAGCCAAGGGGAAAGCACCCTGTTACAGGCCTGCTCTTCCCACTCCGACTGTTACTGGGCTGGGGTCCTTGCCCCCCATTTCAGACCTGGTTTCCAGAGAGGCTGAGTACACACAGGACCCACTGCCCGGAACTGGAGTTTGCTTGTTCTGGTGACTCTAACATTCAGGCCCTTCATCATTCAGAGGCTGACAGGTGTGGTAAGAGGGCTGGAGAAACCCCACTGCTGAGCGGAAGGAAGTCAAAGAGTTGGGATTCTGGGAGCTGATGGGTTCGTTTGCCCTGCTGCAGGAAGCGGAGCTGGAGACCGGAGATGCCACGTGATCAAGACTACCTGATGCTCTCTTCATGCCCGAGGGGTGGAGCCTCCTGCCAGAAATGGTCTCAGGAGTCCAGGTTCAAGGACATCTCTGGGGAGCCCCTTCCTAGGAAGGAAACTAGGGTGGTACGACGATGGAGATGTCTATGTCCCAGAACTGGGAGCCAGGGACAGGGGGAAGCTCCCAGCCAGGCTATGCATCGGGGATGCCATTTCTCCCCCAAGAGACCCCCACGCCCCAAGGAGTAAATGGCTCTTACCTCTATGAGGGAGTGGGGTCTTCGATCTAAGCCTCTTTGAGAGCCAGCATTGCTTGCTTGGATGGGACGAGGTGCCTGTCCCTACTGCTCCCTGATGTGGCTCAGCTACAGGATGCACCCATCAGGCAGGCTGTGCCAGATCCCAGGGCCTGGAAGACAGCTAGGAAGGAGGCTCCTATTCCTTTCACACCCAGAGAACCCATAGAAGAGCCTTAGAAGGGAGAATAAAGGGCAGGAGGTGAAGCTAGCCCTGAGCCTCTGTCCCAACCCCAGCTCCTCAAAATGGAGCTTTCCGAGCTTCAGTGGGGCTGGGGCCCTGATACAAGGGCCTTTCTGCACCATATGGGGCAGGGAGAGCTCTGCCTGGGCGCAGGGGGAATGGGATGGGGACAGACCAAGAATAGGGGGGAAGGGAGTGGGTGTGAGGGAAAGAGGAGCTCTTGCTCCTGCCCCAGATGAAGGAATTTGGGGGGCAGAGGGAAGGACCCTGCTCCACAGAGAGGGGAGAGAGTTTCTGTGAGTGCCAGGGGCTCCATTTCCCCTTCCACTAGCTCCCTGTAGGGGTCCCTCGCTCTCCCGCTCGGAGGGAGGCCACTCCGGCTGGCCCAGTCTGGTCCAGACCAGAGTCTGCAGGGTAGCCGGGGGCCCACAATAGGGCTGGGTGGTAGTGACAGGGTTGGGACTCACCACCACAGCGCCTCCTGCTGGTCACTCCGGGAATTAGCTCAGTACATGGGGAGTGCCCTCTGCTGGTGGTGTCCCATCCATCTCTTGTCCTCCGTTGGCATCTGGACCCGCGTTGCTCCCTGCTTGACCGTGTCCTCCTTCAGGCCACTGCCCTCCAGCAGTGCCCCCTAGTCCATCCTCACCCCATTCCAGGAGGGGAGGGGGGGTGTTAGCAACAATCCTTGCACCTGCCTCAGTGGCCAACCACAACCCCCAAAGTCTAGCCCCTTGTCTCAAGGGCCGGTTGCAATTTGTTTCGGCCACTACATTGCCAGGTGCAGCACTGCTCTATCTAAGGTGCTGGTCTCCTGCTCTGGAGACAGACCTTCCCCCGTGAAGGTCTGGGACAGACTGCCTACTGCTCTCCTGGGCTGCCTTTATATAGGGCCTAGCCTAGCCCCGATTGGCTGGCTCTAATCTCGGCCCTGATTGGCTCTCAGTAGGCCCTTCCCTGATTGGCTGCTGGCCTGTGCAGCTGCTCTGGCCTACTCTAGCCCCCTCTCGCATGGGGGTGGGGCAGCCGCCACATCACAGGGATCAACTGTCGCTACCAGGCTGTGGCCTGGGCTGGGGTCGCTCAAGTGGTCAGCCCCTCAACACAGTCTACGAGGGGTGGCTCCAGCTTGGGCGGGGCCCAAGCAGCCCACAAACAACCAGTCTTCAAGGGCGGGACCTGGCCTGGGTGGAGCCCAGGCAGCCAGCAAGCAAACAGTCTTGACAGGGCTGGCTCTATCCTGGGCAGGGCCCCAGTAGCCAGCAAACAAACAGTCATCCAGGTGAGTGAGAAGGGAGCTCCTGTCCTGGGCTAGAGCCTCCTTGCACCGTGTAGGGGGTCAGCCACCCGGGGTGGAGTGGCAGGGGGACGCGGGCCCACCCTACTCCACCGCGTCCCAGCCCAGGCAGGGGCAGGATTGATTGGCTGCCCCTGCGTCGGCGGGGATCCAGCTGCAACACGCCGACTGAGCCATGCTGGGCTCTGCAGCCGGCTGCTCCGGGGCTGCCCCTGGGCTACTTCCTGCCTCCCCGGGGTTTGGTACCTGCGGCCTCCAGGCCTCTTCCGGCTCCTCAGGGTAAACCGCAGCGGGTACTCTGGGCCAGTCCTTGTCCACGCCTGGGGATCGGGAACAGCCAGGCGCAGGTTCCTCTCGGGGCCTCTGGAGAACAGGCTGAGCATCCTTCTCTGTTGCAGGCTCTCCCCCAACTGTGCTGCAGGGCCGGCCTTTTATACTTCCAGCCACACCCCGGTCCTTTTGGTGAGGGGGTGGGGCGATATAGGCTCCGCCCTCCAAGGGGCTTGTGGGATGTCCCTCGCTCTCCCGCTCGGAAGGAGACCACTCAGTCTCACTACACTCCCCGTTTACAGGGAGCGGGAGTTGCTGGTGGCCTTGGAGGCAGAGCTCCTGCACCGCCTGAGGCACTTGGCGCAAGTGCCAGATGATGTGCAGTTGTTGCATCACATTGGCCGTGATGTCCTCCTGCTGCAAGGGAACGAGGACCTGTCAGAGACGCTCCCGTGGAATCAGGGGTGATTAAGGGCACCTGGGACCAACAGCATTTCCACCCAGCACCCGCCCACCTCTGAGGGATGGAATCCCCCTCCTGATCCCCAGAATGGAGTCTTGTTGTCCTTTCTAGTGACCTCCAGTGCCAACCCCCATCCTTGTAGGGTGAGTTCCTGCCACCTCCCCCCCAGTGCCCCTGACAGCTGTTCCACCTCCAATCCACAGCTCAAGTTCTCAGACCCCTCTCCTCCACTCCCACCCAGCTTGGGCAGGGAGGGGGCTCTAGCAGGGGGGGGGCAGGAGGGATTCTAGCAGCAGTGAAGTGGGATGTGGGGAGGTTGAGACCTTTCCCCAAGTCATCCAGCCACTAAGGCTGAAGCCGCAGGATGGCAGCCCTGGTGAGTGGGGCAGATCAGCAGCCCCTGCTGACTTAATCTTCCTGTTCTCTCTAGAGCAGGTCCAGCCCTGCCAGCAGCAGGATAAGCTTCCCCCGCCCATGTGCCTCAGAACTGCCTGGTCAGTCGCCATCACCCATCAGTCCTTGGCCTCCCAGGCTGCCAGTGATGGGAACAACTCTGGGTGGTGGCTCGGGTGACAGGAGAGGCTAGCAGAGGGCACTTAGAGGACTCTGCTGCCCTTCCCAAGAACATAAGTCCGTGATGAGGCAATGCTTGTCATTCATTAGCCTTGCTAATGAGCTGGGCTGGGGCATCTCCGGGAACAAGTGGGCTCCCTCCTGCTCATGGAGGTGAATTCATCTCCCTTCCCGGTAGCACCTGGTTTCACTCTCATTCCCCACCAGTCGCCTTGCTGCCAGGCCGGCAAATGGCCATAGGATGGGAATGAGGCCTGGGCCCCGCCCCAATCTCCTGAGTCTAATGCAGCTGCTCACCTTGTCCCCCATCAGATGCTGGGCTTGCCCCAGGAGGGAGTAAGTGAGGAGCAGCCCAGCCTGGCTGACATGCAGCAGGGGGTCGTGGATGGCCAGCACTGCCGTCCGGAGGAAGAAGCTTCTCTGCCCCTCTGAGAAGAACTTTCTGAAGACCTGAAACCAACCGGATGTGAGGCTTCAGCAGATTGCGCAGAAGCAGGCTCCAAATCCTGGACTAGAACGGCAACTCCGTCTAGTGGCTCCAGGAGGCAGCCACCCGCACTGCCCGAGCTGAGTCATGCCCTGGCAGAGTGTCCTTACCTCCCCGACTCTGGCTGTGTTTTTGTAGCCCAGGAGCCTGCTGTCGTGGTGCCAGTCCCAGACCCACAGGTCTTCGGACTCGTGGATGGTCAGGTCTGGGAAAGAGAGAGAGACACACACATTTGTCATTCTGGTTGCAATGCTTGTGTCCTTCCAATCCCATTGGTGGCTGCACAGTGGGCAGACTCCTCGCTGTGTGCCCGGCCCAACAGAATTGCAGGGGCTGGTGTAGAACACAGAAAGAGAGACTCATCCTCCAACCGGGCTCACTCTGAGAGAAATTGGCTGGGGTCCCAGTCTCACTCGTCTATCGGGTGCCATTTCCCAGGTGGGTTCCTTACCCCTCTGGTGCAGCAACAGCTGGTAGAGCCAGTAAACCCCCTCTCTGGCCTGCCGGCTGATGTCCTTGTCTGGGTCACCGATGAACAGAGCCAGCTGTGCCATGTGGTGACCCATCGTGGGGAATTTGGCTGAGTTCAAATGGACGGGAGAGGGAGAGGGGACTCCATCAGCATGTTCCTGTCAGCTCCCAGTCCCCGCCTGGGCCAGGACTCTCCTTCCCCTCAGCCCCTCTGCAGGAGATGCTAGAGGATAGGAGCTAGAGCTAGGTCCATAATTATCTCTGCCCGCAAGGGAGCCTGGAGCACAGGGATGTGGGCAGGGCCCTCCATGAGGATTTGCTTCCCCAGCTGCGCCAGGATGATAGGAAGGCATGAACCTGGAGTATGCTCCCCTTAAAAGTGAGAGTCGCCACTTCACCAGGACAAGAAGAACTTGACTCAAACCAGGCTCATTCTCTGCTTTGACTCTGCCTCCCCAAGAGGAACACTCCTAACCCACAGCCCCTGCAGCAGCAGATCCTACAGCCTGTTGGAGCCAGCCCCCCTACGCCTGGAGTCAGGAAGCTGGGGTCAGAGGCCACTTACGTCGAAGTCAGGGAGAGTGACGGTGGATGTGAGCAGGGCCGCGCTGCTCCTAATGGCCCTGGCTCTCTCTCGCGACACCCGGGACACGATCCAGTAGTTAATGTGCTGTGGGGAAAGGAGGCAGCTCAGGATGAATGGGCGGGTGCATGTGTTGTGCTAATGAGCCCCTCCCCATCCCCAGGGGGCTGAGACATTGTATGCGGTGGGGGGGGGGGGAATATCTGATTCATTGATCACAGAATTTTAGAAGGGGATTGTTGCCCCCAGGATGACGCTTGTATCCTGCAGGTCACAACTTGTCATTGTCTCTCTAGATTGGGACAATGCTCGGTGTCGGGGCTTGTCCCATCCTCTCTGAACTCCTGATTCCTGAATGGCTCACCAGGAAGGAGACAGACCCCTCCCCTCTCCCTGGCTCTCAAGTCCTTGGTTGGGTGAAAGGACTGAGTGTGAGCACAATCCCCCCAGGAATCTCGGGGCCTGTCAGAGACAAAGGCTGATTCTCTGGGGCCCTCCTGTTTCTCTAGGAACGAGCCTGACTCTTCTCTGAGGACCATCTTCTGGATCTCACAGGAGGGGTTCAGACTCTCACTCCCCAAGCCAGCCGGGACCCCATGGTTAGTGCTCAACAGAACCAGGCAGAGTTCTGGCTTAAACTCCCAGCTCCTTCCTCTGTCCTTCTAGGAGGAAGGGCCTGACACTGCATTGCACTGACTGCCCTGACCGAGGACAGCCCACTGGGGGCCCAGCTAGGAGGACAGACTGGAAATGGATCTAAGAGTTAGGGTAAAATTGCCCCCACCCCTCTCATCAGGCTCACCTCCAAGATGTAGTGGAGCTTGTTGGTGTCTGGGGACTTTGCCAGCAGGTTCCCCAGCATGGTGTCCAGGAGGTCTGGCAAGACCCTATGCAGATCCTGCAAAGCAAGGGAGAGCCATGGGTCAGACTTAGGGAAACTGGGGCTACACCTGCCACAGGATGGGAAGAGGGGTCTCTGGGAAGCACTGGTGAGACCCCCAAACACGTATCCTGGCCTCTCTCATTCTCATCCCACTGCAGGCAATTAGCAAGGATTCATGGCAGGATGAGAGCTGGCTCCTCAATCCATGATTTAGCTGATCTACCTGGACTTGGGTGGTGTCATTCTGCGTGCCCAGGGTGAAGACAGCATGCAGGGCAGCTCGGAGGAGGTGGGTCTCCAGCTCCGGCTCCAGGGCAGGTGTCATGGTGCTGGCAAGAGAGAGGAGCCGGTATTAGACTGTGCAGTGCGGGGGTGGGACTGGCACCAACATGGACGTGAAACTGCAGGGAAATAGGCAGAGGATGGTGAGAATGGAAACTGAGGGACCGAGCCAGGGAATGATAAGGCCAAGGTTTCCCAGACAGACAGTAGCAGGGCAGGAATGGTGCCTGTTCCCTGGATCCTGCTGCCCCTCCTGTATCTGATCCTGGGAGTCAGCCTCTCCCCAAAGCCATTGCAATGTTACTGGAGTGAAAAGAACAGAGCAGCCAGGAGAGGGAGTGAACCTTTCCCCCCACCTCTGCCAGAGGAGCCACCCTTGGGAGGTGACCTGGGAGTGGGAGGGGCAATGACTCCCAGCCACGGGCCTGAGCAGCACCGGGGTTAGGGGAACCAGGCAAGAGGGTCCCTCGGTACCTGAGGTTGGCCACAGCAATCAGGCAGTTGGCCAGGGCGGCGCCAGGTGGAGAGTTATCAGGCAGCTCCTCAGTGACCTCCTGTGAGACCCAAAGGAGACAAAGGAGCGTGTGAGATTTCGGCCTCGCTGACACTTCCCAAGGAGGAGATTACACAGCCAGCACCCCACACAGCCAGCAGGATCCCCCCCAGCTGCCTCCCGCTCCTCCAATTCCTGCCCACTAGTTCTCCTGTCGAATTCTCCCCAATCTTCAGCCCCAGCAATCCCTGCCCTCAGCTGCCCTCCAGCACCAGCCATCCCCCAACCATCGGCCCGGGGAGACCCCTGCCCCTCCCATGTCTCTTGTCCACCCTCCAGCTGCCAGGCGCCGTGTCTCACTCACCACAATCCTCTCCGCCACAGCTGCCTTGCAGCAGTGCGGATCCAGTGTGTCCTGCCCTCTCTGCTGTGCAGCGAGACACACAGGGTGGATGGCGTGCAGGAACACAAGCTGCTGGGCCTCATCCTGTGCCCACCAGGAGTGGGGTTAGGGGAGAGAGAGCCAGTTAGCCAGGGACCTCCCTGCCCCAGCCACACCAGCTGCAGGACTTAGGCCTGAATGGGGGATAGTGGGGACCCGCCTATTGTCCAAATCACCCACGACTCCTACACAAGCAAGGTCAGGAACAGGGACAGTGCCTGTGGGGGAAGGAGACCCCGGCTGGTGTGTGACAAATACCCCCAACTTGGGGGTCCCAGATCATGGAGGAGAAAGGTCCCCATTAGGGGGGGTGGCTCATGAGGGCCAAGACCCTTTGCAGGGGGTTGGGATGCTGGGAAGGAGCAGGACAATCTCGGTTCCAGCACAGCTGGGGAACATTTGTACCTTTTCTCGGCCCTGGAGCTGCTCTTGGATGTTTTTGAGAGCAGCCTCCTCTGTTACCACATCCACCCATTCCTCCTTCTCCTCCTCATCCTCGGAGTCCCTGGCGGACCCTGCACCAGGGAGAGAAGGGGACAGGGTGACTCCTGCTGCCACCTGAGGGAAGGACAGGGGCATGGTGGCACAATGTGCCCCCTTCCCACCTCCAGGACATAGGGCAGATCGGGCCCCACACTCCCCCCTCTCAGTGATGTCGTCAGCCCCCAATTCCTTCAGGAGCCCATAGCAAAGAGACCCCCCACACTGTCCTGGACTCACTGAGAGATGCCTCCCCCCCGCCGCCCAATGGAGCACCAAGGACCAAAGTGGCAGCATCTAGTGTCTGTGGGGTTCACATGGCTCAGGCCAGACACCTGGTCTGGGGACCCGCCCCCATAGCACTGCTCGAGCGCCTGGGCCCAGGGTGTTCACAGCCCCCTCCTCACCCCTCCCTGAGCCCAGCCTGGCTCCTCACCTTGAACAAAGCAGAAGCGGCCATCGGCCACCCTGCTGTCCGAGTCGCAGGTGCTGCTGCTGTCCCATGGGGAGTGGGCCGAGCTGCTGGTGCTGGGAGAGGGGTCCTCCACCTCCTGCCCTGGGAAGACTGGAAGGTCCTCACTGACCGGGCAGGGCGATGCCTCCTGCTGGAAATCGGGGCTAGGCTCCTGGGGCCGCTGCTGCCCACACAAGAAGCCCCGGAGCCACCCTGCCCGGTTCCGCTCCTGGGCTGGGTCCTGCCTGCCCAGATGCATCCTGGCCCAGCTCCATTTTGGCCTGGCCGGTGCCTCTCCCACCTCGGCGCCTGTGCCGGGAGCAGGTTTCCTCTTCCAGAAGGCTGGGCACTTCAACCTCCTGGCCCGGCCGAGAGCTCCTTCCCCACCAGCGGGGACAAAGGGGCCGCTCCGCTCCTGGGGAAGATGGCAGCTGCTTCTCTCAGGCTCTGGGGCCACCTGCAGAGCCTTCTTCCTGAACATCCTCAGGATCCTGGCCATCCTGGAACCGAGCGGGGAGCAGGAGTGAGTCTGGGGTCAAGGCAACCTCTCACTAACTAGCCTTTTTGGTCCCTCCCCATCTCTGCCCCAGCCAGAGCAGCTCCTCCTCCCCCCACAGGGGAGCAGGGAGGACAAGCTACACACACTGGCAGGAGTTCATTGCATGATCTGCTCCCCCTCAACGTTCCCCCTCGTCATCCCTGGGGCTGCAAGAACTGGGGAATCTCATCCTTTTCGAGCACTGGGGTCAGGCACATCGGTCACTTTGGACAAGCAGCTCCCTCCTGCCACCCCAGGCCACACTCACACCTCCCCCCTCAGACCCCGCCCAGGTTAGAGAAGGAACAGAACCCAGGAGTCCGGACTTCTCCTGGGAAACCATTCCCCACTTCAAAGTGCATAGGCATAGCAAGGCCAGGGCCCCCTCCTTTCCCATTGATTTCCATGCTTGGCAGCTCACCGGGTCTGGCCCAGCTCAGAGACACTCAGCCTGGGGAACAGTCTCCCACAAGGGAAGGGCTGGGAGCCTCATTGCTGGGACCTTGCCAAACACACTGGAGACGGCTCTGGAGAAGCCCCTCCCCGGTCTGAGAGCGTGGGGCTCCTGGGAGCTGTTTGCAAATCCAATCGCCTTTGGGAGAGATTCTCTTCCCCTCTTTCTGCCTCTCCCCAGACAGGGAACGCCACAGAGGAACCCTAATGCCACTCACTTGCTCTGGTGATGTAGCGATGGATGGAGGATGTTCAGTGTCATCCCTCGCCCTTCTCCTCACTCTCCAAGCCCAAGGCAGGCTGAAGAGGGGGGTGGTGACCTGAGGAGTTACCCTGCCCAGCCAGCAGGCAGGGTGATGACACTGAGCAATTGGCTGGCTGTGAAAACAAGAGTCTGTTGTATTGCCAAGGGACGGAGAAACTCGGCCAGCAGCAGGGGGTGCAGAACACCGCCCTAGTGTGGGGGTGACAGCTCCTCTGGTATCCTGACATCCCAGCACTTTACACACCTTTCTGGAGTCTCCCAACCCCCCTGGGGTGTCAGGACTGCGACCCCAACCCTACTGATGAGAAACAAGCCTGGGGAGGGGAAGCTACTGGCTCAGAGTCACACCAAGTGTCAGAAGTATGGATGGGACCCAGCAGGCCTTCTTTCCAGGCCCCTTCGCTAACCACTGCTTCACACTCTCTCCCACAGCTGGCAATTACAAGCAGGCCCTCATGTCTGCTCCCCCTGCCTCTGAGAGGAGTGTGCTCTGCTGGAGCGACTGGACCAGAGGATTGGGAGTCAGGACTCCTGAGTTCCATTGCTGGGTTTCCTATTGGTTCCATTGCTGGTTGTTTTCCTTTTCCTGTGGGACTTTGCACAAGTTGCTCCCCCCTCCAGGGCGTTTTGTTAAGGGCATTTTGCATTCCAATCCTGTGCTCCAAAGTGCTTGGTGTCATTTGCAAATTTTAGAAGCATACTCTCCACTCCATTTTCCAAATCATTAATGAAAATATTGAATAGTACCAGACCCCGGATTGATCTCTGCCAGACCCACTAGGTACACCCTCTCCGTTGGACAGCCAAACATGGAGAAGGGCTCTTGGAGTCCGGGCTTTCAACCAGCTCTGCACCCACATTACACTGATTGCATCTAGACCGCATTTCCCTTGTTTGCTTGTGAGAATGTCCTACGGGACTGTGTCAAAAGCCTTAGTAACACCAAGATAGATTACATCTACTGTTTACCCACCTCCACTAGGTCTGGAACCCTGCCAAAGAAGGAAATAGGATTGGTTTGGAATGATTTGTTCTTGACAAATCCATGCTCACTAGTCCTAAGAACCAAATTATCCTGTAGGTGCTGCTGACAAACTGATTGTTTAATAATGTATTCCAGTATCTCTCCAACTATGGAAGTGAGGCTAGCTAGTCTGTAAGTCCCAGGGTTCTCTTTGTTCCCCTTTTAAAGATAGGTCCTGTCTTGTTCATGGATGGGAAGATGTTCTTTTTCAGGGATCTCAGACGAGAACTGGGGCACAGCAACGGGTTTGTTAAGGCCTCAAAAATGGAGGCAGGAACCTCTTCTCTCCTGCTGGCAAAGAACCCCAGGTACCTAAAAGACAGGGACTCACATCCCTGAATGGGCTTTAAAAAAGGCAATGGTTAAAAAGTTTGGCCCTGACCATTTCTTGTATCCGCAGACTAGACATTTTAGGAAACTTTAGAATTCCTTGGTGCTAAACACCGAGAAATTCCCTTTTCTCCTTCACAGAGAGCTTTAACGCCCCTTATCTCACTCAGGCTCATGACTGCCCAGAGTTTGAAAACTGTCCCTGTTCCCATTGGACAGATGGGGAGGAGCCTGAGGTACAGAGAAGGGAAGTGACCTACCCAAGGTCCTACACAGCAAGGCAGTGGCAAAGCCAGAAAGAGAAGCCACCAGTCCTGACTCCTGTTCTAACAGACAGCAAAACCCCCCAGAGGCAGGGATAGAGCCCAGGAATTGAGATGGTGGGGAAATGTCATTGAAACCATTTCAGTCAGAAAATCCCATTCAGACTAAACCAGTTTGTTTCCTGAAATCATAATAAATGGGATGAAAGTTCTTTGCAAAAATATTTTGTTGCAAAACAAAAGCATCTCCTGTTTGTCACAGTGTGTTAAATTGTCTCGTCACACACAAAGAGGAGACACTTAGATCTCAAAAATTAGATAAGATGATTCAGTCTGAGCTAAGTCGTTGCCTCTCTTAACAATTTCAAAATAAAAAAAATACAAATAAAATAGAATATTTCAGCTATTCTATTATGTCATAATTTGATCGGAGTAAATGTGATAGGACACCTCATATTATGCACTTCTCCTAGTGACACTCTCCAATGGATCCCCATCCTCCACCCACCATGACGAAGGTAGAAGCAGATCATTATTATCCCTACTTGAAAGAGGGAGAAGCTAGGGCTGAGAAAGGAGAATTGACTTGTCTTAGGTCACACAGCCAGCCAGTGGCAGAGTTGGGAATAGGACGCAAGAGCCCTGATTTTCAAACTAACCATCGGATCTTGAATTTCATACATTGAATGACCTGAATAAAGTGCTCTCAAATGAGCTCCAGAGCAACAACAGTGCACAGTAATTATTCAGCAAGTATTTTAGGAGAACTGCAATGTTAGAGAGAATCATGAACTGCTCAGAGACCATTAATGCAGAGAAGCAGCAAAATTTGTCAAACAAATTACTGGTTATGACTTATTTACTTGGTCTTAAAAGAGAACAAGGACCTGAGTCTCCTCCCTGTCAATAACCCCCTGCTCAGCCAATCAGGGTAGAGACTGAGGACGGGAGGCTGAGGATTCTCACCAGAGAGCCCAAAGGATGGCCCAGCTCACTGGTGGGGATCACTGCCCGAGCACTATTTCAGCCCCACATTTTTGGGTGGACCTTCCACAGTGGGAGCTGCAGAGCACTCCCCCACGACACACACACACCTCCTGGTGTTGGGAGGGGAACAGGAGAAAGGACAAAAGAAGCAAGAGAAGAAGAGAATGGAGGGAGAGATGGAGGAAAAGGTAAAACAAAAAGGACAAACCCTAATGTCCCCAGTGATTCTAAGGGACAAAATCCCAGGTGCAGAATAAAATTCTGCCTCCTTAAGCTTGTGTTTTCCATGCCTAGAATTCAACTGTCACCAGATGGATCAGACTGAACAGGTTTCAAACCTCGAGGAGGCTCTTACCTTCTAAACAGGACAGCTGTTTTCTAGTAAAATCAGGAAAAGGAAAGGAGAAAACTCAAAAGAGGTTCCTCCTCACGCTCACGTACGTGAACCTGAATACTCTCTCAGTCCTCAAAGAGAGACCTTGAGAAGGAGACTTGCTGAAGCAAAGCCACAGGGGTCTCTGAGGTTTCCCTGTCCTGCCTGGCTGATGTCAGCATCTCTCTGTGAGGTCACCACCTCCCCACCACCTTTGACCAATAGTCTGAGGTCCTGCAAAAGGCCTTTGTGATGTCACTGCCACAACCCTCCCTTGCTGTGCTAATGTCCTGCCCCTGGCCAGGCACTTTGGAGGTTTGAGCTACTCCCTGTGGATCACCCCACTCAAGGAGCGTTCGTTCTAGGAAGCAAGCCGGCTAGACAGTAAAACATCAGATGCTGCTCCCAATGCTACACTCAGTTTTTCAGAAATTATTCGACTTTATGGCCAGAACAGACCATTAGAGCATCTAATCTGACCCCCCTGCATATCACAGGCCTCCTGTATGACACAATACCTACTTTTGGGGCAAACACATTCCAGAAAGGCATCTAGTCTTCATTAAATGACATCAGGAGATGGAGAATCTACCACTTTCCTTGGCAGCTTGTTTCTGTGATGAATCATCCTCGCTGTTGACTATTTGTGCCTTATTTGTAATATGAATCCTTGGTCTGGCTCCCAGCCCCTCTCCAAGGGTTGCAGCTGTCTGGAGGTGCCTGCCTTCCATGCCTTCCTCATTCACACCTCATTCATTCAACAGTGCAATTGATTTCAAAGTGGGGGAAAGATCTTATTCTACTTCTAGCAAAAAGACATTTTTCTTTTACCTTAATTATACTACCTTAGGGGCCTGCTATAACATATTACCAAGGTTCAATACAAAGTCATATACAAGTTATACAAAAATGCATAATGCAGAGATTTATCTACAACTGCATTGATTGACTGCTGTGTGCAGTAATATAGTGACCCCTGGATCTTTGAATGAGGCTTTATACCTGGGGGGGGTGAGGGGTGAGTCGGGGGTGAGCGGCGAGTTGGAGGCGGGCGGGTGGGCAAAGAGGCGAGCAGTGAGCCATCAGGGATTCTAGGGGCGGGCCTGGGGGTTTCTGGCAGGGGAGGGAGGAGGTGAAAAGAGGTGAGTGGTGGGTGGGGGACTGACTAGGAGGGATGCAGCAAGCCAGCAGGGGGCTAGGGGGTGAAGAGGGGTGTGATGGTGGGGCTGAGCGGGGAGGGGGAGGGTCCTATTTTACTTCTGTGATCTGGTCACCCTATGCGCGCCATTTCTTTTCCCCTCTACAGGCTTCCACACATTGTCAGTGCCTTGCTAGTGTGCCATGCACCATGAGAGATCTCTTCTCTTTGTTTGTGACTGTGAGTGTTTCCCTTGTGTGTGAATTTATTCAACAAAATCTTGAGCTTCGTAATGGATACCATGAGTGAAAAGAAAAAGAGAAAAAGAGAATCCAAGCACAGCATTTTCAACACTGAATGGACGAATAAATACTTACATACTGAGAATGATACAAGAATCTTATCGAAGTTGCACTGAAAACGTTCAGCATTTTTGGAAGCACTTACATATGTGAACATTTTCCATCACGAACATGAATAAAAACAAGCAACGTTCTTCTCTGATTGACGACCATTTGGAAAACATTATGAAAATATCCACTTCAAATATGACCCCCGAATACGACAAGCTTGTTGCCAAAAAGAGATGTACTATTTCTCATGTAATTATGAAAAGTACAAATGTTTTCTTTCAACGAAACAGGTGTTTTTCATTTTTACATGATTCATAAAAAAAATTAAAAAATTGTTTGCTTTAATTGAAAAATTCTTAATAAAGTATCACCCCCCCCCCCACCTTCCTTTTTGGCCCACAGCTGTTTCAGCGGGGCGGCGCTCGGGGAGGAGGGTTTGTTTCCACGGGGCTGGGCAGTGCTGGGGGGGAGTGTTTCCGCAGGGCCGGACGTCACTGGGGGGAGGTGTTTCCGTGGGGCCGGGCTGTTTCGGCCCTCAGCTGTTTTCTTTGGAGCCATATGTCCCCTGCCGCTTTACAAGTTGTGCAGGCCTGATGTATAGGACGTCTCTCCTGTGAGGATTCTCTGATGTCTGATAAGGTCTGAGCTCCGACTGAAGCTTTTCCCGCACTCAGAGCATGGGTAGTGCGTCGCTCCTGTGTGGATTCTCTGATGTGTGTTAAGGGTAGAGCTCTGACTGAAGCTTTTCCCACACTCAGAGCATGTGTAGGGTTCTCCCCTGTGTGGATTCTCTGATGTCTGATAAGGTTTGAGCTCCTATTGAACCTTTTCCCACACTCAAGAGCACGTGTAGGGTGTCTCACCTGTGTGGATTCTACAATGTCTGATAAGGTGTGAGCTCCGATTGAACCTTTTCCCACACTCAAAGCATGTGTAGGACATCTCCCCTGCGTGGATTGTCTTATGTCTGATAAGGGCAGAAGTCCGATTGAAGCTTTTCCTGCATTCATGGCACGTGTAGCGTGTCTCTTCCAAGTTGATTCTGTCACGTGTTATAAGGTCTGAGTGGCTACTGAAGTTTTCCTCTGGCCTTCCAGGGGGGAGGGATAGCTCAGTGGTTTGAGCATTGGCCTGCTAAACCCAGGGTTGTGAGTTCAATCCTTGAGGGGGCCATTTAGGGATCTGGGGCAAAAATCTGTCTGGGGATTGGTCCTGCTTTGAGCAGGGGGTTGGACTAGATGACCTCCTGAGGTCCCTTCCAACCCTGATAGTCTATGATTCTCTCTTGAGTCTCACAAGAATTGGCTTTTTCTTGGAGTGCACAGCTTCTGGAAACATTCCCTTTGGATCTTCCTGATAACGTTCCATGTGGTTCTACTTCCTCAGCATCTTCCTGCTGGGATTTCTGCTCCTCATTCTCACTCACCATCCCTTCACCTGATGGGAGACAGAGAGAATCCAGATATAGGTCACTCCCTGTGCCAGAAAGAAAGCAAATCTCAGAGAGAGGAATGGAAAAAGGGATGAACAAACCAAAATATGGGTGGGAGAGATCAAACCTATCAGGAGCTGATTTTCCCCAAACCCTTCCACAGAGGAGAGAGGAAGGGATCAGTTTTGGTCTGCATCTCACCAGAACACTCAGGGGAAAGCGAGATCGGGAAGGGACCTGCTGCCAGTTGTCAGTCAGAATAGGAGGGAAGCCACGAGTGACATCTGCCATAATGATTACACATCTGCACGGAACAATCCTGAACTTGGAGAGTTCACAGGGTCTTTGTAGGGCATCCCAAATGTTTCCTGCATTCCCAAACAGTTTTTGAGTTGGTTTAACCAATTCCTCACCTGTGAAGGAATCTCTCGGGAGCACTTCTTTCTCAGAGCCCTGGAGGTTCACGACCCATGGCTCTTCCCCTCGTTCCAGTTGCGAGATCACATCAGGTTTAGAAATTGTAAACCCTACTCCAGGCAAAGAAAACAGGGAGGTCAGTGGAATTTGTGGGATACTTGTCACAAAGAATATTCCATGGTTTTAACCCCAGCTCATTTTAAAGCAGTAACATTCCAAGGCCATCTTCCTTGGCTCAAAGTGGCAGGAGAGTTATTATTATTATAAATCATATGCATTACCTTAGTGCCTAAGGACCAACTAACAGTAGGTCCCCATTGTGTTAGGCAAAGTACAAAGAATAATAGATGGCCCATGCCCTGAAGAATTTACAATCTAAATAGACAAGACAGACACAGAATGGGGGAAGGGGTAGAACCCACTGTTAGAATATAGCTATTCAGGCCTGCCTGTAAAGCCTATACTTTAAGAACGTAGGTGTATTTCTATCACTTAGCTACTTACATGGGTATAAAAACAAAGAATCAAAATCACAGTCTGCCTGTGTATGGGCCTTCTCTCACTAGGATAGTCTGAGGCCTTGTTCTTAGGCTAAGACCTTTGGCTAAGCAGCAGGGGCAGCCATAAGCTGGGAAGCGAAGGGTCACATCCTCACATCCCAAACCAATCACACTGAAATAAGGTGGTATTGGGCTGTTAGGAAGACGATCCTGTCCGTACAGCGCCCATTACTACCAGATAAAGAAACAGATCTTAAGATGGTTAAAGAAAACTTAGTTTGATAGCATCCTGTCTGGCAAGAAAGCACTTTCAATGGTTGTGGTTGTGAAACACTCATTTCTGTATTGTTTTATCTTTATGGCCACCACTTTTCATTGTTAATCAGTCTGGTTCTCTAATTGTTTCTCTCTGCTGTATAATTAATTTTGCTAGGAGTAAGTTAACTAGGGTAGTGGGATATAATTGGTTAGAGAATTATGTTACAATATGTTAGAATTGGTTAGCTACAATGATCAGTTAAGGTATAGCTGAGAATATTACTCTATAAGCGGGTTAAACAGGAGGGGAAAAGGAAATTGGAATTATAGAATATCAGGGTTGGAAGGGACCTCAGGAGGTCATCTAGTCCAACCCCCTGCTCAAAGCAGGACCAATCCCCAACTAAATCATACCAGCCAGGGCTTTGTCAAGCCTGACCTTAAGAACCTCTAAGGAAGGAGATTCCACCACCTCCCTAGGTAACCCATTCCAGTGCTTCACCACCCTCCTAGTGAAATAGTGTTTCGTAATATCCAATCTAAACCTCCCCCACTGCAACTTGAGACTATTACTCCTTGTTCTGTCATCTGCTACCACTGAGAACAGTCTAGATCCATCGTTGAAAGCAGCTATCAAATCCCCCCATATTCTTCTCTTCTGCAGACTAAATAATCCCAGTTCCCTCAGCCTCTCCTCAGAAGTCATGTGTTCCAGTCCCCTAATCATCTTTGTTGCCCTCCACTGGACGCTTTCCAATTTTTCCACATCCTTCTTGTAGTGTTGGGCCCCACCAATGTCAAATGTTTGTTAAGGGGGGGAACGGGAACAGGGATACAGGCAAGGCTCTGCGGCATCAGAGCTGGGAAGGGAACACTGGGGAACAGACTGTATCGGCGTATCGAGATAAGCCCAACTGGTGTGAAGAGCTTCAGCATACATAATCTTATAGGTGTAAAAATTGTACAGGCTATACTACCACCCTGTGACATCATCAACAAAGTGCCCATTTCTCCCGGGTAGCGACCCTGCTATGGGAGGGAGGAATGCAGCGTGGACTCAGGGTCGGTGGCCAGGGTTGCTGTGCATAGAGATGGGGAGGTTATATGGGGAGGGGGTAATGGGTGGGAGATGGAGGTCAAGAGTTAAAATAATAATATTTGGGGAAAAAATGTATAATGAACTGAAACTGAACAGAAATAGAACTGGAGTGTAGGCTCTAAAGCAACAAGGCTTCCGTAGGGATTCGGGGTTAAAGGTCTGGGATCCCCCACAGCTCTAGATCCCTAAACCTCTCCTCCCTCCCACTGACCCACCCAGCCCACTTCTGGGTGCCGTTCCTCCACACTCCCCTCCCCTTCCACCCATTACTCTCAGCCGCCACCACCTCTCGATACCTTGGCAGCTTCTTGTATTCTCTCGTCTCTCACTATCTCATCCCTCCCTGCTGCTTCTTAGTTCTAACCCTGCGCATACCCTCCTCATATCCTGGCACCCCAGAATTATCTCCTCCCCTCCCACAGCTCTGTTCTCCCTTCACCCATGGGGTCCTGAATGGCAACATTATACGCTCTCCTTTCAAAAGAGCTCAGCTGATTGTCACACAAGCCATGCATGAGTCATACACCTATTTACTCAATTTAGAATTCTACAGGCAGCATATTTTCCTCTCTCCCCTACCTGGAGCTGATGAACATTCCTGGCAGGAGGACACATGCTCCTACAACTCAAAAGGAAAGGAGTTGATAGAAACGATCACAGGACTGACCCCAAAGAAGAGTGAGCCGCAAAAGGCAGAAGCAGGCAACTCATCTGGGGGTAGCGGAGAGACCATGGTGAAGATGGTGCAAAGATCACTATGTGGGAATTAGCAAATGTGATTTAAAAAAAAAAAAAAAAAATCTTTGGCCAGCCCTAGTCAAGACATTTATTATAGTTCTCTCTCATGTGGATTTTCTGATGTTTAATAAGGCTTGAGCTCTGATTGAAGCGTTTCCCACACTCAGAGCATCCATAAGGTTTCTCATCCATGTGGATTCTCTGATATGTGGTAAGGTGTGAGCTATAACCGAAGCTTTTCCCACACTCAGAGCATGTGTAGGGCGTCTCTCCTGTGTGGATTCGCTGATGTGAGATGAAGGCTGAGCTATAACTGAAGCGTTTCCCACACTCAGAGCATGTGCAGAGTTTCTCTCCTGTGTGGATTCTACAATGTGAGATAAGGACTGAGTGCCGACTACAGCTTTTCCCACACTCAGAGCACGTATAGGGCATCTCTTCTGTATGAATTCTCTGATGTATGATGAGCTTTGAACTATCAATGAAGCATTTCCCACACTCAGAGCATGTGTAGGGCTTTTCTCCTGTGTGCATTCTCCGATGTCTGATAAGGCTTGAGCTCTGATTGAAGCTTTTCCTGCACTCAGAGCACGTGTAGGGTTTCTCTCCTGTGTGGATTCGCCTATGTCTGATAACATTTGAGTGCACACTAAAGCTTTTCCCACACTCATGGCATCCATAAGGTTTCTCACCTGTATGGATTCTCCTATGTCTGATAAGGTTTGATCTCTGACTGAAGTGTTTCCCACACTCAGAGCATCTGTAAGGTTTCTCACCCGTGTGGATTCTCTGATGTGTGAGAAGGGAAGAGCTCTGATTGAAGCTTTTCCCGCACTCACGGCGTGTGTAGTGTGTCTCTTCCAAGTTGATTTTCTCGCGTGTAATAAGGTCTGAGTGGCTACTGAAGTTTTCCGCTGGCCTGTGCTGACTATCACAGGCTTTTGCTTTTTCTGAGAGTGCACAACTCCTGGAATCATTCCCTTTCGATCTTCCTGATAACATCCCTTGGGGTAATACTTGCTCAGCATTTTCCTGCTGGGGTTTCTCCTCGTTCTCACTCACCATCCCAACACCTGATGGGAGACAGAGACAATCCAGACATAGGTCACTCCCTGCACTGGAGAGAAAGGAAATCTCAGAGAGGGGAATGGAAAAAGGGATGAACAAACCAAAATATGTGCGGGAGAGATCAAACCTATCAGGAGCTGATTATCCCCAAACCTTTCCCCAGAGGAGAGAAAGGAAGGGATCAGTTCTGGGTCCGCATCTCACCATAACTCTCAGGGGAAAGCGATATCGGGGAGGGACCTGCTGCCAGTTGTCAGTCAGCGTAGAGGGGAGCCATGAGTGACATCTGCCTAATGATTCCACATCTGCAGGGAACAATCTTGAACTTGGAGAGCTCACAAGGTCTTTGTAGGGCATCCCAAATGTTTCCTGTATTCATGAACAGTTTTTGAGTTGGTTTAACCAATTCCTCACCTGTGCAGGCAGCTCTCAGGAGCACTTTTTTCTCAGAGCCATGGAGGTCTGGAACCCACGGCTCTTCCCCTCGTTCCAGCTCCGAGATCACATCAGGTTTGGAAATTGGAAACCCTACTGCAGGCAAAGAAAACAAGGGAGGTCAGTGGAATTTGTGGGATACTTGTCACAAAGAATATTCCATGGTTTTAACCCCAGCTCAGCGGAGGAGGGATAGCTCAGTGGTTTGAGCATTTGCCTGGTAAACCCAGGGTTGTGAGTTCAATCCTTGAGGGGGCCACTTGGGGATCTAGGGCAAAATCAGTAGTTGGTCCTGCGAGTGAAGGCAGGGGACTGGACTCGATGACCTTTCAGGGTCCCTTCCAGCTCTATGAGATAGGTATATCTCCATTTTTTTTTTTTAAAGCAGTAACGTCCCAAGACCAGCTTCCTTGGCTCAAAGTGGCAGGAATTATATTATTATTAAAAATCATATGCATTACCTTAGTGCCTAACGGCCAACTAACAGTGGGTCCCCATTATGCTAGGCAAAGTACAAACAGAGAATAGCAGATGGCCCATGCCCTGAAGAATTTACAGTCTAATTAGACAAGACAAACACAGAATGGGGGAAGGGGTAGAACCCACCAGCAGAGTGAACTATGTGACGGCAGAGTGACAGATCTGATGAACACAGGCATACATCTTGAGACTATCGTATTTAATGTTATGACTAGGGCCAGTGTTTTCCAGAAATTGCCGCTATTACTGCATTTCCCCCCCGAAATTACTCTTCATTTCTGGAATCACCCTTCATATCTGGAATTTCTGATCAGAGGGTGGGTGGGGCATGCAGGGTCACAACCCCACAGATTTCTGCCCAGAGACACCTGACTCCTCCCCAGGGTGCAGGGCAGAGGCTCGCTGCGGTTGAGACTTGCTGCCAATTTCTTCCCTCCTCATACAAGTCTGGGCTCAGCAAAACCACCGTGGAGTTTCCCCTGGGTAGGAGGGGCACCTGGCAGTGGAATATCAGGCTCCCTCATCATGCTGAGGAGTGGACGGCACTCGCACCGGCTCTCGGCTGCGTCCACATCACCTCTCCCCTGCTCATCTCCCCTGCACACAGCTGGTTCATGCCCAGTATCCCCAGCACACAGCTGGCTCTAGGCTCTCAATGCACAGTGTCTAGGCCCCACCTCCCCCACACAGCTGGCTCCTGTCCCCTCCTCCCAATGCACTTTCATGCTGTAAAGGATTATATATTGCTCATATTTGTCAATTACTCTGTTTTCATTGCCAGCAAACACTGGCCCTAGTTATGACTGTTATCTGTATATTTGAGCCAGCCCTTGAAAGCATGAATACTTCACAGACTATGATGCTGAGATGGCCAGATGATACCGGGGAGGGCTGAGGGATGGGTTTCCTGTGCAATCTGGTGTCACTAAGGGGTGATGAATGCCAGATCCTAAAGCTGGTTATGCAGATCTCAATCTTTTGAAGCTTTGCCCCATGAAGAAAGGGGCAGGGTCTGATTTTACCTCTATGAGGAAACTGAAGACAGACTTTTTGGGGAGAAACAGCTGAGTTTGAACTGACTGAGGGGGGTCTTTTGGGGCTACAAACTAACATGACCTAATAACCAAGAGGTAAGCTTTTAAGGAAGGCTTTAATACACTTCGGAAACAATCAGTGATTCCCAAGAGGACTGATGAGGAGGCGATGGTAAATATGCATTTAGATGCTTTTCTTGTTTTATATCTTTTCCCCAGAAGGCACACTGACACTGTCATGGATCCATAGGATCTGTGCAATGCCCTGGCTTTTAAACAGTCCTTGGGAGGTGCCCCTTGAGTACACTAGACCCCCAAGGGGTCCCACACTCCTCCACAAGGATAGGCCATGTAGCTTCAACACCTGAGATTGAGCCTTGGGCTTCAAAACTCCTATTTCAACCTGCAAGCTCTGCCAGCAGGTCCAGCTGAACTACACTCCTATTCAGAGACTGTTCCTCAGTCAATGCACAGAGCAAGTTTTTGCTGTGACACTGGGCAGACTATTAAAACATAGCAGGGTTTATTAGTCAACTGAAACACAGCATTGGAAAGTCCTTAGATTAGGACAGAGAAGCGAAGAAGACAATATAGTCCATACTGGCCAATGCCCTTGATCCATGCTGCTGTAGAAAACGCTTTGGTTTCCTTTCACTGTGACTGTTCATTTGTCTTCGCTCCAGTAGAGCTCCCTGCGTCTGCGAGCCCAGTTCTTCCTGCTCCCAAAAACATAATGAGTCCATGTATGCTTCACTCAGCCAAGCTGAGATACACAGGCAACAATTATTTCCTTGTCTCTGTCAGGTATTCCATTGATATAGGTTGGTCCCAGCCAGTCCTTAATTACCCATTCATATCACCCCATGACAGCTACGTGACAAAACACCTCATGTCTCCTGCTCTTTCTAATCATAGCAATACCAATCACAGAGGGAAACTGAGGTGCATATTGGCATCATACAAATATCACCAAAATTCCCACCTCTATCACACACACACTGCTCACAGCCCTTGGAGAGAAAGCAAAGCACAGGAACTGGACATTAGTCCAGGGAACACAGTGGAGGACAAGCTGCAATCCTCAAACCCTGGTCAAAAAGGAGAGGCATGTGGGTCCCTACCCATAGAGAGGGGCTGGCTAGAGGCCTGATACCTGACAGGGCATTCCTTGAGCAGACCCTGGAGACAGGTCAAAGGCTTAGCTACCCCAGAACTGTGACATGGCAAAAGCACATTTTGGGGAATTAGGAAATCTAGTGACTCAGGTGTAATGGGAGGGAGAATTAAACTCCCCCAATGTGTGGAGAAGGCTGGGGAATTAAACACTAAAATTCAGGAGCAACAGCCTCTAATTCTCCCGGAAAAGGAGAATGTAAGAAACAAGAACTGGACTACGCAACCTCAGGAGGAACAGGCTCAAAGATCCAAGGAGATTGGAGGGAAGACAGCTTGTGGCTTCTGCGGATGGGGGTGGGGGGACAAGACTCTCTCCAAACTCTCACTCCTGTTGACCCCGACCTAATTTTATGATCTATGACCCAGTCTCATGTCTTGTGGGCAATTTTATACTCGCTAGAAGTAAAATGTCATTATCAGAGTATTGCTCATTAGTTTGGAACATGCATGGAGGGGCAAGGAGGTAAACCAAATTTAATTTGTCAATTAACTTTGAGCAGCCATGTACAAGGGCAAATTGTACCCCAATACGTAATCTTATAGGTGTAAAAATTGTACAGGCTACACTACCACCCTGTGACATCATCAACAAAGTGCCCATTTGTGCCAGGGTATTGGCCCTGCTATGGGAGGGAGGAATGCAGCAAGGACTTAGGATCGATGGCCAAGGTCACTGTGCATAGAGATGGGGAAGTTATATGGGGAGGGGGGTAATGAGTGGGAGAGGGAGGTCAAGAGTTTAAATAATAATATTAGGGGGGAAATGTATATTGAAGTGAAACTGAACAGAAATAAAACTGGAGTGTAGGCTCTAAACCAACAAGGCTTGGGTTGGGATTCGGGATTAAAGGTCTGGGATCCCCCACACCTCTAAATCCCCAAACCTCTCCTCCCTCCCATTGACCCACCCAGCCCACTTCCTGGGTGCCCTTACTCCACACTCCCCTCCCCTTCTTCCCATTACTCTCAGTCATCACCACCTCCCAGCAACTTCAGAGCTCCTTGTGTTTCCTCGTTGTCTCTCACTACCTCATCCCACCCTGTTGCTTCTTAGCTCTAATCCAGCACACACCCTCCCCATGTCCTGGCACTCCAGAATTAGCTACGCCTCCCTTCTCCTCCCCTTCCACGGCTCTGTTCTCCCTTCATCCATGGGGTCCTGAATGGCAACATTATGCACTCTCCTATCAAAAGATGAGCTCATCTGACTGTCACACAAGCCATGCATGAGTCATACACCTATTAACTCAATTCTACAGACGGCATATTTTCCTCTTAAAATGAGGAAAAGGCATGAAAGCTCTAGTTATTAAGGTACTTATTAATGGGTCCAATAAGGATACATTACATGCAATTTTAAAATGACTGACGGCACCAAAAAGGCACATGTCCAAAAATTATACTAGTGGGTGGGAGATAAGGCAAAAAAAGGGGGGCAAGGAAACTTGTGAAAACTTGTATGACGAATGAAGGTATAAAGTTCTTACTACTCAGGTTCTTTAGAGACCCCACAGCTTCTAATAACCGAGGGGACAGAACTCCTTACCCAGAAAGACCACCATCTCATAGCTCTCCTGCATGACATCCCTGTAGAGGGCTCTCTGACTGGGGTCCAGTAGAGCCCCCTCTTCCCTGGTGAAATACACAGACACCTCCTTGAAAGTCACCGGCTCCTGAAAGAGTAAGAGTCCAACACTCAGTACCTGCTGCCCGAGTCACAACTCCACTATTCACGGAACAGCAGCACCAGGTAAATGGAAGCTCCAGGAGGCACATGTTAACAGAGTCCCGCCCTCACCTTGCTTAGAGCAGCCAGGAGGCATCAGAGAGTGGAAAGAGAGACCCTTTGGAGGGATAGCTCAGTGGTTTGAGCATTGGCCTGCTAAACCCAGGGTTGTGAGTTCAAAACAAGGGAGGTCAGTGGAATTTGTGGGATACTTGTCACAAAGAATATTCCATGGTTTTAACCCCAGCTCAGCGGAGGAGGGATAGCTCAGTGGTTTGAGCATTTGCCTGGTAAACCCAGGGTTGTGAGTTCAATCCTTGAGGGGGCCACTTAGGGATCGGGGGCAAAATCAGTACTTGGTCCTGCTAGTGAAGGCAGGGGGCTGGACTCAATGACCTTTCAAGGTCCCTTCCAGTTCTAGGAGATGGGATATCTCCATTAATTTATTTATTTATTTGTGTCTCGCAGCTGATAGACGGAGGCAGGGTCTTCACATTTATCACATACCAACTAGCCAGAGCTTGATACAGGAGATGGGGCTGTCTCTGGACCCTGCTGGTGGCTCCCTGGTAGGAATCCCAACACTCTCCAAATAAAATATATGGAAGAAAGGGGAAGTCAATAATAAAGAAAATAAGTTAGGTCAGAATTATAGAAAATTGGTAAAGGAAGCTATCAGAAATCAATGACCAATTAATGAAAATAAGAAGGAAGTTTTTAAAAAGTATATTAAGTACAAAATTAATCCCTAACAATGGTAGTGGTAAATTACTAGATGGAAATGGCAGAATTATCAAAAATAATGCAGAAGAGGTAAAAGTGTTCAATAAATATTTCTCTCCTGGATTTGGAGAAAAACAGTCATATAGTCGTATCATAAGATATTGACGACGACACTCTTTCCATTCCAACAATAACTCAAGAGGACGTTAAACAGCAGGTATTACAGTTAGATATGTTTAAATCAGCACGTCCAGATAACTTGTATCCAAGAGTTTTGAAAGACCTGGTGGAGGAGTGTGGAGGACTGTTAATGCTGATTTTAATTAGGACTTGGAACACTGGGGAAATTCCAGAAGACTAGAATAAAGCTAATGCTGTGCCAATATTTAAAAAGTGTAAAAGAGATGACCGAGCTAATTACAAGAGTGTTAGTCTTAATCGATACTGGGCAAGAGAATGGAGCAGCCGATACTGGAGTTCATTAATAAAAAATTAAAGGAGGGTAATATAAATTAGTACCAATTAACAAAGGTTCAAAGACAATAGAGCATATCAAACTAACTGGATATCCTCATTGGATGAGATCAAAAGTTTGGTTGCAGCTAATATTATTGATGTAATATACCTAGACTTCTGTAAGGCATATGACTTAGTTCAGCACAATATTTTGACTAAAAAACTAGAACAATACAAAATAGACACAGCATACATTAAATAGATTAAAAACTGTGATTGTAAATGGGGAACCATGGTCAAGTGGATTTATTTCTAGCGGGTTCCCGCAAGGATTGGATCTTGGCCCTGTGCTATTTAACATTCTTATCAATGACCTAGAAGAGAATATAAAATCATCACTGATAAAGTTTGCAGTTGCCACAAAGATTGGGGGGGGTGGTAACTATGAAGTGTCAATAGATTTAGGCTCCAGCACTCAGAGTCTGGGAAGTTTTCCCAGCCCTTGTTGGAGGGCTATTTCCTGTTCCACAAAGAGGGGAAGTTCCATTCCCAACTCTTGTGCCTTGAAATTAGGCCCTATCTGACACTACAATCCATATTCAGCATAGTGGTATGATTATAAAATGATTAGGAAATAATTATGATGCATTTTGTGCAAGATGCATCATGTGGGGTGTCATTGGAAAAGTTATGATTTGCTGAATTTGATTATCCTATTTGTGTGCATAGATCATGTTTGTATCCAAAGTTATGGATATTGACTATGTATCCGTATTTCAAATGTGCTTACTCTGGGTAACATCCACAACTAGCCTTTCAGGTACAACAGTGAAGAAGCCAGACAGTGCTGATGGCTCATCAACAAAGACGATGGACCGTGGAAGAGCTTAGCCTTCCTGTGAATGTGTCAGCCAGCCTAGGAGTCATGGCTACTATGACACAGCAGGGCATGCGACCAGACCACATGACACTGAACTCCATTTTGGTACCTATATTTTTCCACTAACTGGACTGGGAACTGAGTTTGGAACAAAGGGTTCCAGCCATATGGAAAAGCTACATAAGGTGGGGTGTGACATCATCTCTTGGCCTCATTCCTCACACAAGAGAACTCCTGGAAACACCTGAGGAACAAAGACTGAACTGGGGGAAGTGCTGGTCCCGGGGTAAAGGGATTTCTAGCTTGTGTATGGAAACTTGGGGGACTGCTTGTATCATCAGTCAGGGTGAGAAATTGCTAATTCAAATTCTATCCATCTAGTATGTTAGACTTAGTTTGAGTTTTTGGTTATTTGTTAAGCAATCTGATTTGATCTGTTTGCTACCACTTATAATCACTTAAAATCTATCTTTCTGTAGTTAATAAACTTGTTTTATGCTTTATCTTAATCAGTGTATTTTGAGTGAAGTGTCTGGGGAAAATCTCGGCTTGCTTAACAGAAGATTGTTGTGCATATCTTCCCCATATCGAGGGGAAGGCGAACTATATTAATGAGCTTACATTACACAGATCCCTGTGCACTATAAGATGGTATAATTTTGGATTTATACTACAGCAATTGTGCAAGGCTGGGGAGCTGGGAAATTGGCTGATGTCTTCTTTCTGTCCTTGAGTGGCTTAGGTAAAGCACTCAGGTAGGCTTAGCTGGGTGTATGTCACCACCTGCTGTCGTGTGGGTGATAACAGGACCTGGAGAGGCTGGCTGAATCTCCAGCAAAGGAGTGTGAGAAGGGCCAGCCCAGCTTCAGGGTTAGAGGGCACAGCGGTTCCGAGAAGCCCTTCCAGACTGCACCCCGGGGGTGACAACCCCTCACACCCTACATTACACAAGTCTCAGCAGCTTTGTCACATCCTGTCCCCTCCCTTTCTCCACCCTAGAGATTTCCTGCCTCCCACCACCTCGAGCAGCTCCCACCCTCCTATGCATTTACTGCTCCTCTCCCTCCAAGCAGAACCCACCACCAGCTCCCTGATAATCCCTTACCTGAGCCAGCTCCATTGCAGCCATTTCCTTCCTGCTGGGAGGAGGGGATGATCTGGAGTGAAACCTAGACGTTATTCTGTAGCCTGACAGGGCGAGAAGGGCAATGTGAGAGAATTCAGACGGGGCTTTTGTCCATTCCACATGTCGATTCCCTTTAGGATTTTCCCCTGCTAATGGACATTCTAGGTTCTGCCAAACTGTGAAGCACAGAGTGACCTTATTCCAGTACAGGCCTAGCCCACTCCCACCAGGGTGTAACCCCTTAAACATGGTGAAACCCTCCCAGTAGCAGAGTCTCTCTGTTACACTTATAAAGTTTGCGGAGGATACCAAGCTTGTAGGAGCTGAAAATGCTTTAGAGGATAGGATTAAAATTCAAAATGATCTGGACAAACTGGAGAAATGGTCTGATGTAAATAGGATGACATTCAATAAGGACAAATGCAAAGTACTCCACTTAGGAAGGAACAAGCAGTTGCACAGATACAAAATCGGAAATGACTGCCTAGGAAGGAGTACTGCGGAAAGGGATCTGGGGGTCACTGTGGATCACAAGCTAAACATAAGTTAACAGTGTAACACTGTTGCAAAAAAAAAAAAAAGCAAATATCATTCTGGGATGTATTGGGGGAGTATTGTAAGCAAGACACAAGAAGTAATAATTAAGCAATGGGTTTAAATTGCAGGAAGGATGATTTAGGTTGAACATTAGGAAAAACTTCCTAACTATCAGAGTGGAATAAATTGCCTAGGGAGGCTGTGGAATCTCCATCATTGTCAGGGATGGTCTAGATAATATTTAGTCCTGCCTTGAGTGCAGGGGACTGGACTAGATGTCCTCTCGAGGTCCCTTCCAGTTCTATGATTCTATAAACCAATGGCCACAGAAGAATCAAAGGAGTCATTTTGGGGGATTCTCCCTGTCATTGTCCCCAAGGCAGCTGTCTCAGGTTTACAAAGTTGTTTGATGCTCCAGCCTTTATACAGTCTCTTCTGGGAGTGCCCCCTTTCATGGGCTGGGCCTAGTTTTAGCTTTTGTCAAGTGTGACCCCGGGGGCTCTGAGACTGGGCCTTCTTTCCTCAGGACACCTTGTTTCTTTCTGTGGCTTCCCACTGAGTCCAAATGAGTAGATACTCCTGATAGAGACTGTGAACATAAGAACGGCCCAGTGCGTCAGACCAATGGTCCATCTAGCTCACTGGCCAATGCCAGGTGCTTCAGAGGGAATGAACAGACCAGGTAATCATCAAGTGATCCATCCCGTCACCCATTCCCAGCTTCTGGCAAACAGAGGTTAGAGACACCATCCCTGCCCAACCTCCTTGTGACACTGACTCTTGCAAAAGCCCCCATGTCTTAATTGAACAGGAACAAACGCCCAGCTGGAATCAGTCTGACTCACCTGTGTCAGTATTGTTAAAACAGGTATTAGAATTATAAGAATGTGTTTTATGTTTAAACTTTATTGAATGCTTGTGAGTTGCTGCCTGGGTTAACATCTGACTAATTGCATTGTGAGCCTCTGTGGTTATATAAATCACCAGACAGGAAACTTTACCTAGGTGAAGTGATGATTGGCAACAGAATACATTATATCCTGCCTGGCAGAAAAGGTCCATCAACACCAGATAGACTATTATGGGACATTAAAGAACACAAAAAACTGTTGTTGTGCTCTTCACTTCCCATTAGCTGAGTTTGCAGCTCAGAGCACATGGCAGGAAGGGGATAAAAAACCCCATACAGAAGGAGCTGATTATCGGTATGCTGCTTGGACTCTGGGGGGCAAAGTTTGTAGGCATAAGCAAGAGATCTCCAGCTGCTTAGCCGGGGTTAGTCCTAAAGAATATGTAGGGCTTGCTTATTATAGAAGCTTCCATTACCTTTTGAAATTTAAGACTAACTCATCTGCATGTATATGATTACCTGCTTTAACTTTGTAAACAACTCTCATTTCCTTTTCAATAAATCTTAATACAGGTTATTACAGGACTGGCTACAAGTGTTGTCTTTGTTGTGAGATCTAAGATTCAATTAATCTAAGTAAGTGACTGGTCCTTTGGGACTGGCAGTAACCTGAACATTGCTGTGATTCATGGTGTAAGGCAGTGGTTCTCAACCAGGGGTCTAGGGCCCCCTGGGGGGTCACGAGCAGTTATCAAGGGGACTGCCAAGCAAGGCCAGCATTAGACACGCCGAGGCCCAGGGCAGAAAGCTGAAGTCCCAGCGCATGGGGCTGAAGTCTGGGCCCCTGAGCCCCCCCACCCTGGGCTAAAGCCAAAGCCTAAGCAATGTAGCTTTGTGGGGGCCCCAGGCAGTTGCCCTGCTTGCTGCCCCCTAACGCCAGCCCTGGCTTTTATATGCAGAAAATCAGTTATTGTGGCCCACATGGGCCGTGGAGTTTTTATAGCATGTTGGGGGGGCTCAGAAAGAAAAAGATTGAGAACCCCTGGTGTAAGGGACCATCTGTCACAAAGGTGAGCTCACCTGAGTGGTGAGATATATGGGATGACCCAAGGGGACTGTCTGTGATTTCATGTTAATGCTGTTACAGTGCCTGAAGCGTTTACACTGGGTACTTGGTTGGTGAAATCTACATATAGACCTCACAACCAATTTGGGGTTTGTTCCCTGCTTCTTACCAGTCTGCCTCAGGCTGGTGGCTCATGCTCTTGAGTCACTGAAGAATGCGTTACAGAGACTTACGGGCGCAACACCACCAGCAGCAATTTGCAGCAATGCAGAGCAGGCTTTACAGTGACACAGTGTGGGCCAAATGGTCTATGGACTCAGTCAAGCCCCAGTTCTCCTCCAGTGCACATCAGCATTCCGGCAACCTTCAAGGAGGGTCAAGGCTGCCACTCCTTCAGTGATGATGGATCTCCAGCATAGCATCACCTGCGCCCCATGACCCTCCTTGTCTCCTGAGACAGAGGTGAGTGATATAGGGTGCACAACGGATCCTGGGGGGGTAGGGAAAGGGATAACAAAACACACCTTCTGGGATCACCCCTCAGGAAGTGAAGGTGACAGGCATTGTGGTGGCAGTAAAGGGGGAGGGGAGGGAGTGGGAGCAGCATCTTCAAGGGCAATGCTGCCAGTGGGTCGCCCCACCACATCAGGCATGGGGCTGATAGGGGGCCATTCCCTGGGTCTGGGTGCCTGTGAAAGGCTATATAAACCCCACGCTGGCAGAGAAGGGGTTACACTGCTGATTTAGTCTGGACTGGCCCAGCCCCTCCACACCTGCAAACCATGCCAGGACTGAAGCAGGAGTTAACAGACGAGACCTACTCTACTGAGAGGGAGGCCACCCTGGGAAGGGAACCATCTGTGGAGCATCTCCAGCCCCAAAGAGAGGGCTAGAAGCATTTGGGGCTCTGGCCTTCACTGAGGGAGGGTGGGGATCCTCGGAGCTCAAAGGGGGAGCAGGCTGAAACTTCCACTGGAGACCCAGTAAACTTTGAAGGGGACTGAGATGCTCCCAGGGCCCCCAGAGGTAAAAGGGGCCCTTCTCCTGATGGGATCTGTCTACTGTCCCCCCTACTTCTTTTATTTCATTATTTATCCTCGTTTGCCGACAGTCGGTTCTTTTGCTGTTTCACCTGGTACCCCGAGAGAAGAAGAAAGTGCCTCGAGGCCTCAGCCCGAGGGTTGAGCCCTGACACACTAGAACAACATGCCCCTGTAGCACTCCTGGGGCAGGGGGAAATTGGACTCACAGAGGTGCACCCCAGAAGGCCTGAGGCCCAGCAGTTGGGCACCAGTTGATGGGCTGGATGGCCTTTCACTGGGGGCTGCCAGCAGCCTGGCACATGGAGTAGATAAAGGGTGGTCTGGGGAGCAGGAAACGGGGCAGCGTCCCAGACAGCACTCCGAGAAGGGAAATGGAGAGGGGACGAGGGGCACTGCAGTGAACTCAGCACCTGTCCTGAAGGCCACTGGCAGAAAGTTGTCCTCTCCATTCACAAAGGCAGCAAAGCCCTGGGCAAGGCAACTTTCAGAAGCAAAGAGAAGGGGATAGAGCTTAGAGGTTCTCTGCCAGTCGGGAAAGGGTAGCAGCGAGGGAAGACTGGCAGCTGAGAGTTGGAAGGATGAAGAGGTTTGGGATATGGTGGGGGCAGAAGCGGCTGGTACTGGGTAACCTGGGACTGTGCAGTCTCCACAGGGGACACTTGCTCCTCCTGTGCTCCTTCCACACCCTCTTGCGAGTAGAGAATGACCACCCTGTCCCCACCCCCAGAGGCACCTGTGTCTCAAGACTCTCCCAAGTCACACCCACTAACTGTCTTCCCATTTGGGGTATAGCTCAGGGCAACAATTTCCCACCAAGATGAACCCAGCTGGCTGCTGGCTGTTCTGGTGCCACAGCGGCCTCTGTTGGGTGAAAGGCAGAACTGCAGCACTTCTCAGGCAGAATGTATCTTCTTCATGCAAAAAAAAAAAAAAATCTGCACTGGACGTGAATTCTGTGCGTACGCAGTGGCGCAGAATTCCCACATGAGTAACTCACACCCGGCACAAACAACCTGCTCACTCCCATCTTTTCTCCCTATGTCTCTGAGTCCCAGAGCTGCTGCTGCTGCTGTCATTAATGCACACAGGCTTTCACTCCCGTTAGTGCTGGCAAGACCCCAATCCAGAGACAGGACTGAACCCTTATTTTCCCATCACATGGGACAGTCTCAGCTGAGGAGGAGGTGAGAGTGGGAGGGGGTACAAAGGGAAAAAGAGTTGTTGTAGCCATGTTGGTCCCAGGATATCAAAGACAGGTATTTTTAATTGGTCCTAAAAGAAATTACCTCACCCACCTTGTCTCTCCAAGAGATCTCAAAGTGGCAGAAGGAGACAAACAGGAAGACAGAGGTCAGGACTCTAAACCAAACATTTTCAAGCCCCTGGAAGAAACTACATTTCCCTTCTGCCCCTAGGTATGTTTGTGTCCTATATGAGGGACCACCCCGTTCCTCTCACAGCAGCAAGGGGAGACTGCAGCCAGCCCCAGATGGTCCTTCCCCATCCTGGGATGTGTGTTGTGAGGAAGTTTGGGTGTGGTGGGTGCACGGGCTGGGTCCCCAGACAGCTAGACTGGAAAACCAGGGAAAGTCCAGCACAGCATGTGGCTGTGGGCAGGGGTAGCAATTCTGGAGCTGGGCCTCTGTCCCCTCTAGGTCCCATGGCAGATGGCTCTGGCAGCATCAAGTGGGTGCATCACTGCAGGTGAAGGTTAGGGTAGTGTCTGAGATCGGGGTGAGGATTGTGGGGCGGGGGAGGGTCCATGCCCAGGAATGGGGGATGGAATTCACCTCCCCACCCCTCTGCAGAGCCCAGCAACTAGGGATTTATCCAGTGAAGTGGGTGACTTTGAGCTAGCCACTGAAAGATCCTTGTGTCTTAGGTTCCACACTGGCCATAGGAGTTTACTAGTACTCCCTCCCCAGACTCCTGGGGACAGCCAGGGATATAATTAGTGGGTTATGGGAATTGTAAAATGAGAATTCATTAAGAACTAGGATATGTGCGTGTGTTGTTAGATCCCTAGACACCCACCAATCCCCGTCCTTCTTCCAATGAGCTATAAATAGCTAAGACAGGGGTGGCCAACCTGTGGCTCTGGAGCCACGTGCGGCTCTTCAGACGGTAATATGCGGTTCCATGTATAGGCACCGACTTCAGGGCTGGTGCCAACTTTCCAATGTGCTGGGGGATGCTCACAACTCAATCCCTGGCTCTGCTGCAGGCCCTGCCCCCACTCCACCCCTTCCCGCCCCCTCCCCTGAGCCTGCAGTGCCCTCGCTCCTCCCCTCTCCTCCCCAGAGCCTCCTGCATGCCACAAAACGGCTGATCGGGAGGTGCGGGGAGGGAGGGGGAGGCGCTGATCAGTGGGGCTGCCGGTGGGCAGGAGGTGCTGGGAGCAGGGCGGGGGAGCTGATGGGGGGCGGCTGACGTATTACTGTGGCTCTTTGGCAATGTACATTGGTAAATTCTGGCTCCTTCTCAGGCTCAGGTTGGCCACCCCTGTTCTAAGAGATTCTGCTACAGATCCTGTAGTGAGTTTCTGCCCCTCCCACTTTCTATAGCAGCACTTTTAAGAACAGGCCAGGGAAACATGTAAATTCTTTGAACCAAATTCCGGAAGCTGCTCAGCATGCACATGTCGATATAATCTCATCTGGAACTTTATACAGTAAAATGCCTTAGTCATAGCCCTCTGGCGACTGCCTGGTGTCACTACAGGGCAGAATTAAGTGGGGGCCTTAGGTGTGAATTTCCATCCCCTAGCATATTCTGATTGCTGTTAATTTCAATAGATGATATCAATATTTATTTTTAAGCCCTTTTTTAATGTTTACCATTTCAATGTTCAGAGCTGTGGGAAGTTATGGAGATGGTCAGACAACAATTATTTAACTACAGTAAATGTTGAGATTCAAAGAGCCAAATCATATAACTGTTCAAAAACAAATTGTTAATGTCACATGCAAAATATACAGTGTAAATATCCTTATATCAAACTCTACTTTCTCCAGAAGCATTTCTGTATTTTACATACATATTTTTTCATCCGTGTGTGTGTAAAGTGAAATCAACATTTACTGCAATTTATTCAGAAAAATCCAATCCTTTCAAGTGTAATTTTAAGTAATGAAGTACTTGAATTCTTTCACTTCCTGGACTGTAACGGTTGCTTTGAGGATAATTACACCCTCCCTGTGATGTATTTTACTTTCAGTACCGTAACCCCATCGTGATGTAGCTCCTGTCTGGGAGCTCTGCTGAGGCCAGTGGCATTATGATCAGAAGGTGACACTCTGACACATGAGCAGAGACACATTGGGGAGGGTGGAGGATGAGGTAACATGGAGGCTACCAGAGTTGAACATGGCCCTACAGAGTGTGGGGAGCCAACTCCCACTCAGCCTCTCCTCTCTCCCACCTCCCAGAGTCAGTAACTCTGATAATTTTCCCCCTGAAATCTGAATAGCCCCAGTATGTGAGACAGTGATTAACAGAGTTGCCTTAAGAGCTGCAGCGCCAACCCCCTACCATAATGAGGGAGATGAAGAACTGCAGTAGAAATGGGTTAGGCTGGGAGAGGGCACAGCTGGTGTGGGACTGAGAGCTGAGTTGACCAAGAGGCCAGAACTCATGGGGGGTTGGGACAAGAAATCAAGAGGACTGGGTAGAGACATTTCTGTGTATTTTCCCCCTGCTTACCATCCTGCCATGTATTTAATTTAGAAATTTTTCATTCACATTTAAACACATTGGAGCTAAGCTGTGTTGATGCATTTCCACTTACAGTGGTACAGTTTTAATTAGGTGCTTAATCAGATGCTTATGCAACACAAAGCAGTCAATAATTGGTGTGCTTTCATTAATTGACTTGACTGTGTGCTGTGCATCGCTTTTAAAAAAAAAGATGGTGTGAGTGAGTGTCAAAATTTCAGGCATTAAGAAATGGAAATTAGGTGTCAGTTCATTTCTCATGCGTTTATCCCATAATTTTAATTTCAGTTTTGAATCAGTATTAATACCATGTAGTTTTAATAGCATTAGAGTCTATTTGTATAATTGTTTGCAAGATTTCATTGGATATTGTGAACCAGCAGTGTTAACCTTTTATTTTGAGATTACTAAATACAATCCAGCGCACCACTCCTGAAACAGTGCAAGCCCTGGCCGCTGACATGCTCCCTAGAGAGCAAACACCTGAGGAGACCTTTTACCCTAAAAAGTGCTTTTGGCTCTTTGAACCTTTATTTTCCCTTTGCTTTATCCACCCCACCAGAAAATGCTATAGGTAACCAAGTAATTACAGCAGACCTTCACTAGGTATAGTTCTACCAGCTATGTGCCAAAATTGAAATGGTTCTGTTTGTTTTATCTTTCATTCAGTTTTGCAATTCTTAGATCCTATTTAAAAACTGGAACTGAAATAACCAAAGCAAGTTAAGAAGAGAGTGACATCGGGCACAGGTGGGGGTAAAACAATAAAGGGAAAGAACTGACTATGCAAAAAGGAACATTGCAAACTATCAGAGCCCCAGACCCCCGTCCAACTGAATCCACCCCAGCCAGGCATATCAAGCTGGGCCCCTGAAAAATCACCCATCCCATCTGGCAGTGAATGCTGCGTGTTCCAGACGGAGCTATGGCATGTGTGTCTGCTCTGCTGACATGCTGCTTTGGTACGGAATGCACCACGGCCACAGGGAGCAGAGACATGGGGCTGGTCTACACTGCGGGGGGGGGGGAGGGGGGAATTGATCCAAGATACGCAAATAGTGTAGCTGAAGTCGAAGTATCTTGGATCGAATTACCTGGGGTCCACACGGCGCGGGATTGACGGCCGCGGCTCCCCCGTCGACTGCGCTACCGCCGCTCGCTCTGGTGGAGTTCTGGAGTCGATGGTGAACGCGTTTGGGGATCGATATATCGCATCTTAACGAGACACGATATATCGATCCCAGATAAATCGATTGCTACCCGCCGATACAGCGGGTAGTAAAGACGTACCCATGGACTCCTGCAAACCAAAATCCCAGATACACCTCCAACATCACATCCCCTCCCCCACTTCCACACTGTCTGCCATCCCCTCCCCAACCTCCACATGGTCATTCTCAGCCTATTGCTAACAGTTCCTTCCAGCCTTCAGCACTATAAATAAATAAAACATGGTGTTACAAAAGGTAAATCATTCCAGAGAAACCTGATCTCCTTCTGTGAGAAGGTCACTAATTTTTTGGACAAAGGAAATGCAGTAGCTCTAATCTATCTGGATGTCAATAAGGCATTTGATACAGTTCCACATGGGAAACTATTTGTTACGTTGGAGAAGATGGGGATTAATATGAGAACTGAAAGGTGGATAAGAAATCGGTTACAGGGGAGACTACAAGGGGTCATATTGAATGGTGAGTTGTCAGGCTGGAGGGAGGTTACTAGTGGAGTTCCTCAGAGATCAGTCTTGGGACCAATCTTATTCAACATTTTTATTAGTGACCTTGGCAAAAAAAGTGGGAGTGGGACACAAAGTTGGGAGGGATTGCCAATATGGAGGAGGACAGGAATATCATACAGGAAGATCTGCATGACCTTCAAAGCTGGAGTAATAGAAAGGGGTTGAAAATTAATCATGTAAAATTATGCACTTAGGGACTAACAGCAAGAATTTTTGCAATAAGCTGGGGACTTAGTTGGAAGTGACAGAGGAGGAGAAAGACCTAGGTGTATTGGTTGATCCCAGGATAATTATGAGCTGCCAACGTGATGTGGCTGTGAAATAGGTTAATGCAGTCCTAGGATGCATCAGGTGAGGTATTTCCAGTAGACACAGGGAAGGGTTAATACTATTATAAAAGGCATTGATGAGACCTCATCTGAAATACTGTGGGGAATTCTGGTCTCCCACTGGGGGGAGGGATAGCTCAGTGGTTTGAGCATTGGCCTACTAAACCCAGGATTGTGAGCTCAATCCTTGAGGGGGCCATTTAGGAATCTGGGGCAAAAACTGGGGATTCTTCCTGCTTTGACCAGGGGGTTGGACTAGATGACCTCTTGAGGTCCCTTCCAACCCTGATATTCTATGTTTAAGAAGGATGAATTCAAGGTTGAACAGGTGCAGAGAAGGGCTACTAGGATGATCTGAGGAATGGAAAATCTGCCTTATGAGAGGAGACTCGGCTTGTTTAACTTAACCAAAAGAAGGCTTAAGGGAGATATGATTGTTCTCTATAAATACATCAGAAGGATAAATACCAGGAAAGGAGAGGAATTGTTTATGTTCAGCACCAATGTTGGCCCTAGAACAAATAGATATTGGCCATCAATAAGTTTTGGTTTCAAATTAGGCAAAGGTTTCTAATCATCAGAGTGAAGTTTTGAAACAGCCTCCCAAGGGAAGCAGTGGGGGCAAAAAACCTAACTGGTTTCAAGACTGAGCTTGATACCTTTACGGAGGGATTGGTATGATGGAACTGCCTACAATGGCATGTAGTTGATCTGCAAATGCTAGCAGCAAATATCTCCAAAGGCCGGTGATGGGACACTAGATGGGGAGGGCTCTGAGTTACTACAGAGAATTCTTTTCCAGGTGTCTGGCTGCTGCGTCTTGCCCACATGCTTAGGGTCTAATTGATTGTCATATTTGGGTATGGGAGGAATTTTATCCAGACTCAATTGGCAGAGACCCTGGTTGTTGTTGTTTTGCCTTCCTCTGCAGCATGGGGCACAACATGGGTCATTTGCATAAGAACATAAGAAAGGCCGTACTGGGTCAGATCAAAGGTCCATCTAGCCCAGTATCTGTCTACCGACAGTGGCCAATGCCAGGTGCCCCAGAGGGAGTGAACCTAACAGGCAATGATCAAGTGATCTCTCTCCTGCCATCCATCTCCATCCTCTGACGAACAGAGGCTAGGGACACCATTCTTACCCATCCTGGCTAATAGCCATTTATGGACTTAGCCACCATGAATTTATCCAGTCCCCTTTTAAACATTGTTATAGTCCTAGCCTTCACAACCTCCTCAGGTAAGGAGTTCCACAAGTTGACTGTGCGCTGCGTGAAGAAGAACTTCCTTTTATTTGTTTTAAACCTGCTGCCTATTAATTTCATTTGGTGACCCCTAGTTCTTGTATTATGGGAATAAGTAAATAACTTTTCCTTATCCACTTTCTCAACATCACTCATGATTTTATATACCTCTATCATGTCCCCCCTTAGTCTTCTCTTTTCCAAACTGAAGAGTCCTAGCCTCTTTAATCTTTCCTCATATGGGACCCTCTCTAAACCCTTAATCATTTTAGTTGCTCTTTTCTGAACCTTTTCTAGTGCTAGAATATCTTTTTTGAGGTGAGGAGACCACATCTGTACACAGTATTCGAGATGTGGGCGAACCATGGATTTATAAAAGGGCAATAATATATTCTCAGTCTTATTCTCTATCCCCTTTTTAATGATTCCTAACATCCTGTTTGCTTTTTTGACCGCCTCTGCACACTGCGTGGACATCTTTAGAGAACTATCCACGATGATGCCAAGATCTTTTTCCTGACTCGTTGTAGCTAAATTAGCCCCCATCATGTTGTATGTATAGTTGGGGTTATTTTTTCCAATGTGCATTACTTTACATTTATCCACATTAAATTTCATTTGCCATTTTGCTGCCCAATCACTTAGTTTTGTGAGATCTTTTTGAAGTTCTTCACAATCTGCTTTGGTCTTAATTATCTTGAGTAGTTTAGTATCATCTGCAAACTTTGCCACCTCACTGTTTACCCCTTTCTCCAGATCATTTATGAATAAATTGAATAGGATTGGTCCTAGGACTGACCCTTGGGGAACACCACTAGTTACCCCTCTCCATTCTGAGAATTTACCATTAATTCCTACCCTTTGTTCCCTGTCCTTTAACCAGTTCTCAATCCATGAAAGGACCTTCCCTTTTATCCCATGACAGCTTAATTTACGTAAGAGCCTTTGGTGAGGGATCTTGTCAAAGGCTTTCTGGAAATCTAAGTACACTATGTCCACCGGATCCCCCTTGTCCACATGTTTGTTGACCCCTTCAAAGAACTCTAATAGATTAGTAAGACACGATTTCCCTTTACAGAAACCATGTTGACTATTGCTCAAGAGTTTATGTTTTTCTATGTGTCTGACAATTTTGTTCTTTACTATTGTTTCAACTAATTTGCCCGGTACCGACAGGTTTAAACTAGTATAAGTGGTGGGGTTTTTTGTAACCTGAAGTCTTTAAATAATGATTTGAGGACTTCATTATCTCAGCAGAGGTTGGGGTCTATTACAGGAGTGGGTGAGGAAGGTTCTGTGGCCTGCGATGGGCAAGAGGTCAGACTAGATGATCATGATGGTCCCTTCTGGCCTTAAATTCTGTGAGTCTATAAACTGTGCCTTGCGTTGCACAGACACTGATGGAGATCAGGGCCCCATCGTGCTGCGCATGACAGAGAACCTGGCTGAGATCAGCACCCGCATTGTGCTGGGCACTGCACAGACAGAGAGGGACAGTCCTTGCCCCAAAGAGATCACAATCTAAGTAGGTAGGAGGAAAACAGAGCGGGGCTGTGAGTTCCCCAAGGTCACCAAGCAGGTCAGTGACAGAGCCAGGAACAGACCCCGGTAACGCCAGAACCCTGTCACCCGCAGCTTGGAAATGTCCCCAGACTCCATTGCATTAGGCTGCAGGAAGAGGTGGTTTGTCCATGGATGCACAGGCTGTCTTGGCAGGGAAGCTCAGCTGCAGTCCCTGCACACACGTGGGGGTGTGTCCCCTGGGGCAGGAGAAGTCAGTGTCCAGTCCTGTGGGGCTGTGCTCATACCTCCAGCACTCACTGCTGCCCCTCCGTTACCTGCTGCACTGTTCAGCCAGCCCCAGGCCTCAGTGAGGTCACTGTTGTGCCCCCTCACCCCAAACCTTCAAACTGGGACATGGTGCACCAGTGCCAATCAGAGTGCACTAGTGTAAATTCTGTCTGTACTAAGTGTTTGCACGAGTGCCTAAAACACCAGTGTGGCAGAGACCTTCAGTACCCAAAACAGCAGTACGGTGGCACTAGAACTGGGATCAATTTCTAGCTCTGTCATGGACAGCCTGGGTGACCGTGGACATGTCAATGTTTCTCCTCCCAACTTTAGTCTCTTTACCCAGCTGCCCACTCACTGGGGTCTCCTCTCTCTCCAGAGCTCCTCACCACTAAAATCTGTGTGGGTGTCACCAGAGCTAAGGTAGTTAATCTGTGGAATAGTCTTACAAGGGTGGCTGTGGAGTCTCTTTCACTGGAAGTTTTTAAGAACAGGAAGGACAAACCTCTGTCACACATTTTCTACATATACTTGGTCCTGCCTTGGCAGAGAGAGCTGGACTTGATGACATCTTGAGGTCCTATCTAGCGCTACATGTCTATGATGCTATGCAATATATACATATAAAAACACAACATACAGAATAAAACCCACCACAACATAATGTCAGGCAATTCAGGAAAAAACAAAAAAAACACACAACCTACACTCCACAGCATAAAATGACAATACAAGGGAAAACAAAGCAAAACAATGCAAACTAACACATCCTAGGACAAAAGTACACAATGGAAAATAGCTCAACTCAAACCAACACAGCGTAGGCACCTAACAAGCTGAGGCAAAAAAATTCACCATAAAACCATGCTACACAACATGGTGCATCAGAGTTCCAAATGGCACCATGCAAAAAGCTCAGCATAGAACAGGACACAGCACAAAAGGGAATTATTTCAATGTAGGCATGGAAGGGATCTTGAGAGGTCGTCTACTTAAGCCTCCTGTGATGAGGCAGGACCAAGTATCCCTAGACATTCCCAGACTGGTGCATCTCTAACCTGGTCTTAAAAACCTTGAATGAAGGAAATTCCACAACCTCCCTTGGAAGCCAATGCAATGCAAACACTCAGACCAAAACAATGCTGTACACACACAAGCTGGGCTTGCGGTTAAGGGGAGAGGCAAGAATTCAAAAATTCTTGGTTCAGTTCCCAGTTTTGCCCCAAATTCTCCATGCAAACTTGAGCAAATTACTTCAGCTCTTTGAGCTTCAGTTTCCCCATCTGTAAAATGGAGAGTAGCCCCCCACCATTTGCCTATTTAGCCTTTGAGCTTTTTGTGGCAAGGACTCGCTGTCACTGTGGGCATGTCTACACTGCAGTTAGACACCGGTGGCTGGTCCGTGTCCACTGACTTGAGTTCACACGGCTCAGGCTGCAGGGCTGTTTAATTGTGGTGCCGATGTTCCGGCTTGGGCTGCAGCCCAAGGTCTGGCACCGTCCAACCTCGCAGGGTCCTTCAACCTAGCTCCAGCCCGAGCCCAGATGTCTACACTGCAATTAAACAGCCCCTTTGCCTGAGCCTTGTGAGCCTGAATCAGCTGGCATGGGCCAGCTGTGGGTTCTTCATGGCAGGGTAGAGATACCCTTGCTGTCTGTTCACCACCTGTCACAATGGGGACCCTGATCTTGGTCAGTGTCTGTGCAGAGCCCTGCACAACAGGGGGCCTGACCTCAGTCGGGGTCTCTGCAACTACAGGATCCCGGATTTTGTTTGGAGTCCCTACTGCATCTGGCAAAATGTGGGGGCAGGATCTCTGACAGGGTCAGTGCAGCGCCCACTACAGTGGTGGGGCATGATCTGGGTCGGGGTCAGTGCAGTGCCAGGCCCAACAGGGACACATATCTCAGTCGAGGTCTCTTGCAGAATAGGGCCCAAATCTCACTTGGGGTCTCTGCAGCTGCAGGAACAACAAGGTCCCTGATTTTGTTCGCCATCTCTGCAGCACCTGGCACAATGGAAGGCTGATTTCACTTTGTGTTGATGCAGGGCCTGGCACAACAAGGGCCCGGAGCTCAGTCAGGGTCACTGTAGCACCCGGCACAACAAGGTCCCTGCTCTCTGTAGGGGTCTGTGCAGTTCCTGGCACAACTAGTGCTCCAAACTCGGTCAGGGGTTGTGCAGTGCCTGGCACACTGGGGGACTTGATCTCAGGCAAGGCCTGAGCCATGCTCAATACGATAAGAGCCCTGATCTCAGTCAGCCACCTGGGGAGAAAAGTGGGAAGATTTTCAAGAATTTGATATCAGTATTTCAGAACTGAGGAGAAAATGGGGCACAAACTAAATATTTGCCAATGTAAGGAGAATTACCAACATCTGAGGAGATTTTATGTCACCATTCAACAGTTCAAGAGAAAAGAGGGGAAATTTGAGGGGATTATACAGCGATATTCAATCAACAACAGAACATGATGAATTCTTCTTGCCTCACATTCACATGGCCAGCAGGGAGCCCTGGGTGATGTTGCTTTCACAGGGGAAAGGAGTGGGGCTGGAGTCAGAAGGTCACTTGATGTGGGGAGGGGCTGACTGTGGGGTCTGGAAATGTGACTAGCAGGCGGTGCCTTGGCACTGCTGCTGGGTTGGGCAGGGTGGAGGAGGGGAAGCAGCTGGGACTGAGAAATCTGGGGCTGGGCCATCTCCAGGGGGGGCGCTTGCTCCTCCCTTCCCTTCCTGGGCATTTCCATGCCCTGTTGCCAGCAGAGAGTGGCCCCCCAGCCCAGCCCAGAGGTATCCCTGTCTCAGGGCTCTCCCAGCCTCTGCCCATTAACCCTCTTCCCATTTCAGAAATCCCTCAGGGGAACCATTTCCCACCTAAACAAGGACAAATCACTGCAGGTAAAAATGGGGGGGAACACCCCAAACCTGAGATTTGAACTGGCCATTGGTGAAGTGGAGAGAAAAAGAGGCACAATCGGGGGAGGGGAACAGGGAACTTCTCAGGGATTGGAGGGAAAGGGGGGGGTCACCCTGAATGTTGCTCGTTGCTCTCTAGAGAGAAAGGGGGCAGGGCTGGAGAGGATTGGGGGTCCCCACGGGAGGGGGCAGCGGTAAATCCGAGGGGATCTCAGCCCCCCCTTTCTCTCCCTGCTCCTCGGGGGGTCACCTCCTCTTTTCCCCCCCGCCCCGGCCATGTCCGGGCTGCACAGACATTTTCCATCCGCCCCTTTCCCAGGTCTCCCCCCCCGCCCGGCAGCCCCCGCCCGGCCCCACGCAGGGACTCCAGTAGGGGCTGGTCCCCTCCCCCCGGGAGCCCTCGTGGTGCCCCAGGGCAGAGCCTGGCCAGGCCCGGGGGCGTTGGGCTCCTGCTGGGACAGAAGCTGCCGCTGGGGCAGAGTCATCGCCCGGCCCCGGGGCTCGCTCCGGTACCTGGAGGCTGCAGCTCCGCAGCGGGGCGGCCCCAGGCCATGGAGCAGCAGCGGGTGAGCGCTACCTCTGCGCATGCAGGACTTGTCCCCGATCTGCGCATGCCCAGAGCCAGAAGATACAAAACTCTTCTCCGGCTCCAGCAGAGCATCCAACAGCCCCGCTCGTCACTCCCCCCTGCCTAACGTCACTTCCGCTCCCGGGAGGGGCAGGAACTACATCTCCCAGCCTGCCCCGGAGGCTTCCGCCCTCTTTAGCTCAGATAAGGGAGGGTTTCAGCAGCTGTTACTGCGCATACTCCTTGCGAGTCCCCGTGGGGGCAGGAGACCAAAGCTGCTGCTGCCTCCTCCGTGTGACCCGGGACGAGCAGCTGCTGCTCCCCGGGGTCTGTGCGGGGGGAGCCCGTCATTAACCCCTCCGTGCCCTGCCGGGGTGTCTTTTTCCAGCTGTGACCCGCCCCCTGGGCAGCCCCGGGCTCTGCCCGCACCAACCCCCGGGCCGGAGCCCCCCGGTGAGTGAGAGACCCCGGAGGGGAGCGCTGGGGCTGGGCAGGAAAGTGACTCTCTGCCCCGGGGAAACCTGGGAGAAGCCTCGGAGCTGCCTCAGCCCCAGTGGAGCTGCAGCAGGATCTGCCCCCGGCCCCGCTGGGATTGGGGGGCAGAGACTGGGGCCCGGCGGGGGTCCCCGGTGGGGGATGGGGGTGTCGGGGGTGGGGGGTGTTAAACTGTCTCTGTGCAGCCAGGAAATCCCCGGGGGAGAAGTGGCGGGCGGGGGGAGAGGAGTTAATTGGATCCTGTTCCTGTTTGTGCCACTTGCCTCTCACCCCCGATACAAATTCTCTCTAGTTCTTCCCCTTTTCTCTCTCAGTATCTCACACGTGGCTATAAAATCCGGGGAGATTCCCCCTTTTCCCCTCCAATGATCAGCTCTCTCCTCTTCCCCGACTTCCTCCTGTTCTCTCCATAATTCTGATTTTCCACTTTCAGTTGCATAGTTTGTGACACGTTTTCTCTGCTAATCTCAAAGATTGATATAAAATATCCTAAACATTTGCCCCACTTCTCTCTAGTTGTTTATTTCTAATTGAATATGCCCAGAGATTTTCGCCTGTCTCTCTAATTATAAAATACAAAGAAAATCTCAGATTTACACCTTTTCTCAGCTTCTTGAACATGGATATAAAATGTTTGCAACTGTTGCCCATTTCCTCTCTATTCATTTAACAAATATTGATGTGAAACACTCAGATTTTACCTCATATCTGATATAAACTGATATAAAATCCCTCTGATTTTTCCACTTTCCTCTCTATTATTTGCAAAAATGGATCCAAAATATCTCAGATTTCCAGCTTTTCTCTTTCATTTCTACGTTATTATCAAATGTCAATTAAAAATCCTTTCATGTTTGGGGCTGTTCCCCACGTTTCTCAATCCCAGCAACTTCTCCTTCCTTGGAGGGAACCTGTTGCCCTGAGTCCTTCTCCATCTTCGAGGTTGCACGGGGTTAAATTTCCCAGTGATCATCTTTCCCCTCTCCTTTGAGTCATTTGTTCCCTCCTTTATCTCTGTTAAAATGTTTGCCGATGAAAGAGATCAACCAAATCTTTAATACACATCAAAGCCAGAGGCCTCCCCCTGTTTGGGGATCAGTGGCCCCCACCTGGTAACAGGAGAGTTGGCTGGACCCTTTTCTTTTCTCCAGCTGGCACGGGATGAGGAGATCACTCTGAGTGCAGCGTGGGTCCAGAAGTATCCCAAACCGCATGACAAATGGTCTCTGTGAGGGGTTGATTCCCACAGTGCTAAGATGTAGCCACCTCTGGGGTGGATCCATGGTGGCCATTATTTGCTAGTGACAGGCCATGGACATTTCTTACCTTTCTTGCCCTCCAGGCTTTCCATTCTCCTGTTCAAGAGGCATCCCCCAGGGCTCCCTCTGCCTGTGTGACTGGCCAGCAGGGGGCGGTGATAACTTTCTATCCACTTCTCAGACCCTGTGAGGTAACACTGTTGCTCTGGGGGCAAGGGGTGTCTGTGTGGGGAGATTTCAGCTGGAGCTGAAGGGGCATTGTGGTAGGGGGAGGCCTCTGGGTGACTGGGCAGGGGGTACCCTAGTCAGGTTGGTGGGTTCTGGAGGTTTGGGGTTTTGGGGGGTGGTTCTGATGTGTCCAGCCCTGAGGCTATGGGCCCTGGAGGTGGGTATTGCTGGGGGGCCTGTTGGCTTCAGAACAGCAGCAGTGGTGTCTCTTGGGGAGGCAGGGCAGGGGGGTTAGAGGGAGCCTGGTGCTGTGCCAGGGGCTGTGTCTGGGTTTCCCCCGCAGGCTCCTGGGATCGTTGCCATGCCCAGTGCACAGAGCTGGGGGGTGGGGCGGAGCTCTGGCACTAGGTCAGGGGGTCCCAGACAAATGGCACGGCAGATCCTGCTGGAGAGCAGGGGGGTGTCCTAGGCAGGCAGTGAGGGACTGAGTTCCCAGTGGGGGGGTCTCCTGGGGGGGGTGTCCCTGGCTGTTGGGGACTCTTGGTGGGGGGAACCCGTTGGGATTCCCAACCTGGCAGTCATGGTCTGGTGGGGATTCCCTGGCTGGTGAGGCTTTGAGGGGTATCTGGGGCCCCTGGTTGTGGGCTCTGGGAACTGCTACTAACCATGATCCTTCTCTCTGATCAACTTGTGCCAGAGTCCTGGCTCCAAGCACTGCCCGGCATTCCCCAGTCACATGCCCCGTCACTGTGATAATTTTCTATCCACTTACCAAACACTGTTAGTGTGAAATCACAGATTTTGCTTTTCTCCTCTTTTGAAAACTGCAGGAACTTTCAGTTCCGTTTGGAAAATGTGTGCCCCCAGTCCTTGTTCTCGATCTGGGGGGTGAGGAAGGTGGGAAGGAGGTTAGCACTGCCAAACAATGATCTCTTCCACAGTATTCTGGACTCATTTTTTCTGAAATCTGGTTTCATTGAGACCAATGTTAATCCAGAGTCACTGTATGGAAAGACAAGGAGTGACTCCGGATGGACAGTGGGGCAAATGAGATGCGCAATTCTCCCTGTGAGGAGGGGCTCTCATTAGCTTCTCTCCCCAGAGAGCTAAAGGAGGGAAGCTGCGCAAACACTCTGTTCCTCTCTGCCCAGGATATTGAGGTTCAGCTTCCTGGGTCAGACGCTGCAGCCTCCATTGTGATCTGGGAGACTAGGCTTAGCAGCTGCTGCTGCTCCCCCAGTGGGGGTTCTGTGCTGTGAAGTGACCTTAATTAAAGCTTCTTCTCTGCCTGGCCCAGGTGATGACTTTCTCCAGCTGGTACTAGCCCCTTAGGGCAGCCCTTGCCCCTGTTAATACTAAATTCTGAGCCAGAGATTCCAGGTAACTGAAAGAAATGAAGGGAAAATCTGGGGGTCTGGCCTTAAAATGACTCTACACAAACAGACCCCCCTCATTTCTTGTCCCATTAGCAATTTCAGGAGCAAATCCAGCCATGGGTGAGAGAACTACCCAGGAATGGGACTTTCCTACCAGACAGGCAGGGAGAGAGGACAGGGAAAAAGAGAGAGAAGGGGAGAAAGAGAGACTGAAAGGGGCCATGGGAGAGAAGAGTTTTGAGAGAGATTTCCAGATCTCTTATCTGCCCAGAAAGATGTATTACTGCACCCTGGATAGAGTCACTTTCCTGTGGAGAAGATGAGAATCAGACAGGAAAATCCAGTTCCTGGCTCCATATCCCTCCTGCTGGGGTGTGGCTGCCGTGGGGTCAGTGTCTGAGAGAATCCCCTACAGTGACTCCTTTGGTTCTGCTTTTTTCTAGCATTAGAATCATAGAATATCAGGATTGGAAGGGACCTCAGGAGGTCATCTAGTCCAACCCCCTGCTCAAAGCAGGACCAATTCCCAACTAAATCATCCCAGCCAGGGATTTGTCAAGCCAGGCCTTAAAAACCTCCAAGGAAGGAGATTCCACCACCTCCCTAGGTAACGCATTCCTGTGCTTCACCATCCTCCTAGTGAAATAGTGTTTCCTAATATCCAGCCTAGACCTCCCCCACTGCAACTTGAGACCTTTGCTCCTTGTTCTGTCATCTGCCACCACTGAGAACAGCTGAGCTCCATCCTCTTTGGAACCCCCCTTCAGGTAGTTGAAAGCAGCTATCAAATCCCCCCTCATTCTTCTCTTCTAGAGACTAAACAATCCCAGTTCCCTCAGCCTCTCCTCATAAGTCATGTGCTCGAGACCCCTAATCATTTTTGTTGCCCTCCGCTGGGCATTGTGTTCAGAGACTTTGTTATGGGATAGGGGGAGGGAGAATGTCTCTGTGGGCTTAGCCTTGCTGGAGGGGCCAGGTCTACACTGTATAAAGAGATCAAGCCTTTCTCAGCATGGCAGACTCTAGGGTGTCTGTCTGCAGGGAAAGGGCCTGGGGGAATCATGTTGTGAAATTAATTAAAGCCTGTTCTGAAACCTCCACAACTGTCCTTCTTATCCTGCCAGGCTGCAGAATAATGTCTGTGTTTCGCTCCAGTTCATCCCGTCCTCTCATTGGACAGGGGAGAGAAATGGCTGCAGAGGAGCCAGTTCAGGTAGGTATTAGGGGGTTGCTGGTGGGTTCTTGCAGGAGGGAGAGGGGCAGCAAATACACCGGAGATGGGAAGGTTGCACAGTCTGGTTTGGAGGTTGGAGCGGGGCAGGAAATGCACAGGGTGGAGAAATGGAGGAGGACAGCGTGTGGCAAACCTGTTGGGAGTTGTTTAATAAGTGGCTTAGATTCTAGGAACAGACCCATGAGGTTCGGTGGTGGAAATGACCTAATTTGTTGAACAGAAAATAACCCAGCTACATGGAGCTAGGAAAACTGACCAGACTCGTAGTGCTGAAGGCTGATCTGACTAACCAGTGGCTGCTGTGAGATATGAAAGGGGCACCCACCAGTCAGGCTTAGGGGAGATTCCCCTCCCTTCATATCCAGATCTTGAGAATGGGGAGGGTGTTGGGCTTCCTACCAGGGAGCTCTCCCTGGACCCTGCTTGGGGCTCCATCTCCTGTATCAGTCTGTGGCTATTAGGTGTGTGATGGATCTGCTAGGAGAGACAAGGAGCTCGCTCTTCGTCCCCTCACTCTGGTGTTTCCTGGATGCTCTGAGCAGAGTGGGGGTGGGACTTCGTTGACTGCGATCCACCCAGAGCTTCCATTTGATGGGCTCCTCTCCCCCATAAATAGTGGGGCTGTGAGTGGAGCAGCAGGTACTGAGTGTTGGACTCTTGCTATTTCAGGGGCCGGTGACCTTCGAGGAGGTGGCTGTGTATTTCACCAGGGAAGAATGGGCTCTGCTGGACCCCACTCAGAGAGCCCTCTACTGGGATGTCATGCAGGAGAACTATGAGAATGTGACCTCGCTGGGTAAGGGTTACTGTCCCCTCGGTTCTTGGAAGGGGAAATGAAGAGTTAAGGTTCACGCCAGCCCCACAATGCCACTTCTACTCTGTCCTGTTTCAGCATCACCCCAATATGCCAGTGACACATACTACCAGAGACCCTCCCCCACTGCAGAACACTTTGGGAACAGAGCACAGGAGCAGTATCGCGCAGTGTCAAATATCTCCTGTTCGTTCAAGTAAAACTGAGCGTTAGGTGCGGCATAATCAACAGAAGCTTCCTACCCCTGACCTCTCAAACCCTGAGCCTTCTCCACCCAAACCTGAATGTGCTTGGGGTGTAACGAGCAGGCTGCTGGAGTCAGAGCTGCTGGTCCAGGCTTACGTATCACACAGACGCTCCGTGCGTCCTTGAATGCTGGCTGGGGGTATCCAGAGAAGGAAGCTCAGTGGCAGATTTAATGTTAGTGGGGCCCTGTGCTCAGCTTCATTTTTGGGGCCCCTCCTTGGGACCCAGGCAAGAAAAAGAACATTCTCTCTTATCTCCCCCCCACCCTGATTTTTCATTTTTTTTTCTTCATCCTCCTCCTGTAAGTAATAGGAAGTAAATGAAAATTAAGTGAGGTACCTTGATTGTTCTTGTAGTTTAACTGATTTTTCCACAGACCACTTGAAAATCGCTGAGGGTCTCGGTGCACCACTTAAGGATCTTTCCAAATATTGTTTGTACCGTTAGCTAACTACTGTAAAGCGCTTTGGATAAGAGCCCTTTATAAAAAAAATGTAAAAAATGTTGGGGTGCAGGGAGTGGCCAGGAGTTAGGGTGTGGGAGGGGGCTCAGGGCTGGGGCAGGAGGTTGGGGTGTGGAGCGCTTACCTGGAGCAGCTCCTGTTTCATGTGAGCGATGCAGGTGGGGATGTGGGGGGGCAAGAGTCAGGGTGGGCAGGAGTCAGGGCTGGGGGGGTGTGAGGGGAAGGGGGCTGGGGGTGTTTGTGGGGGAAGGGGTTATGGGCGTTTGCAGGAATCAGGGAGGGCAGGGAACTGGGGTGTGTTTGAGAGGGGTGAAGGAGTAAGGGCTGGGGGGGTGTGAGGTAGTCAGAGCTGGAGGTGTGTGAGGGGTGCAGGAGTTAGGGGGCTGCGGGTGTGGGGGCAGGAGGTATGGGGGGTTGCAGGAATCAGGGAGGGCAGGGGACTGGGATGTGTGAGAGGGGTTAAGGAGTCATGGCTGAGGATGCAGTGTCTGGGAGGGAGGGTGCAGGAGCAGGCTGGAGATTGGGGTGCAGGGTCTGGCCAGGTTTTAGGATGCAGGAGGGGGCTCAGGGTTGGGGTGTGGAGTGCTTACCTGGGGCAGCTCCCATTTGGTGCGAGAGGTGCAGATGTCAATGTGGGAGGGGGTGCAGGAGCTCCCATTTGGTGTTCAGGGTGGGGGTGAGGATGTGGGTGGGGTTCAGGAGTCAGGGCATGGGGTGTGAGGAGGTGCAGGAGTCAGGGCTGGGGGTGTGGGCTGGGGTCGTGGGGGTGCTCCCAGCCCCCTACCCTGAGTGGCTCACAGCAGGGGCTAGGGTTGGGGGGGTATGTGATAGGGGAGTGCTTTGTAAAGCAGTGAGCAAGCGACCAGGGAGCTTTGCGAACAGGGAGTTTCGTTAGGGAGTTTGGAAGGGGAGTGGGAAGGGGGCGAGGTACTCTTGCCATTCTTTAAAACATTTAAGCTATAATACAAACTTCTTGATTTAAACAAAACCCCTATTCTTAACCTAGGTAGCTGTAAGAGAGAATGCAGACAGAAGCCCAGCAGCAGAGTGGGGGCTATCCTGTTTATTGCACTCAGTGTAGCATGTATGATTACCTGCCCTGTGGGCGGGTGGCGTATGTGTGCATTCGGTGCAAGGAGCTCCTGGCCCTCAGAGACCGCGTGGAGGCTTTGGAGGCCAGGGTGGTGGAACTGGAGACGCTAAGGGAGGCAGAGAAGTATGTTGATGAGGCTATCCGGGACACTGTAGATTTCTCCCACCTCTGGATAGACAGCCCCTGCGCTATTGAGGAGGATGAACTAAAAAAGAGCCACTGTGGCTTAACAACCATGTAAAAGAAGCAGTGAGAGATAAAAAGGCATCTTTTAAAAAGTGAAAGTCAAATCCTAGTGAGGTATATAGAGGGGAGCATAAGCACTGCCAAATTAAGTGTAAAAATGTAATAAGAAAAGCCAAAACGGAGTTTGAAGAACAGCTAGCCAAAAACTCAAAAGGTAATAACAAAATGTTTAAGTACATCAAAAGCAGGAAGCCTGCTAAACAACCAGTGGGGCCCCTGGACGATCGAGATACAAAAGGAGCCCTTAAAGACGATAGTCATTACGGAGAAACTAAATGCATTCTTTGCTTCAGTCTTCATGGCTGAGGATGTCTCAAGGCTCCTTCCCCACTCTGAACTTTAGGGTACAGATGTGGGGGCCTGCATGAAAACTTCTAAGCTTAACTACCAGCTTAGATCTGGTCCGCTGCCACCACTCCCAATGTGCTAATTCCCTTCCCTGGGTAGCCTTGAGAGACTCTTCACCAATTCCCTGGTGAATACAGATCCAAACCCCTTGGATCTTAAAACAAGGAGAAATTAACCATCCCCCCTCCTTTCTCCCACCAACTCCTGGTGGATCAAGATCCAACCCCCTTGGATCTAAAAAACAGGGAAAATCAATCAGGTTCTTAAAAAGAAGGCTTTTAATTAAAGAAAAAGGTAAAAATCATCTCTGTAAAATCAGGATGGAAAATAACTTTACACGGTAATCAAACTTAAAGAGCCCATAGGACCCCCCTCTAGCCTTAGGTTCAAAGTTACAGCAAACAGAGGTAAACACCCTAGCAAAAGGTACATTTACAAGTTGAGAAAACAGAGATAAAACTAACACGCCTTGCCTGGCTGTACTTACAAGTTTGAAATATGAGAGACTTGTTCAGAAAGATTTGGAGAGCATGGATTGAGGTCTGGTCCCTCTTAGTCCCAAGAGCGAACAACCACCAAAACAAAGAGCACAAACAAAAGCCTTCCCCCCCCCCCCACAAGATTTTAAAGTATCTTGTCCCCTTATTGGTCCTTTGGGTCAGATGTCAGTCAGGTTACCTGAGCTTCTTAACCCTTTACAGGTAAAAGGATTTTGGTGTCTCTGGCCAGGAGGGATTATAGTATGGTACATAGGAGGGCTGTTATCCTTCCCTTTATAGTTATGACAGGATGTTAGGGAGATTCGCAAACCTTTTGTGGGTGACAAATCTGAGGAATTGGCACAGATTGAAGTGTCACTAGAGGAGGTTTTGAAACTAATTGATAAACTTAACTGTAACAAGTCACCGGAACCAGATGGCATATACCCAAGAGTTCTGAAGGAACTCAAATGTGAAATTGGGGAACTATCAGTTAAGGTTTGTAATCTGTCCTTTAAATCAGCTTCTGTACCCAGTGACTGGAAGTTAGCTAATGTAACACCAATATTTAAAAAGGGCTCTGGAAGCGATCCTGGCAATTACAGACTGGTAAGTCTAACGTCTGTACCACGCAAATTAGTTGAAACAAAAGTAAAGAATAAAATTGTCCGGCACATAGAAGAACAAAAATTGTTGGGCAAAAGTCAACATGGTTTCTGTAAAGGGAAATCGTGTCTTACTAATCTATTAGAGTTCTTTGAAGGTGTCAACAAACATGTGGACAAGGGGGATCCAGTGGACATAGTGTACTTAGATTTCCAGAAAGCCTTTGACAAGGTCCCTCACCAAAGGCTCTTACATAAATTAAGTTATCATGAGATAAGAGGGAAGATCTTTTCATGGATTGAGAACTAGTTAAAAGACAGGGAACAAAGGGTAGGAATAAATGGTAAATTTTCAGAATGGAAGGAGTAACTAGTGGTGTTCCCCAAGGGTCAGTCCTTGGACCAATCCTATTCAACTTATTCATAAATGATCTGGAGAAAGGGGTAAACAGTGAGGTGGCAAAATTTGCAGATGATACTAAGCTGCTTAAGCTGGTTAAGACCAAAGCAGACTGTGAAGAACTTCAAAAAGATCTCACAAAACTAAGTGAATGGGCAACAAAATGGCAACTGAAATTTAATGTGGATAAATGTAAAGTAATGCACATTGGAAAAAATAACCCCAACTATACATACAATATGATGGGGGCAAATTTAGCTACAACAAATCAGGAAAAAGATCTTGGAGTCATTGTGGATAGTTCTCTGAAGACATCCACGCAGTGTGCAGCGGAATTCAAAAAAGCAAACAGGATGTTAGGAATTACTTAAAAAGGGATAGACAATAATACAGAGAATATCTTATTGCCCTTATATAAATCAATGGAAACAACTAATTTAGACCCCATCATTTGATATGTATATTTGGGATTATGTTTTCCAATGGGCTGCAATATGTGCTATCCTGACATTTAGTACTGCTGAGATCCTGCATTCAGTAATATCCCTACCCTTCCTGTTCCCTTTCTCCACTGAACCCCACCAGCCCAAGCTTACTGTTCCCAGCTTCCCCAGGACTCTTTGTCTCTGGACCTGTCTGTCAGCAAGAAGCAGTGCCAGGGAGACTTGCCAGCTCTCTGGAGACTTCGATTTCTGGGACGTGGATTTAGTTTCTTGGTGTTTTAGGAGCCTCTTTGAAATTGAGTGTCTGTGACATTAACCACAGTACAATCTGGAGTATTGAACAGCTGTGTCCCCTCAGTTCCCCAGGCTGGGGTTCCTTTTACATTGCTTTACTGTGAGAGCAGCCACTCCTGGGCAGTTAACACACAGTCTCCAGCATGTAACTCGCTCCCAGCTACACAATATTGAGTGCTGCTAGTCAGTGACTCACGAATTACAGTTCACCACAGGAGAACCGCAGAAAATTCTCTGGTCCCAGACTTTCCACCAGAAATGTGCATCTTGCACTGTCCAGAACACTACTGAACAATGCAATCTCATATGAAGTCTGTTATTTCATCAGTGGAAAATGACATGCACCAGCCTTGTTATCCCAAATGGAGTTTCCAACACACTGGTTAGATAAAACAATAAAACAAAATTATTAACTACTGAAAAAAAAAGATTAAGTGACTACAAATAATGAGGCATAAAAGTCAGAATTGTTTACAAAAGAAATGCAAGATAAAACACAAACTAATGTTTAACTTAACAAGCTAAAACAGATTTAAAACGTTTCTCTCACCATGTGCTGAGACAGGCTGGCTTTCCTTTCAGCCAGGACTCCCCCCTATCCCGCCCCTGCCGCCCAAGTTCAGTTCTTGAGGAGTTGGCATGAGCAGGGGGAAAGGGGAGAGAGAGTCTTAAGCATTTTCCTCATCTCTTTTTATAACTCAGTCCTTTGTACTAGAAACAACTTCAGTTCTCAGCTGAGTCATGGTGACAGGCTGTCATAGATATGAGCTTCAAATGGTCCCTGTGATGGACTGTAAATGTCTTCTTCACACCTTCCCCCTGCTGGAGAATGGCTATTTGACCAGCTGTTTGCCTTGCTGTCTCTGAGGAACTTAGGGTTAGGGTTGCAACTTTTTCAGTAATATCATACCGTAAAATCTCATAACTTTACATACAATGTTGCTACACATTTTAACAGGAGGATATTCAGTAGATTGGTTTCAGAGTAGCAGCCGTGTTAGTCTGTATCCGCAAAAAGAACAGGAGTACTTGTGGCACCTTAGAGACTAACAAATTTATTAGAGCATAAGCTTTCGTGGGCTACAACCCACTTCTTCGGATGCATATAGAGTGAAACATATATTGAGGAGATATATATATATATATACACACACATACAGAGAGCATGAACAGGTGGGAGTTGTCTTACCAACTCTGAGAGGCCAATTAAGTAAGAGGAAAAAAAACTTTTGAAGTGATAAGTGATAAGTTTTTTTTTCTTAGTTAAGTTTTTTTTCTCTTAAAAAAAAAAAAATCACTTATCACTTCAAAAGTTTTTTTTTCTCTTACTTAATTGGCCTCTCAGAGTTGGTAAGACAACTCCCACCTGTTCATGCTCTCTGTATGTGTGTGTATATATATATATATATCTCCTCAATATATGTTTCACTTTATATGCATCCGAAGAAGTGGGTTGTAGCCCACGAAAGCTTATGCTCTAATAAATTTGTTAGTCTCTAAGGTGCCACAAGTACTCCTGTTCTTTATTCAGTAGATTGTTTTTTCAAATGATACCTCACAAGCCATACTGTGATAAATGAAGGGGAGGGGAGGGGAGGGATCTCCCTTTTATAAACACCCAGCCAGCCAGTTTGCTATAAAATCCCTGTTGGTGTCTGTTCTCTGCTTGCTTTACCTGTAAAGGGTTAACAAGCCCACAGGTAAAAGAAAAGGAGTGGACACCTGACCAAAAGAGCCAATGGAAAGGCTAGAACTTTTTAAAATGGGAAATAAACTTTCCCTTTGTCTGTTCTCCGGAGAAGGAGACACGGAGTAGCCATGCTGTGTAAGGCTTGAAGCAGGTATGAAAATTCATCTTCCATACCTAGAAGAAATTATTTGGATAGGGAATGTTTAGTTAGACACAATCAGGTTTATTTTTTATTTTGGCTTTTGGATCTCCTCTGTGCAATCTCAGATGCTTTAGTTTGCTTGTAACCTTTAAGCTGAATCCTAAAGAAAGCTATTTTGGTTGCTTACAAAAATTAATTGTTTCTTTTAAGATCTAGCAAAAAGTCTGAGGTCTGGTCTACACTAGGCGTTTATGTCGAATTTAGCGCCGTTACATCGACTTAACCCTGCACCCGTCCACACCACGAAGCTATTTAGTTCGACATAGAGCTCTCTTTAATTCGATTTCTGTACTCCTCCCCAACGAGGGGAGTAGCGCTAAATTCGACATGGCCATATCGAATTAGGCTAGGTGTGGATGGAAATCGACGCTAATAGCTCCGGGAGCTATCCCACAGTGCACCACTCTGTTGACGCTCTGGACAGCAGTCCGAGCTCGGATGCTCTGACCAGCCACACCCCAGGAAAATTTGAATTCCTTTTCCTGTCTGGGCAGTTTGAATCGCATTTCCTGTTTGGACATCGTGGCGAGCTCAGCAGCACTGGCAACGATGCAGAGCTCTCCAGCAGAGATGGCCGTGCAATCCCAGAATAGAAAGAGGGCCCCAGCATGGACTGATCGGGAAGTCTTGGATCTGATCGCTGTGTGGGGAGATGAGTCCGTGCTTTCCGAGCTGCGCTCCAAAAGACGGAATGCAAAGATCTATGAGAAGATCTCTAAAGCCATGGCAGAGAGAGGATACAGCCGGGATGCAACGCAGTGCCGCGTCAAAATCAAGGAGCTGAGACAAGGCTACCAAAAAACAAGAGGCAAACGGACGCTCCGGATCCCAGCCCCACACATCCCGTTTGTACGAGGCACTGCATTCCATCCTAGGTGCGGCCGCCACCACTACCCCACCACTGACCGTGGACTCTGAGGATGGGATATTGTCCGCGGCCGGTTCCTCGGACATGTTAGCGGACGGGGAAGATGAGGAAGGAGATGAGGAGGACGAGGCAGTCGACAGCGCTTACAACGCTGATTTCCCCGACAGCCAGGATATCTTCATCACCCTTACAGAGATCCCCTATCAACCGTCCCCAGCCGTTATCCCAGACACAGATTCAGGGGAAGGATCAAGCAGTAAGTGCTCTAAACATGTAAACATTTATGTGCAACAAAACTGGAATATTTACAATATTAACAAAGGGTTTCTCATGATTTCTCTGCCTTAGGCGCTTCACTATTTAGTCCCAACTATTTAAAAAAAAATTAACAATGTCCGGTTATTCATGACTTTGCTGCCCAAGACGCTCCACTCTTTAGTCCCAGTGCGCCTACGCCAAAATCCGGTCAATATGGCCGGGGATAGACGCGAAATCCTCATGGGAGAACTCTTCGTAGGTCTCATGGAGGTACTTCTCCAGCCTGATCATCAGGTTCCTGGGTAGGGCGATCTTATTGGGCCCTCCGTGGTAGGACACGTTTCCGCGCCACGACACAATCAGGTACTCCGGTATCATTGCCCTGCAGAGCATGGCGGCATACGGCCGTGGTTTCTGCATGTTTTCTCGAAGCATCCTTTCCCTCTGGCACTCCGAGATCCTCAGCAGGGTGATGTCGCTCATGACGCCCTGCTTTGAATTAGGTAGGGGAAAGTTAGTATTGGGATTGCTTGCCCGTTCCTTTACAGAACTGTAACCGCCGGTTTACAGCCACGCGGTTTACAGCCGCGAGGGGGTGGGACAGGGACAGAGTTCATGCTTGCAGGATTGCTGCCAGCAGAGACTCGCATTGCTTTCAACGTGAAAGGAGGCCAGTGCCACTATTAAAGTTTTAAGCAGCCACAAGTCTACGGCTTACCATGTTTGCCAGCTACACAAAGTCCGGTGTCCTGCCCCGCTTATCAGATCGCCACTGCAAGACCGCAGGCACTGTAGGCGAGGGCCGAAAATTCGACCTTGTCCTCAGTGCGCATGTGATAGGTGCAGTGCATGGTCTTGTTCACAGAGAAAGACTATGTTCTTTGTTCACAACTACATTTATCTGTCTCAGGAATTCACTCCCTTTTTCCAATTCCCACAGCCACATTTGCGACTGTCTCCCAACCCAGCCTGGCCTCACACTCCCAGAGGCTAGCGCAGATTAGGCGGAGGAAGAAGAGGACACGGGAAGACATGTTTTCTGAACTAATGGGATGCTCCCGAGCCCAGCAGACACAGTGGAGGGAGAACTTGTCACAAATGCACCGGGCAAACATGGAACGGGAGGAGAGGTGGCGACAGGAGGACCAGCAGGCGACTCAAACGCTGCTTGGACTAATGAGGGAGCAAACGGACACGCTCCGCCGCCTTGTGGATGTTCTGCAGGACCGGAGGCAGGAGGAGAGAGCCCCGCTGCAGTCTCTCTCTAACCGCCCTGCCCCGCCACCAAGTCCCATACCCCCCTCACCCAAAGTCCAAACACGGAGGGGCGGCAGGGTCCGTGAAAACTTTCACTCCACCCCTGCAGACTGCTCTAGCACTAGAAGGCTCTCATTCCCCAAAATTTGAAAAGTCCTTTCCTACCCGCCTCACACAAGACCCCATCCAAGTTTCACCCCCCCGTTCCATGTGTGGTTGTTAATAAAAAATATGTTTCTGTTCATTACTGTTTCCATCCTGTTCTTTTGGAGGAGAGTCTGTCTGAAGGGGGGGGAAGGGGGTTGGTAATTGGACAGGACAGTCACCTTTAGCAGGGTACAGAGGCGGGGGCAGGTTCAGCAGCGGGGCACATACACAGTGCAGTGACTAGTTACCCTGGTCAGTCTGGGAGGTGGTTTTCATGTTCTGAGGGGGGGGGGGGGGGATTGTTGCTCTGTGACTTTGTGGCGGGGGAGGGCAGTTACAGATCTAATGCAGCGGTCCTTACCCTGGATCACAGAGCCGCGCAGCAGGGGAGCTGTAACCCTCCTCCCCCTGACAGACAGTCACATAGCCGACACATACACGCTGTCCTGCCCAGGAGGGCTGGCAGGCTCTGTTGAAACAACCAGTCCACCACTGCGGAGCCTGTCATTCCTGGAGTTTAGAAGCATCATTTGCATCACAACACTAACCCCCCCCCCCCCAGTCTGCGTCCCAGGTTTAAAACATTTCCGCGAAAACAGTAATAAAGACAATGGTGTTCATTAACAAAACAGAACTGAATTTATTTTTTGGGAAGGGGGTGAAGGGGGTATGTAACTGGAGAGGATGGTCAACGGTAACTGGGTAAAGAAACGGGGGCAAGTTCAGCTTCTGTGTCCACAAACTTAAAAGTCACTGGTGACCCTGCTCAGTCTGGAAACTGGCTTTCAAAGCCTCTCGGATGCACAGCGCATCCCGCTGGGCTCTTCTAATCTCCCGGCTGTCTGGCTGGGCCAGGCTATTTGCCTCAACCTCCCACCCCGCCATAAAGGTCTCCCCCTTGCTCTCACAGAGATTGTGGAGCACACAGCAAGCTGCTATAACAATGGGGATGTTGGTTTCGCTGAGATCACAGCCAGTCAGTAAGCTTCTCTATCTCCCCTTGAGACGGCCAAAAGCACACTCCACCACCATTCTGCACTTGCTCAGCCGGTAGTTGAACAGTTCTTTTTCTGTGTCCAGGGCGCCAGTATAGGGCTTCATGAGCCAGGGCATTAGCGGGTAGGCTGGGTCCCCGAGGATCACTGTAGGCATCTCCACATCCCCAACAGTTATCTTGTGGTCCGGGAAGTAAATACCTTCCTGCAGCCGTCTAAACAGACCAGAGTTCCTGAAAACCCGAGCGTCATGAACCTTGCCCGGCCATCCGACGTTGATGTTGGTAAAACGTCCCCTATGGTCCACCAGTGCTTGCAGCACCATTGAAAAGTAGCCCTTTCGGTTGATGTACTGGCTGGCCTGGTGGTCCGGTCCCAGGATAGGGATGTGAGCCCCATCTATAGCCCCACCGCAGTTTGGGAATCCCATCGCGGCGAAGCCATCTATGATGGCCTGCGCGTTTCCCAGGGTCACTACCTTTGACAGCAGTACCTTCACGATTGCCTTGGCTACTTGCATGACAACAACCCCCACGGTAGATTTGCCCACGCCAAAGTGGTTCGCGACTGACCGGTAGCTGTCCGGCGTTGCAAGCTTCCAGAGGACTATGGCCACTCACTTCTGGACAGTCAGGGCTGCTCGCATCCGGGTGTCATTGTGCTTCAGGGCAGGGGACAGCAACTCACAAAGTTCGAGGAAAGTCCCCTTCCGCATGCGAAAGTTTCGCAGCCACTGGGATTCATCCCAGACCTGAAGCACTATGCGGTCCCACCAGACCGTGCTTGTTTCCCAGGCCCAGAATCGCCGTTCAACAACATCAATATGCCCCATTGCAACCGTGATGTCCTCGGCGCTGGGTGTCGTGGTTTCAGACAGGCGTGTGCTACTCTCGGAGTTCAGGTCCTCACCCCGCTGCCGTAGCCTCCTCGCCTGATTTCTCTCTATCTGCCTCAGTGAAAGGTCGATGATGAGCTGCGAAGCGTTGACAACGGCCACAACTGCAGCGATGGTCGCAGCAGTGCTGTGGCGTCCGCGCTGTCACTGACCAGAAAAGTGCGCGAACTGATTTCCCGCCGGCGCTTTCAGGGAGGGAGGGCGGGAGTGACGGTTGGATGACAACAGTTACCCAAAAGCACCCTCGAGACATTTTTTTTCCCCAGAAGGCATTGGGGGCTCGACCCAGAATTCCAATGGGCAGCGGGGACTGCGGGAACTGTGGGATAGCTGCCCACAGTGCACCGCTTCCAATGTCGACGCTTGCCCCGTTAGTGTGGACTGACAAAGTCGAATTACTGTCCTTAGTGTGGACACACACGTTCGACTTTGTAATATCGATTCCACATATTCGATTTAACTAAAATCGAACTACTCTCGTAGTGTAGACATACCCTAAGTTTGTTTTCCTTTTAGTTTTTAATAAAATTTACCTTTTTAAAGAACAAGATTGGATTTTTGGTGTCCTAAGAGGTTTGTGTATGTTGTTTGGTTAGCTGGTAGCCACAGCTAATTTCCTTTGTGGGTTTTTTTTCTCAGCTCTTCCCCGGAGGGGGTGTGTGAAAGGACTTGAGGGTACTCTACAGGGAGGAATTCCCAAGTGCTCCTTTCTGGGTCCAAGGTGTTTTTTATTCATTTGGGTGGTGTGGTGTCTACATTTACCAAGCCAAGGTCCGAGAAAAGCTGTAACATTAGGAGTTTAATTGAAGCCGGAGTGGCAAGTATTAATTTTTAGAATCCTTGCAGGGCCCCACTTTCTACACTCAGAGTGACAGAGTGGGGATTCAGCCCTGACACATACTACAGGTCTGTCTCATCTTACGCTGGGGTTACGTTCCGCAGTTAGCGCCTAAAGCGAAAATCGCCTATAGTCAAAATTACATTGAGTGTAATGGCGGGTGGAATCGCCCACACTACAGAAACAGTGTTTAAATTGTTATTTTTTTCTTTTCTTTTTTTGTTTTTGCCGACCGTGTAAAGCTGAAATCGCACATGTGAAATGCGCCTAAGATGCGACAGACCTGTATGTACAAAATTTATCATAATTTTGTAGAAGAGTGAACATAGAGGTACAGACTGACACAGTGTCTGTGTGTGTTCCCAGCAGATATGTGGGTATTTCAATCCCTCATAAGCAGAGTGTTCGGCATCTTCAAGGACCTGGGGAGCTGGTCCTGGGAATTCACTGGTTTATTAAGTGTGACACTGTATGGAATTGAGACACTTTATATTATTATTTTTATTATTAATACCAATATGATTACATTGTAATCGTGCTAGATATGCCATGTAAGGTGTCAGTGAAAATGTTATGATTTTCCAAGTATGATAATTTTGTTTCTATCTTTGTATCACCTTTGTAATGTGAGTTATGGATATGTAGGGTATATCTATATTTCTAGACTTGTGCAGTGTTTCTGGGTGACACCCCCAGACATATTGGCATCAGCACTGCCTAGCCTGTTCATTGGCCCATCCAGGGTCATCAGCTGTACAATGAGCCCATGGAAAGAACTAAGGGGATACACCTATTGAGTCAGCAAGACATGCAGGGGTATGCTTGTGTACTGAGAACTCCAAGGCTTTTCCATGCCATGTGCTGTGAAGCTTGTGTTTGGGACACAGGAAGTACAGGCCACATGGCAAAGGGAATATAAAGGGCAGTTGCATCATCTGGATTTTCTCTTCAATCCCTCTTCTGACCTCTGTTTAACTTCAGTGTTCCACTCTCCCTTTTTTAGCCTGCCCTGACCTTAGCATTTTCAGTCAGGACTCCCCAAGGCACACCAGGTCACACTAAGTACTGAAGTTAAATTAATAGAATGCTTTTTATGACAAAATCTTATGCAATCAACTAAACTCCTTTGTTTTCTTTCATCTGAGCAGGGTTTCCAGTTTCCCAACCTGATGTGATCTCCCAGCTGGAACAAGGGGAAGAGTCATGGGTCCCAGACCTGCAGGGTTCAGAGGGAAGACAGACCCTGAGAGCTCCCTTCACAGGTGAGGAAACATTAAACCAACTCAGAATCTGAAAGTGCCTGAAGGAAACATCTGGGATGCCCTACAAAGCCCTTGGGAGTTCTCTCAGTTCATTATTGTTGCCAGCAGGGGTCATATCCTCAGGGTAACTATAGCTCATGGCTTCCCATAGATTCTAGCAGACACCAGGCAGTAGCTTCCTCCCTCCCCCTGAGAATTTGTATGGGATGTGAAAGCCAAATTGATCCCCTCCTCTCTCCTATTTTGCGGAACAGTATGGGGGAGTTCAGGTCCTGATTTTTTTTATTTGACCTCTCTCCAGCACTTGTTTTGTTTTGGCTTTCCCCTTTCTATCCCTGTTTCAGATTTCTGTCTCTATCACAGCAGGTGATGTAATGGCATGTGAGAAAGAGGAGCAGAATTCTCAGCAGAAAAATATTGAGCAACTGGATAAACACAGAGCATTATTGCAAAGATCAAAAAGGAATGTGTCCAGGAGTCATGAGCAGGAAAAATCCTGTGAGATTCAGCACAGACCAGAAAGAGAGCAAGGAAACCAGGCAGGGGTGAAAGTGGGTAAATCTATTTCCTGTCTCGGAACTCAGAAAGACTTCAAGGAAACCACAACAAAGCAGGAAATCCTCAGGGGAAAGAGAAAAAATGCATGCACTGAGTGTGGGAAAAACTTACGTGACTACTCAGCCCTTATAAAGCATCAGAGAATCCACACAGTGGAGAGGCCCTATGTATGCAGTGAGTGTGGGAAAAAATTCACTAGCAACTCCGACCTTTCTGTGCATCAGAGAATCCACACAGGGGAGAGGCCCTATGAATGCAGTGAGTGTGGGAAAAAATTCACTAGCAACTCCGACCTTTGTAAACATCGGAGAATCCACACAGGGGAGAGGCCCTATAAATGCAGTGAGTGTGGGGAAAGTTTCAGTAGAAGCTCAGCCCTTTCTGTGCATCAGAGAATCCACACAGGGGAGAGGCCCTATGAATGCAGTGAGTGTGGGAAAAACTTCACTAGCAACTCCGACCTTTCTAAACATCGGAGAATCCACACAGGGGAGAGGCCCTATGAATGCAGTGAGTGTGGGAAAAAATTCACTCTCAGATCAAACCTTTTTCATCATCAGAGAATCCATACAGGGAAGAGGCCCTATCAATGCAGTGAGTGTGGGGAAAGTTTCACTAGAAGCTCAGGTCTTTCTGTACATCAGAGAATCCACACAGGGGAGAGGCCCTATGAATGCAGTGAGTGTGGGAAAAACTTCACTAGCAACTCCAACCTTTCTAAACATCGGAGAATCCACACAGGGGAGAGGCCCTATAAATGCAGTGAGTGTGGGACAAATTTCATTAGAAGCTCAGCCCTTTCTGCACATCAGAGAATCCACACAGGGAAGAGCCCCTATCAATGCTGTGAGTGTGGGAAAAATTTCACTCACAGATCAAGCCTTATTAGGCATCAGAGAATCCACACAAGGGAGAGGCCCTGTGGATGCAATGAGTGTGAGAAGACCTTCTCTTGGCATTCAGCCCATGTTAGCCATCAGAGACTCTGCAAGGGAGATGAACACCATAAAAACCTCTAGGGCTATCAATTTTTTTCTTTAATCAATGTTTTTCCTGATTCCCACATAGTAACTTTTAAAAGCTGGTTGAACTGTTTGCAGCACCGTTCTCCCTCAGCTTGTCCAGATGAGTGGCCCATTTATGCCTTTTGTAGTTCGCCCTCTTTTGAGGTGGGCCCATTTGTACTTTCTATCAACTCAATTGTCGCATGAGTAATTCGAGTGTGCCCTTCCTATCAGGAATCAGGGAGCATCACATTTATACCATTCCTCCTATTGCAAAGTTATTGTTAGAATCACCAATGATACAGATTGTATCATTGCCAGTTGTTCTCACATTACTCTGGGTTCTGCTGAAGAGCAGTTATATTGGGAACTTTTCATATTATATTTAAATGAAGAGAAGCAGGGGGAAAATAGTCATTTCAGCCTCTGTGACACTGGAAGGAGATGGGGAGACTCAGAGATTCCCTCCTTCCCCATCACTGCAGAACTGTTACCTTTTGGCTGAGCGCTGCAGAGTTTATCTTCGTCACATTCTATCCATCCACTTCTCAAAGTGTCATGTGAGGAAGAGTTCTCAGCTGTCTGTGTTTGGAGATGATGCTTTGACTTCTTTAATCCTATATCAGAGTCGCTATGACTGGAGATGAAACTGTCAAAGACCTGGAAGGGGAATTTAAATGGATCCCAAACACAGTGTGATCATTTGGAGTTTAAATCCCAGGTTTCATCTATTGGTAAAGCCACTTCTGACAAGGTGGCTGTTTTGTCCCCGATTATGGGGATGCTAGGATACTAAAAATTTTGTAAATAACATAACTGACTATTGAGACAGCGCTGAGTGAAGCAGGTTTGAATGGATCAGAGGAGAATGTGATAGAATCTCTTGTCCTGATTCTGAATAATCAGATGTAACCTACTTTGGAATTTCACTTGACACTTTCATTGTCATGTATTCTATCTCTCTCTGATGTGGGTTTCTCTCTTTCCTGAAGGCTGTTTGGTCGCCCAATTGGATATTAGTTCAGTTTGATAGGATGTAGCTCAGATTTATTAGAGAATTTAAGACAAATGACCATTTGCTAAAGTCCTCATTTCTCACTTCAGCTTTCCTTTATTTCCCCATCCCTCCATGATGACATGGAGAAAGTTCAAGTGTAGTTCTTTCAACATTAGAGAACACTCCAATTTACTGGACCAAAAAAAAAGTGGTGATTTAATTTATGGAGATATTCCATCTCCTAGAACTGGAAGGGACCTTGAAAGGTCATTGAGTCCAGCCCCCTGCCTTCACTCGCAGGACCAAGTACTTTTGCCCCAGATCCTCAAGTGGCCCCCTCAAGGATTGAACTCACAACCCTGGGTTTAGCAGGCCAATGCTCAAACCACTGAGCTATCCCTGCCCCCTTTAAAATCTCTACTCAGAAATGGTGAACAACAGCAGAACCCCAACTAACTGAAGGAAGTGCATATGATCACAGTGTAGTTCAATTCTTTAAATCAGTATTTTCTAAGATGATCTGGAAAGGGAATTCCACGGTAAGTGATTTTGAACTTGGCAAAATGCCCATGTATTTGCTTCCCGACGCATTTTTATAACCCAGGCCCTACAGAAGATCTCTTCTAGCTAATCCTATGGTATGTGGAATGCTCCCCTTCATGATGCAGATGTTGAGGAAATAGAAGTGGGTTTTTTGTTTAATGTATCATTTGTAGGTGCTAAAAACTTGTATAAAATGAAATCAGTGTTGGAAATCTAATAGCTGCAGAAAAATAGCTATTTTTAAATAGAAATTCTAGCTCTGGTAACTAACAGAGTTTCTGATCCAGCCCTGTATCCAGTCCTTTGCCTGTAACTGTGTCACCAAAGTAAAGAAAAGCTGGGCATGTTTCGGGAAGCCATTGCTTACTAACACTGCTGATATTTTGAGTGGTTTTTGTAAAGGATTCTACTTCAGAGAAGTGTAAATTTACCCTAAAAAGGGCAAAGATTTGGGGTTATAAGAGTACACTCAGTTCTTGGTTTCCAACCCAGTAAAGGAAGCTATGGTGACCAATGACCCAAGGACAATTTTTTGTACAACTCCACTTCCTAGTTCAGTGTCACTGATTACAGTTCCAAAGGATTCCAGATTTGGACTGAGAACAATCATGCTTCACTGTTTGGATCCGAAGAGAGAGTGCTTCGTAGCACAGTCCTGTCCTGTGGATCCCAAACTGGCTGCCTGATTGGTTAGCAAGGACTTTTAGGCTGTAGAAATGATGGTAACCAATGAGGCAGCAAATGTATCCGGCTCCAATTTCAGACTTCCGGATCCACGCGTGTTGAGTCCTGATTCTATGGTTTTGTGTCTGATGCTAGGGCTGCACAATAAAGCTGATGTTGGCACAGCTGCAGTGCTGCTACTACAGACTCTCTAAGCCAATGAGAGAGAGCTCTCCCATCAGACTTTTAGTCCAGCCCCCACAAGCGGTGTTGGTTACGTTGGCAGGAGACGTTCTCCTGCTGACGTAGCGCTATCTACACAGGGAGTTAGGGCTGTGTAACTACGTTACTCAGCTGTATGGATTTTTCACACCCGTGAGCAGTATAGTTCTACTGATAAATGTCTTTAGTGTAGACCAGACAGTTCTCTTGTGTTTTATGCATTTACATCACTTCTCTACCTCTCCTTACTTTGTAAGATTAAAAAGTGTGAAAAGAGAGGGGTTTTTCCTCATGCTGCAAACGTTCCCAAATAGGAGAGCCCTGTGATGCAGTAGGGAGTGGGGTAGATTGACCTGGGAATGTCGTCTAGTTTTACTGGGACTGTCTGCATTGGGAGATGGGATCGCAGTGGGTGACTTTATTTGAGGGACAATACCTGAGGCTCTAACCCGAGCCAGAAGGGGGGTTGGGCCAGGTGACACCTTTGCCCGGGAAACTAGAAAAAGGCTGCAGGAGGAGATGGTGGGAGGGGAGTGAGGCTGCTGGAGGGGTTTTTCAGATTTGGGCTGGCTGGGGAACCAGAGGGAACCCCAAGGCTGGGGTCTAAGATCCCTACCCCCCAGAAGGACCTGATTAAGGGGTCCTGTTTATGCCTACAAGCTCTGGTTTGAACTGTGTTCCTGTCATCTAATAAAACTTCTGTTCTACTGTCTGGCTCAGAGTCATGGTGAATCGCAGGAAGTGGGGGTGTGGGCCCCTGACTCCCCCACACGCCGTGACAACCCCTTCCACCAAAACACATGGCAAAAGAACTAGAGATATATGAACTCACAGAAGTGGTTGGGACCTACTTTGGGACAAACCACAACTTGAGCCAAGGTTCTGTTGGCAATGGGGATTAAAAGAAAACTAACATATATGACAAAAATTTCTGATCTTTGAATATGTTATTGTTATCAATGAAAATGGAATTATTGGTTAAAGAGTAAGAGACTAATTGTGTAATAATCAACTCTTTTGGAAAACTGATAGTTGTCTTGTTTTTTGTTTTGTTAGTCATACAGGAAATGATGGCTAATCTTGACAAATTAATTTGATTTAATTTACCCCCTGTAGTGTAAGGAGTTCTGGTAGAAAACCTCACTCGAAAGGTTGGGGTGGGAGAATGTGTTTGAGAGAGAGTGAATAATAGAATATTGGCCCAGTCTAGATTTTAATTTTCTGTATTTCAAATAGAACTTATTTCGCTTAGCTTCAAAGTCAATTTCTATTAAAAAGGAAACTACTCGAGGAGACAAGTTGTATAACTTTTTATCCACTTACACTGTAAGGGTCACTAACTTCCCCACTTCTCTAATTTGCAAAGGAAAGGCATGAAATCTGTCATAGGATGTGTCCAGCAGGTAGGAAAGCTGCAATCATCAATATCAAGGAAAAGGTTGAAGTCCATTGCCTTTCAATCAAAGAGCCGTCTAAAGGCTGGTCTACACTGAAAAGCTATGTTGACATGGCCACATCTCTCAGGGGTGTGAAAAATCCACTCCACTGAGAGAAGTAGTTCATGTGATCTGGGCCCCAGTGTAGACAATATTAAGTTGTCAGAAGAATGCTTCCAGTCTTTGAAGTGTAGACATAGCCTTAAACATATGGGAGTCAAGTCATGACATCAATTCCAATCTTGACCAATCTCCCTGTATGTGAGAAAGCTACTAGTATGGATGGTTGAGCCAGCTATCCAATCACCTAGTTCCTCAACAGTAGCTACAGCTCTTTGTGCCCATCAGTCCAAAGACTGAGAGAAATGGAGACTTCCAACTTCATTTTAGTATCTTATTGTTCCTTTCTCTGTTTTTTCTCCTTCCCTTTCTATTATATTAGGGTGTGACTGTATAGCTCAGTATAGTTCAGTGCATGTGTGACAAAAACTCATTGGTGCCAATTGGCAAAGGGGTCACTGTTATTCACAAGCGACTCTTGTCTCAGACCTGACAAACTCGCTTCACTGATTTTATTATATTCAGGAAAAAGAGCAGTGAGATCTCTACTGAAAGCTTGTAAATTATTGATACTCCTAATCACGGCAAGAGGTGTTTATGAGTCATATTGAAGGAGTAATACAAGTACAGGGGAAATTGTGCCCATATAGGTTGTGATAGGGCTGTCCCATTCAAGTGGGAGGGAATGGTCCTCTGTCCCTTACTAACCAGCTATGTGATGTATTGCTCCATTATCAACCTTTGCACCAACCCAGAAAAGCCAATGGAAAACTATCAAAGACAAATTACAGCCATCTAAACCCTGTGGAAGTGAAAAGGATGATAGGACGATCTCCTCCTTGTCATTTCTGTGAATAAAGACAAAGACTGATTCAGTTTATGACAGGGTGGAGAAAAACACTCTGGGTCCATTCACCAAGGAGATCCCTAATGACCAGTGATGCTTCATGAAAGGCAGGGCCGTGGCTCCTAGGGACTAGCAATCACTATAATAGACTGATGTGTGAGGTGAAGAATCTACTTAGATAGGAAAGGTAACTATTAAAAAATGGAGGTTGCATTTTGTAATTTTGTTCTGTTGGTAACAATTGGTTTCCATCACTCACATTTGTTCATTTAAATCTCTATCCCTTGTGAAATAAACTTCCATTTGTTTGATAACTATACTCAAGTGCTGTGTGTTATACCGTAGCAGTGGTCTACAGTAAAACTGGTAACCTGGGATATACCATTGCTTCGGGAAGAGAGGATCTGGGATTTCTCTGAGTGTCTGGTGATTGGGGCTAGACCCCAGAGAGGGACACATTGGAGGAATTCAGGGGTTAGGGTGCCTCTGTTGTCAACTGGCAGGGCTGCTCTAGCTCTGTCATAACTATACAGGGAAGGGTGGCAGCTCTCCTGTGTACAGTGCTATGGAATCCCTCCTAGCCAGAGACTCCAAAATCCTTTTACCTGTAAAGGGTTAAGAAGCTCGGGTAACCTGGCTGACACCTGACCCAAAGGACCAATAAGGGGTGGTTCGCTCTGGGGACTGAGAGGGACCAGACATCAATCCAGGTTCTCCCCATCTTTCTAAACAAGTCTCTTCTATTTCAAACTTGTAAGTAAAAAGCCAGGCAAGGCGTCTTAGATTTACTTTGTTTTCTCAACTTGTAAATGTACCTTTTACCAGAGTGTTTATCTTTGTGTGCTGTACTTTGAACCTAAGACAGAGGGGGGTCCTCTGAGCTCTTTAAGTTTGATTACCCTGTAAAGTTATTTTCCATACTGATTTTACAGAGATGATTTTTACCTTTTTCTTTAATTAAAAGCCTTCTTTTTAAGAACCAGATTGATTTCTCCTTGTTTTAACGTCCAAGGGGGCTTGGATCTGTATTCACCAGGAGTTGGTGGGAGGAAGGAGGGGGGATGGTTAATTTCTCCTTGTTTTAAGATCCAAGGAGTTTGGATCTGTATTCACCAGGGAATTGGTGAAAGGTTTCTCAAGGCTTCCCAGGGAGGGAATCCATTGAGAATGGTGGCAGCGGGACCAGAGCTAAGCTGGTAGTTAAGCTTAAAGGTTTTCATGCAGGCCCCTACATTTGTACCCTAAAGTTCAAAGTGGGGATACAGCCTTGACAAGCTCAGAGGAGGATTCTTGAGTACCTGACAGGCTGGTGAGTTTGGTCGTGAACATCCAGCTGCCAAATGCAAAAGTCCCTCTTAGTAGTGGCAAGTGGCAACAAGAAGACTCACAGCCTTCAGCACCCTGAGAATGGTCAAAATGTGCTTCTATGTTGATCCACCTGTCAAATCCACACAGGGAAAGCACCCTATAGCATAGTTCATTGAATCAAAATAGCCCTAAAACTCTGCCCTATGAAATCATGGAACATGTGCTCTTTGCTCTGTGAAAGCACGTAAAGAATCCAAGTGCGGGAGGGTAGGGATTAGGTCCAGAGTGACCTAGACACATTGGAGGATTGGGCCAAAAGAAATCTGAGGAGGTTCAACAAGGACAAGTGCAGAGTTATGCACTTAGCACAGAAGAATTCAGTGCACTGCTACAGGCTGGGGACCGACTGGCTAAGCAGGAGTTCTGCAGAAAAGGACCTGGGGATTACAGTGGATGAGAAGCTGGACATGAATCAATAGTGTGCCCATGTTGCCAAGAAGGCTAATGGCATATTGGGCTGCATTAGTAGAAGTGTTGCCAGCAGATCGAGGGAAGTGATTATTCCCCTCTATATGGCAATGGTGAGGCCACATCTGGAGTACTGCATCCAGTTTTGTGCCCCCCACTACAGAAAGGATGTGGACAAATTAGAGGGAGTCCAGTGGAGGGCAACAAAAATCATTAGGGGACTGGGGCATATGTCTTATGAGAAGAGTGTGAGGGATGAGAAGAGTGGGGGGATTTGATAGCCTTCAACTACCTGAGGACTGAGCTCAGCTGTTCTCAGGGGTGGCAGGTGACAGAACATAGACTCATAGAATATCAGGGTTGGAAGGGACCTTAGGAGGTCATCTAGTCCAACCCCCTGCTCAAAGCAGGACCTAATCCCCAACTAAATCATCCCAGCCAGGGTTTTGTAAAGCCTGACCTTAAAAACCTCTTAAGGAAGGAGATTCCACCACCTCCCTAGGTAACCCATTCCAGTGCTTCACCACCCTCCTAGTGAAAAAGTTTTTTCCTAATATCCAACCTAAACCTCCCCCACTGCAACTTGAGACCATTACTTCTTGTTCTCTCATCTGCTACCACTGAGAACAGTCTAGATCCATCCTCTTTGGAACCCCCTTTCAGGTAGTTGAAAGCAGCTATCAAATCCTCCTTCATTCTTCTCTTCTGCAGACTAAACAATCCCAGTTCCCTCAGCCTCTCCTCATAAATCATGTGTTCCAGCCCCCTAATAATTTTTGTTGCCCTCCGCTGGACTCTCTCCAATTTTTCCACATCCTTCTTGTAGTGTGGGGCCCAAAACTGGGCACAGTACTACAGATGAGGCCTCACCAATGTCGAATAGAGGGGAACGATCACGTCCCTTGATCTATTGGCAATGCCCCTACTTATACAGCCCAAAATTTGTCAGGTCTGAGACAAGAGTCGCCCAAAATGCGGTTAGCCTTCTTGGCAACATGGGCACACTGTTGATTCATGTCCAGCTTCTCATCCACTGTAATCCCCAGGTCCTTTTCTGCAGAACTGCTGCTTAGCCAGTCGGTCCCCAACCTGTAGCACCCTCAGATGCAGCGCATCTGGCCCCATGGTCTTGTGCTCATCCAGCTTTTCTAAATAGTCCTGAACCACTTCTTTCTCCACAGAGAGCTGGTCATCTCCTCCCCATACTGTGCTGCCCAGTGCAGTAGTCTGGGAGCTGACCTTGTTTGTGAAGACAGAGGCAAAAAACGCATTGAGTACATTAGCTTTTTCCACATCCTCTGTCACTAGGTTGCCTCCCTCATTCAGTAAGGGGCCCACACTTTCCTTGACTTTCTTCTTGTTGCTAACATACCTGAAGAAACCCTTTTTGTTACTCTTAACATCTCTTGCTAGCTGCATCTCCAAGTGTGATTTGGCCTTCCTGATTTCACTCCTGCATGCCTGAGCAATATTTTTATACTCCTCCCTGGTCATTTGTCCAATATTCCACTTCCTGTAAGCTTCTTTTTTGTGTTTAAGATCAGCAAGGATTTCACTGTTAAGCCAAGCTGGTCACCTGCCACATTTACTATTCTTCCTACACATTGGGATGGTTTGTTCCTGCCACCTCAATAAGGATTCTTTAAAATACAGCCAGCTGTCCTGGACTCCTTTCCCCCTTATGTTATTCTTCCAGGGGATCCTGCCCATCAGATCCCTGAGGGAGTCAAAGTCTGCTTTTCTGAAGTCCAGGGTCCGTATTCTGCTGCACTCCTTTCTTTCTTGTGTCAGGATCCTGAATTCTACCATCTCATGGTCACTGCCTCCCAGGTTCCCATCCACTTTTGCTTCCCCTACTAATTCTTCCTGATTTGTGAGCAGCAGGTCAAGATGTGCTCTGCCCCTAGTTGCCTCCTCCAGCACTTGCACCAGGAAATTGTCCCCTTTACTTTCCAAATACTTCCTGGATTGTCTGTGCACCGCTGTATTCCTCTCCCAGCAGATATCAGGGTGACTGCAGTCTCCCATGAGAACCAGGGCCTGCGATCTAGTAACTTCTGTTAGTTGCCAGAAGAAAGCCTCATCCACCTCATCCCCCTGGTCTGGTGGTCTATAGCAGACTCCCACCACGACATCACCCTTGTTGCTCACACTTCTCAACTTTATCCAGAGACTCTCAGGTTTTTCTGCAGTTTCATTCCAGAGCTCTGAGCAGTCATACTGCTCTCTTACATACAATGCAACTCCTCCACCTTTTCTGCCCTGCCTGTCCTTCCTGAACAGTTTCTATCCATCCATGACAGTGCTCCAGTCATGTGAGTTATCCCACCAAGTCTCTGTTATTCCAATCACATCATAGTTCCTTGACTGTGCCAGGACTTCCAGTTCTCCCTGCTTGTTTCCCAGGCTTCTTGCATTAGTCAAGGAGCACAAGGAGCAATAGTCTCGAGTTGCAGTGGGGGAGTTCTAAGTTGGATATTTGGAAACATGATTTCACTAGGAGGGTGGTGAAGCAGTAGAATGGGTTACCTAGGGAGGTGGTGGAATCTCCATCCTCAGTGGTTTGTAAGGCCCGGCTTGAAAAAGCCCTGGCTGGGATGATTTAGGTGAGGTTGGTCCTGCTTTGAGCAGGAGGTTGGTCTAGATGACCTCCTGAGGTCTCTTCTGACCCTAACATTCTGTGATTCTAAGTAGCTGCAAGTGGTCCCCAAATGTTTCTTTGTGTTCACATCTGTACAGATGCTGGGAATGGGCGATGGGCTGGATCAATTGATGATTACCTGTTCTCTTCATTCCCTCTGATGCACCTGACATTGACCACTGTTAGAAGACAGGGGGGAGGGATAGCTGAGTGGTTTGAGCATTGGTCTGCTAAAACCCAGGATTGTGAGATCAATCCTTGAGGGGGCCACTTAGGGATCTGGGGCAAAATCAGTACTTGGTCCTGCTAGTGAAGGCAGAGGGCTGGACTTGATGACCTTTCAAGGTCCCTTTCAGTTCTAGGAGATAGGATATCTCCATTAATTCATTTAAGACAGGACACTGGGCTAGATGGACCATTGGTCTGATACAGTATGGCTGTTCTCATGTTTTATGTACTGGAATGAGGCACATGCAAAGCAGAAATGGGGGGAGGGGATCTAAATTTAAATCCCTTTTAGAGAGAAATGTGTTCAAACACAGTGAGACTCGATGTATGGGAGAAATAACAAGTGATCCCCAGCTTCTTCACCCAACCCTTAAGCGGGGATTACCTGCCAACAGGTGCAGCTGCTGCTCTGAGGGGAGCGGTATAAGCTATCTGCCTGTGGATGCAGCCCACCAGCTGGTTCTCCTGGGGCAGATGGTGTGTTGGTGGGCAGGGATGGTTCATCAGCTGGGGTCTGAAATATGAACAGGGATCTAAGGACTCTACACCGGCCTCCAGTGGGGGTCGAGGATGCTGAGGCAGTGGAATCTCAGCATCACAGTTGTCAAGCTTCTGCTTCGGGGTGGAGAGGAGGGGGTTGACTGTGCTGGATTTTTAATGCATTCCCTTAACTACTCATCCATGACAACCTGGCAGCTCCCTGCTTTGTCATTGCACTGTGGCTGTGTTCTGTGTGGAACGGGTCTCCAGGAACTGGTATTTGCAGGTGCATTAAAGAGTCATAAAAGAGAAGGAAGAGTTAATGTCTTAGAAAGAGAAGTCTGTGTGTGTGTAAGATGGGTGGGAGGGTTTCCAGAAATCAGTTTGCTCCAGTGTCTTTTCTCTGGGATTTCCTTTTGAAAAAGCTGAAGCAGGGAGCAAACCATATGCCCTTTCTGATGCTCAAACTCAGGAGCTTCAGATTATGAGATTGACATGCTCCCAACTACACTAAGAAGGCTGTGAAAAGCTTTTGGCTAAGTGCATGAAGGAATCACCTACACCATTGACTGGGGCAGGGAAAGAGCCAGGGTTGTGCTGGAAGAAGCAGGGAGATCTGGTGCCCAGACACCTTTCGTGGCAGCAAACAAATCAGCTCCTTCTGCCACTGAACAATCCACCTGGGACTAAGAGCAGCACTGGGGGGGCTTTCTTCTTGCCACTTCTGCTGGCATGACCAGGTATCCTGGAGGCCTTTCTAGAAGAGAATTGAGAACTGAGTTGGGAAAACCAATTTGAAAACAGGAAGTTCAGATTTAGACTCATTTATTTATAATATTAAATAATCCTTCAATTCCAGTGTCACAATCAATACAATTGCTTCAGCCTGATAGTTTCCCAAAGGGAAAATTTAAATTCTCTCCAAGGGGAGTAGAGAGAAAACATTTTCAGAGTCCAGGAGAGACAAGACGGGTAAGGGTAAGAGCTTGTAGAGGACCAACCGCTGTTGGTGAAAGAGAAAAGCTTTGGAGCCAACCCAGAACATTTCTGCAGTTCTGTGTAACCCTAAAGGTTGTCTCTTCAATAAAAAGCAGTTAGAAGATAAGAACAGTCATACTGAGTCAGACCAGTTCATCTAGCCCATTATCCTGTTTTCCGACAGGCCAATGCCAGGCGCCACAGAGGGAATGAACAGAATGGATAATCATCCAGTGATCCATCCCCTTTCCCCCATTCCCAGCTTCTGGCAAACAGAAGCTAGAGACACCATCCTGCCCCATCCCAGCTAATAGCCATTTATGAACCTATCCTCCATGAACTTATCTAGTCCCTTTTTGAACCCTGTTATAATCTTGGCCTTTACAACATCCTCTGCAAGGAGTTCCCCAGGTTAACTGTGTGTTGTGGGAAGAAATATTTCCTTTCATTCTTTTCAAACCTGCAGCCTATTCTTTTCATTTGGTGACCCCTCCTAGTTCTTGTGTTATACGAAAGAGTAAATAACATTCCCTTCCTTGGTCCTTTAAAAAATATTATGTGACACCCCTCCCCCTCCTCCCCCCAATCTCTCATGTCCTGGAACCAACATTGATACAATAACACCACAAATAGCAAAGGTCAAAGTGAATGCACATGGAAGAAGTGTAGTAAGATGAGGCCCTGAAACATAAACTCTTATCAAAGGCCCAGAATGAGGCCTGAGGCCTGAACTAAAGTAATGGTCAAGACTTTGCTAACATAAAGCAAAGTTAAGCTGTGAGCCAGAGGCAGGCCCTGCTCACAGAAGCTGGCAAGGAAAGGGCTGATGCTGCAAGAAGATACATACCTAAAAGGTACTGAACACTAGATATTAGAACACTTCAATACTTGCACATTTCACATAGATAACAAGGAACAAGCTGACCTATCCCAATGACAGGGCCAAAAGGGGAATATGATGGATAGAGTTGTTTTGTTCAAACCAACATGTACAAGCTGAGAGGCGCATCTTGCTACGTAGAGGGGTTGTACCTTGCTACGTAGAGGGGTTGCACCTCAATACGTCAGGAGTGATGTGTAACTTGTTTGAACCTGTGTATAAGAATGCATCCCTGGGGTGGTGTTTTGGTCCAGCCTAGGGGGCAGTGGAAAGTTTCGCCACTGACTGAGCTGAGTCCATTGTCAAGGGAGCACATATGTACTGGCTAGCAGCACCTTAGCAGCACCTTGAACTTTGTTTGCCGCGGAGCTGGAGACTGTGTATCTTTAAAGGCAATAAACCTGGCTGACATGCCTTTGTACCTTACTAGAGTCTGTGGTCATTGGGGGTTCTCTCGGGGTCTGTTGTGTCAGCTATCTGCGCAGAGCTGGGACAGCACACAGAGGGAACACATGCATGCAGCCAATTGATATTAACATTGAACAGAGCAGAGCACCACACCGGTAGTGTCTGACAACACTGGTGACCCTGACCTCTGATCTGGTGAGTAAGCGAGCTGTCCGCTGTAGGAACCGCGATCTAACATGGCAAAAATCCTCGAGCTAGGGAACCCCCTTATCCCCTCCCTTTATAACCCCACAGAGTTTGATAACTCATGGACCCGCTGGATTGCCAGGAAGGGGGGTCCGTATAAATTTTAAAGAAGTGGGGAAACATGGACTGGCATATGTAGAGCGATGGTAGGCTCTAAAAAATAATAAAAGTAAAAAAGCAAGAATTCTGCAACTAATGTCTATGGCAATGCAACAGCTGGAATTATTCCTAACTTTCTTGAAGATATGGTTGCCAAGCAACAGAGATGCATACTCTGCTTCTAATCCTAACCACTCACTAATATTTGAAACATGGGCTTTTCTTATTTCCATATAGCAATGTTTTAAAATAATGTTAAATATAAAATAATGCAAAATTCCTTGTTACCAAATTAATACAATACATTTGGCAAATATTAATATATTTTTATCAATTTATGTAACAAGTTTTAAATAAGGTAATAATTTGTTTATTCAAATGTAACCCTTTTTATTTTTTATTTTTGTTTGCCTTACTTTGTATAGTTATGAATAAAATTCTGGCACCATTTGTTTTTAATTGTAAGTTTGTCCTGTACATCATGTGTGTTGTCTTGTGTTGTATTTTGTGTGTGTCACGTGACTATTTTTTATTATTTTTATTTTTTGTTGCAACAAAAGTCAATTTTACGCCCTTTTAAAAATATATATGTATATGTGGTACCACATTATTTTAAAATCATGGTTGGGGTATAATCATAATATTATTACTTGTGGCACCTTAGAGACTAACAAATTTATTAGAGCATAAGCTTTCGTAGGCTACAACCCACTTCTTCGGATGCATATCTTGCTATATGCATCTGAAGAAGTGGGTTGTAGCCCACGAAAGCTTATGCTCTAATAAATTTGTTAGTCTCTAAGGTGCCACAAGTACTCCTGTTATTTTTGCGGATACAGACTAACACGGCTGCTACTCTGAAACCTGTCATAATATTATTAACACCAATTTTTGTGCAAAGTTCAAAAAGCTTTTAGTTACAAATATATGAACATATATTTCTGCCTCAACAAATAATGCAATTGCAAACAAAAAGAATTCTCTTTTATCAATCACAGTTTTTTTTTTTTTTTTTTTTTAAATTTATTTGTTATTCAAAGAAAAAATGTAAGGGGAAACCTCAACATTAAGGTAAAGATAATATTAACAAAATGTTAATTTCTTGTTTGGGCTTTTTATAAACTTGTTTGCACTTTTAAATATAGTTATAAAAATGTCATAACCAAAATGTTTTAAAATAACAATTTATGCATAAAGCTAACCAAACAATTTGAACAGGTTTCCACCTTTGGCTCCCAAACATAACAAAGCATCATCAAAGTATACCCTCAAATACCTTCAAAGTACCTGTATTTAAAATGTATTTTGGTTTAATTTTATAGCTGGTTTAATTTTATACACTTTTCTTTTGTTATGTTATGTTAATGGGAAGCAATGATTGTTAAAGTTTGTGCTTCTAAACAGTTAACAAGAGTGAAGTTGGTATCACAAGCAAATTAACTCTAAAAAGCTTGTTTAAATTATGTTACTAACTCTTTTGCTGAAACAAAGTGTTCAGCAAGGAAAAGCAATACACCTTCTCATGGAAGATTGTGAGCATTTATTTCAGCCGTTAAGCATTACATTTAGTATAAAATATTAGTAATGCACCTCAAGTGAAAATGAATGTCTATACAACAATTGCAAAAGTATAGTTTGTGTTATAAAAGACTCGGTCCCTATTATATTGTCCCTATTACATTGTAAATAAACTAAGTTAAACTTTGTATTAAGTTTGGCTTACTAAAAACAAAAACAAAAAAGGAAAACAAACAAAAAACTTTACTATGTTAACTAACAAAAGTTGTTTAAGTTGCATCCCACAGACCAAAAACTCCAGAAAATATAACATCCTAAAGACAGCAGATGATATCAGTATATAGTAAAAAAAAACCCCAAGCATCAAGAAAAGAAAAATGAAGTGCTTTATAAATAAGAGACTGGTCAAATACAGCTCTATCTATCATATATGGACAATTAAGTTAACAATCAGCTAAAAACCACTAGCTGGACCAGAATAAACTATCATTTAATTTCAACTTGGTTACTGTGTAAAAACAACTGTATTATTGCTGTACTGCTGTATTATCATTGTACTGCTGTAGTATTGCTGTATTGTATTATTGCTGTACAAGATGTACAATGTGCATAACCTTGCTAAACTGTTTAACCAACACACAGGTAAAAATCAACAAACGAATGGCAGCAAACAACATGAAGGCAAGGAAAAAACAAATCGGTCAAGAAATTAAGTTACACAGTAACTACAAATTGGGTAAACAAATTCCCTGTTAGTACCAGTCATAATTTGGGTTACTGACACTGCATCCTAACTAAGGCACATGTTATTCAAAACAATTTTGCCCAGTGTCTGGGTACCAATACTACACCCTGACACAGCACTATTTGATAAATTGGTTACTGTCCATTCAGTAGGTTATCTGGAAGACAGCATCCATAAAAAACAACTGGCTCTACATCAACTACTGGTGCATCACAAAGCAGTTCAACCAATGCAACAGCGAAGCTGGCCACTTCTATTTCCTGCCCAGTAAAGCTTACCAGAGGGTGACAACCAGCAGTAAGGGTAACCTATAACATGAATGGACAGTACTGTGTGGTAACTAATTACAATGTATTTATATATAAAGGCCTCAGTGGTAGTGTCACTACTCCAAATTTCTGATTTACTTCTCATATACATAGAACTCTGGGACACACTATCACAATCCCTACCCCAGTATTTCAAAACACTCAGCCTACTACTAATGATGAGACAGGTAATATCTGGAATTGCCCTAATAGAAGTGTGTTTCTATCTGTGTCACCAAAGTAAAAGGGCCAAAGTACACCACCAGACTGGAAAAACATGGTTATGCTTGGATATAAGGTGGTGTCATATGTACACATACATACTATACATATATGCCCATACACACTACAAATATATATGCCATATCCATATAATTCATATATATTAATTATTTGGGAGTGCCTCTAAGGCTCAATCATAATACTACATTCCTCAGTCATGGTCCCGGGCCTAACATTCCTAGGCCCACCATAAGGGACTAAAAAATAATTGGATAATAAAATCTGCCTATCAGTTGTACGTGGGAATGTGCAGACTAAAAAGACAAATGGGGCATGAGTGTATGAATGGTAAAATAAGATAACCACATAACAGTGTTTAGCCCACTGGGTTATCTTCAGTCCATGCATTATGCTTTTCCAGGACAATGGGTAAACATCCGCCCCATAAAAAGACAATAAGTGGGGGAATGTAGTAAGATGAGGCCCTGAAACATAAACCCTTATCAGAGGCCCAGTATGAGGCCTGAGGCCTGAACTAAAGTAATGGTCAAGACTTTGCTAACATAAAGCAAAGTTAAGCTGTGAGCCAGAGGCAGGCCCTGCTCACAGAAGCTAGCAAGGAAAGGGCTGATGCTGCAAGAAGATACATACCTAAAAGGTACTGAACACTAGATATCAGAACACTCCAATACTTGCACATTCCACACAGATAACAAGGAACAAGCTGACCTATCCCAATGACAGGGCCAAAAGGGGAATATGATGGATAGAGTTGTTTTGTTCAAACCAACATGTACAAGCTGAGAGGCGCATCTTGCTACGTAGAGGGGTTGTACCTTGCTACGTAGAGGGGTTGCACCTCAATACGTCAGGAGTGATGTGTAACTTGTTTGTACCTGTGTATAAGAATGCATCCCTGGGGCGGTGTCTTGGTCCAGCCTAGGGGGCAGTAGAAAGTCCCGCCACTGACTGAGCTGAGTCCATTGTCAAGGGAGCACATATGTACTGGCTAGCAGCACCTTAGCAGCACCTTGAACTTCGTTTGCCGGGGAGCTGGAGACTGTGTATCTCTAAAGGCAATAAACCTGGCCGACGTGCCTTCGTACCTTACTAGAGTCTGTGGTCATTGGGGGTTCTCTCGGGGTCTGTTGTGTCAGCTATCTGCGCAGAGCTGGGACAGCACACAGAGGGAACACACGCACGCAGCCAATTGATATCAACATTGAACAGAGCAGAGCACCACACCGGTAGCGTCTGACAACAAGAAGCATCTTGTGTTTCATTCCTTATGTCCTGGTCCCATCATGTGGTATTTTGCACAGAAACATTATTTCCTGAGGAAAGACCCAGAAGTGGGGGCTGCATTCCTGTACCGAACAGTCACTAGAAAAGTGCAGACAAAGGCCTTTAGGACGAGGCGTCCATCACTGTCAAAAAATCATCTCCCTCCTGCAGGTAACTGGCAGCCTGAATTTGTTCTTTATCCTCCTGGTGTCTGGGGGCTGAAATCAGCACTACCCAGCCCCTCTGTATGTATCAGGAACAAACACAAACCTTGGCTTTAAAACAATCTATCCCCTTTCTTCTCAGGGAAGATTTTTCTATGATTGTAGTTGAGCTTCAGTTCCCCTCTCCTAGGGGTGGGTTCGGTGTGGGGCCAGCTCTCAATGAGATCTGTTTTCACCTTTGCCCCCTTTCAGTCACTCTGGGATGGTAACTCTGCTCCCAGCTGTCAGGTGACCAGGTGCCCATCTACACTGCTTGTGAGCTCCATGGTCATGTGTCACTGCCTTTGCTAGTACACATAGCATGCAGGAAAGCTAACCCTGCCAAATGTATTGACAGTATAGTGGTGAGCATAGCTGCTTTCCAAGTGCTTGAGCTGGGTTTAATTCCCAGCCAGTGCAATGTTTGGTTTTTCTCTTTTATTGTTTCCTTGTCTGGAAGTGGTTTAATTTCAGTCACGTTGTGTTGTAATCACATTATCAATAGAATGAGACAATAAATGTCTCAAAGCCCAGCAGGTCATATAGGATGGAGGGGTAGAAGGGGCTGGAATATACAGGGAGCTGCAGCACACATCCTTGTGTCATCTGAGAAAAACACAACCCTTTGGAAACCCGCATCTCCATCCCCTGACCTTCAGTGTTATGAGTCCAGCTGCGTACGATGTTTGTGTGATGTTCCTGCGTGATGAGGAAATAAAGTTTTGGGTTAGATTCCTTTGCTGTTTGAATTATAATGACATGAACAAAAGGGAGGCAAAATAAAAATAAACCCCAAATTGCAATACAGTTAGGGAAAGAGAAGATCATGGTTAAGCCAAACACTTCAAAATAAAAAATAATACTAAGGGGGGTGGGGGGAAGAGATCAGGTATTTGGAGATCTCCTTGATATTTGAACTCAGATTGCTAGAATCAAAATTCAGACTTGACACTGTAGAAAACCTGCTACTACTCGTCTCTGAACACCTGTGATGATCAAGATTGAGTTGGGACACCTGGTCTGCTTCAATCATTTATTGTCTCTCTGTCTCTTCCCCCCCACCCCCCATTTCTCTCCTCCAATGTCTATGCATTTCTTCTCTTGCTCCCTCTCCCCCTGCCCTTTCCCAGGAACTCACACTCTACAGCTTATAGGAAAAACCAAGTTTCCATGTTCTGTACATGATCCTGTGTCAGAGGACATGTGACCCCGGTCAAAACCAGTCACCAGAACAAAATGGCCCTTTATGGAAATTTCTCTGCCTACTCCCCAAAATACCCCCTCCCCCAATAAAGAGGCTCCACATGAGAAATTTCAGCCCAAAGACAAATTTGTGTGAAATGTTGAGAAGTGAAGAGCCGCCTTCCCCTCCCCATCCCCAAAACTCTAGTGTCACCCCCATAGCACCAGCACAGGGAATCCAGTGAAATGAGGTTACAGAATACAAGGGAGGAGGCAGCAGGGGAGAGGTGACAGGGAGTCTCTCTTTTTCTTTCTCTCTTCCTCTTCTCTTCCAGGAACTGCAGTCACAGCAGGGAGGGGTTTGTTTCATTATTAGGGATCCGTGTCTGTCACAGAGGTGGTGGAAGTGACAGATTCTGTGACTTCCTGTGACCTCTGTGACTTCTGCAGTGGCCACAGTGGCTGACTCCAGGGCCGCCCAAGCAGCTGGCTCCAGGGACTGCCCAAGCAGTAGCCAATGCAGCTGGCCCTCGGGACCACTTTACCAGCGGTTCTGAGAGCGGCGGGAGCAGCTGTACCTCAGTGGCCCCTGGCAGCACTCCTGGGGTGGCTGGAGCAGCAGCTGACCCACTGAGGTTCCCCCCTCCCTAGCAGCAGCTGGAGTGGCATTGGGCCCCAGGCTTCGCCCCTGGTAGCTGGTACTCATTATCAATCAAATAAATCAAAATGCTTCCACCTGCCAGTGGATTTAGCCCAGGACCCTCAGAGTCAGCAGCTCTTACAGCCCCCACTGAGCTCTCTGGTCAGGTGTCCTAGAGCTGGAAGCCTCCTGTTTAGACCCTAAAAAAGCATTTTTGCACCGGGGGGCTGAAATTTTAGACCGGACATTGCAGTTCCACTGTTATTTTATTGAATTGTTTCAAAACAGCAAGTCAAGAATGTCTCCTAAGGGCAAGGATCTCTGCCATGGAAACAGCTGCCACTGCTCTCCAGGAGTCTGTGCACACCACACAGCAAAGTACAAACCTCCTCTGAACTTAAGGGGGGTCAGACAGTGACAGGGTTGGTAACACAAATACTTCAGACTACTAACCCCAGGTCCCTTTCTTTCTTTAACCCAGGACATGCCAGTCAACTATTAAGCATGGCGTTATCTTCATCTTAAAATACCTCTCAGTACATTTAACAGAGAAAGTGAAACCGCCTCCCCCAAATGGATCCCTGTTAAGGAGTTGTACCATACCTGTCCCTGGAGACTGTCTGGTTTTATACCCTTAGAGCTTTCTCTCTTCAAACCCATCCTTATCCCAATCTATGGGCCAACCTCCACATTTCAGAGTTTAGAATTTATTCTCATCACCCTAGTATGGCACTTTCCATGTGAATTAGACAAAGTTAATGGGGGAAGCTACATGGCTAATGAAAAGCAACACTCCGGGTAATGGCTCAACTCCTAACCCTGCATTAACCACTTGCACCAGTGTAGGTGCTTGTTAGACAAACTTGGGCTGTAGGCAGTTATCTGTGTCTGTCATTAACAGCTTAGTCTGATAAGTGAAAGGCTGATGATCCAAACCCAACTGAAGATGGTGTTTTTGTTTTTAGTGATGAGACTCCAGTACATTTTAACAGGAAGAAAATCTCCTCTATTTTGGTCTAGCCTCATTTGACTCCTTCAGCCCATCTTCTTCCTCCCCCATCAGTGTGTTTCCTTCCCCACTGGGGACATGCAAAGATAAGCCTGGGTCAGTCTGTGTCACAGAGAGTCTATAACCCATAGGTCAGTGGTTTTCAAACTGCAGGTCATGACCCAGTACTGGGTCGCAGAATGTAAGGCACTGGGTCATGGCAGCTCTGCTCAGCACCGCTGACCAGGCTGTTAAAAGTCCCATTGATGGTGCTGCCTGGCTAAGGCAAGCTAGTTCTGACTACCTGTTCTGACACCGCGCTGTGCCCCAGAAGTGGCCAGCAGCAAGTCCAGCTCCTAGGTGAGGGGGCCTATGGGGCCTGTAGGCAAGAGATGTTTTTTGAAAGTGCAGCATTGCCTTTAACTGCCACAAGTCCCTCATTTCAGGCTATGCAGCAGGAAAAGACAGCATGGGCTTCTGCACCGAGTTGGCCCATCTGACCTTTCATTCTTCTCTTGCACTTTGTCAGGAAGGGGAAGAAAAGAAAAAGAAAAAGAAGCTCTCCTTCAAGCGAGAATCACAAGGGTGACGTAAGGATGACTTCCTGAACACCGGCTCCAGTCCTCTGCTCTACCAGCTGACCCATCGAAGGGCTGCCACCACTTTCTCTAGGTTCGCCCATTGGTGTGTGCCAGGGCGAGCGCCAGCCAAGTGGATGGAATTTGAAGGGAGGGACACAGTACTGTAAGAGGGTTTCTGCAGTGTAGTGGTTATCATGTTTGCCTAACACACAAAAGGCCCCTGGTTCAGAAACATGCTGGCTTCCTTTTCCCAGATCCCCTTGCTGTCCAGGAAGGTGCTCCTCCTTCTGCTATTGGCCCATCCCTGGGATAACTCCAACCCCCGCATGACAGAGGGTGGTGACATCAGCGGAGAAAGCACTTTGGCATCAGTCTGGAGAACCTAGAGGAGTTAGGCGTGTCACCTTTTGGAAGCTTGTGGCTTGGCCTCCTCTGACCTTGGAGATTGGCCTATAGAGGACATCACTTCCTGCTGGCTTCCTTTGCGTGACTTGCAAAAGGAGGAAGTAAGACAGGAATGGGGCCATAGAGGAAAGTCAAGCTGAGGAAGTCAGGGAAGAAGTTGTGCAACAAAGTGGGGATAGTAAAGTGCCACCATTCGTTCTGCCAAAGCCTGAGGAGGTGTGTTTGGCTTCTGGGAGGTAGAATCCTGTGCCTGCCTCTTGGCATCCCAGAGATGGCTACTTGCAGCCCAGGAGAAGCGGGGTTGTGGGTGGAAGGAAAAGTAGCAATGGTGAGTCCTAGTGGGCTGCTTTCTGGCAAGATGGTTTTCTGTTTTAGGCTTGGGAGGAGCCTGCAAGCTGTGGGTGGACTTGTTCCAGTGAGAACCGCTGCTCTTGTCTTGCTGACCTGGGGGTGCCAGTGACAGCTTGGGAGGGGGCAGGTGCTGGCTTGAGTGAATGGGATATAGGAAACCCCAGCCTGCCGCACAGGGGCCAAGTCCACTGCTTGTCTCCTGCATTGTGACATCAAGATTAAAATCTTCCTAGCATGTGCTGCGACTCGTGTATTAAGCCTTCCTGGTTGGCCTGGTCATTGCCAAAGTAGTTCAGTTGGGAGTGCATTAGATTGATGATTTGAAGATTTCTGGCTTGATGCCAGGCTTTAGCACCCCCTTCACCCTGGGCACGTCGTGCTGGGCTTTCTTCTGGGTGTGCAGCTGTGCCTTAAACTCACAAGTTTTCCTAATTTCAGAGGCAACACTTGCAGAGGGCAGTGTGTGGGGTCATGTGCCCCACCTGGGTTAGCTATCGCCTGCTACATCATGTTGTGGTGCTGCCAGACTCCCTCCCTGCACAGCTGCTGGAGGGGTAAGTGGAGAGAGGCTGCCTTTGCTGCTTCCTCTCCCTGCATTGTTCACACCTGGGAGGGGCTGTTGATCATAAGGGAGTGGGGCTGAACTTTGAAATTGTGCCCCCCCCCCCCGGCCTCTTTCAGGAGACACCAGTCATCTGTGCCTGGTTTCCAGCTCCTCAGCCAGAGGAAAAAGTGGTATTCTGCACCTGAGTGGCCAGCTCTTACTTTCTTTCTCATGAAGGGGACGAAAAAAGAATCTCTTTTTCAAATCCCTGTCCTACCGTTGACCGAGGTGTGACTTTCTAAGTTCCTGCTACAGTGGAGGATTTAGAGTTAGTGGGGTACTGTATGCATAAAGTCCATGCAACAATCCCCTTTCATCCCAGCCCTGGTATGTCTCCAGTGGTTGTTGTCCCCTGGTAGCAGGGAAGGAAGTTTCCACCCATCCAGGAGATCCCAGCCTGGACTAAAGTCAGCTTCAGGCTTCTCCTCTCTCCCTTCTTGGAATCAAGTTCATGTTTTTACCATGAGTTAAAGCAGCCCAAACCCCCAGAGTCTGGATTAATGTCACACGTTTGCAATCTCTCCAAGGAAGACAGTTTTTTAAACCCCAGATGAGTGGAGTTAAATCGGTTCTCAGCCTGAATCTTTGCTCTTAATCCTGAGGATATTGTCCCACCAAGGGGCCATTTCTCACCTCTCTTTTAAAATGAAGCACAATTTTCTGTGCACAGACACAGGAGCAGCAACATCTTTCTTTATCCCTTGTGCTAAGCAGGATGTCAAATTCCATGGAACCTTCCTCTTCTGCAATGGAGACAATGGACAAGCAGGGGGCCCTGGGCACATCCAGCCCTGGCAGTGAGATGTTCCCTCCCCTCTTTCTTTATGCTGCTGTTGTTATTTCATGGAATGTCTGGGATGGGAAAAAAGCTGAGTTCACTCTAGGTGGAGGTAAAAAAGGACCCTGAAAATCTCAGGGCCACAGGGAAAACCCAACCCCTGCTACCGGGGTCACTGAGGTGCTGGGGATTTGAGTAGGAAAGGGACTGTGTGAATTGTCAAGGTGGGGAATGAATAACAATCTACAACTAGATCCACTTCATTAACCACCGACACAGGCTAATCCTGCTGCAGATAGAAGGGAAACTGGGAGCTATTCTTTGCTGTATAGCCTTGGAAACAGTGACCCAATTGCACCACAGTGAATGTGCTGGGGAAAGCTGGACTTTATAGGCAGGTGGAAATAGTGGATCCTAGAAATACCTGGAGTCCCCCCACCGCTTCTGCCACCAGGGTCAGGTGTTGAGCTGCTCACAGCGCCCCCCCCCCCACCACCATTACCTTCCAGCAGGGGATTGCAGCACCCCCGCCCTCCAATGCAGTATGAGGGCTGATTCTTGTATCTCTGCACCCTGAGTCCAGGGCATGCACTCTCTCTCCCCCTCTGCTGTATAGAATCTGGCCCTGCTGCAAAGTGTCCCCTATGAACCACCAACCTCCAGGACAGCAGGTTTGGCCCACAGAGCAGGGCTTATGCAAGCTGGGGATGTAGCTCAGTGGTAGAGCACATGCTCTGCATGTATGAGGTCCTGGGTTCAATCCCCAGCATCTCCCTTTTCTTTTTTTTCCCACACTGCAGCTTTGCTCATGCCCATCTCGGATGTGACCCAGCATCTCCCTGCCCGAGTTTCAATCTTGCTCAGTGAGGGGCAAGTGCCAATTGCATGGAAGGTCTGTGGGGGTTTCTGCTCCTAAGTCACATCAGTAAGTTTAAGATTCCCACCCGCTGTGCTGCTTGGGACAATGGGAGATGAGAAGGGCAAATCCTCTAGCACTGGAGGGACAGGTCCCATCTGCCCAGACTGAGAGGCAAGGAAACAGAGGGGAGTCAGTGCTCAGAGAGGTCAGAGATTTACACCCAACAGGGGACACTGTCTTTTTGAGGCAAGTACAGCTTGCTTGGGATGGTGCTGACGATAGATAGAAAAAAGGCTGGAGTCCATGACAAATGAGACCATAGAAGGGGATGGGGAATGGCAGCTCCACAGAAAGTCCTGGGTGCTCAGATGCCCCAGTTATAGGCACCCTGGACTGTCCTAATGGGAGAAAATATAAAGCAAGACCCAGCCCCCCTACAGTGATCCCATGAAGAAGAACCTGGTTGGGAGTGGGGTGCAGGTTCCCTTTGGGCAAAGGGGAGCTGAAATCCCTCAGTGTCCTGGAATTTAAGTAATGCAAGCTTCAAACCCTGCACGGGTGGGGGCTGAGGTGCATCAGCAGAAGGTTGGGCTGGAGGAACATCGGTGCTAATCTACATTTCTGCTTGCTTGTCTTTTTGGCAGGTTAAATAAATGGAGCCTCTGCTCCGGTCTCTCCCAATGGCCTAACATTGCTTTGCAGAACGATAAATCTTGGTACAGGATAGAAATGAAATAGCCGCAGCATATGGCGGCAGAATCTAAGCAATGAAAAGCCTCCGGATTCTTCTGTGTGCATTGACTCCGAACAGGAGCTGTAATTTGACTTGTTTTGCAGCTGCGGCTGGCAAACAAAATATCAGGACAAAGTCATTCCAGTGATTGTAACACTGGCTTTGAGGAGGCTTTGATCTTACTAAAATATAATTAGCATGTTACACTTGTGTTTCTAAAGGTGGCTTCCCCAAGCAATCCCGAGTTGTTCTTCCCACAGCTGGCTGATGGTGGGCAGCAGGAGATCTCCCCAATCTGTGGGGGAATCTCTCTGAGCCCCACTGTTAGTTCTCCAGCCTTTCTCCCCCTAACCACACACACCCCTCTCCGACCCATTATCAATGTTTTACAGCAACCCCTCCCTCCCTTTATGGGATTCAGACTCTCTGTGACAGAGACTGACTGGGGCTCCTCTCTGCATGACCCCAATGGGGAAGGAAAGAGACTGAGGGGGCAGGGAGTAAGATGGGCAGAAGGAGTCAAACAGAGACTTGCCATCAAATGGGAGGTCCTGCAGGGAGCTCTGTGCCTCACTGGAGAGCCCGAACAGCAGGAGCCATGATGCCCTTCTCATGAACACTGCTCTGCTCCCCTGGCTCCCAGCCACACCACCGGTAAGTGCTGGGGGGTGGTTCCTCCCTCCCCCCAAGCCTGGGAGCCAGGGGTGCGGAGCAGGCTGGGGCTGGGTCACTCCACTTACCATGCGGTGAGTGCAGGGTCGGGCTGGCTGCAGTCTTCAGGGAAGCAGGGGCAGGGTGGGGGCAGGAAGAGGCTGGAGAAGCACACAGCTGCGCAGGGCACCAGGAAATGTGGTGCCCCAAATTTCCTGGTGCCCTACGCAGCTGCCTACTTTGCCTCTGGGTAAGGCTGGCCCTGGCTGCTCCACCTCTTCCCCATGGCCGGCGGAGGCCTGGGGCCAGCCCCCCCACACTTAGGCCTGGTCTGTGTGCACTCACTGGCATCTGTCGCCTACAAGTGTCACACGACTTAAAACCCGGGGCGTGGGGCATGCCGCGGCCCGGGCGCACTAGCTAAACTAAACTTAACTAATCAACTACTAACTACAGGTACCATACACTGAATGAACAAGAGTTGTGGGGATGAGCTGTAGCAAAGCTGGAGCAGAGCAGTTCCCAAGCAGCTTCACTGGTGGCAAGAAGGAACTGAGGGTGGGGGGAGCGTGCAGCGCCCCTTATACTGCGCCGTGGAGGCGCCACTCCAGGGGTTGCTAGGGGTGCTCCCCTACGAGTACTGCTAGGGGAAAAACTTCCGACACTGGTGCACATGGCGAGCATGCCCACCTATTGTGGAATAGACATGAGCAATCACTCGAAGAAGAAGTTAAGTTTTCCCTTTGGGAAACTATCAGGCTGAAGCAATTGTATTGATTGTGACACTAGAATCGAAGGATTATTTAATATTATAAATAAATGAGTGTAAACCTAAGCTTCCTGTTTTCAAACTTTTTTCCCAACTCAGTTCCCAATTCTCTTCTGGAAAGGCCTCCAGGACGCCTGTCCACCCCAGCAGAAGTGGCAGTGAGAAAGCCCCCCAGTGCTGCTCTTAGTCCCAGGTGGATTGTTCAGTGATGGGGAGAGTTGATTTTTTTGGTGCTGAGAAAGCTGCCAGGCAGGTCTCTGGGCAGCAGATCTCCCTTCCTCTTCAAACACACACCAGACTCCTTCCCTGCCCACTCACTGCTGAAGGAGGGTCCTATATGCACTGAGCCTAAAAGTTTTTCAAGCTTTCTTAGCACAGTTGGCAGCGCATCAGTCTCATAATCTAAAAGTCCTGAGTTCAAGCCTCAGAGAAGGCAGTTGTTTTTGCTCCCTGCTTCAGATTTTCTTAAGGAAATCAGAGAAAAGAGACTATAGCAGAGTGGTTTCTAGACACCCTCCTATCCATTTAACACACACACACACAGACTTTTCTAAGGCATTAACTTTTCCATCTCCTTTATGACTCCTGAAATACCGATTCCTAGAAGCCCCTTTCCACAGAGCACACAACCGTAGTGCAGAGAGAAAGCTGGGAGCTGCCAGGTTGTTGTGGGCAAGTAGTGAAAGCGATGCACAAAAAATCCAGTTGGGCTGTTGCCCCCCATCCTCACCCCCAAGCAGCTTTGATTCTTGATGATTGTGATGCTGAGATTCCACTGCCTCAGCATCCTTGACCCCCACTGGAGGCAGGTTCCTTAGACCCCTGTTCATATTTCAGACCCTAGCCAGTGCCGCATCCCTGCCCAGCAAGTCACCTTCTGCCCCAGGAGAACCAGCTGGTGGGCTGCATCCACAGGCAAATAGCTTATACCGCTCCCCTCAGAGCAGCAGTCGCAGCTGTTGGCAGCTAATCCCCACCTGAGGCGTGGGGGAAGGAGCTGGGGATCACTTGTTATTTCTTCCATACATCGAGTCTCACTGTGTTTGAACACATTTCTCTCTAAAACTGATTTAAATTCAGAGCCCCTCCCCCCATTTCTGCTTTATGCCTCATTCCTGTACTGATGTGAACACAAAGAAACCTTTGGGGACCACTTGCAGCTACTTCCCTGAAGATTTTTTAATTCAATAATTGCTGACTCCTACCCCCATTAAGAACAGTGGGTTTTATGCCCAGGAGCTTGGCTAAAGGCAAAATAACGGGTAAAGGTTTGTTACCCCCATGGCCAGTGCTGGAATTCACTATATTATCCCAGCACAGAGGCCGAACTATTGCACAAACGTTCCTTCCATCTAGTTTTCCTTTCACTGCCCTCCGCTGCTACGTTATTGTTTGTTCATTCAAGCCACATGCAGAGGTGGGTGTTACCCTGACACACAGGGAACTTAAAGTTGTCCAAGTGCATGCAGTGTTTCAGAAATATACTAAAGCCCAGGCTTTTCCTTCCTGCTGTTCAATTGGATTGCAGTGTGCGACTAAACCAGGGAAATCGTCAACCTGGTGCTAGAGTAAGATTCCAACCTGCTGTGAATAAGGTGCTGAGAGGCAGACCCTGGGGAAAGTGTCACGGACACATTCCCTCTGGTGCTGGTTATAAAATAACACCAGCCCCAGCTCAAAAGGCAGTTGTGCAATGGCTGAACTTCAAGCAGGGGCCCTTCCAGTGCATCGTTCGCCTGGAAGAAGATTCACAAAACACATCCTGGTGTCACTCAACAACTGTCACTGTGATCCTCCACCAAACAAACAAACAACAGCAATACAAAAACCCCACCTTTCCCCCAAAACTCTGCCAGAGCTGACGGATTTGTCCCAAGAGAACAGAACTCGGCACCCAGGCCAGATGGGGGAAGGGACAAGAGGAGGCTGCAGATGCACAACAGAGTGTCCACGAGGTCTAAGGCTGTAGCTCAGACAGCCAGAAACAGGTTTTTCTGGCAAGTGGCTCCCTGCAGAGAAAATGCTTTTCCCTGTAAAAGCACCCCAGCATGAAATGGATAAATTGGCCACATGGTGGCGCCTGAAGGAACATAAATCCACACCGTGTAGAGGTCAAGCATAGGAGTTTATTACACACAGCGCTGGTGGAGTGTCACCTTGCTTATTAGGCTCAGAGACACTGTCAATCAATTGATTACGATGGAATATATGGATTTTCCATGGGCGGGGGGAAGTGACGGGGAAGGCAGTTCCACACCCCGGGAGTCAGAATGCGATCAGCTCACACCGAGGGGGAACAAACTCCCTCCCTTGGTCTCTATGCCAGAGCTCCTATCAGCTCAGTGTCCTTCCCAGAAGAGCGTCCAGGTTGGATGCTGAGAGGGTTGCAATGGGATAAATGAAGGCAGAGGAGGATTGTTTCTCATGGGCTTTCTTTGTGTTGCTCTGTGATCCTGCTGGAAGAAGCTGAAGCATCATTTGTGTTTGTTTCAGTACCTTGGGTTGGGCTCAAGTTGTGACCCTGAGCACAGGGGTTCCTGCACTCTCTGTTTTTAGCCCCTCAGGGAATGGACAGTGTAGCAGCTTCAGAAATTGGACAGAAAGTAGCCTAAGAAAGTGGAGCATAGCTGAGAAGATGAACCACATCATTACCTCCTTGGTGGTCTAGTGGTTAGGATTTGCCACACTCATTATTGTGATCTGGGTTTGATTCCCTGTTAGAGAAAGGTGACTATATAAAAAAAACTTAATTTATTCTTCACAGGCAATTTAAACAAATCCATGTTTTTTTCTGATTCCCCTTCTTCTACATAATCTTGGGAAGGGCTTTGGAGACCATATAAAAATCAAAGTTTCCCACTGACTAGTAACAGAATGTGGGCATGTTTCCACTGTGCACCTCGAAGTCCAGGCTGCATGCCCTTTTACACAAATGGACATGTGCAAATTATTTTTTCTCTTGCTAGCTAGCCTAACCAACATTATAATAACAATAATAGACATTCAGGTTGACCCAAGATGAATATTTTTTCCAATTTTCTTGGTGAAACAAAACCAAAAAATCATTTCGAGTTAACCAAAATATTTCAGCATATAAAATATTCATCCAAAAAGCTTTCATCCCACTCTATATACAAGTCTTTGGAAGTAACCATCCCTGGGAAAGTGATCATTAGCCTCTTCCATTCCTGAGGTCTAGCTGCTGAAGTGTTCTAAGCATAGATGATGGGCCTTTCACCTGTTGGCCACTGGTTACTACCTTGTTCAGGTGACTACTGATGAAAGGCAATGTGGTTTAGTGGCAGACCTACTTCTATCCCTCTACCCAACTAGGGGTGTTTGTTTCACATTGCATGTAAAAATACAATAAATGCATTTTGTTGATACCTAAAACTGGGATCAAGATGAAACATTGTGATTGTAAATCAGTGAGAAAATCTCTGCTGAGTTCTACAGAAGGAAGGTTTTCTCATCAGGTTCTAGCACATGATTAAAGTTCTGAAGGTTCTTAAAGCTTCCAGACACATGGGCCAGAATTTTCAGAAGGTCTCAGACCCACCTCTAGAGCCAGATTTTCAGAAGAACTCAGCTCCCATTTAGGCAACAAAAATTTTGGCCAGGTTTTCAGAAAGGCTCAACACACTGAGGGCTGAGCTATTTTGAAAACAAAAGGTGGTAGAAATTGTGGGTGCTGGTTGCTTGGCCGTCTGGCCCACCCTGCAGGAGTTTGAGGTTCAACATTACTTTCTCAGAATGCTAGCAACCATCTTTTATTCACTTTACATTTTTATATGTAGGGAGACTACATATAAAAATCAGCTGTGCTGCAGAAGGTCTCTAGAAGTTGAAAGAGATGTGCCATCTCTGCCTCCCTGAAGAGTTCATAACAAGTTAAAGAAAACTAAGATTGATAAATCACTGAACTAACCATGTCAGGCTTGCTGTGTGGTCTAACATGTCAGATGCAAGGTTGTGTCTTTCTGTCATTTGTTGTTCTGGGCTCCGTATGAAGGCATGCGTTCAAATCCCCCTCCTGAGACAATGATTGTCTTCTACCTGAAGAAATAGCCTCATTTCAACCTCCACTGTAACATTACAACACCAACTGCTTAGCTTTCAAACGGCCAAAGGCACATTCGACTCCCATGCGGTACCTGCTTAGCCTGTTGTTAAAACACTCCTTGCTGCTGTCCAGGTGCCCTGTGTAAGGTTTCATGAGCCAGGGCTGTAAGGGGTAAGCTGGGATTACTATGGGCATTTCCACATCCCCCACTGTGAACTTGTGGTCTGGAAAGAAAGTTCCTGTATCCCTTCCTATTGATGTATTCAGAGGCAAGGTGGTCTGGTGCTAAAATTGGAATGTGTGTGCCATCAATCGCCCCGCCACAGTTAGGGAAACCCATCTCTGCAAAGCCATCCACTATTTCATGCACAGTTCCCAGAGTCACGGTCCTATGCAGTAGGATGTGATTTATTGCCCTGCACACTTGGAGTAATACAGCCCCAACAGTGGACTTTCCCATTCCAAATTGATTTGCGACTGATTGGTAGCAGTCTGGATTCACCAGCTTCCACACAGCAATTGCAACACGCTTCTCTACCGGAAGGCCAGCTCTCAATCTTGTGTCCTTCTGCTGCAGGTCAGGGACCAGCTCAGCACATAGCCCCAGGAAGGTTGCTTTATGTATCCTAAAGTTCTGTACCCATTGGTCATCATCCCACACCTGCATGACAATGCGATCCCACCAATCAGTGCTTGTTTCCCTAGCCCAAAAGCAATGCTCTACTATATGCAGCTGCTCTGTGAATGCACAAAGCACTGATAAGTTGCTGCCGTCCATATCACACTCAGGTGCCAAGAATGACAGTTGGAAAAACAGCACGAAAGAAAGCCAGAAACCATTGGAGGGGTGGGACACAAAATGGTGCATGACGGCACATTTTGCACATCCCCGGATGAATTGTAGAACTGTCAAAGGAGCCCAAAGGGATGCTATTAACATCAGAGAGACTTTGAGGAACTACTTTGACAATGAGGGGCAGTAACACATGTCTGCTTTGGAGTTACTTCCCTGTTGCATCCATGTACAATTTTGGGGCCCAAGATCCGTGTAACAAAATGCTTTAGAAGCCTGTTCCTGAGAGTGAATTGATTGCTATATGCTTTTGTAGAACACAGAATAAAAATGCTGTATCATTAAATACCTTATCCTTTATTTATTGTTAAAAAGAGTAAAACCTCACTACTGTGTGTAGCTCCAGCTATCATTGTGCAAGCTGTGAGGGTGGGGGAGGAGTGATGGGGAAACTCAGGAGTGCTGTAAAGTGAAAAGGAATGTGTGGGCATAGAGTGGGGTGCGGTTGGCAAAGAATTGTGCATCTGCTGCAGTGGCGCTCGAACTTGGATCTGCTCAGTCTGCAGCTGTATCAGAGACTTGAACATCTCTGTCTGATTCTCCATAACATTTATGATCCACTCTGTCGCTTGCCTAGCAAAAGCGGCATTCTCTTTTCTGTCCTGCCTTTCGGCTTCCCAGCACTCTTTCCATTCCCTGATCTGTCTCTCATCGCGCTGTATAACCTCACAGAACATGTCTTCTTTGCTGTGCCTAGGTTTTTTTTCTTATCTGCCACAGCTGGTCCACGGGGGTGTGTGATGTGTTCTTCAAGGTCTGTGCTGAACAGAAGAGGGATTGTTACATTCCAGCAAACAACTGAAACATTTTAGTAAAAAGGGCATTTTGCTAGTAGAGATCACTTTCTCTCTGAGATTCTAGGCAGGCACACAGCTCCATGAGCATCCCAATCATGGTAAGTTTCAGGAGTGGGGGAAGGCGGGTGTGCATATGGACAAAAAGGTCATGGCTTGCAGGGCACCTTTGCAGGGATCTGATTCTAAAATTATCCCACACTTTTTCACAGGCAGCCAACCTGCTGGCTGACATCTCGTTGCTGAGGTTGACCAGAGAAAGCAGGTCTCAGCTGCTGAATGCTTGTGGATTTCACCCTGGTCTATATGCAGCTCAGCTATGTGCCACTTTAGTCCCAGCTCCAGTGACTGCTAAATGGTAGGGGACAGTTTCCTACAATGGGGGAACTAACAAGGCTGCAATCCCTTAGAATCTGCAGCAGAGGATTAACAAGTACCTCTTGGAAACTATCCAGAGCCTCTCTCTGGAGGATTCCCCGCAGGTCTCGATGTCCATCGACACCCTGCTTGGCCATGCAGATTAGCTACACAGGGCAATGTCCAGCTCACAGAAAACACTACCTGTCTCCCACTTTTCAATTCCCTACACAAGCCACAACAACTTACCCGGCATCTCATCTGCTCCCTGCTCCCCGTAGAGCACTTCTGGAGTGGAGAAATGTTCCTTGCTGCCTGCCCCACCGGGCGACACCACTGGGAGCACCACATCCTCTTCTAGCTTGACGTCTTCATCCAGAATTTCAGCCTCCTGGTTACCCCCTCTTTCAGCTGCATGTGAAGTATCCATGGGGCAATTAGCAATGGAGGTGAGGTCACCACCAAGGGTAGCATTCAGCTCCTTATAGAAGTGGGAGGTCTTAGGTGCACCACCGGAGCGATGGTTCATCTCCCACACCTTATGATACGCCTGCCTCAGCTCCTTTATGTTCGCTCTGCACTGCTGCATGTCCCGATCATAGCCCTTTTCGCACAAGCCCCAAGAAATTTGCCCATATGTGTCCCGATTCCTACAAGTCACTCGCAGCTGCGACTGAACAGACTCCTCTCCCCATATATTGATCAGATCCAACAACTCAGTGCTGGTCCAAGCAGGAGTGCGTTTGGTGCGATAACCAGCCATGCTCACCTGGAAAGCCACCTGGGAAGCTTCTCTGGGAAGCCAGCAAACAGGAAATGAGATTTAAAATTCCCAGGGCTTGCAAGGGGGAAGGGTGGGTTGGTTGCAGGGCAGCAGAGTTCAAACTGCTGACCACAGCGGCAGCATGGGAATTGTGGGATACTTTCTGGAGGCCAATAAAATAAAATAAAAAAACCTGTAGTGTTTACACTGGCTGTTTGTCGACAATAAAAGGAGGGGAAAAGACAAAACTCTCACAGGGTGGAAGTTTTTTGTTGCCAAATCTTGGCATTTTTTTTAAGTGACCTTGCAGTGTGTACACTATTGCTGTTTTGTTGTCAAAAGCCAGTTTTTGGTGACAAGCCCTCAGTGGAGTGGATTTTTCACAGCCCTGAGAGATGTGGCTATGTGAACATAGCTTTTCAGGGTAGACCAGCCTTTAGATGGCTTTTTGATATGAAAGGCAATGGACTTCAGCCTTTTCCTTGATACTGATGGTTGATGATACTATATGCTGGACACATCCTATGACAGATATCATGCCTCTCCTTTGCAAATTAGAGAAGTGGGGAAGTCAGTGACCCGTATAGTCTAAGTGGGTAAAAAGTTATACAACTTGTCTCCTCGAGGAGTTTTCCTTTTAATAGAAATTGACTTTGAAGCTAAGCAAAATAAGTTCTATTTGAAATACAAAAAAATTATAACCTATACTGGGCCAATATTCTCTTACACACTCCTCCTCGCACACATTCTTCCACCCCAACCTTTGGAGGGAGGTTTTCTGCCAGAACTCCTTACACTACAGGGGGTAAATTAAATCAAATTAACTTGTCAAGATTAGCCATATTTTCCTGTATGACTAACAAAACAAAAAACAAGACAACTTTTAGTTTTAAAAAATAATTCAGATTATCACACAATTAGTCTCTTACTCTTTAACCAATAACTTCACCTATAATTTCATTTTCATTGGTAACAATAACATATTCAAAGACCACAAATTCTTGTCATATATGTTAGTTTTCTTTTAATCCCCATTGCCAACAACTGAACCTTGGCTCAAGTTGTGGTTTGTCCCAAGGTAGGTCTCAACCACTTCTGTGAGTTCATATATCTCTGGATCTTCTGCCATGTGTGTTGGTGGAAAGGGTCTCCTATGTGGGAATGTTTGCATCATGAGGAAAAATACCTTTCTTTTCACACTTTTTAATCTTTCAAAGTAGGAGGAGGGAGAGGAGAAGTGATGTAAATGCATAAAACACAAGAGAAAACTAAGTTCTGGTCTACACTAAAGACATTTATTGGTATAACTATATTGCTCAGGGCTGTGAAAAATCCACACCGCTGAGAAATGTAGTTACACAGCCCTACTCCCCTGTGTAGATAGCGCTATGTCAGCAGGAGACCTTCTCCTGCCAACATAGCCACCGCCGCTTGTGGGGGCTGGAATAATAAAGTCTGATGGGAGAGATCTCTCCCATTGGCTTAGAGCATCTCTATTAGCAGTGCTACAGCAGCTGCACCAGTGTAACATCAGCTTTATTTTGTAGCCATAGCATCAGACAGAAAACCATAGAATCAGGACTCAACCTGCGTGTATCCAGAAGTCTGAAATTGGAGTCTGACACATTTCTTACCTCATTGGTTATCATTTCTACAGCCTGAAAGTCCATGTTACCCAATCAGGCAGCCAGTTTGGGATCCACGGGGAAGGAATGTCCTATGAAGCACTCTCTCTTTAGATCCAAATGGTGAAGGATGATTGTTCTCAATCTAACCCTGGCATCCATTGCAACTGCAATCAGAGACACTGACCTAGTAAGTGGAGTTGTACAAACAAATTTCCTTGGGTCATTGGTCACCATAGCTTCCTGTACCGGGGTGGAAAGCAAGAATTGGGTGTTCACTCTTTAAACCCCAGTTCTTTCCAAATCTTTGGCCTTGGTTAGGGTAAATTTACACTTCTCTGAAATAGAATCCTTTACAAAACCACTCAAAATCTCAGCAGTGTTAGTGAGGAATGGCTTCCCAAAACATGCCCAGCTTTTCTTTAATTTAGTGGTACAGTTCCAGTCAACGGACTGGATACAGGCCTGGATCAGAATACCTGTTAGTTACAAGAGCTGGAGTTTCTATTAAAAAAATAGCTATTTTTTTGCAGCTATTAGATTTCCAACACTGATTTAATTTTATACACGTTTTTAGCAACTAACAAAGGGTAAATTCAACAACCCCCCCCCCCACTTCTATTTCCTCAACATCTGCGTCATGAAGGGCAGCATCTCCCATACCATAGGATTAGCTAGGAGAGATCTTCTGTGGGGCCTGGGTTACAAATGCTTTGGGAACCAAATACCTGCACATTTTGCCTAGTTCAAAACCACTTACTGTGGAATTGTCTCCCTAGATCATCTGAGACAATATTGACTTAAACAATTGAACTACACTGTGATCATATGCACTTCCTTCAGTTAGTTGGGGGTTCTGCTGTTGTTCACCATTTCCCAGTGGAGATTTTAAATCACCACAGTTTGTTAGCATGTCCAGTAAATTGGAGAGTTCTCTCCTGTTGACAGAACTGCACTTGAACTTTCTCCATGTCATCATGGAGGGATGGGGGGAAATCAAAGCTGAAGTGAAAAATTATGACCTTAGCATTTTTCTTAAAGTCTCCAATAAATCTGAGCTACATCCTATCAAACTGAACTAATATCCAAAGAGCCTACAGGAAAGATAGAAACCCACATCACAGAGAGATAGAATACATGACAATGAAAGTGTCAAATGAAATTCCAAAGCAGGTTACATCTGATTATTCAGAATCAGGACAAGAGATTCTCCCATAATGGGGGACAAAACAACCACCTTGTCAGAAGTGGCTTTACCAGTAGATGGAACCTGGGATTTAAACTCCAAATGATCACACTGTGTTTGGGGTCCCATTTGAATTCCCCTTCCAGGTCTTAATACTTTCTTCTCCAGTCATAGTGACTCTGATATAGGATTAAAGAAGTCAAAGCATCATCTCCAAGCACAGACAACTGAGAACGCTTCATCACATGACACACTGAGAAGTGGATGGATAGAATGTGATAAAGATAAATTCTGCATGGCTCAGACAAAAGGTAACAGTTCTGCAGTTATGGGGAAGGAGGGAATCTCTGAGTCACCCCATCTCCTTCCAGTGTCACAGAGTCTGAAATGACCCTTTTTTTCCAACCCGTGCTCCACTTCATTTAAATATAACCTGAAAAGTTCCCAATAAACTGCTCTTCAGCACAACCGAGGACAACATGAGAACAACTTGAAATGATACAATCTGTGTCATTGGTGACTAACACTAACTTTGCAATAGGAGGAATGGTATAAATGTGATGCTCCCTGGTTCCCTGTAGGAAGGGAACACTCGAATTACTCACAGGACAATGGAGTTGATAGAAAGGACAAATAGGTCCATCTCAAAACAGGGCAAACTGCAAAAGGCCAAAATGGGCCACTCATCTGGACAAGCTGAGGGATAACGGTGCTGCAAACAGTTCAAACAGCTTTAAAAGTTACTATATGGGAATCATGAGAAATATTAAAGAAAAAAAAAGTATTGATAGCCCTAGAGGTTTTTATGGTGTTGATCGCAGTTGCAGATTCTCCAATTGCTAACATGGGCTGAGTGCTAAGAGAAGGTATTCCCACACTCACTACTTTCATAGGTGTCAAGTATCAGGGGGTAGCCGTGTTAGTCTGTATCTACAAAAACAACAAGGAGTCTGGTGGCACCTTAAAGACTAACAGATTTATTTGGGCATAAGCTTTCGTGAGTAAAAACCTCACTTCTTCAGATGCATAGAGTGAAAGTTACAGATGCAGGCATTATATACTGACACATGGAGAGCAGGGAGTTACTTCGCAAGTGGAGAACCAGTGTTGACAGGGCCAATTCAATCAGGGTGGATGTAGTCCACTCCCAATAATAGTGGACTCCTCCTGACGGTCGAAATGACAGACTGGACCTCTACATAGAGTGCTTCTGCAGACGTGCACAGGCTGAAATTGTGGACAAACAACATCATTTGTCCCATAACCTCAGCCGTACAGAACGCAATGCCATCCACAGCCTCAGAAACAACTCTGACATTATCATCAAAGGGGCTGACAAAGGAGGTGCTGTAGTCATAATGAACAGGTCGGATTATGAACAGGAGGCTACCAGGCAACTCTCCAAGACTACATTCTACAAGCCAATATCCTCTGATCCCACTGAGGAATACCAAAAGAAACTACACCATCTGCTCAAGAAATTCCCAGCTACAGTACGGGAAAAAATCTACATGGACTCCCCCCCAGAACCCCGACCAGGGGTATTCTATCTGCTACCCAAGATCCATAAACCCGGAAACCCTGGACGCCCCATAATCTCAGGCATTGGCACTCTTACAGCAGGATTATCTGGCTATTTGGACTCTCTTCTCAGACCCTACACTACCAGCACTCCCAGCTATCTTTGAGACACCACCGACTTCCTGAGGAAACTACAATGCATTGGTGTTCTTCCTGAAAACACCATCCTGGCCACCATGGATGTAGAAGCATTTTACACCAATATTCCACATGAGGATGGACTACAAGCTGTCAGGAACAATATCCCTGATAAGGCCACAGCACGCCTGGTGGCTGAGCTTTGTGACTTTGTCCTCACCCACAACCACTTCAGATTTGGGGACAACTGATACCTTCAAGTCAGTGGCACTGCTATAGGTACCCGCATGGCCCCACAGTATGCCAACATTTTTATGGCTGACTTAGAACAACGCTTCCTCAGCTCTCGTCCCCTAGTGCCCCTCCTCTACTTGCGCTACATTGATGACATCTTCATCATATGGACCCACGGAAAGGAGGCCCTTGAAGAATTCCACCTGGACTTCAACAATTTCCACCCCACCATCAACCTCAGCCTGGACCAGTGCACACAAGAGATCCACTTCCTGGACACCACAGTGCAAATAAGTGATGGTCACATAAACACCACCCTATATCGGAAACCTACTGACCGCTATACGTACCTACATGCCTCCAGCTTCCATCCAAGACACATCACACGATCCATTGTCTACAGCCAAGCCCTAAGATACAACCGAATTTGCTCCAACCCCTCAGACAGAGACAAACACCTACAAGAGCTTTATCAAGCATTTGTAAAACTACAATACCCGCCTGGGGAGGTGAGGAAACAGATTGACAGAGCAAGTCAGATACCCAGAAATCACCTACTACAAGACAGGCCCAACAAGGACAATAACAGAACACCACTGGCCATCACATACATCCCCCAGCTAAAACCTCTCCAGCGCATTATCCACGATCTACAACCTATCCTGGAAAATGATCCCTCACTCTCACAGGCCTTGGGAGGCAGGCCAGTCCTGGCTTACAGACAACCCCCCAACCTGAAGCAAATACTCACCAGCAACTACACACCACACCACAGAAACACCAACCCAGGAACCAATCCCTGTAGCAAACCTCATTGCCTACTCTGTCCCCATATCTACTCTGGCGACACCATCAGAGGACCCAACCACATCAGCCACAGCATCAAGGGCTCATTCACCTGCACATCCACTAATGTTATATATGCCATCGTGTGCCAGCAATGCCCCTCTGCCATGTACATTGGCCAAACCGGACAGTCCCTCCGCAAAAGAATAAATGGACACAAATCGGACATCAGGAATGGTAACATACATAAGCCAGTAAGTGAACACTTCAATCTCCCTGGTCATTCTAATACAGATTTAAAAGTCACTATCATTGAACAAAAAAACTTCAGAAACAGACTTCAAAGAGAAACAGCAGAACTAAAATTCATTTGCAAATTCAACACCATTAATCTGGGCTTGAATAGGGACTGGGAGTGGCTGGCTCATTACAGAAGCAGCTTTTCCTCTCCTGGAATTGACACCTCCTCATCTATTATTGGGAGTGGACTACATCCACCCTGATTGAATTGGCCCTGTCAACACTGGTTCTCCACTAGCGAAGTAACTCCCTGCTCTCCATGTGTCAGTATATAATGCCTGCATCTGTAACTTTCACTCTATGCATCTGAAGAAGTGAGGTTTTTACCCACGAAAGTTTATGCCCAAATAAATCTGTTAGTCTTTAAGGTGCCACCAGACTCCATGCTACTTTCATAGGGTCTCTCACCTGTGTGGATTCTCTGATGGGTAATAAGGTGTGAGCTGCGATTGAAGGTTTTCCCACACTCACTGCATTCATAGGGCCTCTCCCCTGTGTGGATTCTCTGATGTTGAGAAATACCTGATCTGTGAGTGAAGCTTTTCCCGCACTCACTGCATTCGTAGGGCCTCTCTCCTGTGTGGATTCTCTGATGCTTTGTAAGGGCTGAGTAGTCACGTAAGTTTTTCCCACATTCAGTGCATGTATTTTTTTCTCTTCCCCCTGAGGATTTCCTGCTGTGTTGTGGTTTCCTTGAGGCTCTTCTGAGTTCCCCGACTGGAAATACATTTATTCACTTTCTCCCCTGGCTGGCTTTCTTGCTCTCTTTCTGGTCTGTGCTGAACCTCACAGGATTTTCCCTGCTCATGACTCCTGGACACATTCCTTTTCGATCTTTGCCATAATGCTCTGTGTTTATCCACTTGCTCAACATTTTCCTGCTGAGAATTCTGTTCCTCTTTCTCACATACCATTGCATCACCTGCTGTGATAGAGATAGAAACCTCAAACAGGATGGAAAGGGGAAGACCAAACCAAAACAAGTGCTGGAGAGAGGTCAAATAAAAATCAGAAACTTAACTCCCCCAAACTTTCCCCCCAAATAGGAGAGAGGAGGGGATCAATTTAGCCTTCACATCCCATCCTACTTCGCAGGGGGAAGGGAGGAAGCTACTGCCTGGTGTCTGCTAGGATCTACAGGAAGCCATGAGCTATATTTACCCTGAGGATACGGCCCCTGCTAGGGACAATAATGAACTGAGACAGCTCAGAAGGGCTTTGTAGGTCATTCCAGATGTTTCCTTCAGGCACTTAAAGATTCTGAGTTGGTTCAATGTTTCCTCACCTGTGTAGGGAGCGCTCAGGATCTCTATTTCCTCTGAAGCCTGGAGGTCTGGGACCCATGACTCTTCCCCTTGTTCCTGCTGGGAGATCACATCAGGTCTGGAAACTGGAAACCCTACTCAGATGAAAGAAAACAAAGGAGTTCAGGTGATTTCATAAGACTGTCATAAAAAAACATTCTATTAATTTAACTTTAGTGCTTAGTGTGACCTGGTGTGCCTGGGGTGGTCCTCACTGAAAATGCGAAGGTCAGGGCAGGCTGAAAAAGGGAGAGCAGATGCTCCCAAAACTGGTGGTTAACACTGAAGTTAAACTCACCAACCAGTCACAAACTGTGCTTCTGATTACCCACACTGGTTATCGGGAAGCTGAAAAAAGAAATCACAAAACCCCCTTTATTGCATTCCAGTTCTCTGACTCCCAATCAGCACCTAGGTCCAGTACAGTGAGAGGTTATTTAAAAACTCTGCTCACATAAAAAAAAATGTTCCTCTGACCTCAAAGAGTCAGCCACATTACCCAAAATACCATGCTGCCAGCCAATCCTTTAGCATCTAAACTAAAGGTTTATTGAAAAGAAAAAGAAAAAGAAAAGAGTTGGTAAATGCGAAAGCAGTCAGATACATTCAGAAATCTATATATCAGGTTCTTAGCAGTATTGCTGAGTTGCTGGCTTGAAAGTCCGTCTGGAAGGCATCCACAGCTTGGATGGCTCATTCAGTCCTTTGTTCAAGGCTTCAGTTTGTAGAGAAGTTGCTCCAGAGATAGGAAGAGGGATTGAAGACAAAATGGAGATGATGCAGCTGCCGTTTATATTCCTTTTGCCATATGGCTTGTACTTCCTGTGTCCCAAACACAAGCTTCACAGCACATGGCATGGAAAAGCCTTGGAGTTCTCAGTACACAGGCATACCCCTGCATGTCTTGCTGACTCAAGAGGTGTATCCCCGTTGTCCTTTCCATAGGTTCATTGTATAGCTGATGACCCTGGATGGGCCACTTAACAGGCTAGGCAGTGTTGACACCAATATGTCTGGGTGTGTCACCCAGAAACACTGCACAAGTCTGGAAATGCAGATCTACCCTACATATCTGTAACTCACAATACAAAGGTGATACAAACAGAAACAAAATCATCATACTTGGAAAATCATAACATATTCACTGATACCTTACATGGCATATCTAGCATGATTCATTGCAATTTTATCATATTGGTATTAATTATAAAATAATACTAATATAAAGTGTCTCACAATTCCATACAGTGTCACACTAGTAAACCTGTGAATTCCCAGGACCAGCTCCCTAGGTCCTTGAAGATGCCAAACACTGTGATTATGAGGAATTGAAATACCCACATATTTGCTGGGAACACACACAGACAGACACTGTCAGTCTGTACCCCTACTTTCACTGTTCTAGAAAATTATGATCAATTCTGTACATAGTATGGCTTGTGAGGTATCATTTGAAAATCGAATCTACAGAATATTATCCTCCTGCTAAAATGTGTAGCAACACTGTATGTAAAGCTCTGAGATTTTACTGTAGTATATTACTGAAAAAGTTACAATTCTGGGGAACACCCACAGACCGATTCCTCAGAGACAGCAAGGCAAACAGCTGGTCAAATAGCCATTCTCCGGCAGGGGGAAGGTGTGAAGAAGATATTTACATTCCATCAGAGGGATCATTTGAAGTTCATATCTACAACAGACAGCCTGTCACCATGATTCAGCTGAGAACTGGAGTTGTTTCTAGTTCAAAGGACTGAATTTTAAAAAGAGTTGAGGAAAACGCTTGAGACTCTCTCTCTCCCCTTTCCCTCTGCTCATGACAACTCCTGAAGATCTGAACTTGGGCAGCAGCGGCAGGTTAGGGGGAGTCCTGGCTGAAAGAAAAGCCAGCCTGTCTCAGCGTATGGTGAGAAACATTTGCTTTGAATCCATTTTAGCTTGTTAAGTTAGACACTGGTTTGTGTTTTGTCTTGCATTTCTTTTGTAAAGAATTCTGACTTTTATGCCTCATTACCTGTAGTCATTTAAAATCTTTTTTTTTCCAGTAGTTAATAATTTTGTTTTATTGTTTTATCTAACCAGTGTGTTTGAATTAAAGTGTGTTGGAAACTTCATTTGGGATAACAAGGCTGGTGCATGTCATTTTCCACTGATGAAATGACAGACTTCGTATGAGCTTTTTGCATTGTTCAGTAGTGTGCTGGACAGTTCAAGATGCACATTTCTGGGGGAAAGTCTGGGACCAGAGAATTTTCTGGCTTTCTCCTGTGGGGTAATTCATGAGTTGCTGACTAGCAGCTGGGAGCCAGTTACATGCTGGAGACTGTGTGTTAACTGCCCAGGTGTGGCTGTTCTCACAGTAAAGCAGTGTAAAAGGCACGCCAGCTTGGAGAACGGAGGGAAAACAGCTGTTCAACAGTCCAGATTGTACTGTGGTTAATGTCACAGACACTCAATTTCAAAGAGTCTCCTAAAACACAGAGAAGGTAAATCCATGTCTCAGAATTTGAAGACTCCAGACAGAGGGCAAGTGTCCCTGGCACTGCTTCTTGCTGACAGACAGGTCCGGAGACAATGAGAGAGTCCTGGGGAAGCTGGGAACAGTAAGCATGGCTTGGTGGGGTTCAGTGGAGAAAGGGAACAGGAAGGGCAGGGATATTCCTGAATGCAGGATCTCAGCAGTACTAGATGTCAGGACAGCACATATTGCAGCCCATTGGAAAACATAATCCCAACTATACATATAAAATGATGGGGTCTAAATTAGCTGTTTCCACTGAAGAGAGGGATCTTGGAGTAATTGTGGATAGTTCTCTGAAAACATCCACTCAAGGTGCAGAGGCATTCAAAAAGTGAACAGAATATTGGGAATCATTAAGGAAGGGATAGAAGACAGAAAATACCATATTTACTCTATATAAATCCATGATATGACCACATCTAGAATACTGCGAGCAGATGTTATTGCCTCATCTCAAAAAAGATATATTGGAATTGGAAAAGGTTCAGAAAAGGGCAAAAAAATGATTAGGGGTATGGAACAACTTTTGTATCAGGAGAGATTAAAAAGACTGGGACTTTTCAGCTTGGAAAAGAGACGACTAAGGGGAATATGTGAGAGGTCTATAAAATCATGACTGGTTTGGAGAAAGGAAATAAGGAAGTGTTATTTACTCCTTCTCATAACACAAGGACTAGGAATTACTAAATGAAATTAATAGGCAGCAGGTTGAAAACAAACAAAAGGAAGTATTTCTTCACAAAACGCAGTCAACCTGTGGAACTCTTTGCCAAAGGATGTTGTGAAGGCCAAGACTATAACAAGGTTCAAAAAAAGAACATGATAAATTCGTGGAGGATAGGCCCATCAATGGCTATTAGCCAGGATGGGCAGGGACGGTGTCCCTAACCTCTGTTTTCCATAATGTGGGAATGGGTGACAGGAGATGAATATCTTGATGATTACCTGTTCTGTTCATTCTCTCTGGGGCACCGGGCATTGGTCACTGTTGGAAGACAGGATACTGGGCTAGCTGGTCCTTTGGTCTGACCCAGTATGGCCGGATTTATGTACTAGGAAATCTAGTGAGTCCAGTGTAATGGGAGGGCGTAGGAAAATCCCTGGCTGTGGAGAAAACTGGGAAATTAGAAGCTATAATTCAGGAGCAACAAGACTTCAATTAGTCTGGAAAAGCAGAATGTGAAAAGTAAGAATTGGTGTCATGTGACTTCGGGAATGAGGGACTCAAAAATCCAGGGAGCCTGCAGAGAAGAGAGATTGTGCCTATTACACATGGTGATGGGGGAGCAACACTCTCCATGTCTCTGGAAGTTTCACTACCAACATAAGCCATTTTCACCTGCTGGGGTGCAACCCAGACCAGTGAGGACTTGTGTCATCTGTAATCCTGGATGAGATTCAATTCTGACTCCAGCAGCCTGCTTGTTACAGTCCAAGCACGTTCTGGTTTGGGTGGAGAAGGCTCAGGGTTTGAAAGAAGGCCAGGGGTAGGAAGCTTCTGTTAGTTATGCTGGACCTAACCGCCAGTTTTACTTGTGCAAACAGGAGATATTTGACACTGTGCGATACTGCTCCTGTGCTCTGTTCCCAAAGTGTTCTGAAGCAGGGGAGGGTCTCTGGCAGTGTGTGTGTCACTGGCATATTGGGGTGAAGCTGAAACTGGAGAGAGTAGAGATGGCATAGTGGGGATGGCATGAACCTTATTTCTTCATTTCCCCTTCCAAGAACCTAAGGGACAGGAATCCTTACCCAACGAGGTCACATTCTCATAGTTCTCCTGCATGATGTCTCTCTAGAGGGCTCTCTGAGTGGGGTCCAGCAGAGCTCACTCTTCCCTGGTGAAATACACAGCCACCCCCTCGAAGGTCACCAGCCCCTGAAAGAGCAAGAGTACAACACTCAGTACCAGCTGCCACACTCACAGCCTCGTGATTCGTGGGGGAGAGGAGCCAATCAAATTGAAACTCGGGATGAAGGGACAAAGAGAGAGTCCCTTGTCTCTCTCAGCAGATCCATCACACACCTACTAGCCACAGACTGATACAGGAGATGCAGCCCCTAGCAAGGTCCATGGAGAGCTCCCTGGTAGGAAGCCCAACACCCTCCTCATTGTGAGGAGCTGGATATGAAGGGAGGGAAATCTCCCCTAAACCTGACTGATGGGTGCCCCCTTCATATCTCACAGCAGCCGCTGTTAGTTGGGTCAGGCTCCAGCACTATGAGTCTGGTGAGTTTTCCTAGCCCCATGTAGGTGGATTATTTTCTGTTCAACAAATTAGAGCATTTCCACCTCCGAACCTCATGGGTCTGTTCCTAGAATCTAAGCCACTTAGTAAACAACTCCCAGCAGGTTTGCACACCCTGTCCTACTCCCTTTCTCCACCCGCTCCAACCTCCAAGCCAGACTGTGCAAACCTTCCCATTGCCAGAGTATTTGCTGTCCCTCTTCCTCCTGCAGGAAACCACCAGCAACCCCCCAATAATCCCTACATGAACAGGCTCCTCTGCAGCCATTTCTCTCCCCTGTCCCATGGGAGGCTGGGATGAGCTGGAGCGAAACACGGACGTCATTATGCAGCCTGTCTGGGTGAGAAGGGCAGTTGTGGAAGTTTCAGAATAGGCTTTAGTTAATTTCACATCACGCTTCCCCCAGGCCAGTGGAGCCCCAACGTGGTGCCCGCGGGTGCCATGGCGCCCACCGGGGCATTTATGTGCGCCCGCCTACTGACAAGGGAGCACCCCGCTGCTGAAATGCCGCCGAGAAGCGGCAACATCAAGAAGAGTAGCCGCCGAAATGCCACTGCTTTCTCGGCGGCATTTCAGCGGCGACACCTCTTGATGATGCTGCTTCTCGGCGGCTGCTTGTCCGGTGGCCGTGCTCTTCGGCGGCTAGTCATCAGGCACCTGCTACACTGAAAAGGTTGGGGACCACTGCCCCAGGCCCTTTCCCTGCAGACAGACATCCTACATTCTGCCAAGGTGATAAAATGCTTTATCTCTTTATTACAGTGTATTCCTGGCCTGTCCTGCTAGGCTAAGCCAAAAGACACATTTTTTACCTTCCTTCTCCCTCCCCCCATCCCATAACAAAGTCTCTGAACACAAGGCTAGAAAAAAGCAGAACTAAAGGAGTCTGTTTTGACAATTCCCTCTGACTCTGACCCCACGGCAACCACACCCCAGCAGGAGGGATATGGAGTCAGGAATTGGGTTTTCCTCTGTCTTATTCGCATCTTGTCCACAGGAAAGTGACTCTACTCAGGGTTCAGTAATACATCTGTCTGGGGAGGTTAGAGATCTGGAAATATGTCTTGAAACTGTTCTCTCCCATGGTCCCTCTCAGTCTCGCTTTCTCCTTCTAGACCCTTCTCCCTGCCCATCCAGTAGGAAAGCCCCATTCCTGGGTTGGTTGCTCCCCCATGGTTGGATTTGCTCCTGCAATTGCTAATGGGAGGTGAAATGAGCAAGGGGGGGGCGGTTTGTGTAGAGTCATTTTAATACCAGACCCCAGCATTTTCCCTTCATTTCTTTTAGTTACCTGGAGTCTGTGGCTCAGAATTTAGTATTATCAGGGCCCAGGGCTGCCCTATGGGGCTAGTACCAGCTGGAGAAAGTCATCACCTGGGCTGGGCAGAGAAGAAGCTTTAATTAAGGTCACTTCCCAGCACAGAACCCCCAGTGGGGGAGCAGCGGCTGCTAAGCCTGGTCTCCCAGATCATAATGGAGGCTGCAGCATCTGACACTGGAAGCTGAACCCCAATATCCTGAGCAGAGAGGGACAGAGCGTTGGAGCAGCTTCCCTCCTTTAGCTCTCTAGGGAGAGCAGCTAATGAGAGCACCTCCTCACAGGGAGATTTGCTAGTCTCATTTGCCCCACTATTCATCTGGAGTCACTCCTTGTCTTTCCATGCAGTGACTTTGGATTAACAATGGTCTCAATGAAATCAGATTTCAGAAAGAATGAGTCCAGACTACTGTGGAATAGAGCATTGTGTGGCAGTGCTAACCCCCTTCCCACCTCTTGCAACCCCCAGATCTAGGACAAGGACTGGGGGGCACGAATTTTCCCAACAGAACCGGAAGTTCCTGCAGTTTTCAAGAGGGGATAAAAGCAAAATCTGTGATTTCACCTCACAGTGTTTGATAAGTGGATAGAAAGTCATCACAGTGTCTGGGCGTGGACAGGGACTGCCGGACAGTGCTTGGAGCCAGGATTCTGGCACAAGCTGATCAGGGAGAAGGAGCATTGTTAGTAGCAGCCACCAGAGCCCCCAGCCAGGGCCCCCCAGACATTCCCCCAGTAACCAGAGCCCAGATACCCCAGCCAGGGTGCCACCAGATATTCCCTGGGACCCAGTCCCCAGAGTTCCTGGCCAGGGACCCCAGATACCCCTCAAAGCCCCACCAGTGAGAAAACCCCCACCAGACCTTCACTGCCAGGCTGGGAATGCCAAAGGTTCCCCCCACCAAGAGCCCTCAGGAGCCAGAGACCCCCCGAAGGGACCCCCCACTATGAACTCAGTCCCTCCCTGCTGGAGGGCAGGCAGGCAGTATCTGCCATGCCATTTTCTTGGGACCCCCTCCTCCCCACAGCGGGACTCCCTGATCTTTTAAAGCAGGACCCCTCACTCTGCTTGCCCGGCATCCCCTGACCTAGTGCTGGGGATCCCCCTCCACAGCTTTGTGCACTGGGCGAGGCAACGATCCCAGGAGCCAGCAGGGGAAGCCCAGACAGAGCCTCTGGCACAGCACCAGACACCCTCTAAGCCCTTGCCCCACCCACCCCCGCTGCTCTACAGCCAACAGGCCCCCAGCAATACCCATCTCCAGGCCACAGGGCTGACCCCCCAAAACCCCAAACCTCCAGAACACACCAACATGATAGGGTACCCCAACCAGTCACCCAGAGGCCTCCCCCTACCACAATGCCCCTTCAGCTCCAGCTGAAATCTCCCCAGACACCCCTTGCTCCCAGAGCAACAGTGTTACCTCACAGTGTCTGAGAAGTGGATAGAAAGTTATCACTGCCCCCTGCTGGCCAGTCACACATGCAGCGGGAGCCCTGGGGGATGCTTCTTGAACAGGAGAATGGAAGGCATGGAGGGCCAAAGAGGTAAGAAATTTCCATGCCCTGTCACTAGCAAATAATGGCCACCATGGATCCACCCCAGAGGTGGCTATATCTTAGCACTGTGGGAAGCAGCCCCTCGTGGAAACCATTTGTCATGGGGTTTGGGATACTTCTGGACCGACGCTGCACTCAGAGAGACCTCCTCATCCCGTGCTAGTTGGAGAAAAGAAAAGGGCCAAGCCAACTCTCCCAGTACCAGCTGGGACCCACTGATCCCCCAAACAGGGGGAGGCCTCTGGCTTTGATATCTATTGAATATGTGGCTGGTCTCTTTCATCGGCAAACATTTTAACCGAGATAAAGGAGGGAACAAATGATTCTCAAAGGAGAGGGGAAAGATGATCACTGGGCAATTTAACCTCCTGCAACATCCAGGATGGAGAACGACTTAGGGCAACAGGTTCCCTCCAAGGAAGGAGAAGTAGCTGGGATTTAGAAACATGGGAAATGGCCCCAAACCTGACAGGATTTTTAATTGGCATTTGATAATGACATAGAAAGAGGGAAAAGCTGAGATTTGAGATCAATGTTCAGAAATGAATGAGAAAGGGTGGAAATCTGAGGGATTTTGGATCCATTTTTGCAAATTATAGAGAGGAAAGTGGAAAATCAGAGGGATTTTATATCAGTTGTTGATATGAGGTAAAATCTGAGTGTATTTCACATCAATATTTGATAAATGAATAGAGAGGAAATGGGCAACATTTGCAAACATTTTATATCCATGTCCCAGAATCTAAGGAAAAAGTGCAAATCAGAGATTTTCATAGTAATTTATAATGAGAGAGACAGGGGAAAATCTCAGGGCATATTCAATTAGAAATAGACAACTAGAGAAAAAGTGGGGCAAATGTTTAGGATATTTTATATGAATCTTTGAGATTTGCAGAGAAAACATGTCACAAACTATGCAACTGATACCATGAGAGAAAAACACCAAGATCTGAGGGGATTTTATATTGCTATTAAATAACTAGAGGGAAAAGGGGACTGTTTGACTGGATTTTATATGACTGTCCAATAGATAAACAGAAAGTGATGGTTCTCCCCACTGCCACCATTCACATGGGCAGCAGGGAGCCCTTTGAGGAGCTGATTGAAGAGAGCAAGGGAGGGGGAGAGGGAGCTGGAAGACTCCCTGGATGAGGGAAGGGGGCAGCAGTGGGGGATGGGCAGGTGACTGGCAACTGATGGCTGGGGGCAACTGTGTTGGCAGTTAGGGGGCAGCAACTGGGATTGGGAAACTGGAGGCTGGGCATTTCCCATGGGGGACATGTGCTCCTCCCTTCCCCACCCTTGCAGAGAATGGGCATCTCATCCCATCCCCACTCCAGGGGCAGCCATGTTTTGGGGAATGACTCAATCACTGCATATAAAATGGGTGGGAAAATCCCCCACATTGTAGATTTTTAATTGACATTTGAGAATTATGGAGAGAACGGGGGAAATCAGGGGAGACGAGAGAGCTGATCATTTGAGGGGAAAGGGCGGAATCTCCCGTGATTTTATAGCCATGTGTGAGATACTGAGGGAGAAAAGGGGCAGAACTAGACAGAATTTGTATCAGGGGGTGAGAGGCAAGTGGCACAAGCAGGGACAGGATCCAATTAACTCCCCTCTCACCTTCCCCTGCCTGCCAGTTCTCCCCCGGGAATTTCCTGGCTGCACAGAAACAGTTCAACCCCCCTGCCACCAGCGTCCCACTGACCTTCCCCCCTCCCCGCAACTCCAGCTTCTCCCCCCTGCCCGACACCCCCTCTCTCCCCACACCACAGGGGACCCCCACCGGGTCCCAGTCTCTGCGCCCCCCCAAGCCTAGCGGTGCCGGGGGCAGATCCTGCTGCAGCTCCGCTGGGGCTGAGGCAGCTCTGAGGCTTCTCCCAAGTTCCCCGGGGCAGAGAGTCACTTTTCTGCCTGGCCCTAGCGCTCCCCCCCCCCCGGGTCTTTCACTCACCGGGGGGCTCCGGCCCGGGGGCTGGTGCGGGCAGAGCCCGGGGCTGCCCAGGGGGTGGGTCCAGCTGGAGAAAGCCCCCCCGGCCGGGCATGGAGGGGTTAATGCCAGGCTCCCCCCGCACCGACCCCGGGGAGCAGCAGCTGCTCAGCCCGGGCCCCCGGATCACACGGAGGCAGCAGCAGCATCTGGTCTATGCCAGAGCCCCGCCCCCAGGAGCTGCCCTGCCCCCGGGCTCTGGACTTTGTTCTTCCTGCCCCTACCCCACCCCCCCCAGCTGCTCCATCCCCAGCAAACCACGCCCAGGCTGCAGCAGCAGGACACAGGCCTTGACTACACTTGCAGATGTACAGCGCTGTGAGTTAAACCTGACTTCATACAGCTGAGTAGGGAAAGTGCTGCAGTCTGTCCACACTGACAGCTGCCCAGCACACTGTCGTGGCCACATTTGCAGCATTTGCTGCACCATTGGGAGCGGTGCATTATGGGCAGCTATCCCACAGAGCACCTCTTCCCATTCTGGTGCCGTGGGTTGTGGGAAGGGGGCGTGGGTGCGGGGCATTCTGGGTCCTGTCCCAATGCCCCATGATGCATCACTTCACATCCCAGAAATCCCTTTGTTTCCATCAACCTTTGGCGCCATCTTTCAACAGTTTCTGTGCAGTGTGATCTGCCTGCGGGAAATGGAGCCCGAACTGCTGAGGCGTATGCTGACTTATCTCGCCAGCACATCACGTTTGGCTGTCGAACTATTCCTTAAGATCCAAAGTGACAGTGAGAGTGAGGAGTCCGACAATGCTATCGAGCCGTGTAACGCGTACAACATGAAATTGCTTGTGGCATTCACGGACATGCTCAGCACCGTGGAACGCCGCTTTTGGGCTCGGGAAACAAGCATCGAGTGGTGGGATCACATCATCATGGAAGTCTGGGATGATGAGCAGTGGCTGCAGAACTTTCAGATGAGGAAAGCCACTTTCATGGGACTGTGTGAGGAGCTCACCCCCACCCTGCAGCGCAAGGACACTGTTGAGATGAGTTCCTGTCTGCATCCTGTAAAACTTGCCCATACCGGTATTGCCCTGGCCTCTTCTTTTGTCATTCAGTGTTGCACGCATTCTAAAGCAATATGCATTTCCTCACCTTTTGGGGGCGAAGCCAGACTTTGAGGCACCTGCTCCCCTACTTGATGTAAACTTTGCTTGTGCCAATCAGAAACGAACACAAACAGGTTTTGGGCCCCGTCCCCTATGACACTTCTGTGATGTCATAGTTGGTACTTTATGGGCTGCCTGCCATGTGCAGGCAGGGAGAGGAGAAAGAAAAATGAATCCTGTGTATCCTGTGTACACCCGTAACCGAGCCTGATCACCTCGAAGCCTCTCTCTCAGCTCACGTGTTTCAAACAGAGTTTCTACGTTTGCCGGTTGTTATGCGTTGGTTTGTATTTGTAAGTATCAGTTATTACTAATTGCTGCACCTTTGTTTATAAATATTGTTAGTAGATATTTTAGTCATTGTGTGTTTTAAGTTTCATTAACTCTATTAGCTAATCAAACGCTGCTCCCTTACCCCTTGTAATTATCCCCAATAAAACTTTAAATTGATTAATTTTAGTTGTGTGTGTGTGTGTCTGCAGTTTGCATCGTGACCCATACTCTCCTTGCATCCCTTACCAATATAGTCTATTGCCACGTGCAGCCTGGTAAATAACAGGCCTGCATTTTCTTTCGCCCCTGCGTGCCCGTGGCAATCCACAGACACGAGATTGAGAGCTGCCCTGCCAGTGGAGAAGCGGGTGGCTATTGCAATCTGGAAGCTGGCAACTCCAGACAAACCAGTTTGGAGTGGGAAAGTCGACCGTTGGAATTGCGTTGATGCAAGTTTGCAAGGCCATTAATCGCATCCTACTCAGAAGAACCATGACTCTGGGTAACGTGCAGGACATAGTGGATGGCTTTGCACAAATGGGGTTCCCTAACTGTGGAGGGGCGATAGATGGGACGCACATTCCTATTCTGGCACCACGCCACCTAGGATCCGAGTACGTTAATCGGAAGGGGTATTTCTCTATGGTTCTCCAGGTGCTTGTGGATCACCGTGGGCGTTTCATTGACATTAACACAGGCTGGCCCGGAAAGGTGCATGACGCACGCATCTTTCGGAACACTTGGCTGTTCAGGAAGATGCAGGCTGGGACTTTTTTCCCAGAGCAGAAGATCACAGTAGGGGAAGTTGAAATGCCCATTCTGATCCTTGGAGATCCCGCTTACCCGTTAATGCCATGGCTCATGAAACCCTACACAGGGAGCCTTGACAGCAGCAAGGAACGGTTCAACTACAGGCTGAGCCGGTGCTGAATGACTGTGGAGTGTGCCTTTGGCCGTTTAAAGGCCCGCTGGCGATCTCTGTATGGGAAGCTGGACTTGGCCGAAAACAGCATCCCCGCGGTTATATCCGCGTGCTGTGCCCTCCATAATATTTGTGAAGGGAAGGGTGAAAGCTTCACTCAGGCATGGACCTCCGAGGTTCAACACCTGGAGGCTGAATTTGCACAGCCAGAGAGCAGGGCTATTACAGGGGCCCAGCGCGGGGCTGCAAGGATTAGGGATGCCTTGAGGGAGCAATTTGAGGCTGAAAACAAGCAGTGATATCTGGTGCCCGGCACGGGAGTGAAGTGCAGTAGTTCCAATCTTTAGGAATCAGTGTTTGCTAAGCAGACAAGCAGACTTGCAGTGCCTGTTTATTTCCTGGGCTAAGGAGTCTTTTACTTTATGCAATAATAAAGAATGTTTTCAAAGCCAAAAAATCCATTTATTGAAAAGAAAAAAAAATTATGTATTGAAAAGAAACAAGGGGATGGAGTGGGGAACGGTACAATCACAGATTCGCGTATGTCCTGTCTGGTGTGCTGTGCAGTGAGTGCTGCACTTCAGGATAGCTATAATGTATGGTGATGGGGGTTGAGCGCAGAGGGTAAGGGTCGTGGTTTTTGGGGCTGGGTGGTGAAGATACTGGTGTTGGAGGCAGCTGGGGGCGTGAAGAACACAGAAGTTGGGGAAAGTGCGTTGGAGGTGACAGTGGGGCACAACGGAAAGAGTTTTGGGACAAGGGCTGGGGGGGGTGGCGTTTGCATTTGCGGTACTGCTCCTTCTGCATGGCTACGAGCTCCTGGATAGAGTCTGCTTGGCACTCCAGGATGCTTATGAGCCGATCTGTGCTTTGCTGCTGGTGCTCTGTGCTTTGCCGCCGGTGTGCTGCGTTTTCCTGGTGGATCCTGCTTTCTCTCTCCCTCCAGTTCTGTGCTTTCTCATTCTCTTTAATAGATTGCCGCATCACTTCTTGCAGCATGTCTTCTTTGCTTTTTCGCGGTCTCTTCCTGAGTCTTTGCAGTCTCTGAGCAGGCGATAAGAGGGACGGCTGAGGTCTCAAGGTTGATGCAGCTTGTTAGGGGGCTTATTCCTTCACCCTCTCACTTCCCTGGTCCTTCTCACATGAACAGAAAGCAACAATACCCGAAGTCCAAAGGCGCAAACAATTCGATGTTTATTGGGGTGAACTTCCAGCAAGCATGATTCCAGTTTCCTTCCTCAGTGTCCCCCTTCCCAGTTCTGACACCACAGAGCCATCCCTGTTCCCATTCCCTGTTTCCATTCCCCCCTTAGCAAAACATGATTCCAATTTCCCCACACCCATTCCCTGTTCCCATTCCCCCCTTAGCAAAACATGATTCCAATTTCCCCACCCCCATTCCCTGTCCCCATTCCCCCCTTACTTCCTGATTGACTGCAGACTATATAGTAAAACTTGAGTTCTGCTTAGCTATACCTTAACCAATCATTTTACTGAAATTTAACTAACCAATCCTAACATACTGTAACATGGTTATTTAACCAATTATATTCCACCACCTTAATTAGTTTACACCCAGCAAAATTAATTATACAGCAGACAGAAACAATTACAGAACCAGACAGAGACCATGCAAATAAACATACAAAACGATACAGAAGTGAGGATTTCACAACTACATCTATACAGACATAAGGGTTTTCCAGCTGTGTCTATTGATAAGTGAGTTCTTGCCAGACAGGATGCTATCAAACTAAGTTTCCTTTTACATCTTCTAGGCTCTTCCCTTTCTCTGGAAGTGACAGGAATATCAGGACGGAATTGTATTCCTAACAGCCCAATAGCACCTTATTTCCATGTGACTAGTTTGGAATGTGAGGATGTGACCGTTCACTTCCCAGTTTATGGCTGCCTCTGCTGCTTAGCCGAAGGCCTTAGCCTAAGAACCAGGCCTCAGACTGTCACAGTGAGAGAAGGCTCTTACACATACAGAAAGTGATTTTGATTCTCTCTTTTATACCTCTATAACTAGCTAAGTGATAAGAATATACCTAAATTCTTAAAGTATAGGCCTTTGCAGACAGGCCTGAATATCTATATCCTAACACATCTGTATAGGCAAAATGCAACATTTAACAGATGCAGCATTGTTTATACCAGACAGAGTAATGATTCCCCCCGCACTTAAGGAGTAGAAAACACACAGGGTCTACACAATTGCATAATTTTCCCGTCCGAAACAGAGCATACATATCCCACGGGAGCCTCAAAATGGTGAGTAAGGGGGACTGATTGTTTCAGGGCTGCACTGTCCTCTGGGTTTCTGTGCCTTGGGGAGAGCCAACAGCTTCAGGGGGCACCTACACTGAACACTGTCCCAACATTTTCCACAGGAGTTCGTCCTGGACGATATCTCGCTGCTGAGGGTGACCTGGGAAGCAAGGGAGGGTCTTCTACTGCAATGCTGCTTCTGCCCTGGCCCATATGCAGCTTGCCTGTGTGCAGCAATGGTCCCCCCACCCCTCGTGGCACAGTGGCACGGACACGTTAGCCTGGCTGGGACAAGGACCACGGTGGCTCTCCCGATAAACCTGCGCAAGCGCATTGCACACGTTCTGGATGAGACATTCAAGGAGATTACTGAGGCCAATTACCACGATGTTATAAACCACATCAATGCACTATTACACATCTAGGCATGCATGCCTAACCCTCCTCTCCCAAAGAGCCCACACTGAAAAAATTCCTTCCCGAAAAAAAACCCGCTTACCGGGAGCCTGCTCTTCTCTTTGTCCTCAACCAAGTACCGCTGCTGCGACTGGCTACCTTCCTCCTGGCTCGAGAAGAGCTCCTGGCTGCATGGCTCCAGGGATTCCAGGGTGTCTCCATCTGGCCCACCACCCTCACTCCCGTTTTCCTCCTCCTCCTCCTCTTCCTCCTCCCCCCCCCACACTGGCTCTGAAGTGTCCATGGTGGTGCTCGGAGTGGAGGGGGGGTTAACCCCAAGTATCGCATCCAGCTCCTTGTAGAATCGGCAGGTCACGGGGGGAGCACCCGAGTGGCCATTTGCGTCACGGGCTTTGCGGTAGGCACTCCGCAGCTCCTTCACTTTAATCCTGCACTGCAGGGCGTCCTGGTCATGGCCCCTTTCCATCATGTCCTTTGATACCTTCCCGAAGGTATCGTAATTCCTATGGCTGGAGTGCAGCTGGGACTGGACAGCTTCCTCCCCCCAAACACTGATGAGGTCCAGCAACTTGCCATTGCTCCATGCTGGGGCTCGCTTGGCGCATGGAGGAATGGTCACCTGGAAAGATTCGCTGATAGCACTCCACGCCACGCCGGGCTGAGCAAACAGGAAGGGGATTTTTAAAATTCCCGGGGAATGTAAAGGGTGGGTCACATGGTTGGTTACCTGAGGCCAGGGCAGTAGAGTTTGAACTGATGACCAGAGTGGCTAGAATAGGCATTGTGAGATACTGCCGAATACTTCTGGAGGCCAGTGTCAGAGAATAACAGAGTTCTCACTTTTTGTTTGGGTACAGCAAGTCAAATACTTTACTTTATTTTCTCTCTATCAATTGCATAGAGGGAGAGAGCTAAACAGGTCTCTCAACAGGTAAACAATTACAGCAAGCGTTTATACCTTTTGTTACAGACAATAATGAGCAACAGCTGCATTTTGTTTATACATAGGTCATTCTGATATCTTGTTTTGCTCACTAATGTAGACTCTTAGTCTACATTCCATATTATCTACACATTATCTACACAAGGTTGGAACAACTTCTTACACAGTTCTTTCCCACTCGCCTCACACATTCCTCGCTTCTACAAATCTCGCGTTATTAGGGTTACAGTTAGCCTGACTCTTGCTAACAAACTGTCATGCATTGCATCCCCTTCCTGTCAGTTCTTTCTCTGCTTCCACAACCCCCCCTTTTGTACTACTAGTACAACAAACATTTTCAAATCTCTATTTGCATTAAGTCTTGGAATTCAGATTCTACTTCAGATGCTTCAACCTTAGGGGTTTTGACTGGATGTAATGACAATGTATGATGAGCATGGACTTGAAAGGTACTACTATTATTACATCCTCAACAACAATAACATAATCCTAAACTAACTAATAGCAATACAAGCAATAACATTCCCATAGCAATAATATGATGGGATTTTTGTACAGTTTTAGTCATAAAGCACAATACATCATACTTAGTACATAAAATAGACACTCTATCAGCTGTATGAAAGGCATACTTTTCAACTTGATATATATTTTGAAGCATGTGAATTTGCCCTTGTATTTCAGAGATTCTCTGAACCTCTGGTAACAGTGAAAGCAAATTCTGAAATTGATCAGGCACTCAACTAGTCCAATTAAAGGGTATCTGGAACCTGAGGGCTACTTGCAAAATTTTATCTGCAGGCCAGTAAATAATATGATTGCCTGCAGTGGTAATGAGATTAAAATGTATGTCTTGCAATGTGGTGGCTTTAACATACACACAGCTATCATTAGCTTGAAAAAGTAAGTGTCCTGTCAGGGTAGTTCCTTGTCCCCTACCCTCCCAGCAAAAGTAGTCATGAAGAGTAACAACTGCTCCTGGCTTTAGTTTACAGATACACTGAAGCTGTGGGGGTTCTAACGGCCAAAATGTCCATTGACTCCCTAACCCCATCCAAATGTCAGGTGTAATCCCAGGAGCACTGTGTAAAAATCGATTGGGCATACCAGGTAGTCTAATTTCCCAGATGTCTCGGTGAATTACCCAATCCCACATGCATCCTCCCCATGGACCCGGCAGGATTTGCTATGTGGGAGCCCACATCCCCCCAACTGGTCCATATGCTTGGAAGGAGCATTGAGAACGTCCGCACTTCCACCCAGAAAGTCTCCAAGTATGTTTCCATGGCCACAGATCAGATGGTACTCCTGATGTGTGTGTAAGGGCAGTGAGCCAAGCCTGATGCTCTAGATCATTCCAAATGGCCATTAGCTGGTCATTCAGGAAATCCTGAATTTCTGAACGTGCTAGATCCCACTGCAATGCCTTCCCAGCCTCAGTGATATTCAATACCATCTCTGTCAGCAACTTCTGGGTCATTGAACTAAGGGCGGAAATAACATGTAACTCACCAACTCCAGCCTGTACCTGGGTTAGCTGTGCCCCAGAAACAAGGCCAATGGCCTTCTCTAGTTGCCCCAATTTCTCATCATGTTCCTGGTTCTTAAAAATATTCCAAACTGCTGCTGCACTATTGGCCCCATCCCAAAGGGATCCGGTCAAGTCTCTCTTCTTTCTAGAGGAAATAACCCAAGCCCTCTGTTGTGCTAATCTAATGGCAGCCCCCTTTGAACAATTTGGGTATGTAGAGGTAATCTGGAAACTGGATAAGGGCAATGAAAATTTAACAGTCCCTAATGTAGTGTTAATCACAGTCCATTGATATCCTAATACATCTCTCTTTGGTGTAGTACTATACCACATCTGTTGGTTGAACACCTTTATGTACTTCCGGGAGGCATTGATATTAATGGCATAAGAGGGGGTGTATTGCAATAAGGTACAGGTCACATTATTAGTCACTGGAATAATTTCTATGCAGGTAAAATTTCCAGTGGCAAAACAAACTCTTTGGGTATTCTTTTAATTGTTCACTAATTGGGTGACCAAATAACAATAAGGGCCTCTCTCATTTAACACAGTGCAAATTCCAGGAACAGCCATCATATCTACTTCGCTATAGAACCCATCAATTGCAATTACAGATTCTTGGGGTTCACTTGTAGTGATATCATATACTTTTATCTCCACTGATCCACTTGTTTTCCATTCAATTGTTCGCTTATATGGGATATCCTGAACCTTAAAAATATTTTTTTTCAAACAATATTTAAATGAATCACTAAAGTGTGAAGGCCTTGGCCATTGGTTTTATCAAATATATGGCATTGTCTGTATTTGGATGTGTTACAGGGGTAATAGTGTAATGGAGGAGATGGCAGGGGCAATGGCAACAAGGTGCCTTTGGTATTTATTTAAACTCCAATTAGGGAGGGCAATACATGCTGAAGGACTTATCCAAAACACAGGGCACAGCCTGTAGAATAAACCCCAAACTCCAATCAATACCACATTCCCAAGCATGGGTCCCACAAGTTTCTTCCTCCCAGTGTATAATTCTTTGTTTCTTCACCAGGGTCAGTTCTTAATGTCTTTTGTAGTCAGGAATCCCTGGACTTTGTGGTTTCAATGAAGCAAGTGTTCCTTCTTCTCTTTTCCTGAAACAGTGTGGTTCAGCATCATACAGGGGAGAGGTTACTAGCACATCACCCTGTAATGGTTTTGCTTCTTCTAGAAAAATCCAAAGGCACAGTAGGTCTGTCAGTGGACAAGGGAGAGGTTACTAGCACTTCACCTTGTCTTTTTTTTCTTTTTCCTGCTGTCCAGAAGGCACAGCAGAGTTAGAAGGAGAAATAGGCTTATCATCAGTCGGAGAGTCTTCCCGAGGTAGTGGGGTCTTTTTACAGTGAGAAGCATGGGTCCAGGTAGGCAGTCCTTGGCACTTCACAGCGGTGTCGGTGGTTAACAGGACTTGGAAAGGGCCTTTCCAGCATGAAGCCAAAGCAGTCTTTCGTAGATGGACTTTACGTAGACTCAGTCTCCTTGTTTCAATGAATGGCAAGGCTGCTAGGGTCTTTGGGTAGCACTTCTTTTATCTGTGAGAAAAGAAACCTAGCACATTTCATTAATGCCTGGCAGTGTTTTGCAGATCTCATAGTTGCTTGGGCACATTCAGGCCCCCCTTTTCTTGGCTGTCAGCCAACTCTTAGCTGTGGGCAGTGTCCTTGGATGGGGCCAGCGTCTTATCTTTGGACTGAGCTTGCTAGCTATTTTTTTCCCAGTTAACTCGTTCTGTTCTTTTGCCTTCTCCCCTTCTTGGGTTCTTTTAACCAACAAAGGAAACTTCCACTCTTCACTCATACACCTTTTCCCAACAATGAACACATACACATTGCCATTATACAGTACATTAGTCTTATTATTCAATGTATGCCACATACACCCTTCCAGTAAAATAACTTCTATACAGAGCTTTGGAGCAACAAACCAGGACAAGCACACCCACTTTTGAGGAGTCCACTCTGTACAACCTCTGGTGTCCAATAGCTTTCCTCCCTCCCCACCATCTGGCTAGAAATCTGAGGTAGCCAGAAGGATCCCATGTGCAATATGGGGAGTCGTTTAACCTTCCATGTCCTTGCTTCCAAAGACTGTTGGTATGCAAATTTTAACAACAATTTTTCAATTAAAAAATCTGGCCAATGAAGTTTCTTTTTCTTACTTAAGCAAATGTATTAGACTTTAGTATATCATATTTTCCTGATTTATCCAAACACTTTGTATTCCAAGTTGAATAAAACAAGTATCTGCTTTTTGATTTAACCCTTCTATTTAATTTTGAACTAGACTGTCTTATGAAAATATTAAACACAACAATTCTGGCCACAAGACAAACACCACAAGACAGGACATAGAACACAAAAATAATTCCTATTGTGCCAGTAAATGCATGGTACGTCGAATGCTGTTCAGCTGGCATCTGTTTTCTCCGATGATCTGAAAGACAAAAGAACAGAGGTCTATCCCTTCTGGGCAGTCAGTCATTGCTTAAAATATTTCCTTTATATACAAATACTCTTATTGATTTCAGGCAAAACAGAGGAATTACCCCATATTTCCTTGTATTTGTTTCATAGGCAGCGCAGGTTTCAGTGGCTTCTACCTTATCAGTTAGATAATTGCATTAATACAGATGCTTTCTGGTTTGCTTCCAGATCCAAAGCTATCCACAGCTTAAAGATTCTTACTTAAAAAGGGGCACAATTAACTTCTCACTCTCTTTTCTTAAATCACTTGCTTGTCTCCCAAAACGACACCCAATCAACTCAGATTTTACCATTCCAATTATTATCCTGGGGATTTGAAATCCCCATGCTTATAATTACGTACTCCTTTCCTTCCACTATGCCCTCAAAGTTTCCAACCTGTTTTCCAATCTCTCTATCTGTTGCCTGCCCGCTCGGGCCCGATCCTGCTTTTCTCGCTGAACCGTCCCTTCCATGGGCACCGGCTTTTTTCACTACCAATTTAGCTAGGAGGGTGGGCTTCTCAACTAGCCCCCACCCTTCCTGGTTTCTTCCCTTAAACATTCTTACTCACAAGGCTACCCGAGTCCTCCCTCGTGAGGCTTGCCACCTGGGCAAAATGCATGGCCCATTGGTGTTTCACTATTCAATTTTCTTTTGTGGCAAACACACTGCTCTTACAGCATATACTGAGCACAAATAATTAAATTTTGACAAGTTCCTGAAGGACTGGTACTTGCTTAGCCAATGCTTCCTTTTTTTGCCTGGAAGTCCTGTCTCAAGGCTTGCAACTTGCCCTGGGCGTAGGTTTGAGTTGCTGCCTGGTTCATGATCTATGCTCTTAATTGCTCAATTCTAGTTATCAAGTTGTACCTATTGGGCTTCAGGACCTATTGGGATCCAGGAAGTGGGCGGAGCCTAAGGGGAGGACCCACAGGACCTGGAGACCAAATGATTACGGGGGATAACTAATGTAAAAACAGGGACAGGAGTGCAGTCAAAGGGTCAAAAGAAGGGAAGTTATCAAGTTGTAGCGGGGTGGTTACCCCGCTCCTGCAGAGGGGTTTAAAACAGCCCTGGCAGAGGGCTGGGGAAAAGGGAAAAGCTACTGGGCTGATTGGGGAAGTAGCCACAGCTGGGCCACGCCCCAATCAGGCCCCAGCTGGCCTGTATAAGAAGGCCGGGAGCCAGGAGCTCAGCAGTCTCTCTCTGCACTTAGAGAGAGAAGGGCCTGGCTGCAGGGAGACAGAGAACCTGAGTGGAGTAGGGCTGGGGACAGGCTGAGGGGCTGGGGAGCTCCAACCTGGAAAGCCCCAGGCTGTGGCCTGGTAGGAGGTCAACAGGTACTGGGGATTGCAGAGGGCAGCCCAGGGCTAGGCTAAGAGAGCAGGTCCAAACCCCCCTTGCCAGTGATGAGTGGCCTATACTGCAGTCTGCCCCAGGGAGTGGGGGCTTGTTGGTGACTGGCAGTGGCCTAGTGCTGAGGCAAGGTGGGGATAGTGGGTGGGGGTTCCCCAGGGAGGGGAGACCCAGATCTGTGGTGGTACTGCCAGGGGGCAGCATCCCAGTAATAGGGGCACTGGGTCCTGGGAGGGACACAGGTGCCAGCAGAGGACAAGGCGGATCACCGGCCTGCAGAGGGCGCTCCAGAGGCTGGTGAGCTAATTCCCTGGATGACCAGTAGGAGGTGCTGCAGGGGTGAGTCCGCTCCTCTACACAAGTACACAACTCTTCCCTTTTCTCCAACTTCTCTATTGCCCAGTCTTGCTACGACTGGAGTAGATCCACCTGACACCCTTCCCGGTCAACCAGGGTGGAGAGAGGAATGCTAAAACCCTCTCCGGTTCTCAGACTTACTGCGGCTGAGAGTAGGCACACTTTCATACTCACACACGTACATCCAGACTGGCCACGTCTGTGTACAACATTCAGAGAAGATGCTGTGCAATCTCCAACTTGCTTCCTCTCTTGGGAGGGCAGTTCTTTTACACCCTGGGGTCTCCTGGGGCGTCTTTTCAGTGATTCCAGTCCAGGCCGGCTGCCTGTGACTTCTTCAGCATCCCCAAGCCACACCGGCTCCAGGGTCGCAAAGGCATACTGTTGGATCTCACTGGACAGTTAAGCTTTGCAAATGTAATCTCAGCACTGTAACTTGTATTGTCTTTGGTTTGCTTCTGTCTATATTTTTTTCACAGCCAGCTGGGGCCGAAAGCAGTTTTTCTTTGTACTTAGCCTGGTCTGCGTTGATTTTTGACCTTGAACACAGAGCAACTTTCTCTTTATCTCTGGGCCAAGCTGAATTTCAAATTAACCCGTTCCTTTCCTCAATAGACAAATTGCTCCCAGTGTGTGTCAGAGGCTTTTTTTGGTGATTAAAAGCTTCTCTGAGATGTATGATCTTATCTAGATTGAAGGTACCTTCTAGTGGGCATTGTTTAGATGAATTTTCACGCATGTAATGATTCCAATTCTCTAAATACCTGCAGGTTTTAGGACCATAATGTACGTACATGAAATAAGCTGGGGTATCCTTAGGGGGTGAGAGGGAATGCTTAGACTGTCCCCACCCATTTTCCAATCACACACACAGGGAGGATGCCCTGTCCGCTCTAGTGACACATAAACTAAGGATCTCTCCCTACAGGGTACTCACACAGGAAAGGCTAACGAGGATGGCCACGACCCTCCTACACCTCCCTTCAGCCAAGAGTGTCGGCTAGTCTCAGAGAGACGGCACTGCTCACTCTCGTTGCATCCAGTGAGATGATCAGACTGTCAGCGGCTCACACAGAGAGGAAAAGGGGGAGGGAAGATGGGTTCACACACTCCTAGACCCAGGTAGCCTCCTCGTCGGACGATGCCAGGCCGAGTTAGCCCACCGTGGGTCGGATCTCCTAAAAGATTCTCTAGTTACCGGGCTTGCGTTAGAGTAGTTATGGTCATGAGCCACAAGACTTCGCAGAGTACTCTGGGTGTCTTCCGGTAACTCTCAATTCACACTGGTGTGTGTGTGTGTGTGTGTATACACACACACACACACACACACACACACACACACACACACACACACACACACACACACACCCAAGGCCTCTATCTCCAAATACCATGATGCATCTGTACCTTATGTCCGGACTCAATACACTATGAGGCGGTAACAACCCCTCTTGAGGCGGTAAAAACCCCTCAGCACTGGTGCATACCTATGCATCTCTCTTATGCATATGGGGGCGGCCGAACTAACAGTTCCCCAGAACCGCATACAACTACCTTATTGGGGTAGCAAAACAATTCCCCAGAACCGCTCTGCATCTGATCTTGCTGCACAGTCAATAAGTTCGGATGGCGTGAGCCCAACAGGGACAGACGGCCCCACGGACAGTCCTCCTCCGACACCCCAATAGAGATTTCAAAAGGTCTCCTACCTCTATTGTGGCGCCATGGGGTTTGAAGGGGAATGATCCGTAGTAGCTGCCGGTGCCTCTGCGGGCGTTGCCATCCCGGACGAGCCCCCAAATTGTCAGAGAATAACAGAGTTCTCACTTTTTGTTTGGGTACAGCAAGTCAGATACTTTATTTTCTCTCTATCAATTGCATAGAGGGAGAGAGCTAAACAGGTCTCTCAACAGGTAAACAATTACAGCAAGCATTTATACCTTTTGTTACAGACAATAATGAGCAACAGCTGCATTTTGTTTATACATAGGTCATTCTGATATCTTGTTTTGCTCACTAATGTAGCCTATCTACACAAGGTCGCAACAACTTCTCACACAGTTCTTTCCCACTCGCCTCACACATTCCTCGCTTCTACAAATCTCGTGTTATTAGGGTTACAGTTAGCCTAACTCTTGCTAACGAACTGTCATGCATTGCACCCCCTTCCTGTCAGTTCTTTCTCTGCTTCCACAACAGTCACAGCGCATTGGGCGGCCACACTGGCGTCGCAGCGGCAGCGCAATACATGCTATTCCTCTCGGGGACGTGGAGAACATACAGCGCTGCAAATGCCTTGCCAGTGTGGACGGGGAGTGAGTTACAGCGCTGGGGGTGGCTTTACAGCATTGTAACTCGCAAGTGTAGCCAAGGCCACAGAGGAGCTCCGCATGGGACCAGCCAACACAGCAGCAGCAGTTCCCTGCCCCCACACTGACAGGCTCCACCCTGGTTATTGGGTGGGGCCTTGGGGGAGGGTCTATGGGGGGCTCAGCTCCCCAATATTTTGTCTAATTTGCCTCAGGACCCCCCCACCAGAAAGATGCTGACACCACCTTGGAGTGGGGGAAACAGGCATCAAATGTGAGCTCTGCTCTAGCCACTAGATGCCAGTGGCCTCCTGGAGCCAGGGATTGAACCCAGGAGTCCTGGCTCCCATTGGGGTTCATATATGCCCCAGTTTTCCCCTGGACTTCCCCTCTTTGAGCCTGTTTTCTCTGTATGGGCAGGGCTCTCAGGTAACATGCAGAGGACAGATTTTTGCACAGCAAACCAGCTGCAGCTCAGAAGAGCCCCTATGGGTCCACTTCCAAATTGGTCCCTCCTTGGCATCCTCAGCAGATGGCTCCCTTCCCCTGCAAGCCTCAGCTGCCAGATCCCAACCCCCCAGTCCTGGGGAGGTGTCCTGCAGGGAGGTGGAGGCATTGCATCCTGGGCTTGTGCCAGCAGCCTTGCCATTGTGACAGGGAGCTACACTGCCCCCCATCTCCAGTGAGCACCTCTGCCAGAGATACCCCCCCCAGCTCCACCTCCAGGTCCTCCCCCCCACAGTGACCTCTTTTGGGGAACCAGCCCCCCTGCCTTAACCTATGAGACCCTGCTCCCCTCCCAGAACCAGGCCAAGAACCCAGTGTTTGCAGGAGACAGACAGGGTAGGAGATAGCCTGATGCCCAGTGGTGCCACCTCCCATTCCTCTTGTGTCCTGGCAGTGGGCACAGAGTGACTTCATTATCTCTCCTCCCCTCCTCCGACAGGGCATGGGAGTTTGCGCAGAGAGCAGAAAAGGCCCCAGGCGCATAGTGTCAACTCCCCTCCATGAGAAACACCAACAGCTCTGTGAGAGGGACTAACAGAGATTTGAAAGGAAATGCCAAGCTAGGTACCTTCTCCTAAGCAACAGCTGGGGATAGAACCCAGGAGTCTTGGCTCTCAGCCTCCTCCCCGCTCTAACCACTGGACCCCACTCTCCTCCTGCAGCTGTGGGGGGCAAACATCTTCAGGCTACTAATCAGTAACTGCTGGTCTAGTGATTAGAGTGAGGGGGAGGAGGACTGAGAGGCTGGACTCCTGGCTTCTGTCCCTGCCTGTCAGGGAGGGGGTCTAGCTGGGCATTGTCTCTCATCTCCCCCCAGTCTTCTAAGAAATCTAGAATGTAGTTGTCAGATGCAGGGGTGGCTGCAGGGACACATGATGCCATGGGTTTTTTTTTTTTTCAAGGTCTGATCATCCCTGCGTACATTTCCACACACGCCCCTCCCACTTGGATGGGGGAGGCAATGGGGCTGCCTTGTGCCTATTGCAAGCACATGCGAGGAACAGGAGGTACCTAGGGGCTGCCCTTGGGCATTGCGCCAGTGTGATGTTATTGACATGAACTGGGACCTTGTTGCAACCAAGGTCCTGTAGTGGCACCAAATCTTGTATCAAGGGGGTCAAATAAGATGTCTAAGACAAGGTTATGGTTTGCTGGTTATGATTATGCTATCTGTATGCATGTATCATTTTTGTATTTAAAGTTATACATATTGGCTCTATACTGTAGTTCAAACTTGTGCTATGCTTCTGGGTGACACCCCAGACAAGTTGGTGTCAACTCCGCCTAGCCTGCTTGATGGCCCATTAAGGACCATCAGCTATACAATTGACCCATTGAAAGAAGGCAGATACATCTTGTGACTCAGCAAGGTGTGCAGGGACATACCTATGGACAGAACTGAGGTTTTTCCATGCCATGTGATGGACAGCTTGTCTTTGGAACAAAGAAAGCAGAGACCAACTGGCAAGAGACTATAAAAAGCTGCTACTCCATTTTGTCTTCAATCCTGCTTCTTACCTTTGGAGGGACTTTGTTATAAACGGAAGCTCTACACAAAGGACTGATGACACATCCCAGCTGTGGATGTACTCCAGAGACTTAATTGGAACCTGCAGTTTTTCATCACTGCTACAAGCCTAAACCATGAACTTTGCCATTACTGTATGTAATTGATTTCATTTAACCAATTCTAGCTCTCATCTATATCTTTTTCTTTTTATGAATAAACTCTTAGATTTTAGATTCTAAAGGATTGGCAACAGCGTGATTTGTGGGTAAGTTCTGATTTGTATATTGACCTGGGTCTGGGGCTTGGTCCTTTGGGATCGAGAGAACCTCTTTTCTTTTACTGGGGTATTGGTTTTTATAACCATTTGTCCGCATAACGAGTGGCACTGGTGGTGATACTGGGAAACTGGAGTGTCCAAGGGAATTGCTTGCGTGACTTGTGGTTAGCCAGTGAGGTAAAACCAAAGTCCTCTCTTTCTGGCTGGTTTGGTTTGCCTTAGAGATGGAAAAACCCCAGCCTTGGGCTGTAACTGCCCTTCTTTAAGCAATTTGTCCTGAATTGGCACTCAGTTGGGTCCTGCCAAAGCCAACATCATTACAGCCAGCCTAGGCCCCAGCTCACTTCTGAGTTCTATCCTGGTTCTGGGAGTGCAGTGGGGACTAGTGATTAGAGGAGGCTATGGGTGGGCTCCAGGATGCCTGGGTTCTAATCCTTGGTGTCTCACTTTGGGGAATGTTTCCCCCAGTGACTCAGTTTTCCTTGAGTAACTAGAAGCTGATTACTGCCTCTTATGGGGTTGTGGGAAAAGCTGGAAGTCTAGGGGAGTTGGGGGGCATCCTTCCATCTTCCTGCACCATGGTTCTTCCTGTTCCCTCTTGTCACGCAGTGTCCAAGAGTGTACTCTCTATGCCATTATTTTAATCATTGATTAAGTTAGTGAACAGAACCATATCCAGAACTGATCCCTGTGGGTCTCTACTCGACATGCCCTTCCAGCTTGACTGTGAACTGCTGATAACTACTCTCTGGGAACCGTTATCCAACCAATTATGCACCCACCTCACAGTACTTTCGTCTGTATTTCCCTAGTTTGTTTATGAGGCGATCATGCCACATCTACCACTTCTCTATCCACAAGGCTTGTTACCCTGTCAAAGAAAGCTATTAAGTTGGTTTGACATGATTTCTTCTTGACAAATCTATGCTGTCAATTATCACCCTATTATTTTCTCTCTGTTTGCAAATTGATTGCTTAATTATTTGCTCCATTCTCTTTCCAGGCACTGAAGTTAAGAAGACTGGTCTGTAATTCCCCGGGCTGTCCTTATTTCCCTTTTAATAGATTGGCACAATATTTGCCCCTTTCCAGTCATCTGGCATCTCCCCCATCTTCCATGACTTTTAAAAGATAATCGCTAATGGCCCAGATATTTCCTCAGTCAGCTCCTTGAGTATTCTAGGATGCGTTTCATCAGGCCCTAGTGACTTAAAGATATCAAACTTGTCTAAGTAATTTTTAACTTGTTCTTTCCCTATTTCAGCCTCTAATCCTCCCTCATTTTCACTGGCATTCACTATGTTAGACGTCCAATTGCTACGAACCTCTGTGGTGAAAACTGAAACAAAAAAGTGCAATTTCCACTTTTTCTGTTATTGTTTCTCCCCTCCACCCCCACCATTGAGTAACAAAGCCTACCTTGTCCTTGGTCTTCCCCTTGCTTCAAATGTATTTACAGAATGTTTTCTTCTTATCCTTTATGTCTCTAGCTAGTTTGATCTCATTTTGTGCCTTGGCCTTTGTAATTTTGTCCCTACGTACTTGTGTTTATTTATTAATAGCATCCTGTGTAATTTGACCTAGTTTCCACTTTTTGTAGGACTCTTTTTTGAGTTTCAGATCATTGATGATCTCCTGGTGAAGCCAGGCTGGTCTCTTGCCATATTTCCTATCTTTCCTGTACTGTGAGGTAGTTTGTGCTTGTGTCCTTGTCAAGGCTGCTTCCCCACTTTGAACTTTAGGGTACAAATGTGGGGGCCTGCATGAAAACTTCTAAGCTTAACTACCAGCTTAGATCTGGTCCGCTGCCTCCGCTCCCAAAGCTAATTCCCTTCCCTGGGTAGCCTTGAGAGACTCTTCACCAATTCCCTGGTGAATACAGATCCAAACCCCTTGGATCTTAAAACAAGGAGAAATTAACCATCCCCCCTCCTTCCTCCCACCAACTCCTGGTGGATCAAGATCCAACCCCCTTGGATCTAAAAACAAGGAAAAATCAATCAGGTTCTTAAAAAGAAGGCTTTTAATTAAAGAAAAAGGTAAAAATCATCTCTGTAAAATCAGGATGGAAAATAACTTTACAGGGTAATCAAACTTAGAGCCCAGAGGACCCCCCTCTAGCCTTAGGTTCAAAGTTACAGCAAACAGAGGTAAACACCCTAGTAAAAGGTACATTTACAAGTTGAGAAAACAAAGGTAAACTAACACACCTTGCCTGGCTGTTTACTTACAAGTTTGAAATATGAGAGACTTGTTCAGAAAGATGTGGAGAGCCTGGATTGATGTCTGGTCCCTCTTAGTCCCAAGAGCGAACAACCCCCAAAACAAAGAGCACAAACAAAAGCCTTCCCCCGCCCACCAAGATTTGAAAGTATCTTGTCCCCTTATTGGTCCTTTGGGTCAGGTGTCAGCCAGGTTACCTGAGCTTCTTAACCCTTTACAGGTAAAAGGATTTTGGAGTCTCTGGCCAGGAGGGATTTTATAGAACTATACACAGGAGAGCTGTTACCCTTCCCTTTATATGCCCCCCAAATCACAGATAGTGTTGGACAGCCGGTTCCACACTGGCTGTGATTTCTTCCTGGAGCTCTAGGAGAAAACAGAGTTAATAAGACACATGCACCTTTAGACATACTACTGATTATATAAAAACTAACAATATGTTCCACATTCCAAGAACAATTTTTAACCAGTTGATTCTGGGAAACTTTCCCAGGAGAGTGCATCAGCCACTTTGTTAGAAGCCCCTGAAATGTGTTGTAGTTCAAAATCAAAATCTTGGAGAGCTAAACTCCACCAAAGAAGTTTTTTGTTATTCCCCTTGGCGGTATGAAGCCACTGTAGCGCAGCATGGTCTGTTTGTAGTTGGAAACGCCATCCCCAAAGACTTGGGCGTAGCTTTTCCAGCGCGTACACAATGGCGTAGCATTCCTTTTCGCTGATTGACCAGTGGCTTTCCCTCTCAGACAGTTTCTTGCTGAGAAACACAACAGGATGGAATTCTTGATCCGGTCCTTCCTGCATTAAAACTGCTCCCACGCCTCGCTCGGACGCATCTGTGGTTACTAGGAACGGTTTGTCAAAGTCTGGGGCCCTTAGCACAGGGTCAGACATGAGTGTCGCCTTAAGCTGGTTAAAGGCCTTTTGACACTCATCAGTCCACTGAACTGCATTTGGCTGTTTCTTTCTGGTTAGGTCTGTCAGCGGGGCGGCGATTTGGCTGTAGTGTGGTACAAATTGCCTATAATATCCGGCCAAGCCTAAGAAGGATTGGACCTGTTTCTTTGACTTTGGAACCGGCCACTTTTGGATAACATCCACTTTGGCCTGTAGGGGATTTATAGTTCCTTGACCCACCTGGTGCCCCAGGTAAGTCACTCTGTTTTGGCCTATTTGACACTTTTTAGCCTTAACAGTTAGTCCTGCCTGCCGGATGCGCTCGAAGACTTTTTCCAGGTGCTCCAGGTGTTCTGTCCATGAATCAGAAAAAATGGCCACATCATCAAGGTAGGCAACTGCAGGTTCTCCCAATCCCGCTAGGAGACCATCTACAAGTCTTTGGAAGGTGGCGGGTGCATTTCGCAACCCGAAAGGGAGTACATTGAATTCATACACCCCTGCCTGGGTGACTAAGGCTGACCTTTCCTTAGCGGGTTCATCTATTGGTACTTGCTAGTACCCTTTGGTTAAGTCTAAAGTAGAGATGAATTGGGCATGTCCCAATTTCTCCAATAGCTCATCTGTGCGTGGCATTGGATAGTTGTCAGGACGAGTTACAGCATTTAGCTTACGGTAGTCCACGCAAAAGCCTATTTCCCCATCTGGTTTGGGAACTAGAACCACTGGAGATGCCCATGCACTGTTAGAGGGGCGGATTATACCCATCTGTAGCATGTCCTGGATCTCCCTTTGTATAGCAGTTTGGGTATGAGGTGACTCCCGGTAGGGTGGGGTTCTAATTGGGTGAGCATTACCTGTGTCAATGGAGTGGTATGCCCATTCGGTCCGTCCTGGAGTGGCTGAGAAAATTGGTGCAAAGCTTGTGCACAGCTCCTTGATCTGCTGTCGCTGCAGACGTCCAAGGGTCACGGAGAGGTTCACCTCTTCCATGCCACCATCCTTTTTTCCTTCGTAGTAGACACCTTCAGGTCACTCCGCGTCATCTGTTTCCTGGGCTGTAAACTGGCAAACGTTTAATTCTCTGGAATAAAAGGGCTTAAGAGAATTAACATGGTATACCTTAGGCTTTATGTTGGAGGTGGGGGAGGCTATGAGATAGTTAACAGCTCCTAGGCGCTCCTGGACCATGAATGGTCCTTCCCACGATGCTTCCATTTTATGGGCCTGGAGCACCTTTAAGACCATGACTTGGTCTCCTACTTTGAAGGACCGTTCTCTGGAATGTTTATCATACGAGGCCTTTTGCTCTTCCTGAGCATCCTTTAGGTTTTCTTTAGCAAGGGCTAAAGAGTGTTGGAGGGTGCTTTGTAGGTTGCTTACAAAGTCTAGAATGTTAGTTCCTGGAGAAGGCGTAAACCCCTCCCATTGCTGCTTCACCAACTGTAATGGCCCCTTAACCTCGCGGCCATACACAAGTTCAAATGGTGAAAACCCTAAACTGGGATGTGGTACAGCCCTGTAGGCAAAAAGCAACTGCTGCAACACTGGGTCCCAATCATTGGAGTGTTCATTTACGAATTTACGTATCATGGCCCCCAAAGTTCCATTAAACCTCTCCACCAGGCCATTGGTTTGATGGTGGTAAGGGGTGGCAACCAAGTGTTTCACCCCATGAGCTTCCCACAGGTTTTTCATGGTCCCTGCCAGGAAATTAGTTCCCGAATCTGTAAGGATGTCGGAGGGCCAACCTACCCTGGCAAAAATGTCTGCTAATGCCTGGCACACACTTTTAGCCCTGGTGTTGCTTAAGGGTACTGCTTCCGGCCATCAGGTAGCAAAATCCATGAAAGTCAGTATGTACTGCTTTCCTCTGGGTGTCTTCTTTGGGAAAGGACCCAGAATATCCACAGCTACTCGCTGAAATGGGACCTCAATTATGGGTAGTGGCTGGAGAGGGGCTTTAACCTGGTCTTGGGGCTTTCCCACTTGTTGGCACACCTCACAAGACCGGACATAATTAGCAACGTCCTTGCCCATTCCCTCCTAGTGGAAGGACTTCCCCAACCGGTCTTTGGTTCTGTTCACCCCAGAATGGCCACTGAGATGATCATGGGCTAAGCTCAAGAGTTTTACCCGATACTTAGTGGGAACTACCAACTGTCTTTGAGGATGCCAGCCTTCCTGGTGCCCACCAGAAAGTCTCCTTGTATAAAAGTCCTTGTTCTACAACAAACCGGGATCAGTTAGAAGAGCTGAGAGGCGGTGGGGTGCTCCGTGCCACCGCCCAAGCTTTCTGAAGGCTGTCATCTGCTTCCTGCTCGGCCTGGAACTGTTCCCTTGATGCTGGAGACATCAGTTCCTCCTTGGACTGTGGACTGGGGCTTGGTCCCTCTGGAAGCGATGCAGGTGCTGGGGCTGTTTCCATTGACTGTGAACCGCTGTCCGCTGGTGCACTATGTGGTATTTCAGGCTCTGGCTGAGCCTCTTGGGTAGGGTTATCTGCTGCTTCCACCAATTCAGGCTCGCTGGTGCCCTCTGGCGTTGGAGTGGTAGACGGGTTTGCAAGCGCTGGACTCAGTGCTGGCAATGGTTCTGGTGCTGGTTGCGTTGCCAGTTCCGGTTCTGGGACTGGCTTTGGCTGGGTCTCTGGGATTGGATCCACTATGGCTGTTGCAGTCGTTGGCAGGGGATCCGGTTCCACCACCTTTGTTTGGGTCTCTGGTAACACAGACGGGGCCCTGGTGGACGGCTCAGGAACAGGGATGGGGCTGAAAGCTTGCTTAGCCTGGCTGCGGGTGACTATTCCCACCCTTTTGGCTAGCTTCAAATGGTTGGCCAAGTCTTCCCCCAGCAGCATGGGGATGGGATAATTGTCATAGATTGCAAAAGTCCACATTCCTGACCAGCCCTTGTACTGAACATGCAACTTGGCTGTAGGCAAGGTTACAGACTGTGACATGAAGGGTTGAATTGTCACTGGAACCTCCGGGTTGATGAATTTGGGGTCCACTAGGGATTGGTGGATAGTTGACACTTGTGCTCCAGTGTCCCTCCATGCAATAACCTTCTTTCCACCCACTCTCAAGGTTTCCCTTCGCTCTGAGGGTATTTGAGAGGCATCTGGGCCTGGGGATCTTCGGTGTGATTGTGGTGTAATGAAGTGTAATCGGTTGGGGTTCTTGGGGCAGTGAGGTTTATATGTCCCAGTTCATTACATTTAAAACATCGCCCTGCTAAGGTATCACCGGGGCGATGTTGGTTGGTGGAGACTGGTGTGGTGGGGTGAAAAGGCGTCTGGGGTTTCCCTTGGGATGTGGGTGGGGCCTTGGGTTGTCCCCGGTGGTAAGGTTTTGTTTCAGCTTGCCCCTTCTGATATTTGCTCCAACTGCTACTAGCTTTTTTTTTTTCTTTTCTGCCACCTCCACCCATTTGGCTCCAATCTCTCCCGCCTCGGTTACAGTTTTGGGCTTCCTATCTAGGATGTACCTTTCTATTTCCTCAGGAACACTCTCTTAAAAACTGCTCCATTTTTACTAGGGAAAGCAGATCTTCCAGAGATTTAACATTTGCTCCTGATACCCAGGCATCACAATTTTTGTCAATGTGGTAGGCATGTCGGGTAAATGACACATCTGGTTTCCACCTTAGGGCTCTGAACCGCTGACGGGCATGCTCGGGTGTTAGCCCCATTCTGAGTCTGGCCTTGTTTTTAAAAAGTTCATAACTGTTCATGTGTTCCTTAGGCATTTCAGCCACCACCTCTGCTAAGGGTCCACTGAGCTGTGGCCTCAGCTCTACCGTGTACTGGTCTGTAGTGAGGCTGTATCCAAGGCAGGCCCTTTCAAAATTTTCTAAGAAGGCCTCAGTAACATCGCCTGCCTTGTAGGTGGGGAATTTTCTGGGATGGGAAGTGGTACCTGGAGAGGGGTTGCTAGGATTGGCTGGTATATCCGGCCTAGCCCTTGCTAATTCCAGTTCATGCTTCCTCTCTTTTTCCCTCTCCTCCATCTTTTTCTTTCAGCTCCATAGCTCTCTTGTGGGCCTCCTCTTTGGCTTTCTCTTCAGCTTCTTGCTCGAGTTTTTTTAATTGAAGCAGTCTCTGATTTTTTTTCGTTTTCTTCTGCTTCTAATCTGGTCAGTTCTAGTTTGTTAGCTACTTCTTTGGTAGTCATCTTCCTGTTTTCTTGTGCTGGGCCACACCCCTCTGCAGTTGACTGAAACTGGGATGCACTCAGCTCAGGCTGCTGCTGAGGTAACAGACTTTCTAACTAGCTATCCCCAAGAGGTAGAAAGAGAAAAAAAAAAAAAAAAAAAAAATTCAGCTTGTAAATTCCTTTTACCAGCTGTTTGCTCACTGATTGAACCCTTCTCTTAACAAAGACCCTTGTTTAAAAAAAACTTAACACCTCTGCCTTCAGGCAAGGAGAGATAAGATATGCATCTACCTTCAGCTCTGCTTTCCAAGCAGCTAGAAAGGAGAAAAAAAATATTACTGGCTTTTGGTTTAAAATGATCCCACCGCTCTGCCACCATGTCAGGGCTGCTTCCCAACTTTGAACTTTAGGGTACAAACGTGGGGGCCTGCATGAAAACTTCTAAACTTAACTACCAGCTTAGATCTGGTCTGCTGCCACCACTCCCAAAGCTAATTCCCTTCCCTGGGTAGCCTTGAGAGACTCTTCACCAATTCCCTGGTGACTACAGATCCAACCCCCTTGGATCTAAAAACAAGGAAAAATCAATCAGGTTCTTAAAGGCTTTTAATTAAAGAAAAAGGTAAAAATCAACTCTGTAAAATCAGGATGAGAAATAACCCTGTAAAGTTATCAAACTTAAAGAGCCCAGAGGACCCCCCCCTCTAGCCTTAGGTTCAAAGTTACAGCAAACAGAGGTAAACACCCTAGTAAAAGGTACATTTACAAGTTGAGAAAACAAAGGTAAACTAACATGCCTTGTGTGGCTGTTTACTTACAAGTTTGAAATATGAGAGACTTGTTCAGAAAGCTGTGGAGAGCCTGGATTGATGTCTGGTCCCTCTTAGTCCCAAGAGCGAACAACCCCCAAAACAAAGAGCACAAACAAAAGCCTTCCCCCCCCCACCAAGATTTGAAAGTATCTTGTCCCCTTATTGGTCCTTTGGGTCAGGTGTCAGCTAGGTTACCTGAGCTTCTTAATCCTTTACAGGTAAAAGGATTTTGGAGTCTCTGGCCAGGAGGGATTTTATAGAACTGTACACAGGAGAGCTGTTACCCTTCCCTTTATAGTTATGACAGTCCTAAATAATGTCTCTGAAAAACTGTCAACTCTCTTGAATTGTTGTTCCCCTTAGACTTGCTTCCAAGGGGATCTTACTCACTGAGTTTGCTAAAGTCCACCATCTGGAAATCCATTATCTTTATTGTGCTGTTTTCCTGCCTACCATTCCTTACAATCATGAACTCTACCATTTCATGATCACTTTCACCCAAGCTGCCCTCCACTTTCAGATTCTGAGCCAGTTCCTCCCTATTTGTCAAAATCAAATCTAGAACAGGCTCTCCCCAGTAGCTTTCTCCTCCTTCTGACAAAAAAAAATTCTCTCTACTATATTCCTGATTTACAACTATGGTTGATGTACATTAGTCTATTACATGTCAATAGTCCTATTGTCAATACTATTTCTAGTAAATAAATGTGTTAGTCTCTAAGCTGCCACAAGTACTCCTTGTTCTTTTAGCCCCACACTCATTGCTTCCAACATATAAACCCTGCACTCAGACACACACAAAATATCCCTAAGGAATTAGAATCACCTGCTGCCTTCCCCTGGCCTGCTGGATCCCTAAACCAGGATGCTTTTCAGCCCCAGCCCATGTGCCCCCTCTTCCCAGTGCCCCCCAATCCCAACCCTCAGCCCCTCCTTTTTACAGTGCTCCTCAATCCTGACCCACGGCTCCCTCCTTCCGTCCAGCAGCAGGTGCTTCTGACTCATGGGATAACGTGATTTTAGTCAATTAGGCAATAACGTGCCATTGCTGGTAAAATGAGGGTCCGGCTGGAGAATCTTGCCTGTATGCTCGGGGTTCTACTGATCGCCATATTTGGGATTGGGAAGGAATTTTCCTCCAGGGTAGATTGACAGAGGCCGTGGAGGTTTTTCGCCTTCCTCCGCAGCATGGGGCAGGGGTCGCAAGCTGGAGGATTCTCTGCGACTTGAAGTCTTTAAATCACGATCTGGAGACTTCAACAGCTGAGTTAAGGGAAAGTGGGTGGGTCAGCTTTTGTGGCCTGCATCATGCGGGAGGTCAGACTAGATGACCATAATGGTCCCTTCTGACCTTAAAGTCTATGAGACTCCTTCGGGAAGTTTTTGTTTCAAAATTTGTGTGTGTGAATCTGCTTGCTGGAGCCTGACATTACAAACCCAGGGGTGAGATTTCTGAGGATTTACTTACTGAGTTCCCTCCCCCTCTCCCCTGAGTGCAGAGGGGCTGGGCTCAGGCAGCCAGTTTCATCCAAGTATTTCACACCCCAGGCCCCCAGAGTCTCATCTGACCGTATTTACCAGTGATACTGAGCATGGGCAGTGGGTATAAGAGGCTCACGGAGGTTGAGGGGGCAAGAACTGCTGGATGTGATGCACCTCCCTTGGGGGGTTCTAGGCTGCCACCTTTGGAGCTCTGCTGCCACAAGCTCCCGACAAGTGGGGGAGGCACCAGCGCTCGGACCATGGCCCTGCCTGGGCTTGATTCCAAGACCCCCCTCCAGCCAGCCTCTTACCGCATGGCCCCACCTGATCTGCTTCTCTTCCCACACTCACTCTGCCTCTCCCCCCAAGGTCTCCCCCAGCCACTGCTCATGCTTCTCTGGGAGAGGGGGGCAGAGAGTCGCCAGCAGAAGGTGGGAAGGGCCTTGGGGAAGTGGTGTTAAGGCATGAACTGCAGGTGGCTAAGGGGAGGGGTCAGAGATGAGTGGGCGGCGGACAAAGGGGAGGGGCAGAGGGGTGCAAGCGGTGGGTAGGGGGTCTCAGGGAAGGGGTCAGAGAGGTGGGGGTGGGTATCAGGGGAGGGGGCAGAGAAGTGTGGGGGGCAGGCATACCTTGGGGTAGGGGGTGGAGAGGCACGAGCAGCAGGTGAGGAGAGGAGCGAGCGAAAGGCAGACCAGCAGGCCGCAGTGAAAGAGGTAGAGCGGGGGTGGGAAGAGGCCAAATGGGAGCGAGGGTGGAGCAAGGCAGGTGGGGTGGTGGCACCACGGTCTGGGCACCAGGGGAGGGTATCAGGGGAGGGGGCAGAGAAGTGGGGGTGGGGTAGGCAGACCCCCCATTTCTACGGAGCTTCCAGCGCTCACACCCAGCCTCCCCAAATGCAAGAGTCACGGGCACCTATTCGCTGGGTCTTCACTAGCCAAGCATCTCCCCAAGCTATGTTTATGGGAGAAACCCTCCTGTTGACACAGTGCTATCTACACCGGGATTAGGTTGATACAACTGCATTGCTTGGGGGTGTGTGTAAATTTTTTACATCCCTAAGTAATGAAGTTACACTGACCTAATTTTGTAGCGTAGACCTGTCCAAAGAAACACACACACACACACCTTGGGAGTAAAACTTCACCTGCTCCTGTGCTTTACAGAATCCAAACACAAGCAATGCTTGTCAGGCCTCGGCGGTGGTTGGCAGGGAGTCAGATGTGGACAGACACCATGTTTTAGTTACAGCCAGGCACTCTGGCTTAGCTGGCTAAAACACCTGTTTTGTAAACAGGAGACCTTGAGTTCAACTCCCAGTGGTGCCGCCTTGTGTAGCTTTTGTGGCACCTGGTATTGACTACTGTCAGAAGACAAGATACAGAGCTAGATGAATCTTTGGTCTAGACCAGTATGGCTGTTCTTATGGTTTAAATTACACTCACAGGCATTGATAATAGAGTTACTGAAAGTTTGGGTGTTAAGAGTTGGTAGGTCAGTATTCCAGTCCCCTCACAGATGACCCCCTTCCTCTGGGACAGGGACAGGAACAGGGGCAGGAGTGGGTCTGAGCTCTCACACCAAATGACTCATTGTAGCTGCCAGAATCTGTGGGCAGCTCATTTAATTTACACCCTGGGTTGAGTCCTGCTTTGTGCACCATGTTTGAAAATGAAAATCCTAAACCACGCTTTGAAATAACGAATGCAGCAGGATGTGTTTTTGTCACTGCCCCAAAGCAGACAGACCAATGGAGAAATGCCATTGAGTCCAGGGTAATACGTAACTGCGGTTTTACCATTTCCATTTGCTAAACTCCCTCCCAACCTTCTGGTCTCCTAGAGCAGGGTACAGAGCTTGAGCCGAGACACGTACACTGCAACTTTACAGCCTAAGCCACATGACCCTGATTAATCCGACACGGGCCAGCCGTGGGTGTTTCATTGCACTGTAGACGTATCCTAACATTATGTCTACACTGTGATGAAAACACCCAGGGCACCTGTCTCAAAGCCCAGGTCAGCTGACTCCGGCTTATGGGGCTGGGGCTGCAAGATTATAAAACTACAGTGCAGACCTATGCACACTATATTTTCCTTTTTCCAATCGTCCAAGCCTTCCCCCGCTCGCCACGAGTTTTCAAAGATAATGACCAATGGCTCTGCAGTCACATCAGCCAACTCCCTCAGGATCCTCAGATGCATTAGATCCGGAACCAAGGATTTGTGCATGTCCAGCTTTTCTAAATAGTCCTTAACCTGTTCTTTCACCACTGACAGCTGCTCACCTCCTCCCCATGTGTTGCCCAGTGCAGCAGTCTGGGAGCTGACTTTGTCTGTGAAGACTGAGGCAAAAAAAAGCATTGAGTACTTAAGCTTTATCCACATCATCTGTTACTAGGTTGCCTCCCCCATTCAGTAAGGGGCCCACACTTTCTCTGACCTTCTTCTTTTTGCTAACATACCTACATAGAAATTGACTTTGAAGCTAATCAAAATAAGTTCCATTTGAAATACAAATCATTCAAATCTATACTAGGTCAGTTTTCTCCTCTACTCAATTTCTCACACACCTTCTCCCACCCCAACCTTTGGAGTGAGGTTTTACATCAGGACATTTTAGGCCAAAGAGGGTAAGTTACATCAAAGAAGCTTTTCAGGATTAGCCACATTTCCTATATTACTAACTAAAAGAAAAACAATACAGGTTTTATTTTTCCAGTATAATTCAGTTGATCACATAATTAAGCCTCTTCTTCATTAAAGAGTAACTTCATGTTTAATTTCATTTTCATTGGTAATAATAAATCCTCAATGACTAAAGAATCTTCTCATATATGGTAGTTTTCTTTTAATCCCCCTTTCCACCAGTGAACCCTTGAGTACATTTGTGGTTAGGGATTAGATCGGGATGGGCAATTTTTTTGGCCAGAGGGCCACATCTGGATATGGAAATTGTATGGTGGGCCATGAATGCTCACAAAATTGGGGTTGGGGTATGGAAGGGGGTGAGGGCTGGGGTTGTGGGCTCTGGGATGGAGCCAGAAATGAGTTCAGGGTGTGGGAGAGGGCTCCGAGCTTGGACAGAGGATTGGGGTGGGGCTAGGGATGAGGGGTTGGGGGTGCAGAAGGGTGCTCCGGGCTGGAACCGAGGGGTTTGGAGGGTGGGAGGGGGATCAGGGCTGGGGCAGGGTGTTGGGGCATGGGAGGGGGTCAGGCTCCGGTTGTCGCTTACCTCAAACAGCTCCTGGAAGCAGCGGCATGTCCCCGCTCCGGCTCCTACACGGAGGCATGGCCAGGCAGCTCCCATTGGACACAGTTCCCGGACAATGGGAACTGTGGAGGCGATGCTTGGGGTGGGGACAGCGTGTAGAGCCCCCTGGCTGCCCCTATGTATAGGAGCTGGAGGGGGGACATGCCAGTGCTTCCAGGAGCTGCGTGGAGCCACAGCACATGCGGAGCAGGGCAAGCCCCCGACCCCGCTCCCCGGCTGGAGTGTTGGAATGCGGCAAGCCCTAGAGCCTCCTCCCCAGTTGGAGCTCAAGGGCTGGATTAAAATGTCAGAAGGGCCGGATGCGGCCCCCGGGCTGTAGTTTGCACACCCCTGGATTAGATACAGTCCTGGATTAGAATCTCTGTAAAATAACAGAGATGAGGTTCCTATTAAAAATAGCTATTTTTCTGCAGCCATCTCACACTCAACACTGATTTCATCTTACACACAGTTATAGCACCCACAAATGGTGAGTTCAATAAAAACACCACTTCTGTTTCCTCCACATCTACATCATTATGGACAGTGTCATGGGGTTGATACATCCTGTTGCAGGGTGTGTGGCCGCGTAAGGAAGAAGGCAGGGGTTTGGGGGGGAAGAAATCTCCCCTGGGTCAAGACAGCTTGTCTTTAGGTGGTGACACCATCCAGTGGTGGGTGTAGTGTGGGGTAGAGGCACCTGGGACCACCCTACTCAACCAGGTCCTGACCCAGGGCTTTGAAGAACCAATACTCCTGTGTCCAGGCTTGATCTCTCACTGCAACCGCCCCGTTCCCTGGGTCACTTCCCACGCTTACTTCCAGCATCGGTAATCTCCTGGCATCCGGCGTCTCTTCTTGGCCATCCTTGGCGGTCAACTGGGTGTCTGCAGGGGCCTCAGCGTGGCTGGCCTCTGCAGCCTGGGGGTCTAGCAGCTTCCTGGCAGGAGCCCACAACATAGGTTTGCTCTCCTCCTCAGTCCGCCCAGGCTGAGCTGAGCTGCTCCCTTTTATACTCTGTCTCCAGTCGGACCATGCCTAGGAAGGGCGAGGGGGTGTGGCCTCTTCAGCCTACACGGTGCAGTTAACCCGAGCAGTGCCAGTGCAGGGTTGATATACCTCATCACAGACATCATTTCCCAATTTTTGGGATTAGCTAGGAGATCTCTTCAGGAGTAACTTCCTGTAGGGACTGGGTCACAAATGCCTTGGGAACCAAATACCTGGGCATTTTGCCTAGTTCCAAGTCACTTGCTGTGGAATTCTATCCCTGGATCATCTGAGACAATATTGACTTAAACAATTGAACCACACGGTGATCATGTGCACTTACTTCAGTCAATTATACGGTTTGGGGTCTTCTGCTGTTCACCTTTTCAGAGTGGAGATTTAAACACACTACAGTTTCTTTGATAATATGTCCAATAGCTTGGAGTATTCTCTCCTGTTGACTGAACTGCATTTGAATTTTCTCCATGTCACCATGCAGGGATAGGGGGGAAAACAAACCTGAAGTAAAGAATGATGGTCATTTGTCTGAAATTTCCCAATAAATCTGAGCTACATTCTGTCAAACAAAACTAACATGCAGTTATATGACCAAGAGCCTTCATGAAAGATAGAAAACCAATATCACAGAGAGGTAGAAGACACTTTCATTTTCATTTAAAGGGAAATTCCAGAGTAGGTTACATCTGATAACTCAGAATCAGGATGAGAGATTCTCCCATAAAACCTGCTTCACTCAGTGCTGTCTCATTAGTGTTATTTACAAAAGTTTTAGCATCTTCATAAGGGGGGGGGGGGAAACAGCCGACCTTCCCAGAAGTGGCTTTGCCAATAGAGGGAAAATGGGATTTGAACGGTGCTTGGGATCCATTTGAAATCCCCTTCCAGGTCTGTGACACTTTCATCTCCTGCCAGAGTGACCGATTTAGGATCAAAGACATCCAAGCACCATTCCCAAGCACATACAGCTATGAATACTACCTCACCGGACACTTTGGGAAGTGAAGGAATATGAAGGGGTGAACTCTGCATGGCTCAGACACAAGGTAACAGTTCTGAGGTGATGGGGAAGGACGGAATGTCTGAGTCACCCCATCTCCTTCCAGTGTCACAGAGGTTGAAATGACCCTTATTTCCCTGACACTGCTCCGGCTCTTCACTATATTTAAATATATTTTAAATGAGAAAAATGGTCAACAAAATAACTGCTGTTCAGCATGATCCAGGGTAATGTGAGAACAACTGGGAATGAGACAATCTGTCCTCAAAGAGGAACTTGACGTCTCTAACAATAACTTTGCACTGGGAGGAAGAGTATAAATGTGATTCTCCAGGTTTGTTTAGACAAGGAAATGTGATGGTGGTTAGGTCAGATCAGGAGGAAATGTGCTAGATAACCCCACCCACTATCCATGGCCCATGTCTTTACTGCAAGAATAGCTGTCTTTTTACATCAGGAAAGCGAACTCAAGCTAGCTAACTCCATGGAAACCACAGTGATGAGGCCCAGGTAGATTTTACCTCGACATAGCTAGTTGAAGACACCCCCTATCTCCCCCACCTGGGGTGATGGACATTCCTGGTAGAAAGGACACACACTCCCATGACTCGCAGGACAATGGAGTTGATAGAAAGGACCACAGGATAACCCCAAAGACGGGCAGGCTTCAAAAGTGGGCAACTCATGTGTGGGAGCTGAGGGACTACAGTGTGCAAAAGATGCAAACAGCCTTAACGGTCACGACCTGAGAACTGTGAAAAGAATTAAAGAAAAAAAAATCTTCTGAGAGCTCTAGAGAAGGTTTTTATGGAGTTTATCTCCTTTATGGATTCTCTGATGATAGAGAAGGCCTGAGCTCTGAGAGAAGCTTTTCCCACACTCACAACATTCATAGGGTTTCTCTCCCGTGTGGACTTTCTGATGAGAGATAAGGGAGGAGATGTCAGTAAAACTTTTCCTGCACTCACTGCATTCATAGGGCCTCTATCCTGTGTGGATCCTCTGATGCGTAGTAAGGTTTGAGCTCCGAGTGAAGCTTTTCCCGCACTCGCAGCATTTGTAGGGTCGCTCTCCTGTGTGGATTCTCTGATGAGAGAGAAGGTCTGAGCTCTGAGTGAAGCTTTTTGCACACTCACAACATTCATAGGGTTTCTCTCCTGTGTGGATTCTGTGATGTGTAATAAGGGCTGAACTCTGAGAGAAGCTTTTCCCGCACTCACAACATTCATAGGGTTTCTCTCCCGTGTGGACTCTCTGATGAGAGATAAGGGAGGAGAGGTGACTGAAACTTTTCCTGCACTCACTGCATTCATAGGGTCTTTCTCCTGTGTGGATCCTCTGATGCTTAGTAAGGTTTGAGCTCCAAGTGAAGCTTTTCCCGCACTCGCAACATTTGTAGGGTCGCTCTTCTGTGTGGACTCTCTGATGAGAGATAAGGGAGGAGAGGTGACTGAAACTTTTCCTGCACTCACTGCATTCATAGGGTCTTTCTCCTGTGTGGATCCTCTGATGCATAGTAAGGTTTGAGCTCTGAGTGAAGCTTTTACCACACTCGCAGCATTCGTAGGGTCGCTCTCCCGTGTGGATTGTCAGATGAGAGATAAGGGCTGATCTCTGAGTGAAGCTTTTCCCGCACTTGCAGCATTCATAGGGTCGCTCTCCCGTGTGGATTCTCTGATGAGAGATAAGGGTATATCTCTGCGTGAAACTTTTCCCACACTCACAGCATTCATAGGGTTTGTCTCCTCTGTGTATTCGCTGATGTCTAACAAGGGATGAGGTACGATTGAAGCTTTTCCCACACTCACAGCATTCGTAGGGTCTCTCTTTCGTGTGGATTATCTCATGTCGAATAAGGGCTGAGTGGTATTTGAAGTTTTTCCCACACTCACTGCATGTATTCTCTCCCTTTTCCCTGAGGATTTTCTCCTGGGATGTAGTTTCCTTGAGGTCCTTGTGAGTTCCCTGATAATTAATGGGTTCATACACTTTCTCCACTGACTGGTTTCCCTGCTCTCTCTCTGGTCTGTGGTAACTTTCACCAGCTTTTCCTGGCTCATGGCACCTGGACACATTCCCTTTGGATCTTCGCAGTAATGCCCCATGCGCTTCGGCTAGCTGAGCATCTTCCTGGTGAGGATTCTGCTCCTTGTTCTCCCTCACCACCCCATCACCTGCTAGAATGGAAGAAAAATCTCAGAATTAGGCAGAGAGCAAACCCAAGTAAGTGCTGGAGAGACAGAAAATAAAAACCAGGGACTGAAGTCCCCCAAACTCTTCCCCATACGGGAGAGCGGAGGGGATCAATTCTGCTCCACATCCAGGACCGGCCTTTAGGGTGGGCCGTACGGGTGCCCCACCCAAGGGGATGCCATGCCCAGGGTTTGGATTCCCACCTGATCTGCTGCTGAGAGGGTTCCTGGGCTGACAGAGCCGGCACGGCAGGCAGGTGAGCAGCAGCATGGGGGAGTGGGAGAGACCCGAGCTGCAGGGGGCCGTTGGATGACCAGACGTGGGAGCCAGGTGACTGATCCGGAGCAGGGGGCCCCTCCTCTGCCCTGCTCCACGTGTGCAGCCACTGCTGTTCCTGTCCCCCCATGCCTCCGCCCTCCATTCATCCCTGGAGTGGCCCCTGGCCACTCCAGACTGGGAGTGTCCTCCTGACTGCTCTGCAGGGGAGGGGGAGGTGCTGATTGCTGGGGGGTGTCCCCCTCCCTCTCACCCGTGTACCCGATTTCCACTACGCTGGGGTGACGGGACAGGGGAAATCTGTGTGTGCTGCTGCCTCTCTGTGGCCGGAGCTGCTGGCAGCTACTTGTGTCTGAACAAGCCTAGTTCATGCTCCTGAGCCTGAGTGCTTTCTTAAAGAGACAGCGCATTCACTCACTCAGGCACACACACAAACTCCTTCACACAGTCCCCCCAAAACACACACCAGGGCTCCCTGCATCCAGGTCACTTCCCCACCTGCGCTGTGCTGAGGTATCAAGAGCTACTGCTGTCCTGCCCTCCCCTTACTCAGCCCACAGGGAAAGGAACCTGGATGTAGGAAGCCCTGACATCGTTCCTTGCTCCCCCCTCCCAGCCCCCTAGGGCTGTGTGGGATGGAGGTGCAGAAGTCCAGTGGGGGAGCGAGGAGCAATGCCAGCTGATTTGTGTATCCAGGTCAGGTTCCCCACATGAGTGCAGGAGGGAGATGCAGGGGATAGAGGCAAAGGGGGCACAGTGCAGGGGTTAGGGGCACAGGAGAGCGGTGCAGGGGGTAGCAGTGAAGGGGGCACAGTGCAGTGGTTAGGGGCTCAGGAGAGCGGCGCAGGGGGTAGCAGTGAAGGGTTGCATGGATTGGGGCACAGGAGTGGAGTGCAGGGGCTGGAGTGAAGGGGGCACAGTGCAGGGGTTATGGGCACAGGAGGGGCAGGTGTTGGGGTGCAACAGGAGGGGGCAGAAGTTAGGAGTGAAGGGAATGTAGGGTTTACGGGTGCAGGAGGGGGAGCAGGCATTTGCAGAAAGGTGGCATAGTGCAGGGGTTGGGGGAAAGGGAGGGTGAGTTGCCTGGGGAGCCCATGGGGGACAGGGGCACCAAAATGCAAGTTTGCCCAGGGTGCCATTTTCCCTAAAGCTGGCCCTGTCCATATCCCATCCAAACACTCAGTAGGAAGGGAGGGAGCTCCTGCCAAGGTGTCAATCATAATCTGTAGGAAGCCAGGAGTGAGATCTGCCGGGGACAACCCTGAGCTCACAGAGCTCACAAAGTCTTTATGGGGAATCCCAGATGTTTCTCTCAGGCACTTACAGTTTCTGGGTTGGTTTAATGTTTCCTCACTTGTGCAGGGACTTCTCAGGATCTCGCTTTCCTCTGAACCCTGCAGATCCGGGACCCATGGCTCTTCCCCTCCTTCCAGCTGGGAGATCACATAGGGTTTGTAAACTGGAAACCCTGCTCAAGGGAAAGAAAACAAGGGAGAACAGGGGAATTCATAGGCCATTTGTCATCAAAAAACATTCTATTAGTTTAAGCCCAGTCCATTTTAAACCAATAAAATCACAGGGCCAGCTCCCCAGGTGCTCAAAAATGCAGAACACTCTACTTATGAGGGATTTAACTATTCCCATCTTTGCTGGGAACACACACAGCTAGACACTCATTATCAAAGAGGATCCTAAAACACAGAGAATGGAACTGCATGTCCCAGAAAGTGAAGACTCCAGACAGAGGGCAAGTCTCCCTGGCACTACTTCTAACCGACATCGAGGTCCAGAGACAATGAGAGAGTCCTGGGGAAACTGGGAACAGTAAGCATGGGCTGGTGGGGTTCAGTGGCGTAAGGAACAGGAAAGGCAGGGATATCACTGAATGCAGGATCTCAGCAGCATTAGATGTCAGGAAAGCACATACTGCAGCATTCAGGAATCTAGTGAGTCAGGTGTAAAGGGAGGGAATATAAAAAACACTGTGTGTGGAGAAAGCTGGCAAATTAGATGGTGTAGTTCAGGAACCACAGACTAATTCTTCTGCCAAAGGAGAATGTGAAAAATAAGAATCAGGCCATGTGACTTCGGGAGGGACAAATTCAAAGATCCAAAGAGCATGCAGGAACGAAAGACTGTGGCTCTTGCAGGTGGGGATGGAAAAGGAAGAATCTTCATGGTTCATGGAGCCAATTATTTCATTTTATCATTCATTGATCATTGTTATGGTCATCTCATGTTGTTTCAAATGTAATCATTGTGTACTAAATAGATTTAAGTTGTAGGTATAGACAGAAGTAAGACAGGGAGAGCCCTGCATGGATACAAAATTTGTATCCGCATCCGATCTGCGATCCGCAAAAATGGTCCATGGATATCCGCAGATTTGCAGGGCTCTAGGTACAAAATTTAAACACACAGCCGATCCACAAAAATGGTTTGCATTCTCCACCGGGAGACGTGATCAAAGGGAAGGGCTAAGGCAATGAATAGTAAAATCTTCTAATATAGGGCTGGAAGGGACCTCAAGAGGTCATCTACTCAATTCCCGTAGCCCTGCCGCAGGATGAAGTATAAGTATGCCATAAGTTTGTCTGACCTGTTCTTAAAACCCTCCTGGGACAAGGATTCCACCTCTCTTTGTAATCTATTCCAGTACTTCCCTATCCTTATAGCTGGAAAGTTTTCTGTATTACTCAGCCTCAACCTCCCCTGCAGCAGATCAAGCCAATTACTTCTCCTCCTACCTTCAGTGGACATGACGATCAATTAATCACCGTCCTCTTATAACAACCCTTGACATATTTGAAGACTGTTCTCAGGTCCCCCCTCACTCTTTTCTCAAGACTAAACATGCCCAGTTCTGTCAACCTTTCCTCAGAGGTCATGTTCGAGGACCAGGAGGTAGCTTTTTCCTTCCAAATGGAGATGAGCAAGACTGTGAAGAACTTCAAAAAGATCTCACAAAACTAAGTGATTGGGCAACAAAATGGCAAATGAAATTTAATGTGGATAAATGTAAAGTAATGCACATTGGAAAAAATAACCCCAACTATACATACAATATGATGGGGGCTAATTTAGCTACAACAAGTCAGGAAAAAGATCTTGGAGTCATCGTGGATAGTTCTCTGAAGATGTCCACGCAGTGTGCAGAGGTGGTCAAAAAAGCAAACGGGATGTTAGGAATCATTAAAAAGGGGATAGAGAATAAATCGATGGGAGACTTTAACTTCCCAGCTATAGACTGGAGGACAAGTGGAAGTAGTAATAATAGGGCTCAGATTTTCCTGGATGCGATAGTTAATGGATTCCTTCACCAAATATTTGCTGAACCAACATGAGGGGATGCCATTTTAGATTTGGTTTTGGTGAGTAGTGAGGACCTCATAAAAGAAATGGTTGTAGGGGACAACCTTGGTTTGAGTGATCATGAGCTAATTCAGTTCAAACTAGATGGAAGGATAAACTAAAATAGATCTGTGACTAGGGTATTTGATTTCAAAAGGGCTAACTTAAAAAAATTAAGGAAATTAGTTAGGGAAGTGGATTGGACTGAAGAACTTGTGGATCTAAAGGTGGAGGAGGCCTGGATTTACATCAAGTCAAGGTTGCAGAAACTATCAGAAGCCTGCATCCCAAGAAAGGGGAAAAAACTCATAGGCAGGAGTTGTAGACCAAGCATCTCAGAGAGGTGATTAAGAAAAAGCAGAAAGCCTACAAGGAGTGGAAGATGGGAGGGATCAGCAAGGAAAGCTACCTTATTGAGGTCAGAACATGTAGGGATAAAGTGAGAAAGGCCAAAAGCCATGTAGAGTTGGACCTTGCAAAGGGAATTAAAACCAAGGGCTAGTCTACACTACCCACCCAGATCGGCGGGTAGAAAGTGATCTCTCGGGGATCGATTTATCGTGTCTCATCTAGACGGATAAATCGATCCCTGAATCAACGCGCTTACTCCCACCTCGTCAGGAGGAGTAAGGGCTGTCGATGGGGGAGCTGCGGCGGTCGATTTGCCGCCATCCTCACTGCGGAGTAAGTCTAATAGGATACGCCGAATTCAGCTACACTATTCGCGTAGCTGAATTTGCGTATCTTAAATCGACGCCCCCCTTAGTGTAGACCTAGCCCAATAGTAAAAGGTTCTATAGCCATATAAATAAGAAAAAAACAAAGAAAGAAGAAGTGGGATGGCTAAACACTAAGGATGGAGTGGAGGTTAAGGATAATTTACACATGGCCCAATATCTAAACAAATACTTTGCCTCAGTCTTTAATGAGGCTAACAAGGAGCTTGTGTTCACAGATGGGAATCCCAGCATTTATCTGCATGCCCTCCAGCTGTATGCACTGTGTCAGCTGTAGCTGTAACTGGATGATGGAGGGGTTGGTTGGAGCAGCTGGGCAGAGCAGTGACTGTGCTATGAAGAGAGGTGCATCTGAAACTGGGGGGGGGGGCAATTCTGCCTCATTTCCATGCTGAGTGTTGTAGGCTTTGTCAGTAAAGGTGCCCAAGGGTGTGTTCTTGCCATGGGGATTGTCAGCACTCTGGTGGCATATGTTCTAGTGATCTGTGAGGTTTAGTGAAGGGTAAGTGAAGACAGAGACTGAAAAGGAAAACTCAGGTTGAGGGCAAAGGGGTGGTAACACTTTGCAAGTCTCAGATGGTCTGTGTGCAGGAGGTTCAGTACTGGAGTGCAGGCCAGGGGGAGGAAGCTTCTGTTTGCTGTGATGGAGATGAACCCAAATATTATCTTAGCAAAGAGAAGTTGTTAGACTTTGTGCTGTACTGCTCTGTTCCCAGAGCGTTCTGTAACGGGGAGGAGAGAGGGTTAGTATGTGTGTCACTGGCATGGAGCTACTATAAGGTGGGTGCATAACTGGTTGGAACATCGTTCCCAGAGAGTAGTTATCAGTGGTTCACAGTCATGCTGGAAGGGCATAATGAGTGGGGTCCCGCAAGGATCAGTTCTAGGTCCAGTTCTGTTCAATAACTTCATCAATGATTTAGATAATGGCATGGAGAGTACACTTATAAAGTTTGCGGATGATACTAAGCTGGGAGGGGTTGCAAGTGCTTTGGAGGATAGGATTAAAATTCAAAATGATCTGGACAAACTGGAGAAATGGTTTGAAGTAAATAGGATGAAATTCAATGAGGACAAATGCAAAGAACAAACTTAGGAAGGAACAATCAGTTGCACACATACAAAATGGGAAATGAGTGCCTAGAAAGGAGTACTGTGGAAAGGGTTCTGGGGGTCATAGTGGATCACAAGCTAAATATGAGTCAACAGTGTAACGCTGTTGCAAAAAAAGGAAACATCATTCTGGGATGTATCAGCAGGAGTACTGTAAGCAAGACACGAGAAGTAATTCTTCCACTCTACTCCGCACTACTCAGCTGGAGTAGTGTGTCCAGTTCTGGGCACCACATTTCAGGAAAGATGTGGACAACTTGGAGAAAGTCCAGAGAAGAGCAACAAAAATGATTAAAGATCTAGAAAACATGACCTATGAGGGAAGATTGAAAAAATGGTGTTTGTTTAGTCTGGAGAAGAGAAGACTGAGAGGGGACATGATAACAGTTTTCAAATACATAAAAACTTGTTACAAGGAGGAGGGAGAAAAATTGTTCTTCTTAACCTCTGAGTATAGGACAAGAAGCAATGGGCTTAAATTGCAGCAAGGGAGGTTTAGGTTGGATATTAGGAAAACTTCCTAACTGTCAGGGTGGTTAAGCACTGGAATAAATTGCCTAGGGAAGTTGTGGAATCTCCATCATTGGGGATTTTTAAGAGCAGGCTGGACAAAAACCTCTCAGGGATGGTCTAGATAATACTTATTCCTGCCTTGAGTGCAGAGGACTAGACTAGATGACCTCTTGAGGTCCCTTCCAGTTCTGTGATTCCATGTCGGGATGATGCTGAGACAGGGCAGAGCACAGGTGGCATTGTGGGGGTGGCGTGAATCTTAACTTTTCATTTCTCCTTCCAAGAACCGAGGGGACGGGAATCCTTACCCAGCAAGTTCACATTCTCACAGTTCTCCTGCATGACTTCTCTGCAGAGGGCTCTCTGAGTGGGGTCCAGCAGAGCCGACTTTTCCCTGGTGAAATACACAGTCACCTCCTCGAAGGTCACCGGCCCTTGAAAGAGTAAGAGTCCAACACTCAGTACCTGCTTCCCCACTCACAGCCCCACTATTCATGGGGGAGAGGAGCCAATCAAATGGATGCTGTGAGAGAGAGAGAGTCAGCAGAGTCCTATCCCCACACTGCTGAGAGCAGCCAGGAGACATCAGGGTGAGAGAACAAAGAGAGAGCCCCTTGTCTCTCCCAGCAGATCCATCACACACTTACTAGCCAGAGACTAATACAGCCCCAATACCCTCCCCACTGCCAGCAGCTGGATGTGAGGACACGGGGCATCCTCCCTACACCTTGCTGGTGGATGCCCCCTTTCCATGTCACACCAGTCTCTGGCTAGAAGGTGGAGGGTTCAACACTGAAATTCTGGTCAGTTTTCCCTGCCCTGCCCAGGGGGTTGGTTTGTCTGTTTCCTGTTTCACAAATTAGGGAATTTTCTCCCCCAACACCCAAGCGCTGGTTCCTAGAGTCTAGGCCCAGGTTAAACAAGTCCCAGGAGATTTGTCACAGTCTATCCCCTTCCCTTTCTTCACCTGGGGTATTCCCTGCCCCCTCCAGAGCTATCTCCCCAGAAGTTGCCACCTCTTCAGTATTTACTGCCCCTTTCCCTACACCAGGAACCCACCAGCAACCCCCCAATAACCCCTACTTGAGCTGGCTCCACTGCAGCCATTCCTCTTCCCTGTCCCTAAACCCACAGAGACATGTTCAAACCCTCCCAGGAATGGAGTCTGAACCACTGGAAAAGACCAGAACCAAAGGAGCCCCTTTGGGGGGATTCCCCCTGGCACTGTCCCCAGGGCAGCACACTCCTGCAGCAGGGGGAACAGGGAGAGTCAAGGGCTGGTTTTTCCTCTCTCTGCTCCTCACCTTGTTCATAGGAAAGTGACCCTGTGCAGGGATGCTGCAGTGAGTGTGCCTGGGGGAGTCAAAAATCTGGGAACCTGCCCCCCCTTATTTCCCCTGATGCCCTCCTCTTTCCTAGCGCCCTACCCCCCTGGATGGGAGATGTGGTCACCATCCCATTCTTGGGGGCTTTCTCTCTCCTGTGGCTGGCCCGGCTCTGCACGTGCGGGGAAGGAGGTACCAGTCAGGAAGACCTGCTTTATCCACACAAGTTACTGGACACAACAGAGAGCCAGTGGGAGCAGGTCAGACTCGCTGATAGAAGGATCCTTCTGGCCTTAATGATAGCAGCAGCTCTGGGTCCCGGACACCCGGGGAGCAGAGATGGGGGGGGGGCACTGTGCAGAGTCAGGTACCTGCCCAGCCCCAAGGTCTCAGTCACCTGGAGTCTCAGCTCAGGAGTTGCCGTCAGCACAGTCCAGGGCGATTTCTAGCCGGAGAAGGTCCCCCCCGGGCACGGAGGGGTTAATGACGGGTTCTCCCCAGCACAGACCCCGCTGGGGGAGCAGCAGCTGCTCAGCTCCCAGGTCACAATGGAGGCAGCAGCGTCTGGTCTCTCAGGAGCTGCCCGGGGTCTGATGCTCTCGGTTCTTTGTTCTCCCGGCTCCTGCCTCCTTCCTCCCGGCACCCACCGCTCCCAGCTGCTCCAGCCCCTTCCTGTGCCCTGCAAACCCCACCCGGGCTGCAGCGCTCACCGGGGCTGTCTGCAGTGCTGGGACTCGCCCCTGCTCCGCTGACACCATCTGCCTAGCCGGGCACTGCAGGGGATGGAGAGAGCGGGGGGAGGGAGCGCTGGGGGCGGGCAGGGAAGTGACTCTGACAAGCGGCCCCTCCTCAGCCCATCTCTGCTCCCCTGCGTCTGTGGCTCCCAGCGCTGCTGGCCTCACTGACACCTCTGACTCCCCTCAGGAGGGGCCGATCCAGCTCCAGGAGTCCCCCCCCCCTCGGGAACAGGACAGAGATCAAGCCAGAGGGGGAAGGGGGCAAACCAGGAGTTCTCAGACTGGGGGTTACTGCAGGGCCATCCTTAGGATTTATGGTGCCCTAGGCGGGATTATTAAACTGGTGCCCCTGTGCCCGACTTGCTCTTAACAACACAAACATAAGCTTACAATATTGGAAAACTTGCCACATGCACGTTATTAAACCCAGTTTAACTTAATTAAGCACACTGTAATGCTCATGGACTAGCACTAAAGAAGTAGTGCTATAGAAAAAATTCTGATTTGACAGTTCTGATGCAAATAATATAACTTTTTAAATTTGTCAACATTTTATTGGAAATTTGTATGAAGAGGTATTGAAACCAGGATTTGTTTTTAATTAAAAGCAATCTTTCTGGCTTTTTTGGCTTCAAAATCAGTAATAATGTCATTGTATGACAAAGACAAAGTGATGTCTTGTTCAATTGCAAGAATAGCAAGACCAGTCAAGTGTTCCTGACTCATTGTAGAGCGAAGATAGTTTTTAATGAGCTTTAGTTTTGAGAAACTCCGTTCTCCTGATGCTACTGTTACAGGAATTGTCAGTAGAATACGAGTGGCAATGTACACATTAGGATACATGTCAACAAGTTTGGTGGTATGAATAAACTGTACAATGTCCATCACTGATTTTGCATGTGGCAACATTGGTGACAGTGAACTCAATTCTTCGTTCAGTTCAAGTCCATTTAAATCAAAACTATCACCATGCTTCAGGAGGCTCTCTAGGTTCTTGCACTGTGACCTTGAGCAGCCGGAACCCCAGAGCAGAGGTGGGCTGAGCCACTCAGCCCACTGCTGTGTGCCATCAAAAATCAGCTCACATGCTACCTTTGGCACGTATGCCGTAGGTTGCCGACCCCTGCTCTATACACTAGTAAGGAGATGAGCATATTACAGTTGTTGGAGGGCTCTATTTAGCAGTAACAGGGCTATAGGAAAGTCAGTCAACGTTTTTTGTTTCTCTGATGAAAACTGGCCCACTCCCTGCCCCATACCAAACTTGTCACAAATAATTGTCAACAACTTAATTTTCTGTTTTTGGCTAAGATATTGATTTTTTTTTTTAAAAAAATATTGAAATTGAATTCAGGATTGTTAGCAAGCATTTTTGGCAAACAAAGTTGTTAAATGACAATCTAAATGGCAACACAATACTGCTTTCATGCTTGGCTCACCCCCCAGCCTGCTGGTCCAACAGCTGCAGTAGAGGAGGAGATAGGTGGAAAACTGCAGGACCCCAAAATCCACCTCTTGGGGTGCATAGTAGCAACAGCAGCAGAAAACCCTCAGGTCTGATCACACGCCAATGGGCACCATCGCCAGCCCAATGGACCATGGTGAAGTTAGCACAGCATCTGATCTCAGGGACGGGGCACCCATGGAGCCACAGCAGTTCATCCTGCCCTGTGCAGCTCCCCCCGGATGAGATGGATCGCTGCCAGCCCAGGGGAGAGACGCGCTCCCCAGCTAGGGTGACCAGATGTCCTGATTTTATAGGGCCAGTCCCGATATTTGGGGCTTTGTCTTATATAGGCACCAATTACTCCCACCTAGGGTCACCAAACAGCAAGTGTGAAAAATCAGGACAGGGGGTGGGGTGGGGGTAATAGGAGCCTATATAAGAAAAAGACCCAAAAATTGGGACTGTCCCTATAAAAGTGGGACATCTGCTCACCCTACCTCAACCCCCGTCCTGATTTTTCGCACATGCTATCTGGTCACCCTATCCCCAGCCCAGCCACCCGTGACCATTCCAATCCTGGCTGGCTGCTGAGGAAGTGAGTTACTTTCACTTTCATTCCTTCCCCCGCTCCCCAGCACCTCACCCAACCCAGCCCTGCCGGAGGGGAGGGGGAAGAGAGAGAGAGGGGTGCTCCTTGGGGGGGGGGGGAGAAGAATGGACGTTATGGGGGACAACAAAGGATACTGGTGCCAGAGCCGCCGAGCCTGCCTCACCTCACGCTGGGGGAAAGTCACACTCACAGGTGAGTTCCTTCCCTCACCCGTACCCCTACCCTTCCCAGAGACCCCAGCAGCCAATCCCCTCCCTCAGACTGTGCTGCATTCGGCTCTCTCTAGGACCCAGCAGCCCTGCTGTTAAATGCTCCACTGCTTCCCGTCTGTCCGGGCTCCGGGTAGAGCGGTGCCCCCAGGTAGCGTGGTGCCCAGGCGGCTGCCTGTTCTGCCTATGGCTAAGGACGGCCCTGGGTTACTGTCCCCAGTTATGTGGGGGTCACAAGCCCACCCAGCTCTGCAGGCAGCAGCAGCGCAGAAGTGAGGGTGGCAATGGAGCACGAAGTCTGCTGTGAAAAGTGATATTGACAAATGTCTTTGCACCCCCAGTATTAAACAGTAACTATTAAAAAAAACCTTTTCTGCTTATAAACAATAATTCAATTAAAGTGTGTTTTAGGCTTAATTTAAGTGGTGAGAAAAGGTAAATTCATTTTAAAGAATAGATGAAAGAATAAATTAAGCATTTAGATCAGGTTAAATAGAAGAAATGTGTTTTGAATTGATAAGGGGGGTCACACTCAGAGGCTTGCTTTGTGCAAGGGGTCACTGTCACAGATTCACAGATCATGCCACTCTTGGCCCCGTGCGGTCCATGTGGGAACCCCCTTGAGTGGGGGTTAAGCCCCTCCACCTCCTGAAGCCGCACCTCTCTGAGCCTTAGCCTGTTTCTCGCCCTGCGCCCCCTCAGGGAGTCCACTCGCTCTGGACCCCAGGGCCTCCTCTCCCAAAGGGAATAATACAACCCTGTTCTCCAGACTGCAGTGACACTCAGCCAGCATAAAACTGAAGGGTTTATCAAGCGTTTGAACACAGCATAGGAAACTCGCCTGGCCTCCCTCAGCACAGCATATACAAGTCTCCCCTGCATCCAGGTGGGCTCTGCCTGCTCCCCATCTCCAGGCCAGAGCCCCCCTGCTTCCCAGCTGGGCATCTGATATCATCGCCCCCAAGCCCTGCCTCTGTCCATTGTCTTCTCTCCAGGTAAACAGGTCGCCTGGGCCTCCTCTCTTCTGTCCTCTGGCTCCCTCTGGCTGGAACCAGCTGGTTAGGTCACCGGGGGTCCTCTCTTTGCAGCTCATTCTCCTCCCACTGACTAGAACCGGCTGCAACTCCTGAGCTGGGTCTCTGGGTCACCAGGTTGCCAGGTCACCAGTCGCTGGGGTATCCATTCTCCAGGCCATTGGCTGCGGTCCCAAGTTCCCTCGCTGGTCCTCTGTAACAACAAACTCCCTCTCCCATCACCTCGTTAAACCAGTAACACTCAGGGAAACTGAGTCCTAACTCCCTGCATGCAAACCATTGGAAAAAACAAGAAAATCCCCCACTTCATCACATCCAAGAAATACCACACTGCTCTTCCAGGAAAAAAGACCCTGCCGCAGAAGAAACCATGTGACTGGAGTCATAGCTAAGGTTACGATTTAATCACGGGTATTTTTAGTAAAAGTCATGGACAGCTCATGAGCAAGAAACAAAAAATCATGGCCCCCAACCTATATCATAAATACCCCTGATTGAATCTTGGGGGGTTGGAAGCCCAGGGGGCCCACAGCACCACCTGCTAGGTGGGGAGGGAGAAAGCCCCAAAGAGCCCACTGTGCCACTGGGGAAGGGGAAGCCCTAGGGACCCACTGCCACTCTGGCCACTGCTGGGGGTGGGAACCCTGTGGGGCCTGTGGAGTAGGGCTCTGCTGGGGGGGTTATTCTTTCCTTTAATTGCTGTGGAAGGGTAAACTGCGAGAGAATTTGCTCCTCTTTTCTATGCGGAACAAATAAAGGCAGGCTGAATTATTTCCAGGGGGCTGTAAGTAATAAAACACAATTGAGCAGAGAATAGTTTTGATCCATCAGCCTCTGGGTTATGGACCCAGCATGCTTCTGCTGCACGGTGTGATACTTGCAGGATCTATTCATAGGGCAGCCAAGTTCGGCTGAGTAGGTTTTACTCCTGAGGGGTTTCTGCACTAAAAATAAACTAAAATAAAATTAAAATTAAAATTCTGTGCACAATATTTTAAAATTCTGCAAATTTTATTTGTCAATAAATAAATGTGGAGGCTCCAGTATGGCAGGGGGGAGCACTGGCTACTGGATGCACGGAGCTGGGAGATCACCCTGCAGCCACCTTCCCCAGAACATGAACTCAGTGGTGACATGCCTGTGCTGTTGGGGAGGGGTGCATGACCACTCTTGTGGCTTCCCATTGCTTCCCGATAAGAAAGTCATTTTTTCTGCAGGGAAACAAATAACTCTGTGGGGGACATGAATTCTGTGCTTGTGAAGTGGTGCAGAATTACCAAAGGAGTAAGATTTGAATCTTTCAGACGGCTTGTTTTAGTTGCAGAGTATTAATGAGGCTGCCTCTGCTCAGGAACTGTACTGCTCCTCCAGGAAAAAAAAGACCCTGCTGCAGAAGAAACCATGTGATTGGAGTCATAACACATCTCTCATCTTACAGGAGTGGACTCTGTGGGATAAGGCTCTGCTGGGGCTTTATTCCTTCCTTTAATGACTCTGGAAGGGTAAACAGGGAGAGAATTTGTTCTTCTTTTCTATGTGGAACAAATGAAGGCAGGCTGAATTATTTCCAGGGTTGTAATAAAATCCAAGCTAGCAGAGGATGGTTTCGATCCATCGACCTCTGGGTTATAGGCCCAGCACGCTTCTGCTGCGCCAAGGGGGCTTCCTGCAGGATGTATTCACAGTGCAGGTCACAAGCTGTGCACTGGAGAGTTGTGCCCATGGGATTTAGACGCTTTAGAGGAAGGTGATTGTACATGTGTTGTGTCACATCTCCAACGCTGAACTGAAATGTGGTCGCTGCATTCTCAGCCGGGGTCTCCTTAGTCTAATGATTCAGCAAAACCAGCCCCTTCCCCTGCTTTTCTCCTGGTAAGATCCAGCCAGTCTCCTGCCCCGCTCCAGGCTGAGGAGGGTTCTCCGATTCCCCGAGTGTCACAAACCCCCTATGAGGTGGCCCGGCGGGGCAGGGGCAGGGCCAGGCCCGGGGAGGAGCCGCCCCTTCCTGCCCTCCCCACAGCCTGGCAGCCCGCCCCTTTGTGTCGGCAGCGGGGCCATGGCCGGGGCCGGGAGCGCAGCGCTGAGGCTGCTCCAGCCCTGCAGCCCGCAGGGCAGCGCGGTGGGTCCGGGGGCAGCGCGGAGCGGGCAGGGCCCAGGCGGGGGGCGGAGACACGCGTGGGGCGGACACGCTCCTGCCGGGAGGGGCCGGGCCCGGCTGCCTGGTTCGCCCCCTGTCCGGGTGGGTCCCCGAGCTCCCCGCGGCCGGAGAGGGGCTGCCCGGGGCTGCGGGGGGGCGAGTGTCTCGGGCGGGGCGGGGCGGGGCGGAGCGGAGCGGAGCAGCCCGTGCTGCGGGGCCGGGGCGACGGAGCCCGGGAGCGGCTGGGCCGGGAGCTGCAGGAGGGGCCCGGAGCGAGGAGGTCTGAGGTGTCAGAGCCGGGCTTTGGGGTGGGAGGAGCGGCTGGTGCTGGGGACTGTGGGGCTGCTGGGAGTTTCGGGTGTGCTGGGGGGGGGGTCAGGGCCAGGGCCGCCCAGAGGGGGGGGCAAGTGGGGCAATTTGCCCCAGGCCCTGCGGGGCCCCCACGAGAATATAGTATTATATAATATTTCCCAGGTCCCCTGAATCCTCTGGGCGGCCCTGACTCAGGGCTGGGGTTCAGGGGATATTTGGGGGGGGTCTATGTTCAGATCTGGCCCTGCGGGAGCTTTGGGGGCTGGAGCTGGGGAAAGTGGGGGACTGTCTGAAGTTGGCTGCTTGGGATGTGGGTGAGGCCCCCGGGAGCTGGGGGTTGGGCTGCACCCCTGTCACTGCAGCCTGGGGTCCTGCGTTTTCTCTGGAAAAGCTGCTCCCTGTTTCACCCTCTCCTCTCAGTCTGAGTCCCAGCGACTCTGCACAGGCGTCTGCAGGGCAGGATGGGCCCTGAAGTCTGGCAGCTGGGAGTCCCTTTGCAGCAGTTTCTAACCCTCCCTCCCCTGCTTCTTCCAGGAGATACCACAAAAGCATCTGGCCCGTCTGAGAAAAGAGAGAGAAGCAGCCAAACCCGAGGAGGAGCGGCAAAGCGATGAGCTGCTGGTAGGTGCCCAGAGCCCCCTGCCCTGCCCCTCAGGTTTGCCTGGCACAAGAATGACATGGTGAATGCAGAGCCCACCCTGCCAGCCTCAGCCAGGGAACCGTCCCCACTGGAGCCCAGGGAGAGGCAGGGTCAGATACGGGGGTGACATGCCCTTAAGATGCAGGAGGCTGCTGGGCAGGAGAGGGTCAGTCTGTGTTAGCCCAGAGCCCCTGCCCACAGGCTGTTTGGATGTCACAGTGACCAGGGATCCTTTCTAGCTCCTAGGGGGGATGGGGAGGAAGGAGATGAAATGTGGGCTGCAGAGATGGAGGATTTGGCTCAGTGCAAGTTGATGAGGTTTTGGGGAGAAGTGTCCCTCCTGTTGGTGATGTACAGCTCACAGCAGCCCTGAGCCCTCCTCCCTTCCCGGGATAAATGACTTCCCATCACTCACCGCAAGAGATCTTGTGTTCTGGTAAATAACTCTGCCACCCGCCCCGAGGCGCATTTATAATTTCCCCCAGTTACCGAGCAGATGAATTTCAATGTTGATAAATGCAAAGTAATGCACATTGGAAAAGATAATATCAAATACACATAAAATGATGGTGTCTAAATTAGCTGTTACCACTCAAGAAAGAGATCTTGGAGTCACTGTGGATAGTTCTCTGGAAACATCCACTCAATCTGCAGCAGCAGTCAAAAAAGCAAACAGAATATTGGGAATCATTAGGAAAGGGATAGACAATAAAACAGAAAATATCCTATTGCCTCTATATAAATCCATGGTATGTCCACATCTTGAATACCGTGTGCAGAGCTGGTTGCCCCATCTCAAAAAATACTTTGGAATTGGAAAAGGTACAGAGAAGGCCAACAAAATGATGAAGGATATGGAACAGCTTCTGTATGAGGCAAGATTAATAAGACTGAGGCTATGGCTACACTCCACAGCTTTTAGCAACATGGCTGTGCCGCTACAGCCATCCTGCTGACAGGCACACAGTGTAGCTGCTGTTTGTTGGCAGGAGAGAAGTGCCAGTGTAGACAAAGCCTGAGACTGGTCAGCTTGGAGAAGAGACGACTAAGGGGGAATATGGTAGAGGTCTATAAAATCATGACTTGTGTGGCAAAAGTAAATGAGGGAGTGTTATTTACTCCTCATAACACAAGAACTAGGGGTCACCAAATGAAATGAATAGGCAGCAGGTTTAAAACAAACAATGGGAAGTATTTCTTCAAACAACACACAGTCAACCGGTGGAACTCCTTGCCAGAGGATGTTGTGAAGACCAAGACATTAACAGGGTTCAAAAAAGAACTAGAGAAGTGCATGAAGGATAGGTCCATCAGTGGCCATTAGCCAGGATGGGTAGGGATGGAGTCCCTATCCTCTGTTTGCCAGAAGCTGGGAATGGGCGAGAGGGGATGGATCACTTGATGATTACCTGTTCTGTTCATTCCCTCTGGGGCACCTGGCATTGGCCACTGTCAGAAGACAGGACACTGGGCTAGATGGACCTTTGGTCTGACCCAGTATGGCCATTCTTATGTTCTATGTTCCCCTGTTACTGAGCCACCCTCTCTCTGTTGCAGAAACAGACGGAAGCCGAGAGGCAGAAGATCATCTGGGAGTGGAAGGAGCTGCGAGCGTTTCTGGAGGAGCAGGAGCAGCGGCTGCTGTCCCGGCTGGAAGAGCTAGAGAGAGCCATTGTCCAGAGAAGGGATGAGGGCATCTGCAGCCTGTCCCGGGAGATTTCCCTGCTCAGTCAGAGGGGAGGAGAGAAGGGGTAGCAGTCACTGAACCAACCCCTGCAGGTCAGGCTGTCATTACAATGATCATACACAGCGTTTCTATAGGAGCTTCTGAGCCCTAGACCTCAAAGCACTTTACAAAGTGGGGTCAGGGGCATTATCCCTATGTGGCAAATGGGGAAAGTGAGGCAGAGGGAGGGGCAGAGCCCTGGCCAAGGTCACACAGTGAGTCTGGCAGTGGCGCCAGGGATGGGTCCTGAGAGTCCTGGATGCTGCAAACCCAAGACCTTCTCTCCTGGAAATGTCTGTCTGCATTTGCACTTGGAGGGTGAAATCCCTTCCCCGCCATGCTGAGGTCCCGAGCCAGGCCTAAGGCCCCTCTCACTGCAGGTTAATGGATTTAGTGGGGCCAGGGGCCTTCTGGGTCTCTCAGCACTGGGGGGAATTTGATTCTCAATGCAGAGAAATATCTTCTGCCTGTAAAGTGCCCGGGGAGAAGATTCCCGCAGTGGCGACCTGCCCACAGGGATTGCTGGGGCTGCGTAGGGGAAAGTCCCTGGTAGGGGGTGGCAGCTGCTTTGGGAATGTAAACCTGAGATTCCCCTACTGCCCGAGGCTTCAATGGTGACTTCTCTGCAGAGCAGGAGACCGCCCCACCCAGGGACACCCCCACTGACTGCCTCCTCTTTCTCTCCCTCTTTAGGGTGCTGGGAGCACTGGGGGCAGGTAAGTCCTGGGCTCCATTTCCCTCCCCCTCATGGGCCGTTAGGTTTGATAACTGCACTGAATAGGAAGCTGCCCCCTGCCCTTGGAGCGTGTGATTCTGTCTCCCTAGTGGCTGACTCAGGTAGGAGAAGAGCCCTTTACTGTCTGATCGCTAATGAGGTCACAGCAGGGCTGCTAGACATAGGGCCGATGGGACAGACAGACAGACCTGGCCTGTCTCCTGGACTGATGTGGCCGCGTCACGTATTCAGAGGGTGCAGAATCTCAGCTTTCACATTTTTTAAGGTGAGTTGCTGGCCCTCAGCACCTCCCCAGTGTAAACGGAGACAGTGTTGCCTTGCTGGGGCTGGTAGCAACCTGAAGCCGTAGCTTTGAGAGCGTGAACTCTCCTGTCCCCTGTTAATGTCATCGGAGTGTCAGCTGAAATGACAACACTTTGATGTCAACATTAAACATTCCCTGGCTGATCACTTGAGCAGGTGGAACGGGGAGGGGGAGGGAATGAAGCCTTTGCAGGGTGGGAATAGGGGGTTTCTGTGGGGAGGGAAGAACGGAGGAGAGAGACAAGAAAGCAAGAGAGAAATGGAGAAAGGAGGGTGGGAAAGGAAGGGAAACACAGGGAAGAACTAGCAGGGCCCTACAGGGGTGTCCAGGAGGGGGCTGTTTTCTTCCTGAGTGACACTGAGTGTGACAGACAAAGACTTGGCAAAATAATAAGAACTAAAATTTTATTTCAGATACGAAGGGCAGATTCTCCCCTTGTTCCTTGTACGTGGGTGTCCCATGGAGAGCAGTGGGTGTTCTGCTGTGAATGGAGCAGGGCACAGAGTCCTAAACTGATGCCCTGGCCCACTGACCATAACGGACGGTGCAATATGGCCCTCTCTGCCAAATGAGCTGGACGCCCCAGGGTTACTGCTTTAGCTAAAGGGCTTGAGGGTTTTGGTGTTTAAGGGCCCAGGTTCATTCCCTGCTAGAGACCTGGGCTCTGTCTGTGGTCACTGTCAGCATGTAGGACCTGCCCACTCTTTGGTCTGTGTCTCCTCCCTTTCCACATAATCCCAGTGCTGGTGCCCCTTGTTACTGCAATAAACCAGTGTGGGAGCTGGCTCAGCACCCCACAGAACCAGAGCGTCCCTGAGAAAGCTCCTGAACAATGTCTCCGTTCCTTGCTCTAGTGTCTCCCCACTTCCCATCTCGCTGGGGAGCACAGGGTTGAGGTGACTCATCATGACAATGACCATCTCAGGCTACAAAGCTCAGATCCAGGTTTCCTGGAGCTTGGGGGTTGCTGGGCTCAGGGTCGGGGGATCAGGCCTATTTCTCACCCCTCCTCCTTTCCCCAGCAGGGAGGACGGGACGTTTCGGAAGCCGGAGCTGGCGTTTGCGGAGCTGGAGAAGAGAGTCAGCGATTTCTCTCTGAAAAGTGCCATGCTGCAGGAGGTGCTGCTGGGATTCAAAGGTGAATTGGAGTCTGGGGGTGGCGTCTCCTCTGGTTAGAGCGACCCTCACCCTGGGGAGGAGTCGGGGACTCTAGTGATGTCACTGATCCTTGGCTCCATCTCACAGCCCAGCTCAGCGAGTCGCCCTTCCCCATGGAGTAGCCCTGTGGGGCTGGCTCTGTCTGCAGCGGCTGCGTTATCGGCCTCTGATCTCTGGCACCATCTCGTAGTTAACAGCAGTTGCATTAATAAGCAATGGGGATTTCTCCATGAATGCGAGGGCCTGAATTCTCACCTCTCCCATCTTCTCCTTCCCCTAGAGACGCTGCGACGGGGGCTGGGGAGCGACACAGGTACGTGTCTGTCTCTGACTGGTCATGGGGAGATTTCAGACCAATAACCATGTTAACGACAGGGGATCGCAGCCTCCAGCACTTGGAAGCTGTGGAACAATGGGAAGGGATGTTACTTTGTTCTTGCACCACTGTATTTTCAACTGATTTGTCTCTTAAATATTTTAGCTCATCAATATCACGTAGGCATTTAAAGTGTTTTGCAGTATTTTTAGTATTCATTAATATTTTTGCTTTTACTTTCTTTAATTATTGCATTTTTTACTGACTACATTAATTTTAAGAATTTTATTTTGCAGTTTTAATTGCAGTAATAGTAATAGTGTTTTTAATTAAGTTTACGTAGTCTGATTTTAAAGTTTTTTTTAAAGACCACTAAGGTCTTTGACAACTTTTCCTGTTTTTGAGTGGCTGCTCGATACTTTTTTTTTTTAAAAATACAAAGGCTGAGCTTTTTTAAAACATATTTATTTGAAAGTTTGTTAGTATAGTTAGAGTTTTTTGGCTTTTTAAATAAAATATATAGACTTTTTTTGTTGTGACTTTTTAAATTGGTAATGTACTCACATTTTTAACTTATAATTATTTTAGTGCACTATTTACCTCTTGTGACACAGGTTGTAGCTGATTTTTACACTTTAAATAAATAAAACCGCTATTAGCATCTAATTTTGTTAAAAAAGCAATTCAATATTTCTTTTTTGCATAACCAGCACTTCTTTAAGAATGCAACGTTTGGTTCTTTTAATTAACTTTTTGCTCTAAACTTTTTTTTTTATGCTTACATTATGCCTTAAATTAATTTATATTTCTAGGAATGATTTTATTCATTTAAGATAGAATCTTAATTTTTTCCCCCCAATGCATTCCTAGCCATCCCGATGATAATTAATTTCTGGGAAACATCCTCAGCAGAATTATTTGAAGGTGCTGCACCAGAGAGTAAAGGCACAGAGGCAGTGGCTTGTGGGAAACAGGGTAAGTTTCATTACTAATCCTGCTCTTAAGAAGGGTCTTTTTAGAAAAATAGTTTATCTTACAAGCACAGAGAGACTTTAAGAAAGTCACTAATCACGGGAGCAATGGGTCTCTTTGGAACATATTTTAACTGACAAACCCTTACAGCCTTTCTGAGAAACAGGATAGAACTATGGTAAACATTAAGTGCAAATTAATAATCATGCATCATGAGGAGAAAGAGGAGGGAATACAAGTTAAAATATAATGAAAACAAAGCCTCTCAGAAAGGAAATATATCCGTTTAGTAGCAGTGTTGCCATGTCAGGGGTGAGGTGGGAGATGATTTTCTTTCTCCCTCCCCCCCCATCTCTTTTTAAAAGTCCCAAAAGGAATAAAAGTGGGTGGCATAGTTTATTTTTTATAATTAAATCTATGTCCCTAAGGCCAAATTTGGCGTAGGTAACTTTGTTCCCACGTTTTCTTGTTCACCCAGCATAGATCTTAGTACTGGCCCTGAACGAGATTAGCCCCTTTTTGTTTGGACTAATTTAATTTTCTGTAGTTGGTCTTCTTGCACCTGTGCATGGCCTTCATGGCTGAAAATAATTTAATCTACTTTTCATCAACTTGTTGCTATAGGGTATTGTAAGATCTTATGAACTTTCGTCTTCTTTTTACAGTGAAGTAAAAGAGAAGACAGAAAATGAAGGAGAAATAAGTGTGTGTGTGGGGGGGGGCGGGGGTCAGGTCACAAACTCACAAACCTGCCCACATCCAGTCAAAGAGTCAATAAGTCTAAGGCCAGAAGGGACCACTGGATCATCTGGTCTGATCTCCTGCCTAACACTGTCTGCCAACACCACCCAGCACCCGCCCACTAAACCCAACAGCTGGAGTGAGACCAAAGTCTTGCAGCCCCCAGGAGACTAGACTCTTACATGCCCGAGGCAGAGAATAGGAGGGACTGAGGTGCACCATTGCTCCAGGCCCCTGCAGTGGCAGGGAAATGGTTAAGTGAGATATTTCCAGGTAATCCTAGTGAGTGCCCCACACCCCACGCTGCAGAGGAAGATGAAAACCTCCCAGGTTACTGACAGACTGACTCGCGGGGGGAATATTCCTTCCCCATCCCACCTATAGTGATCAGTTAGACCCTGAGCATGGGAGCAAGAACCAGCCAGCCAAGCCCTGAGAGAGAGAGAGTGATTGATGTCACCTCACAGCCCTAGTCCACCCCGCCCAATATCCTGTCATCTTCTCCAGCCATTCCTGAAGCTTCAGAGGAAGGAGATTAAAAAACCCTCTCAAAATACATTGGAGGAAAAAAATTCCTTCCTGACCCCTGCGAATTGTGACCCTGAAGCATGAGGCTGAGGAGTGTAATACATAAAATGGAAGTGAGCCCCACTTAATGTTCCACTATTTGTCTCTATTGACAATGGCTTCCACCAGTAAACTTCATTTCATTTACCACAGCAGCACTGGGCAGACTTTGTCCTGTCCCTGCCTCTGCCTGGTCCCCACAGTTGGGGGAGTTGCCCCCAGGGTTTTAAAACTAGCACAGTGGATTTAGTGCTGGTGGGAGGGACTGTGTCTGGGTTGTGATAAAGCGATGGAATGTTTTCCCAGCGTGCGAGTCAGAAACATCTTGTGCAGGGAAAGGGCCGGGGCAAATCATGATGTGATAGGAACTAAAGGCCCTTCTGAAATCTTCCCTGTCACCCTTCTCACCCTGACAGGAGGCAGAGTAACACCCACCTTTGGCTCCAGATTGTCCCAGCCTCCCACAGGACAGGGAAGGGAAATGGCTGTAGTGGAGCCAGTCCAGGTAGGGATTATTGCGCGGTTGCTAGTGGGTTCCTGCTGGAGGGAGAGGGGCAGGAAATACTGAGGGCCTGGGATCTTTGGGGGAGTTTAGTCTGGAGGTGGGATGGGAGCAGGAAATACCCAGGGTGGAGAAAGGGAGGGGGACAGGGTGTGGCAAACTTGCTGGGAATTGTTTAACCCGAGGCCTGGATTCCAGGAACAGACTGATGGGGTTTAGGGGAGGAAATTACCCTAGTTGTGGAATGGGGTTGTGTTGGGGGTGGGAGAACCCTGAACAGCCCGGGAAAAACATATCAGATTCCCAGTGCAAGAACATAAACCTACTCGCCAGAGGCTGCTATGGGATATGAAGAGGTGGGGCGGAAGGGTTACTCACCAGTGGGGCGTAGAGTAGTCAACCCTCTCTGTTTCCTTCCGGCTGCTGCCAATGGGAAGCCTGTTGGGATTCCTACTGGGGAGCTGACCCTGGAGCCTGCTGGGGACCCCATCCCCTGTATCAGCCTCTGGCTTGTAGGTGTGTGATGAATGAGAAGACCCTTCCCCCTCTGTCTGCTGGGAGGGATGAGGGGATCTCTATCTCCCCTCCTGTTTTACCTCCTGGCTGCTCTGAGCAGGGTGGGGGTGGGACTCTGCTGACTGTGAGCCTGCCAGAGCTTCCATTTGGCTCCTTTCCCCCCATGAATACTGGGGCTGTGAGTGGGGCAGCAGGTACTGAGTGTTGGACACTTTCTCTTTCAGGGGCCGGTGACCTTCGAGGAGGTGGCTGTGTATTTCACCAGGGAAGAGTGGGCTCTGCTGGACCCCATTCAGAGAGCCCTTTGCAGAGACGTCATGCAGGAGAACTATGAGAATGTGACCTCGCTGGGTAAGGATTCCTGTCCCCTCAGTTTTTAGAAGGGGAAATGCAGAGTTAAGGTTCATGCCACTCCCACAATGCCACCTCTGCTCTGCCCTGTCTCAGCAACAGCCCACTGAGTGCATTGAAATGGGGAAGACTAGGTCCCTCAGGGTTCACATGCACCTCCCTTCATATCAGTCACAGCTCTGCCGAGCTGCTCCAACTACTCCCTCCACCTTCCAGTTACAGCTACAGCTGACCCAGTGCACACAGCTGGAGGGCAGGCCGATAAATGCTGGTATTCCCACCTGTGAACACAACACAAACAATGGCACATTCTTAGTCCTTCATATCTATTGTAGAATCATAGATTTTATGGCCAGAAAGGGCTATTAGGTCATCTAGTCTGACCTCCTGTATAACACAGGTCATAGAATTTCATCCAGTTACTGCTGTACTGAGCTGAATACCTTGTGTTGGACTAAATCCTCCCCCAGAAAGGCATTCACTCTGACTTGAAGACTTCAAGAAATGGAGAAACCTCCACTTCCTTTTGTTAACCTTTGCACCAGCACTAGTTTGTTAACCTTTGCATCAGCCTTACTGAGCCATTCCCAGTGGCTAGTACCAGCTGCAGGACTAGGGGCAGAGTTAAGGTTGCATTTTAAGGGTGGTGTGTATATTAACTCTTCCTTTTCTGGTTTTCAGAGGTTTAAGTTTAGCCACCACCCACCTAGTGGAAAGGCATGCAGCAGAACTGGGCAACCTGTACTCAGTATTTATGTAGGTTATGGGCATTTGATTTCCTTATTTATTTAATAGACTTTTTTGGCACTCGGTGTCTGCATGAGAGATTTTGTCGGCATAATTCTGTCAATTAAGGATGTGGGTTTTCGCATCCCTAACAAACAGAGCTCTGCTGACAAAACTTTGCAGCTCAGAAGAGGCCAGAGTCTGCAAGTGGATTTTTCAAACACTTTAAAATATTGCTCTCAGCCCTGAAATGTTGGAATCAGGGGGAAGGTCTAAGAGGAACTCCTTCAGAATGCAGGCAAAACGCACAATACACATAGTCTGAAAGTTAACAGTGGTACGGCTCCAACTCAGATGAATGAGTGTAGCTCAGAGGCAGTGGCCACAGCGTGTCCTCTTGACCCAACCAACCAATGACTGTGAGAGCAGTGTGAGGTTCCTATTCAGGAGTTCTTGGGGGGGGGAAGGAGAGCAGGGAGCAGTGGGAGGGGAGAAGATGATGGGGGAGCTAGTGCTTGTGGGGTGCCACAAGGTAGGGAAGGCTGAGTGTAGTGGGAGGAAAGGGATAGGTATGTGAAGATTAGACTAGGGGGAATCAGGGAGGGATGGGTACCATGGAAGGAAGAGGAGGTGAGGAATCAGAGACAGAATCTCCTGGGAACAGGGAGTGTGGTGGGTTGGTGGAGTGGGAGACTGGGAATGGAGAAAAGGGGGTGGAGGTCCCAGCAGTGGTGCTGGTGGAGGGGGAGGATTAGGTAGGACATCTGGGATACTTGGAAGTGGAAAAGACTGAGGATAGTGGGAAGGGGATGGGGAGTGGTCGCTCCAAGGAACAGGAAGGGTCTGGTGGCAGTGGGAACGGAAGGTTTCAGGGAGGCAGATATTTGGGGCCCTCCACTGAGAATGCTTTTGCCATAGTCTCTAATGACCTCTCCCTAAGCAAAGCTCAGAACTAGTACTCCATCCTTATTCTTCTTGACCCGTCAGCCACCTTTAATACCACTGACCATGGTCGTCTTCTTGACATCTTGTCTTCTTCCTGGCTCTCCTCCTACGTCTGTAACTACTCATTCAGCGTGTCCTTAGGAAGCTCGTCCTCCACCCCCACTCCGGTTTTCTGTGGGGGTTGTACAGGGCTCAGTCCTTGGTCACTTCCTCTGCACTTTATCTCTGGGAAATCTCACCCCCAAACACAAATTCAGCTACTGTCCATATGCTGATGAATCACAGATCTACCACTCTACTCCAAACCTACTACTAGAATAATGTATAAAACATTCAATTTGCGAATACATGGAGGATGAAGGGGTAATCGGTAGCAGCCAGCATGGATTAACTAAGAACATAGCATGACAAACCAGCTTGATATCCTTCTTTGATAGGGTAACTGGTTTGGTGGATAAAATAGACCTGGACTTCAAAAAGGCTTTTGACACAGTCCCATGAGTAAGCTGGAGAAATGCAGGGTCTACGGAACTCCCATTAAGTGGATATATAATTGGTTACACAACCCCAAGCAAAGAGTAACCATTACTGGAATGATGTCAGATTGGAGGGATTTCTCAAATGGGGTTTCACAGGGATCTGTTTTGGGTCCGGTATTATTTAACATCTTCATTAATGACCTGGATGTAAGAATAGAGAGCATACTCATCAAATTTGCAGATGACACAAAGCTGGGGCATTGTCAACACTTTGGAGGATAGAGCAAAAATTCGAAGGGATCGTGATAAATTGGCGAACTGGGCTATAGGCAACAATGAAATTCAACGAAGTGAAAGGTGCTACACTTTGGGGAAAAAAACCCAATGCACAAATATGGAATGGGGGATAACTGGCATGGCAGCAGCACTGCTGAGAAAGATCTGGGAGTTGTGGTCGATCACAACCTCAACGTGAGGTCAACAGTGTGATGATACTGCAAAAAAGAAGCAAATGCATTAACAGAAGCATAGCATGCAAATCACAGGTGGTGATTGTACTGCTCTACTTAGCACTGGTTAGGTCTCAGGGGGAGTCCTGGGTCCAGTTTTTGTCACCAGTGACTAGATAGGATGTAGAGAAACGGGAAAGAATCCAGAGGCAAGTGACAAAGATGATTAAAGGGATGGAACGCAAGCCAGGGAGCAAAGGCTGATGGAACTGAGTGTGTTTAGTTTTGAAAAAAGAGTTAATGGGGGGGATATGACAGCGGTCTTCAAATACTCAAAAGGCTGTGTAAGCGTGCGTGGCCATCCCTCCTGGTCTGTCTCTGAGGGAGGCCATGCCTCCTTGCTGTCGTGCTCTTAGCACTGCAATCAATTAAGGGGGAATTAGCAGTCTTCAAAGCTCAGGCCACTTGATCCAGGCTGAGCAATAGTTAGTCTATGGTGCCCGTCCCTCAGGCAGAGCTGGGCACCGACAGTCAGCACTCTGGCCTGCAATCAGGGCAGAGCTGCAAAGTCTCCAAGCCCAGGCCCTCAGGCAGGGCGGGACAGGAAACAATTAGGGGCTTTGCCCAGTGCAAGCACCAAACAGTCTAGGGCTCAGGCAGGGGCAAGCACCAAACAGCCTAGTGTCCTAGCTTGGTGGACAGTAGACCAACTCAGGCCCCCTGGCTGAAGGTGAGGAGGCTACTGCCTCATGGGTGAGGTGGCAGGAAGTAGGGGGACCCAGGCCCATCTGATTCCACCAGGTCCCAGCCCAGTCCCCTAACAGTGGCGGTGTAGTCCGCCACTGGATCAGTGGGGATCCGCCCACAACACACTGACTTAGTGTCAGGCCAACACTCAACCGGACGATGGTCTAGTTTCCCTGGGCTTCTTCCTACAATCCCCAGGGTTTGGTGCCTCTGGCCTCCGTTTCCCCGGGGTCGGTGGTTTGTGGCAGCCCCATCAGCTTCTTGGCACCTCGACTGGCCGGCAACCCTGGGAGCTTTGGCCAGTCCTATGGCGGCAGCCCCAGCAACTCCTCAGTGTCCCGCTCCAGCAGTGGGTGATAAGCGTCTGTCTCCCTCAGCAGCTCCAGCCCAACTGAGCTGCAGGGCCCTCCTTTTGTACTTCTGCTTCCTGTCCCGCCCCTCAGCTTCTGTAGGGGTGGAGGTGGCTTTCCTGGCTCTGTAGCCCAAAGGGCGGGTTGTGGTCCCTGCTGGTCTTCCTCACTACGGGCTGCCGTACAAAGGATGGAGAACAGTTCTTCTCTCTTGTCACAGAGGGCAGGACAAGAAGGAGCGGGTTCAAACTACAGCACAGCAGATTTAGATTAAATCTCAGGAAAAACTTCCTAACTGGAAGAACAGTAGGAGAATGGAACAGACGCCTAGGGTGATGGTGGAAGGTTATTCCCTGGAGGTTTTCAAAAGGAGGCTGGAGCCATCTGTCTTGCGTGGTTTAGTCACAGCAAATCCTGCACCTTGGCAGGGGGTTAGACTAGATGACCTTTGTGGTCCCTTTTAACTCTATGGTTCTAAGGGGAACCAGGGTTCACCCTTGGAAAAAGCCAAACCTAGCATGTCGCCCATTAAGAGTATGTCTGCACTGCATCTGGAAGCTGCGTCCCACCCAGAGTCCATGCTGACTCACTACAAATAACGGTGTAGGCGCTGTTGGTTGGGCTGTAGCTTGGGTTCAAAAGCCAGGGGTTGAGAGGGGTGGGTGGGTGGGCTGGATGGTCTGAGCTCCATCAAAGCAATGTCTCCACAGCCATTTTTAATGCACTAGCGTGAGACCCAGCCTTGAAGGCGGCCGACTCCCTGATGCACTGTAGACATACCCTAAAGAGGGCAGTCCCAAGGGAGACTGTATGAAGGCTGGGTCACCTAACTTCCTGTAAATCCATGACCCAGCCCCCTCCCTTGGCACCCTGTCACCGTGCCTTAGTGGGTCACAACTGAGGATGCCAAATTCAGGACGAACTGCTGAGAAATACGGCAAACACAACCCAAAACTAGTTGTTATTCTTTTATAAGATAGACCAAACCAGCCACAAAAGTAAACTCCTGTTTCACCACACTGCCTAACAAGAAAACATAAAGGCAGTTTTCTCAGGCATTCCAGTTCTTATATCACCACCAAAAACACTGGATTCAGAGATGAGTGGTTTTTTACAACCCGTTTCATTAAATAATAGGTTCTTCTGATCCCAAAGGGCCAGCCACTCCCAGGTCAATATACAACTTAGATCTTATCCAAAAATCACGCTGGTGCCAATCCTTTAGTATCTAAAATCTAAAGATTTATTCATAAAAAGAAAGAAAGGTGAGAGTTAAAATTGTCTAAGAGAATCAATTGCATACACTAATGGCAAAGTTCTTGGTTCAGGCTTGTAGCAGTGATGGAATAAACTTCTGGCTTAAGTCAAGTCTCTGGAGTACATCTACATCTTGGATGGGTCATTCAGTCCTTTGTTCAGAGCTTCAGTCTGTAGCAAAGTTCCTCCAGAGGTAAGAAGCAGGATTGAAGCCAAAATGGAGGCGTTTCCAGGGCCTTTTGTAGTTTTTGCCATGTGGAGGGCATCTCATTGTTCTTACTGTGAAAATTTACAGCAACAAGATGGAGTTTGGAGTCACATGGGCAAGTCACATGTTCATGCCCAATTTCCCAGTCATTGCAGGAAGCCATTACCTACATTCCAGAGAGCACATTTACATGACAGTCCACTCAGTTTAGATTGGCTTCTCCCATGGTCCATTGTCAACCAAGTGTTTCTTGATGAACCACTTAATTTGAACAGTCCCTCCAAGATGTGCTAGATAGCTACCTTGTGGGCGTTACCCTTGTCGGAGAAAAACAGTTCTCACTCTCAGGTTGGGTGCAGCAAGTCAAATACTTTATTATCTCTAGCAATTGCGCAGAGGGAGAGAGCGAAACAGGTCTCTCTACAGGTAAACAATTACAGCAAGCATTTATACCTTTTGTTACATACAATAATGAGCAATAGCTGCATTTTGTTTATACATAGGTCATCCTGATATCTTATTTTTCTCACCTCTATTTAGACTATAATCTACATTCCATACTTATCTAACACAAGGTTGCAACAACTTCTCACACAGTTCTTTCCCACTCGCCTCACACAATCCTCGCTTCTACAAATCCCGCATTATTAGGGTTACAGCTAGCCTGACTCTTGCTCACAGAAGGGACTGTTTGCATTGAAATCCCCTTCAACTCCCTGTCAGTTCTTTTTCTACTTCCACATCTGTATTCCAGACTTGTGCAGTGTTTCTGGGTGACACCCCCAGATATATTGGCGTCAGTACTGCCTACCCTGTTTGATGGCCCATCCAGGGTCATCAGCTGTACAATGAATCCATGGAAAGGATCAAGGGGATACACCTATTTAGTCAGCAAGACATGCAGGGGTATACCTGTATACTGAGAACTCCAAGGCCATGTGCTGTGAAGCTTGTGATTGGGGCACAGGAAGTACAAGCCACATGGCAAAAGGAATATAAAGGGCAGCTGCATCATCTGCATTTTGTCTTCAATCTCTCTTCCTACCTCTGGAGCAACTTCTCAACAAACTGACTGAAGCCTTGAACAAAGGACTGAATGACCCATCCAAGCTGTGGCTGTGTTCCAAACAGACTTTCAAGCCGTCAACTTACCAATACTGCTAAGAACCTGATCTATAGATTTCTGAATGTATCTGACTCCTTTCCCATTTAACAACTTTCTTTCTGTTACTTGTTGTCTTTGTCTTTCTTATCTAAACCTTTAGTTTAGATGTTAAAGTATTGCCTGGCAGCATGGTATTTTCGGTAAGATCCAAACGCATACTGACTTGGTAACATGGCTGACCCTTTGGGGTCAAAAGAACATTTTTTTTATGTGAGCAGACTTTTTAAATAACCTCTCACTGTACTGGACCTAGGTGCTGATTGGCAGTCAGAGAAGTGCAATGCAATAAAGGGGGCTGTGTGATTTCTTTTTTTCAGCTTCACAATAACCAGTGTGGGTGATCAGAAGCACAGTTTGTGACTGGTCGGTGAGTTTAACTTCAGTGTTAACTGCCAGTTTGGGGAGCATCTGCTTTCCCTTTTTCAGCCTGCCCTGACCGTGGCATTTTCAGTGAGGACTGCTGCAGGCACACCAGCTCACACTAAGCACTGAAGTTAAATTAATAAAATATTTTTTATGACCAAGTCTTATGAAATCAACTGAACTCCTTTGTTTTCTTTCATCTGAGCAGGGTGTCCTGTTACCCAACCTGATGTGATCTCCCGGCTGGAACAAGGGGAAGAGTCATGGGTCCCAGACCTCCAGGATTCAGAGGAAAGAGAGATCCTGAGCGCTCCCTGCACAGGTGAGGAAACATTAAACCAACATAGAATCTGTAAGTGCCTGAAGGAAACATCTGGGATGCCCTACAAAGCCCTTGGGAAGTCTTTCGGTTTATTATTGTCCCTAGCAGGAGTCATATCCTCAGGGTAAATATAGCTCATGGCTTCCTATAGATCCTAGCAGACACCAGGCAGTAGCTTCCTCCTCTCCCCCTGCAAATTTGGATGGGATGTGGAGGCTGAATTGATCCCCTCCTCTCTTATTTGGGGGAAGAGTTTGAGAGAGTTTATTTCCTGAGTTTTATTTGACCTCCCTCCAGCACTTGTTTTAGTTCGGCCTTCCCCTTTCCATCCTTGTTTGAGGTTTCTGTCTCTATCACAGCAGGTGATGCAATGGTATGTGAAAAAGAGGAACAGAATTCTCAGCAGGAAAATGTTGAGCAAGTGGATAAACACAGAGCATTATCACAAAGATCGAAAAGGAATGTGTCCAGGAGTCATGAACAGAGAAAATCATGCGAGAGTCAGCACAGACCAGAAAGAGAGCAGGGAAACCAGCCGGGGGAGAAAATGGGTGAATTTATTTCCTGTCGGGGAACTCAGAAGAGCGTCAAGGAAACCACAACACAGCAGGAAATCCTCATGGGAAAGAGGAAAAATACATGCAGTGAGTGTGAGAAAAACTTCACTAGAAGATCAGCCCTTATTAATCATCAGAGAATCCACACAGGGGAACGGCCCTATGAATGCCGTGAGTGTGGAAAATGCTTCACTCGGAGATCAGTCCTTTCTCGACATCAGAGAATCCACACAGGGGAGAGGCCCTATGAATGCAGTAAGTGTGGGGAAACCTTCAATCGCAGCTCCCATCTTATTAGGCATCAGAGATTCCACACAGGGGAGAGGCCCTATGAATGCAGTGAGCGTGGGAAAACCTTCAATTGCAGCTCACACCTTATTAGGCATCAGACACTCCACACAGGGGAGAGGCCCTATGAATGCAGTGAGTGTGGGAAAACCTTCAATTGCAACTCGCACCTTATTAGGCATCAGAAAATCCACACAGGTGAGAGAACCTATGAAAGCAGTGAGTATGGGAATACCTTCTCTTAGGGCCCAAAGAAATTGTTGTACAACTCCACTTCCTAGTTCACTGTGTCTCATTACCGTTCCAGTGGATGCCAGGGTTAGATTGAGAACAATCATCCTTCACCGTTTGGATCCAAAGAGAGAGTGCTTCATAAGACATCCCTTCCCCGTGTATCCCAAACTTGCTGCCTGATTGGGTAACAAGGACTTTCAGGCTGTAGAAATGATGGTAACCAATGAGGCAACAAATGTGTCAAGCTCCAATTTCAGACTTCTGGATACTCGCATGTTGAGTCCTGATTCTAAGGTTTTGTGTCTGACGCTATGGCTACACAATAAAGCTGATGTTGGTGCAGCTGTAACACTGCTATTACAGATGCTCTCCGCCAATGGGAGAAATCTCTCCCCTAGGACTTTATTAGTCCAGCCCCCACAAGCGGCGGTGGCTATGTTGGCAGGCAAAGCTCTCCTGCTGATGTAGTGTTATCTCACAGGGGAGTAGGGCTGTTTAACTACATTGCTCACCAATGTGTATTTTTCACACCCCTGAGCAATATAGTTATACCGATAAATATCTTTAGTGTAGACCAGATCTTAGTTTTCTCTTGTGTTTTATGTATTTACATCACTTCTCCTCTACCTCCTCCTACTTTGAAAGATTTAAAAGTGTGAAAAGAGAGGTATTTTTCCTCATGATGCAAACATTCCCATATAGGAGACCCCTTCCACCAACACAAATGGCAAAAGAGCCAGAGATATATGAACTCACAGAAGTGGTTGGGACCCAAATTGGGACAAACCATAACTTGAGCTAAGGTTCAGTTGTTGGCAATGGGGATTACAATAAAACTGATATATACGAGAAGAATTTGTGATCTTTGAATATGTTATTGGTACCAATGAAAATGAAATTATAGGTGAAGTTACTGGTTAAAGAGTAAGAGACTAATTGTCTGAATTATTTTGGAAAATGGAAAGTTGTCTTTTTTGTTTTGTTAGTCATACAGGAAATGATGGCTAATCTTAAAAAGTTAATTTGATTTAATTTACCCCATGTAGTGTAAGGAGTTCTGGTTGAAAACCTCCCTCCAAAGGCTAGGATGGGAGTATGTGTGTGAGAAAGAGTATATAAGAGAATATTGGCCCAGTATAGATTAAATTTTTTGGTATTTCAGATAGAACTTATTTTGCTTGGCTTCAAAGTTAATTTCTATTAAAATGAAAACTACTCAAGGAGACAAGTTGTATAACTTTTTACCCACTTAGCCTGTAAGGGTCACTGAGTTCCCCACTTCTCTAATTTGCAAAGGAAAGGCATGACATCTGTCATAGGATGTGTCCAACAGGTAGGAAAGCTGCAATTGTCAACCATCAATATCAAGGAAAAGGCTGAACTCCACTGCCTTTCATATCAAAAAGTCGTCTAGAGGCTGGTCTACAATGAAAAGCTATGTTGACATAGTCACATCTCTCAGGGGTGTGAAAAATCTACTCCACAGTGAAGTAGTTAATGTGAGCCCCACTGTGAGCCCCAGTGTAGACAGTGTTAGGTTGTCAGAAGAATACTTCCAGTGTTTGAAGTGTAGACATAGCCTCAGGGCTGGTCTACAGTACACGGTTATTTCGGAATTAGCCGAGTTAATTCAAAATAAAACTGTTGGGGAGACGAATCTGTTATGGGAGAACTACGTTCCAAAAAAAGAAACGCAAATACACCTCTACCCCGATATAACGCTGTCCTCAGGAGCCAAAAAATCTTACTACGTTATAGGTGAAATCGCATTATATCGAATTTGCTTTGATAAACCGGAATATGCAGCCCTGCCCCCCCGGAGCGCTGCTTTACCGTATGCTAAAGTCTCCAGGGCCATGACAGAAAGAGGCTACACCAGGGACACAGAGCAGTGTCATATAAAAATCAAGGAGCTCAATCAAGCGTACCAAAAAGCCAGGGAGGTGAACGGACTCTCCGGATCACAGCCCCATACATGCCGCTTCTGCCGTGAACTGCATGCAATTATGGGGGGTGACGCCACCACTACCCCACCACTGTCCATGGACACCTGCAAGTTGGGAGTTGCATGGAGCAAGGAGGATGACTTTTTGGAGGATGAAGAGGAGGAGGACAGTGCACAAGCGACAAGTGGGGAATCTGTTTTCCCCCTGTCAAGATTCCCTCCCCACTCTGAACTTTAGGGTACAGATGTGGGGACCTGTACGAAAGACCCCCCTAAGCTTATTTACCAGCTTAGGTTAACAGTAAGCTGCCACCACCAAGCGTGTTCCAAATCTTAGGGGAGAGCCACTTGGAACTCTGCCTTTCCCCAATTATCTCGCAAGTCCCTAACGCCCCCCTTTCCTGGGCAGACTTGAGACTAATCCCCCCCTCCCCAGTCCCTACACCCCTTTTCCTGGGTAGACTTGAGAGTATACCCTCACCAATTAGTCCTGGTGAACACAGATCGAAACCCTTGGATCTTAAAACAATGAAAAATCAATCAGGTTCTTAAAAGAAGAATTTTAATTAAAGAAAAAAGGTGAAAGGAGTACCTCTGTAAGATAGTCTGAGATTATCTTTCATTCTATTCAAATTCAAAACACAGAGGGTTTCCCTCTGGGCAAAACGTTAAAGTTACACAAAGAACCCAAATTTATTCTCCCTCTATTTTGCAAAAGAAATCACAAATAGAAAATAAAAGTAATCTAATACATTCCTTCTTCACTACCCTTTCTCTCTGTCTGGCAAAAGCACATACCCAGCACAGATAAAAGACTTTTTCCCCCTTCGAGATTTTAAAGTATCTTGTCCCCTTATTGGTCCTTCTGGTCAGGTATCAGGTAGGTTATGTGAGCTTCTTTACCCTTTACAGGTCAAAGAGGAATTAACCCTTAACTGTATGTTTATGACACGCCCCCCAAATCATAGACAGTGCTGGACCACACTGGCTGTGATTTCTTCCTAGAACTTTAGGAGAAAACAGAATTAATAAGACACATGCACCTTTACATATACTACCGATTATGCAAAAACTAACAATATTTTTCACATTTCAAGGACAATTCTAACTAGTTGATTCTGGGAAACTTTCATGGGAGAGTGCATCAGCCACTTGGTTAGAAGCTCCTGAAATGTGTTGTATTTCAAAATCAAAATCTTGGAGAGCTAAACTCCACCGAAGAAGTTTTTTGTTATTGTCCTTGACGGTGTGAAGCCACTTCAGTGCAACATGGTCGGTTTGTAGTTGAAAACGCCATCCCCAAACGTATGGGCGTAGCTTTTCCAGTGCGTACACAGTGGCGTAGCATTCCCTTTTGCTGATTGACCAGTGGCTTTCCCTCTCAGACAGTTTCTTGCTGAGAAACACGACAGGATGGAATTCTTGATCCGGTCCTTCCTGCATTAAAACTGCTCCCACACCCCGCTCGGATGCATCTGTGTTTACTAGGAACGGTTTGTCAAAGTCTGGGGCCCTTAGCACAGGGTCAGACATGAGTGTCGCCTTAAGCTGGTTAAAGGCCTTTTGACACTCATCAGTCCACTGAACTGCATTTGGCTGTTTCTTTCTGGTTAGGTCTGTCAGCGGGGCGGTGATGTGGCTGTAGTGTGGTACAAATCGCCTGTAATATCCGGCGAAGCCTAAGAAGGATTGGACCTGTTTCTTTGACTTTGGGACAGGCCACTTTTGGATAGCATCCACTTTGGCCTGTAGGGGGTTTATAGTTCCTTGACCCACCTGGTGTCCAAGGTAAGTCACTCTGTTTAGGCCTATTTGACACTTTTTAGCCTTAACAGTTAGTCCTGCCTGCCTTATGCGCTTGAAGACTTTTTTCAGGTGCTCCAGGTGTTCTGCCCATGAATCAGAAAAAATGGCCACATCGAGATAGGCAACTGCAGATTCTTCCAATCCCACTAGGAGACCATTTACAAGTCTCTGGAAGGTGGCGGGTGCATTTCGCAGCCCGAAAGGGAGCACATTAAATTCATACACCCCTGCATGGGTGATGAAGGCTGACCTTTCCTTGGCGGGTTCATCTAGCGGTATTTGCCAGTACCCCTTGGTTAACTCTAAGGTAGAGATGAACTAGGCACGTCACAGTTTCTCCAATAGCTCATCTGTGCGTGGCATTGGATAGTTGTCGGGACGAGTTACAGCATTTAGCTTACGGTAGTCCATGCAAAAGCGTATCTCCCCGTCTGGTTTGGGAACTAGAACCACTGGAGATGCCCACGCACTGTTAGAGGGGTGGATTATACCCATCTGTAGCATGCCCTGGATCTCCCGTTCTATAGCAGTTTTGGCTTGAGGAGACACCTGGCACGGGGGGTTCTAATTGAGCGAGCATTACCTGTGTCAATGGAGTGGTATACCTGTTTGGTCCGCCCTGGGGTGGCTGAGAACATTGGCGTGAAGCTAGTGCACAGCTCCTTGATCTGCTGTCGCTTCATATGTCCAAGGGTCATGGAGAGATTCACCTCTTCCATGCCACCGTCACTTTTCCCTTTGTAGTAGACACCTTCAGGCCACTCAGCATCATCTGTTCCCTGGGCTGTAAACTGGAAAACTTTTAATTCTCTGGAATAAAAGGGCTTTAGAGAATTAACATGGTATACCTTAGGCTTTATTTTTGAGATAGGGGATGCGATGAGATAATTAACAGCTCCTCGGCGCTCTTGGACTGTAAATGGCCGTTCCCATGACGCTTCCATTTTATGGGCCTGGAGCGCCTTTAAGACCATGACTTGGTCTCCTACTTTGAAGGACCGCTCTCTGGAAGGTTTATCATACCAGGCCTTTTGCTCTTCCTGAGCATCCTTTAGGTTTTCTTTAGCAAGGGCTAAAGAGTTTTGGGGGGTGCTTTGTAGGTTGCTTACAAAGTCTAGAATGTTAGTTCCTGGAGAAGGCGTAAACCCCTCCCATTGCTGCTTCACCAACTGTTATGGCCCCTTAACCTTGCGGCCATACACAAGTTCAAAGGGTGCAAACCCTAAACTGGGATGTGGTACAGCCCTGTAGGCAAAAAGCAACTGCTGCAACACTAGGTCCCAATCACTGAAGTGCTCATTTACAAATTTACGTATCATGGCCCCCAAAGTTCCATTAAACCGCTCCACCAGGCCATTGGTTTGATGGTGGTAAGGGGTGGCAACCAAGTGATTCACTCCATGAGCTTCCCACAGGTTTTTCATGGTCCCTGCCAGGAAAGTAGTTCCCGAATCTGTAAGGATGTCGGAGGGCCAACCTACCCTGGCAAAAATGTCTGCTAATGCCTGGCACACACTTTTAGCCCTGGTGTTGCTTAAGGGTACTGCTTCCGGCCATTGGGTGGCAAAATCCATGAAAGTTAGTATGTACTGTTTTCCTCTGGGTGTCTTTTTTTGGAAAAGGACCCAGAATATCCACAGATACTCGCTGAAATGGAACCTCAATTTTGGGGAGTGGCTGGAGAGGTGCTTTGACCTGGTCTTGGGGTTTTCCCACTCGTTTGCACACCTCACAAGACCGGACATAATTAGAAACGTCCTTGCCCATTTCCTCCCAGTGGAAGGACTTTTCCAAACGGTCTTTGGTTCTGTTCACACCAGAATGGCCACTGGGATGATTATGGGCGAAGCTCAAGAGCTTTACCCGATACTTAGTTGGAGCTACCAACGGTCTTTGAGGATGCCAGTCTTCCTGGTGTTCACCAGAAAGAGTTTTCTTGTATAAAAGTCCTTGTTCTACAACAAACTGGGATTGGTTAAAAGAGCTGAGAGGCGGTGGGGTGCTCCGTGCCGCCGCCCAAGGTTTCTGGAGGCTGTCATCTGCTTCCTGCTCAGCTTGGAACTGTTCCCTTCATGCTGGAGACATCAGTTCCTCCTTGGATTGTGGACTGGGGCTTGGTCCCTCTGGAAGCGATGCAGGTGATGGGGCTATTTCCGTTGACTGTGAACCGCTCTCCGCTGGTGCACTATGTGGTATTTCAGGCTCTGGCTGAGCCTCTTGGGTAGGGTTATCTGCTGCTTCTGCCACTGCAGGCTCGCTGGGGCCCTCTGGCATTGGAGTTGTAGACGGGGTTGCAAGCCCTGGACTCAGTGCTGGCAACGGTTCCTGTGCTGGTTGCTTCACCAGTTCTGGTTCCGGGACTGGCTTTGGCTGGGTCTCTGGGACTGGATCCACTACGGCTGTTGCAGTCGTTGGCAGGGGATCCGGTTCCACCACCTCTGTCTGGGTCTCTGGTAACACAGACAGGGCCCTGATGGAAAGCTCAGGAACAGGGATGGGGCTGAAAGCTTGCTTAGCCTGGCTGCGGGTGACCATTCCCACCCTCTTGGCTATCTTCACATGGTTGGCCAAGTCTTTCCCAGCAGCATGGGGATGGGATAATTATCATAGACTGCAAAAGTCCACATTCCTGACCAGTCCTTGTACTGGACAGGCAACTTGGCTGTAGGCAAGTTTAAAGAGTTTGACATGAAGGGTTGAATTGTCACTGGGGCCTCTGGGTTGATGAATTTGGGGTCCACTAAGGATTGGTGGATAGCTGACACTTGTGCTCCAGTGTCCCTCCATGCGATAACCTTTTCCCCGCCCACACTCATGGTTTCCCTTCGCTCTGAGGGTATCTGGTAGGTATCTGGGCCTGGGGATCTTTGGTGTGATTATGGTGTAATGAACTGTAATCTGTTGGGGTTCTTCGGGCAGTGGACTTTTATATGCCCCAGCTCATTACATTTAAAACATCGCCCTGCTAAGGGGTCACCGGGGCGAGGTGGGTTGCTGGAGACTGGTGTGGTGGGATGATAAGGGGTTTGGGGTTTTCCTTGGGATGTAGGTGGGGCCTTGGGCTGCCCCCGGTGGTAGGGTGTGGTTTGAGGGTGTCCCTTCTGATCTTCACTCAAACTGCAACCAGGGTTGTTCCTCTCTGCTCCCTTCACCCATTTTGTGTCGATTTCCCCCCCCTCTCTGGCGGCCTGGGACTGCTCATCTTGATCAGTGTAAGAAGCAAGACTTTCATCTGAGTGTATTTTCTTATCCCATAACCACTGTTTTATATTATCCTTGGTCATATTCAGTCATCAGATCCACCATTCCTTTAAAGGTAGTTACACCCCTGCCGTCAACCCATTTCTCTAACAGATCCTTCATCTGGGTTACATAAGCCACATTACTTAGTCCAGGTCCTCTCTGAAGGGCTCTAAATTTTACTCTGTAAGTGTCAGGTGTAACTTGAAATTGTTTCAAAACCAAATCCTTAAATTTACCATAGTCAGAAGCCTCCCCAATAGGCAACTTGTTGAATATGTTCAGAGCTCTTCCAGTCAATTTTGCTACGAATGTGGTCATCTTGTGCTCATTAGGAATTGCATGGAGTGTGCACAGTCTCTCAAAGGTGAGGAAATATTCAGTAATATCACTGGATTCATCATACTGTGGACATAGACGCTCCCATCCGTGGATTTTTGGTGGAGGATTGTTAGGATTATTTGGTGTATTCTGCTGAACCCTTGCTAACTCCAGTTCATGCTTCCAGGCCTCCATAGCCATCTTGTGGGCAGTTTCCTCTGCCTCCATAACTCTCTTGTGGGCAGATGCCTCTGCCTCCACCCTTGCTGTCTCTGCCTCCATTTTGGCTTTCTCTATTTCCAAAGCTCTTTTGTGGGCAGCCTCTTCCCTGGCCATCTGTCTATCGTATTCTTTTGCTTTTTCTTCAGCCTCAAATCTGGCCAAGTCCAGTTTTTTTCTGTGCGTCCCTTTCTGTCATATTCCCCTCCCCCCCCCCCCCCGAGTAAGACAGAATAAAAAAAAAACTGGTTTTGTGAATTCTTTTGCAGAATGTTAATTACTTGCTAGTTGTTCACAGCTTGAAACCTTTCTCTAACAAAGACCTTTGTTAAAAAAACTTAACACCTCTGCCTTCAGGCAAAGAGAGATGAGATCGGTCTCTCCTTTCATCTCGGAGAAGAGAAAAAAAATCTTACTGGGCTTTTGGTTCAAAATGATCCCACCGCTCTGCCACCATGTCAAGGTTCCTTCCCCACTCTGAACTTTAGGGTACAGATCTGGGGACCTGCATGAAAGACCCCCTAAGCTTATTTACCAGCTTAGGTTAACAGTAAGCTGCCACCACCAAGCGTGTTTTAAATATTTAGGGAGAGCCATTTGGAACTCTGCCTTTCCCCAAATATCTCCCAAGTTCCTAACCCCCCTCTTTCCTGGGCAGATTTGAGAATAATTCCCCCCAAGCGCTTATACCCCTTTTCCCTGGGAGAGCTTGAGAATCCCTCTCACCAATTAGTCCTGGTGAACACAGATCCAAACCATTGGATCTTAAAACAATGAAAAATTAATCAGGTTCTTAAAAGAAGAATTTTAATTAAAGAAAAAAGGTGAAAGGAGTACCTCTGTAAGATTAGAATGAAAGATAATCTCACAGACAATCAATTTAAAACACAGAGGGTTTCCCTCTGGGCAAAACTTTAAAGTTACACAAAGAACCTAAATTTTATCTTCCCTCTTATTTGCAAAAGAACCCACAAACAAGAAAATAAAAGTAATCTAACACATTCCTTCTCTAAATACTCACTACCCTATAGGAGTTGGATGGTTCCTTCTTTCTCTGTGTCTGGCAAAAGCACACACCCAGCACAGACAAAAGACTTTTTCCCCCCTTCCAGATTTTAAAGTATCTTGTCCCCTTATTGGTCCTTCTGGTCAGGTGTCAGCTAGGTTATGTGAGCTTCTTAACCCTTTACAGGTCAAAGAGGAATTAACCCTTAACTATATGTTTATGACACTAGTAATGACGATTTCCAGGCCAATCCTGTGTATTGAGTACCCGCTAAGGGCCCTGTGTGCTTACCAGAAACCTGGAGGAACTAATACAGTGTCTGAACATGAAACTCAACTGCTCCTAGTCACCGGTGAAAAACCCCTTCTTACCTAGAAACAAAGACCAGCAGGAGGGAATCAAGGCCCATCCTGGTCCCAGAGCCCAGGCCACACTCACCTCCACTCTGCTAGTGACTCACTTTTTTTTCCACCATAGGCAGCCGTTCAACAGCCACATAAACCCGGTTAACCACTGCTGCAGGGAACTGCCTTCCTCGCTGAAGATGTTCCTGACAGCAGCTCTGCCAAAGATGATACACTGCTAAGGCATTGATTAGGTGCAGTGTGTCCTGTGACACCCATCCACTATATGGCAGCCTCTGCTGAGGGCGCCCTTCCTGCAATTGCAGTTGGCTCTGCTGGCACCCTGTGGCTTGCCTTCAGTCGTCCAGCAACAAGCCTAAGGCTAGCTGTAAATAATCCTGTCCAATGAAGTCTGGCGACCACCAGCATGTAGCCAGAAGTCCCCACACCTGCTGGTTAAAAAAACAAGCCACCAGAAAGTGGTCCACAGTCTCAAGCGGTTTCGGAGCCTGACATAGCACCCATGGGCAACCTTTGTTCTGCACATGCTGGCCGTGCACATTTGCATGGATGTACAGTTTCCCATGAAAGATGTGCCATCACATGTCTCGGTATTTAAAAGACACTTCTGCCATATGTAGATACTTTAGGGCCCCCGTCAGTAAGTTCTGAGGACAATTGATCACCTTCAGTGGAAACCTTCCTAAAATTGGCCTGCATACCCTGTGGTACAATGACCTCTGTCAGGGCCGGCTCCAGGCTTTTTGCCGCCCCAAGTGGCGGGGGGAAAAAAAGCCAAAAAGCCACGATCAGCGGCAGCTCCACCGCCGCCACTTCATTCTTCGGCAGCAATTCGGTGGCAGGTCCTTCCCTCTGGGGCTGAATTGCTGCCGAAGAGATGGACATGCCACCCCTTTCCGTTGGCCGCCCCAAGCACCTGCTTCCTGCGCTGGTGCCTGGAGCCGGCCCTGACCTCTGTGCAGACAGAGACAAAGGGAGAGCTTGCTGCTGTGGCCGCTGCTGCTGTGAGGGAGGCCACTTCTGTTGCTTAAACTATCCTGCAAGCACCTTCCACCTAGACACCCAATGAAAAAGCCTGTAGGATGTAAGGAGGGAGTGGATGAACACTAGAGAGAGAACGGGGGGCCCACCTAATCTTCTAGCCCATCTGCCACCATTGGCCAACCCAAACCCGGTGCTGCACCTAGGGGGCTCAAAAATGTGGCCAAATCTGAAGAGTTGGTTGCATTCTCTGTGGTTGCTCCACCATTCCCCTCTGGCCTGACCTGCCCTCCAGCTCAGCCACCTGCTGAAAATTGAAAAACAAGAAAGTGGAGCCATAAAAGGATTCAAAGACCACTATGCCCAATCCTCCCTCTGTCACCAGCAGAAAAAGCCACACTTCTCCTGATGAGGGATGTCCTGTTGCCCCACAAGAAGTGGAAGACCATTGTGTTCAGTCTCTGCAGCACTTGTGGAGCTGGGGGAAATACATGGCTGAGGAAATTTCCTGAGGCCAAAAGATAGGTCTTGAGCATGACAACCTTCTGGGCTAATGAAAAGGTCCACTTATGCCACTGGCCAAGCCGTTCCTCACAGGCCAGCAGCTGCCTATCCCAGTTCACATTCCCCACCTCATCCCAGACCCCAGACAGTACCCTCAAGATGTTCACCACCCTGGGGGTGCTCCTGTCTTGGCTGCTTATGAATTGCAAACCCCTGATGGGTGAGGGAAAACCCCCATCAGGGTCCGATCCCACCCACAGGGCCCTGCTCTTTTCTAGGTTCACCAGTTATCCGGCTGCTGCCGAGTATGCCTCCAATAGTGTAACCGAAGTGTGGCAGTTACCCAGGGAGCTCACAATCATGGTCATGTCTGTTTGGGTGACTGCCTTCAATGCGACACTTCCCCTGCTCAGTCCTCCCAAGGTCTGATCAGGGCAAACCATGCCCAGCATTGCTCTGCTTCTGTGGAGTGCTCTCAGAAAACGGTCCAAAGAGAGCATGCACAGAAGGGGCTCAAGTGACAACCCTGTCATACGCCTGTGTGCACAGGGATTTTGTTCCCTAGCCAACCATTCACCAATGGGCAGACCGAGGCCTGCAGCCATCCAATAAAGTCCCCCGGAACTCCATAGTGTTTGAGCACTTGCCAGAAATAGTGCAGGTTGACTCAGTCAAAGGCCTTGGATTTATCCAGAGCCAACAAGTGACCTTCCCACTGCTTCTGGTGTGCACATTCGCAGATCTCCCGCACACTGCATAAGGAGTCTGTGACTGTTCGACCTCGCACTGCATTGGATGGGCTACAATGCATCAGATGGTCTGCTACCTCTCCCAGCCTCCTCTCGAGTACTTGGGCCAAGATCTTGTAGACAGGATTAAACAGAGCAGTGGGCCTCCAATTTCAGATGTCAGTCAGGTCTCCCATCTTGGCCAGCAATACCAGGATAGCATCGTATTGTGATGGACTCAGTGCCTACTGGTGCAGGGAGCTGTTGAAGACGTTCATCAACACTGGTGTCAGAGGCTCCAGCAGTTCCCAGTAGAGCTCTGGGGGCAGACTGTCTGGGCCAAGAGATGTGCTGGTCCTCAAGGACAAAATTGCTTCTCTCACCTCACGTTCCTGCATGGGCTCCAGGAAACTCCCCCGGTCATCTCCTGACAGCAGTCCCCAGATAAGGAGAGAAACTGCTCCTGCACCTGCTGAGCAATATCCCGGCCCTAGAACAGCTCCCCATTATAGGCCTCCATGATGGCCAACATTCTACTGTGGTCCTGCACTACTGGATCCATGGGTCCCGCCCTGAGTCCCTGCATCATCTTGCATTGTCTCTGTTCTCTGCAGGCTGCAAAAATGTCCGTGGAGGCCGCCCCTCCCTTCACTCGGTGGTCCCACTCAAATCGGGCCCACTGCAGCCTCATCTCCTGGAACTTGTCCAGCTGTCACTTGATACAGTCGCACCGTCACACGTTGACTACCTCACCTGTCTGGATGGTCTTGTAGAAATCCCACAGGCAACGCTGCAGGACTTAACACCGTTGGTATTCTTTAACTTTGAGGTGTTTGCCGGGCTGCGGGAACAAAGGCACCAACTCCTCCTTCACCGACTCCCACCAACCCCCCTGCTTGACATAGAACCCTCTGATGCTTTCCCATTCTGCCAACACCGCCAGGCCTCACCACCCTCCCCCTTTGTCTTGCAAGCTGTGGATGTTCAGCTTCCAATATCCTCTGCTATGGGCCAGGATATTGCCCACATTGAGACACATGGTGAGTGCTGCATGATTGGAATAGTCCATTAGTGCTACCCTGCACTGGGCTGTCGATGTGCTCTTTCACAAAAATCCACTCAATGCGACTCCTGGCCTGTCCCCACAGAAAGGTGTACCCATTTGCGGATGGTGTGAGCTTGGATTAGAGGAATAGGAGGCTGGTTCCACTACGGAGAAACACATCCTCTAAACCGACCTCGCTACAGACCTGCGCCAGGTAGTGCTCATCATAAAAGAGTTTCCTCTGATAGTTGGGAAAACAGGACCAGCGGTCCTCAGGCTGGCTGACACAATTAAAATCCCCCCCCAAAAAACACCAAACACCATGAGGTCCAGAGGAAGGGAGTCAGTTCCTTCCAGAGATCTTTCCTTTCACACCTTTACTGGGGACCATACACACTAATATAGCGATAAACAGTGCTACGAGCACAAAGTCCACCAATAATGCCCTCACTGATTTCAGCGGAAACAGTGGCCAACCTTACAGCAGTGTTGGCCACAGCAGCGAGACCCCCCTTTGGCTCGGTCCATATGGAGGACAAAGTACCACAGAGAGAGACAGGACAATTTTAGGGAGGTTCCTCTGAAGGTGAGCAACTGTCCCCAGATCTTATTGACAAGAGCCTTAAAGTATTTGCAAATGGCATGGGTGCCCTTTAAGTACCGAGATGTGGGGGTTGGGCATGGTGGGCTTTGAAGCCTTTTACGCTCTACTCTTGTGTTTTTCAATTTTCAGCAGGTGGCTGAGCTGGAGGGCAGGTCAGGCCCTAGGGGAATGGAAGGGCAACCACAAAGAATGCAACCGACTCCAGATAATGGGATACACTGCGCCTAATCAATGCCATAGCATTGTATCCCCTTTGGCAGAGCTGCCATGAGGAGCATCTTCAGCGACGAAGGCAGTTCCCCGTAATAGTGGCTAACCAGGTTTCTGTGGCCCTTAAACGGCTGGCCGTGGTGGAAAAACACCGTGAGTCAGCAGCAGAATGGAGGTTGGCGTGGGCTGGTCTCTGGGATCTGGATGGGCCTTGACTCCATCCTGCTGGTCTCTGATTGAGGGCAGGGAAAGGGTCTTACTGCAGCAAGTGGGAGCAGTTGTGTTTCATGTTCAGGCATTGGTATCAGTTCCTTTAGGTTTCTCATAAGCACATAGGGACATTAGCAGGTGCTCTCAATGAAGGATTGGCCCAGATACCATAATGTGATGGGGATTGAATTTTCCTTTGTTTTTTTTTTTTTTTTTTTTTTGTATTTCCAATGGCATTTCTGTCTGTGATTTCCTTTTGCTTTATATAACCATGTTTTCTCCTGGGATCCGATATTTAACTGAAAGAAGAAGAAGGTCTCAGGGAAGCGGATGGAGGAGCAGGCTGGGGCTAGGGCTGATAAGACAGCGAGAGTAGCAAGTTTCCTGCCTTCTTTTTCTTGACTAGTTTCTCTTCTGCACCAAACTTGCCCCTTTCTGATGTGAGCCTGGCTAGCTCAGTTGGTAGAGTATCAGACTTTTAATCTGAAGGCCCAGGGTTCAAGTCCCTGGTCAGGGGGAGAAGGGATCCTTTCCTTCTGTGCTTTCCCTCAAGAGGCATCTCTTAGGTACACTCCCTGACATTACTTTTTTTCTTTTCAGGACTTGGGATTTCCTAGGAAGGACCATTTACTGCCAGGGACCAAAGGGGCAACTTCCTTGCATTCTCACTTGCCTCAAAGTCTGGAGGAAGAAAGGCCTGTGGGTCTACAGGAAACCGCTGCATGCCGACTTGATGAGGAAATACAGGGCTGGCCAGAGAGGCCATAGAGGCCTTGAGCAAGGGAGGGAAAAATTGTCCACCCAGGCTCTTCCACACCAGAAGTCAGCAGAACACAAGCTGTTTCCTGCCTGCTCTATGGGGTAAGGGCCATCACTCAGGGCTTTAAATCCTGCAATGTAAGTTCAAGTCTCAGTGGGACCTTGGGGTCCTTTGGTTGCCAGCTAACCATACTGGGATTTCCAAAGCTTCATCTTGCTCTCTCAAATGACTTGGGAGCCTGTCTTTTGCCCGCTAGCGGTTGTGACTTGAGCGCAAGAGTGGACGTTTGATCCAGAAGGCTGGCTGTGCCTGGAGTCCTGTAGATAGGGATTCGAGCTGCATTTCCTCTCAGTCCTGAAGCTGTACTGCAGCTGACCTAGGAGGCAGCCCTATTGGCCCCAAATCACTTGGGCAGTGTTCATGTTCCCCAGGAATGCTGAAGGGCGGGCCTAAGGGAGGGAGGCTTAATACTCCTCCCTATCAGTCAGTGCGGAAGAGGAGGGCTGCAAGAGTGGGCAGGTTGATGAGCTGGGCCGTCTAGCGTTCGGTCAGGGACGGGGCGGGTAAAGCGAACTGGGAGAAGCAGTTGCTGGCCTGTGAAGAACGGTTCGGCCAGTGGCGTAATTGGACCTTGTCATTAGCCTACAAAGTTGTGATGTTCAAGATCTATCTTTTGGCCACAGGGAATTTCCTTAGCTATGTATTTCGCCCTGCTCCACAACTGCTGCTGAGACCAAACACGATGGCCTTCCACTTCTTGTGGGGCAATAGAATGACCCTACCTAGTTAGGAGAAGTGTGGCTTTTCTGCCGTATTAGAAGAGGGGTTGGGCCTGGTGGGCTTTCAAGACTTTTACAGCTCTACTTTTTTGTTTTTCAATTTTCTGCAGGTCGCTGAGCTGGAGGGCAGGTCAGGCTCGAGGGGAATGGCGGGGCAACCACAAAGAATGCAACCGACTCTTTGGATATGGCCGTATTTTTTTTTTACCCCACTGGATGCAGCACTGGGTATGGGATGGCTGATGGTGGCGGAAGGGGGAGGAGATTAGGAAGCCCCTCCTCCAGTGTTCTTCTACTCACACCATACATCCTACAGGATTTTCAGTGGGTGGCTAGGTGGAAGGTGCTTGCAGGATGTGTTCATCCGCAACAGTGGCCGCCCTCATAGTAGCGGCGGCTACTGCAGCGAACCCCCCCCCCCTTCGGCTCAGTCTGAACACAGGTCAATGTACCACTGGGTGAGACAGGCCAATTTTAGGGAGCTTCCTCTGAAGGTGAGCAACTGTCCCCAGAACTTACTGACAGGAGCTTTAAAGTATTTGCAAATGTGCATGGCCGGCATGTGCAGAGTAAAGGCTGCCCAGGGGCACTGTGTCAGGCTCTGGCACACCTTGCGACAATGGACCACCTTCAGCCACCAGGTAACCCAGGATCTAAGGCAGGAATGGGGTGAGGAAGCAAGTCAAGCTGAGCAAGGCAGGCAAAAATTCATCTTGCCTTCATGGGCGCTCGCAATGATGCCCTTTTTGTGTCCCATGGCTGACAGAAACATCCCAGACAGAGAAGCAGCAGACCAAAAAATGCACCTTTCAGGTGCTGAAGTAGCTCAGTCAAGAGAGTGTTAGACTGAAGATCTAGAGGTCCCTGGTTCAATCCCAGGTGTTGGCATGCTCTTTGTGTGCAGTGGTGGGCTGTTTTCTGGAAGCGTAGCAGTGCCTTTACCCACCACGAATCCCTCATTTTGGGCTCCCAAGCAAGAAAAGACAGTGTGGACTTGTGCACCGAGTTGGCCCACCTGACCTTTCTTTGTTCTCTTGGTCTTTCTCAGCAAGGGAAAGAAAAAGAAGCTCTCCTTCAAGCTGGAGTCAGAAGGGCGATGTAAGGATGACTTCCTGAGTGCCGGCTCCAGTTCTTTGCTCTACCAGCTGACCTATCGAAGGGCTCCCACCACTTTCTCCAGGTTCACCCATCAGTGTGTTCAGAATGGAGAGGGGTAACTAGTGGTGTTCTCCAATGGTCAGTCCTAGGACCAATCCTATTCAACTTATTCATAAATGATCTGGAGAAAGGGGTAAACAGTGAGGTGGCAAAGTTTGCAGACCATACTAAACTGCTCAAGGTAGTTAAGACCAATGCAGACTGTGAAGAACTTCAAAGAGATCTCACAAAACTAAGTGATTGGGCAACAAAATGGCAAATGAAATTTAATGTGGATAAATGTCAAGTAATGCACATTGGAAAAAATAACCCCAACTATACATACAATATGATGGGGGCTAATTTAGCTACAACTAATCAGGAAAGAGATCTTGGAGTCGTCATGGATAGTTCTCTGAAGACGACCATGCAGTGTGCAGTGGCAGTCCAAAAAGCAAACAGGATGTTAGGAATCATTAAAAAAAGATAGAGAATAAGATGGAGAATATCTTATTGCCCTTATATAAATCCATGGTACACCCACATCTTGAATACTGCGTACAGATGTGGTATCCTCATTTCAAAAAAGACATACTGGCATTAGAAATGGTTCAGAGAAGGGCAACTAAAATGATTAGAGTTTGGAACAGGTACCATATGAGGAGAGATTAAAGAGACTAGGACTTTTCATCTTGGAAAAGAGGAGACTAAGGGGGATATGATAAAGTTATATAAAATAATGAGTGGTGTGGAGAAAGTGAATAAGGAAAAGTTATTTACTTCTTCCCATAATATAAGAACTAGGGGCCACGAAATGAAATTAATAGGCAGCAGGTTTAAACAAATAAAAGGAGGTTCTTCTTCACACAGCACGCAGTCAACATGTCAAACTCCTTGCCTGAGGAGGTTGTGAAGGCTAGGACTATAACAGTGTTTAAAAGAGAACTAGATAAATTAATAGGTTTCAGAGTGGTAGCCGTGTTAGTCTGTATCAGCAAAACAAACGAGGAGTACTTGTGGCACCTTAGAGAGTAACAAATTTATTTGAGAAACAACTCTGACATCATAATAAAAAAAACTGACAAAGGAGGTGCTGTCATCATCATGAATAGGTCGGAATATGAACAAGAGACTGCTAGGCAGCTCTCTAACACCACATTCTACAAGCCATTACCCTCTGGTTCCACTGAGGGTTATTAAAAGAAACTATGCCATCTGCTCAAGAAACTCCCTGAAAAAGAACAAGAACAAATCTGCACACCCCTAGAACCCTGACCAGGGGTATTCTCTCTGCTACCCAAGATCCATAAACCTGGAAATCCTGGATGCCCCATCATCTCAGGCATTGGCACCCTGACAGCAGGATTGTCTGGCTATATAGTCTCCCTCCTCAGGCCCTATGCTACTAGCACTCCTAGCTATCTTCGAGACACCACTGACTTCCTGAGGAAACTACAATCCATTGGTGATCTTCCAGAAAACACCATCCTGGCCACTATGGATGTAGAAGCCTCTAAACCAACATTCCACACAAAGATGGACTACAAGCCATCAGGAACAGTATCCCCGATAATGTCACGGCAAACCTGGTGGCTGAACTTTGCAACTTTGTCCTCACCCATAACTATTTCACATTTGGGGACAATGTATACCTTCAAGTCAGCGGCACTACTATGGGTACTCACATGGCCCCACAGTATGCAAACATTTTTATGGCTGACTTAGATCAGCGCTTCCTCAGCTCTCATCCCCTAATGCCCCATCTCTATTTGCGCTACACTGATGACATCTTCATCATCTGTACCCATGGAAAAGAAGCCCTTGAGGAATTCCACCATGATTTCAACAATTTCCATCCCACCATCAACCTCAGCCTGGACCAGTCCACAGAAGAGATCCACTTCCTGGACACGACAGTGCTAATAACCGATGGTCACATAAACACCACCCTTTACCGGAAACCTACAGACCGCTATACTTACCTACATGCCTCCAGCTTTCACCCAGACAACACCACATGATCCATTGTCTACAGCCAAGCTCTACGATACAATCGCATTTGCTCCAACAGCTCAGACAGAGACAAACACCTACAAGATCTCTATCAAGCATTCTTACAACTACAATACCCACCTGCTGAAGTGAAGAAACAGATTGACAGAGCCAGAAGAGTACCCAGAAGTCACCTACTACAGGACAGGCCCAACAAAGAAAGTAGCAGAACGCCACTAGCCGTCACCTTCAGCCTCCAACTAAAACCTCTCCAGTGCATCATCAACGATCTACAACCTATCTTGAAGGACGATCCATCACTCTTACAGATCTTGGGAGACAGGCCAGTCCTTGCTTACAGACAGCCCCCCAACCTGAAGCAAATACTTACCAGCAACCACACAACAAAAACACTAACCCAGGAACCTATCCTTGCAACAAAGCTCATTGCCAACTCTGTCCACATATCTATTCAGGAGACACCATCATAGGACCTAATCACATCAGCCACACTATCAGAGGCTTGTTCACCTGCACATCTACCAATGTGATATATGCCATCATGTGCCAGCAATGCCCCTATGCCATGTACATTGGCAAAACCGGACAGTCTCTACATAAAAAAATAAATGGACACAAATCAGACGTCAAGAATTATAACATTCAAAAACCAGTCGGAGAACACTTCAATCTCCCTGGTCACTCGATTACAGACCTAAAAGTCGCAATATTACAACAACAAAACTTCAAAAACAGTCTCCAGCAAAAGACTGCTGAATTGGAATTAATTTGCAAACTGGACACCATTAAATTAGATTTGAATAAAGACTGGGAGTGGATGGGCCATTACACAAAGTAAAACTATTTCCCCATGTTTATTTTCCCCCCTACTGTTACTCACACCTTCTTGTCAACTGTTGGAAATGGGCCATTCTGATTATCATTACAAAAGTGTCTTTTTTCTCCTGCTGATAATAGCTCATCTTAACTGATCACTCTCGTTATAGTGTGTATGGCAACACGCATTTTTTCATGTTCTCTGTGTGTATATATATATATCTTCCTACTGTATTTTCCAGTGCATGCATCCAATGAAGTGGGTTTTAGCCCACAAAAGCTTATGCTCAAATAAATTTGTTAGTCTCTAAGGTGCCACAAGTACTCCTCGTTCTTTTTGCAGATAAATTAATGGAGGTTAAGTCCATTAATGGCTATTAGCCAGGATGGGGAAGAAATGGTATCCATAGCCTCTGTTTGTCAGAGGGTGGAGATGGATGGTAGGCGAGAGATCACTTGATCATTACCTGTTAGGTTCACTCCCTCTGGGGCACCTGGCATTGGCCACTGTTGGCAGACAGGATACTTGGCTGGATGCACCTTTGGGCTGACCCAGTATGGCCATTCTAATGTTCTTATGAAGGGAGAGGCAAAGCACTGCAACAGAGTTTTTGTAGTGTAGTGGTTATCATGTTTGCCTAACATGCAAAAGGCCCCTGGTTCAAAACCAGGCAAAACGTGATGGCTTACTTCTCCCAGCTCCCCTAGCTGTCCAGCACGGTGCTCCTACTGCTGCCATTGCCCTGTCCCTGTAATAACCCCAACCCCTGTGTGACAGCGGGTGGTGAAATGAGCTGAGGAAAAAGCCTTGGCATCAGCAACGGAAAGCTAGAGGATCTAGGCCAGTTGCCTTTTGAAGCCTTGTGGCTTGGCCTCCTCTGCCCTGGGAGTTTGGCCTATGGAGGCCGGCTCTTCCTGCTGGCCTCCTTTGCATGACTTGCCAAAGGAGGAATGAGACAGGAATGGGGCAAAAGAGGAAAGTCATGCTGAGGAAGGCACAGCAGAAGCTAAGCACCTCAGTGCGGCTAAGTGGGGTTAGTAGAGTGCCACCATTCATTCTGCAAAGCCTGGGGAGGTGTGGTTGTCCGCTGGGAGGTAGAATCATGTGCCTGCCTCTTGGCTTCCCAGGGATGGCTACTTGCAGCACAGGAGAAGAAGGATGGTTCTGGGTGAAAGGAAGACAAGCAAAGCTATGGGAGGAAATTTTGGTGTGGGTGCAGGCTCTGTGCTGGGGGAGGGGGTTGGGGTACTGGAGGGGTGTTGCTTACCCCGGGCACTGCAGCTCCCAAAGTGACCGGTACACACAACCCTCTGGCAGCAGCTCCTAGGTGGGCGGGGCCAGGAGGTCTCCGTGTGCCGCTGCCTGTAGGCGCTGCCCCCAGAGCTCCCATTGGCTGCAGTTCCTGGCCAATGGGAGCTGTGGAGTTGGTATTTGGGGCAGGGGCAGCGCATGGAGACACACACACCCTGCCTCAGGGGATGCCGGGACATGCCAGCCACTTCTGGGAGCGGCACAAAGGGACGGAGGCAGAGTGGGCAGGGAGCCACCTTAGTGCTGCTGGCACATCTCTGCACACCCATTGGGGGAGTGGAGCAGAGGGCCTCCATGCGCTGCCTGGGGTAGGGGCAGTGCACAGAGCTGCCTCCCCTTAGAGGTCTATTACAGGAGTGGGTGGGTGGCGTCTTTTGGCCTGCAAGGTGCAGCAGGTCGGATTAGATGACCACACTGGTCCCTTCTGACCTTAAAGTCTCTGAGTCTAAAAGGGAGAGGGAAGTAAAGGAAAATTTTTTTTAAATATAAACCAAACATTGTTATACCAGGATGACTCCAACAGCTCATTGTATAGTCCTGCCCCTTTCTTCCTCCCCTGTGTGTTTAATGACCTGCTTGGATTTGGGACGTTGAGTCTCTCATTCCATTGATAAACTGATACAATGTGACTGAAATTAAACCAATTCCCAGCAGAGGAAACATCATATCATTGCATTGGCTGGGAATCAAACCCAGGTCAATTGCTTGGAAGGCAGCTACGCTCACCACTATACCACCAATGCATCTGACAAAAATACCTCTCCTATGTGCCACTTATGCTTGCCAAATGACTCACTCCCAGAGAGCTCATACCCCCTGGGACTCTGGCACTCCCCAGCAGTAGTGAAAGGAGAAATCCCCAGCTCTGCACGTAGCTCCAGGCTGATTCATCAGGGGTGGGGAGAATTGACTTCTTTGCTGCTGCGAAGGGAGCTCGGGCAGTTTTCTGGGAATGAAGATTCCCACCCTGACCCAGCTGCTTCATTGCCCCCAGGAGCCTGCAGGCTGAGACTGTCCCTGAGGGCAGGCAGCTACTCTGAGCTTCCCTGGTGTCGCTGGCAGTGCAGGAATATCCCCCTCTAAGGGCCTGAGTTTGGCCATCAGGAAAGGCAGCAGCTTTGCTCCTTCCTTCTAAACAGAGCTCCAAGGCCGTGGTTCTCAGCCAGGGGTCCGGAGCCCCCTGAGAGACAGCCAGCAGGTTTCGGGGGGGGTCCGCCAAAATAACCCAGAAAGCAGGGCCGGTGTTAGACTCACTGGGGCTCAGGGCAGAAAGCTGAGTCCTACCACCTGGGACTGAAGCCAAAGCAACTTAACTTCATGGGGGCCCCTGTGCGGTGGGGCCCTGCAGAATGGCTCTGCTGGCTACCCCCTAACGACAGCCCTGGCTTTTAATCTACTGGACATGCAGAAAAACAGTTGTTGTCGCATGGGTGGGCTGTGGAGATATTATATCATGTTGGGGGGGACACAGAAAGAAAAAGGTTGGGAACCCCCTGCTCCAGGGAATCCCGGAGAATAAAGACCCCATCCGATTTAGTGCTGCCAACACCAATGATTTTGCCTTGAGTCTCATGAGAGTTATTGTTTTCCTTAATGCCCCAGCTCCTGGAGTCAGGTGGAGATGTGATGATTTTAGCCTTTGCTCTTAAGGAAACAGTACCTTTCTAGCCCTTGTGGCTGTGGAGAAAAATTCAAAATGTCACCCCAGTGCGTCCTAAAGGCTCATCAAGCAGAAGGCAAATAAAAAGATTCCCAAATTTATTATTTTTACACAACCTCGTGATTTTAAAGCCAATCTCATGATTTTTTGGTGAGCCTGACTCAGGATTTTTGAACGTTTGGGGTTGGCCGTTCTGCAGACTGAGAGCTGGGCACCCTCCTTCACATCCAACGCACCCAGAATTTTCTAAAGCATTAACTCTTTCTTCACCTTCATGCCACTTTCCATGCAGCTGGAAATCCCCATTCCTAGACGTGCTTTTCTACAGACAGTGAATTCCCCACAGGGCCGAGTCCCCACAGGGCTGTTCTGGGGGCTCCAGTCCCCCACTGCAGGACAGACGGGGCAGTAACCTCACATCACCCCTTTGTGACTCCCAGGGACCCTGCTGGGACAGCAGCCTCATGCTGGGCTCTAGTGTCCCCCAAAGCACCCGGGCAGAGGGGGCAGTTCAACTCCCATGTCAGGGGGCTCCTGCTGCCTGGAGGTGACTATCTCCTCATAGCCCCTTCCCCTCACAGAGACACTCCATAGCCCTCCCCCTCACAGCCCCTCCCCTCACACTGACACCCCCATGGCCCCTTCCCCTCACAGCCCCTCCCTTCACACATAGAGGGACTTGTTTGCTGGAGCCTGACATTACAAACCCAGGGGTGAGATTTCTGAGGATTTACTCACTGAGGGCTGGGCTCAGGCAGCCAATTTCACACCCCAGGCCCCTAGTGTCTCCTCTGACCGTATTTACCAGTGACACTGCACGTGGGCGGTGGGTATAAGAGGCTCAGGGAGGCTGAGCCTCCCCAAGTGGGGCAAGAAATGCTGGATGTGACGCACCTCCCTTTAGAGGGGGGCTGGGCTGCTGCCTTTAGAGTGCCACCGACAGAACCTCCTGAGGAGTGGGGGAGCCACCAGTACTTAGCCCATAGCCCCGCCTCTGCTCTGCCCCCATGCCCTGCCCCTGCTCAGACTCTTCCCCTGAGGACCCTCCCAGCCACAGGGGCAAGCAGATCTTCCACCCGATCAGCCCCAAGCCAGGTGTCCGTGCTGCAAATTATTCCAGCATCTGGGAAGGAAAGCACAGCAGCCCACAGCTCCAGCTCTGGCAGCTCTTTGCTCTCACTGGGATAGGAGGCAACAAGTCTATCACTGCTCAGTAGGGTGACCAGATGTCCTGATTTTGTAGGGACAGTCCTGATATTTGGGGCTCTGTCTTATATGGGCACCAATTACCCCCCACCCCGTCCTGATTTTTCACACTTGCTATCTGGTCACCCTACTGCTCAGTTTGAGGCGAATGTCTCTGTGTTCTCTGCCGTTCATGGTGGGGAGTTTCCCCATTGATAACATTTCTTGCTGGGTCAGGGAGGGGAGAGAGAAAAGGCGATTGCTCTCTGTTTCATTCCTCTCCATTTTCTGTTCCTCCCTTCCCTTCCAGGGTCCTCCCTTCCATTTCAGACTGTGCAGTGACACCCTCCCCGCACCCAGGACTCTGGAGCCTCTGGAGCAGCACGATCCCATGAGATCCTCAGTGACCAAAGGTCTTTTCCAACTTCCAGGAGACCCCAGCTTGAGACTAAAGGAAGCTCTCTTCCTTCCTAGGGAGCCTCTCTCCCTTCCTGGAGATCAAGGTCATGAAGCCTCAGCCTTGCCTCCTGGGTCTGAATTAATGTCCGATTTCCCACTATCTGCTCGAAAGAAACAAATGTTTCTAACCCAGGTGAGCGGAGTTAATTCAGTTCTCAGCTGGAATCCTTCACCCACATTCCTTAGGAGATACAGACTCTCTGTGACACAGACTGACTGGGGTTCATCTCTGCATGTCCCCAATGGGGAAGGAAAGACACTGAGGGGAAAGGAAGAAGATGGGCAGAAGGAGTCAAATGGGGCTAGACCAGAATAGAGGAGATTTTCTGCCTGTTAAAATGTACTGGATTCTCATTGCTTAAAAAAAAAAAACAAAAACCACCACTATCTTCTGGTGGGTTTGAACCACCAGCCTTTCACATAGTAGCCAAAGTTGTTAACCACAGACACAGGTAACTACCTACATCCTAAGTTTGTCTAAGAAGCACCTACGGTCGCTTGTGCAGGGGAAATACAGCTGCAGGTGTGAGTTCAGGCCTCACCCAGAGCATTGGTTTTCATTAGCCATGTAGCTTCTCCCACTTACTTTGTCTAATTCACATGGAAATGCCATACGAGGGTGATGAGAGTAAATTCTAAACTCTGAAATGCGGAGGTTGGCCCATAGATTGGGATAAGGGGTTTGAAGAGAAAAAGCTCTAAGAGTATATAATACCAGTCTCCAGGGGCAGGTATGGTACAACTCCTTAACAGGGAGCCATTTGTGGGAGGGGGGTTTCACTTCCTCTGTTAAAAGTACTGAGAGGTATTTTAAGATGAAGATAACGCCATGGTTAACAGTTGACTGACATGTCCTGCGTTAAAGAAAAAAAAGGAACTTGGGTTAATAGTCTGAAGATTTGCATTACCATCACTGTCTGACCCCCCTTCAGTTCGGAGGAGGTTTGTACTTTGCTGTGCGGAATGCACAGACTCCTGGAGAGCAGTGGGAGCTGTTTCCATGGCAGAGAGCCTGGCCCTTAGGAGATTTTCTTGATTTAGGGATCTGGGGCAAAAAATCTGTCTGGGGATTGGTCCTGCTTTGAGCAGGGGGTTGGACTAGATGACCTCCTGAGGTCCCTTCCAACCCTAATATTCTATGATTCTATGATTTGCTGTTTTGAAGCAATTCAATAAAATAACGGTGGCGCTACTATGTCCGGCCCAAAATTTCAGCCCCCCCGGTGCAAAAATGCTATTTTAGGATCTAAACAGGAGGCTCCCAGTGCTAGGACACCTGACCAGAGAGCTCAGAGGGGGGTGGAATAGCTGCTGACTCTGAGGGTCCTGGGCCAAATCCACTTGCAGGTGGAAGTGTTTTGATTTATTTGATCGATAATGAGTAGCAGCTACCAGGGGAGAAGCCCTGAGAGCCTGGTGCCACTCCAGCTGCTGTCCCAGAGGGGGGAACCCCAGGAGGCCAGCCACTGCTCCAGCCACCCCAGGAGTGCTGCCGGGGGCCACCGAGCTGCGGCTGCTCCTGCTGTCCTCGGAACACAGGAGGGAGATGGTTTTTTGACAGTGATGGATGACTCGTGCTAAAGGCCTTTGTCTGCCGCCTTCTAGTGACTGTTTGGTACAGGAATGCAGCCCTCATCCCTGGGTCTCTCCTGGGGAAATAATGTTTCTGTGCAAAACACCAAAGCTTTTAACAGAAAGGAAGAAAAGGAAATGGCCACACGATGGGACTAGGACATAGGGAATGAAACACAAGATGCTTCTCCCATGTGCATTGACTTTGAACCTTGTTGTTTGCGGTGTTGGTGTATCCGTGTTGGTCCCAGGACATGAGAGACAAGGGGGAGAGGGTCACATAATATCTTTTAAAGGACCAAGGAAGGGAGTATTATTTACTCCTTCTCATAACACAAGAACTAGGAGGGGTCACCCAATGAAATGAATAAGCTTCAGGTTTGAAATGAACAAAAGGAAATATTTCTTCACACAACACACAGTTAATCTGGTGAACTCTTTGCCAGAGGGTGTTGTGAAGGCCAAGACTAGAACAGGGTTCAAAAAAGAACTAGAGAAGTGCATGGAGCATAGGTCCATCAATGTCTATTAGCCAGGAAGGGCAGGGATGGTGTCCCTAGCCTCTGTTTGCCAGAAGCTGGAAATGGGCGACAGGGGAGGGATCACTTCATGATTACCTGTTCTGTTCATTCCCTCTGGGGTGCCTGGCATTGGCCACTTTTGGAAGAAGGGATAGTGGACTAGATGAACTGGTCTGACTCAGTATGGCTGTTCTTATGTTCTAACAGCTGTTTATGAAAGAGACAACCTTTCAGGCTACACAGAACTGAAGAAGTGTTCTGGGTTAGCTCCAAAGCTTGTCTCTTTCACCAACAGAGGTTGGTCCTCTGCAAGCTCTTACCCTCACCCGCCCTGTCTCTCTTGGACTCGGAAAAGCGCTTTCTCTCAACTCCCTTTGGAGAGAAGTTAAGTTTTCCCTTTGGGAAACTATCAGGCTGAAGCAATTGTATTGATTGTGACACTAGAATCGAAGATTTAATATTATAAATAAATGATTCTAAACCTGAGGTTACAGTTTTCAAATTGGTTTTTCTAATTCAGTTCCCAATTCTCTTCTAGAAAGGCCTCCAGGATGCCTGCCCACCCCAGCAAAAGTGGCAAGGAGAAAGCCCACAATGCTGCTCTTAGTCCCAGGTGGATTGTTCAATGATTTTTTTGGTGCTGATAAAGCTGCCAGGAAAGATCTCTGGGCACCAGATCTCCCTGCTTCTTCCAGCACACCCCTGGCTCCTCTCCTGCCACAGTCATTTCTGTAGGAGGGTCCTACATGCACTTAGCCAAAAGCCTTTCAAAGTCTTCTTAGCGCAGTTGTCAGTGTGTTAGTTTCATAATCTGAAAGTCCTGGCTTCAGACCTGAGAGAGAGGAGATGGTTTGCTCCCTGCTTCAGCTTTTTCTAAAGGAAATCCCAAAGAGACTGGGACAAACTGATTTCTGGACAACCTCCCACCCATCTAACACACACACACACACACAGACTTTTCTAAGACATTAACTCTTTGTTCTCTTTTATGACCCTTTAATGCAGCTGGAAATACCAGTTCCCAGAAGCCCCTTTCCACAGAGAACACAACCACAGAGCAATGAGAAAGCTGGGGGCTCCCAGGTTGTTGTGGGTGAGTAGTTAAGGGGATGCAATTAAAGTCCAGCAGAGTCACCCCCCTCCTCTCCACCTCCAAGCAGCTTTGAATCTTGATGACTGTGATGCTGAGTTTCCACTGCCTCAGCATCCTGAACCCCCACTGGAGGCCGGTGTAGAGTTCTTAGATCCCTGTTCATATTTCAGACCCCAGCCAGTGCAGCATCCCTGCCCAGCAACTCACCATCTGCCCCAGGTGAACCAGCTGGTGGGCTGCATCCACAGGCAGATAGCTTATACCGCTCCCCTCAGAGCAGCAGTAGCAACTGTTGGCAGCTAATCCCCACCTAAGGCTTGGGGGAAGGAGCTGGGGATCACTTGTTATTTCTTCCATACATCGAGTCTCACTGTGTTTGAACACTTTTCTCTCTAAAACTGATTTAAATTTAGAGCTCCTCCCCCCATTTTGTAAGTGCCTCATTCCTGTACATAAAACATAAGAACAGCCAGACTGGGTCAGACCAATGGTCCATCTAGCCCAGTGTCCTGTCTTGCCATAGTGGTCAATGCCAGGTGCTTCAGAGGGAATGAACAGAACAGGTAATCATCAAGTGATCCATCCCCTGTCGCCCGTTCCCAGCATTTGTACGGATGTGAACACAAAGAAACATGTGGGGACCACTTGCAGCTACTTAAAATCATAGAAGATTAGGGTCAGAGGAGACCTCAGGAACCATCTAGTCCAAACCCCTGCTCAAAGCAGGACCAACCCCAACTAAATCATCCCAGCCAGGGCTTTGTCAAGCCGTGTCTTAAAAACCCCTAAGGATGGAGATTCCACCACCACTCTAGGTAAGCCATTCCAGTGCTCCACCACCCTCCTAATGAAATAGTTTTTCCTAATATCCAACCTAGACATCCCCCACAGCAACTTGAGACCATTGCTACTTGTTCTGTCATCTGCCACTACTGAGAACAGCTGAGCTCCATCCTTTTTGGAACCCCCTTTCAGGTTGTTGAAAGCTGCTATCAAATCCTCCCTCACTCTGTCGGTCCCCAGTCTGTAGCAGTGCATGGGATTCTTCCGTCGTAAGTGCAGGACTCTGCACTTGTCCTTATTGAACCTCCTCAGATTTCTTTTGGCCCAATCCTCCAATTTGTCTAGGTCACTCTGGACCCAAACCCTATCCTCCAGCGCTTGGATTCTTTACATGCTTTCACAGAGCGAAGAGCACATGCTCCATGATTTCATAGGGCAGAGTTTTAGGGTTATTTTGATTCAGAGAGCTATGCTATAGGGTGCTTTCCCTGTGTGAATTTGACAGGTGGATCAACATAGAGACACATTGTGACCCTTCTCAGGGTGCTGAGGACTGAGTCTCCTTGTTGCCACCTGCCACTAGGAAGAGAGAGTTTTGCATTTGGCAGCTGGATGTTAGTGACCAAACTCACCGAGGCTGCTGGAACTCAAGGACCCTCCTCTGAGCTACAGCAGCCAACCTAACCCCTGAGTTCCTTCAATGTGTCCTCCTCTGGGGTCCAGCCCTGATCACCAGATACTCAGAGAAATCCCAGATCCTCACTACCCGAAGCAATGGTATATCCCAGGTTACTAGTTTTACTGTGGACCACTGCTCCTGTATCTCACACAGCACTTGAGTATAATTATTGAACAAGCAATAATTTATTTAACAAGGGATAGAGATTTAAACAAACAAATGTGAGTGATGGAAACCAACTGTTACAAACTAAATAAAATCAGAAAATGCAACCTACACTTTTTAATAGTTACCTTTCCTATCTAAGTAGATTCTCACCTCACACTTCAGTCAAATGCACTGATTGCTAGTCCCTAGAAGCCAGGGCCCTGCCTTTCATGAAGCACCACTGGTCATTAGGAATCTCCTTGGTGAATGGACCCAGAATGTTTTTCTTCACCCTGTTATGAACTGAATCAGTCTTTTGTCTTTATTCACAGAAAGGACGATTGCCTCATTCTCATATTGTCCTTGTCACTTCCACAGGGTTTCGATGTCTATAGTTTGTCTTTGATGGTTTTCCCTTGGCTTTTCTGGTTGGTGCAAAGGTTGACAATTAAGCAATACATTGCATAAGTGGCTAGCAAGGGACAGGTGCCAATTCCCTCCCACTTGAATGGGTCGTCCCTGAAGGGTTAAAATTCATGTGCATTTTATATAACAACCTGGTATATGGATTGGGCCAGCTCTTTTTCAGACCCAAAGTCCAGAGTTTGGTTAAGAGACCAGAGGCCTAACTAATAGTGATCAGCTAAGAGAAAGCAGAATAAACAAGATAACATTGCCTTTGCTAAGATATGCTTGGTCAGTAGAAATGCCAGATGTTGAAGCAATAACTGAATAATTATGTTTCATCCAATGTTTCAAATTGAACAAAGGATCCCTGTTCCTATTGTGTTTCTCCTGAAGGGAAAACAGTCTTCCCACAGATCCAACCTTGAGTTTATGAAAAATTGGCACATGTCAATATAAAATATGGCATCCTTCCACCTCCCTTCCAAAGGACCAATGCCCTGCCTTAAGACATAAAGGAGACAATCTGTATTGTGATATACTATCACTCTTTCTTTACTTTAACCCCTAGGAATGTACCTGTTGGACAATCAAAGGAGTTGCTCCATTCCTATGGACCCCAAATCAGAATTCAACATATATATATATTATACTCATAACCTTTTCATAGAATCATAGAATCATAGAATATCAGGGTTGGAAGGGACCTCAGGAGGTCATCTAGTCCAACCCCCTGCTCAAAGCAGGACCAATTCCCAACTAAATCATCCCAGCCAGGGCTTTGTCAAGCCGGGCCTTAAAAACCTCCAAGGAAGGAGACTCCAACACCTCCCTAGGTAAAGCATTCCAGTGCTTCACCACCCTCCTAGTGAAATAGTGTTTCCTAATATCCAACCTAGACCTCCCCCACTGCAACTTGAGACCATTGCTCCTTGTTCTGTCATCTGCCACCTCTGAGAACAGCCGAGCTCCATCCTCTTTGGAACCCCCCTTCAGGTAGTTGAAGGCTGCTATCAAATCCCCTCTCATTCTTCTCTTCTGGAGACTAAACAATCCCAGTTCCCTCAGCCTCTCCTCATAAGTCATGCGCTCCAGACCCCTAATCATTTTTGTTGCCCTCCGCTGGACTCTTTCCAATTTTTCCACATACTTCTTGTAGTGTGGGGCCCAAAACTGGACACAGTACTCCAGATGAGGCCTCACCAATGTTGAATAAAGGGGAACGATCACGTCCCTCGATCTGCTGGCAATGCCCCTACTTATACAGCCCAAAATGCCATTAGCCTTCTTGGCAACAAGAGCACACTGTTGACTCATATCCAGCTTCTCATCCACTGTGACCCCTAGGTCCTTTTCTGCAGAACTGCTACCTAGCCATTCGGTCCCTAGTCTGTAGCTGTGCATGGAATTCTTCCGTCCTAAGTGCAGGACTCTGCACTTGTCCTTGTTGAACCTCATCAGGTTTCTTTTGGGCCAATCCTCCAATTTGTCTAGGTCCCTCTGTATCCGATCCCTACCCTCTAGTGTATCTACCACGCCTCCTAGTTTAGTGTCATCGGCAAACTTGCTGAGAGTGCAGTCCACACCATCCTCCAGATCATTAATAAAAATATTAAACAAAACCGGCCCCAGGACCGACTCTTGGGGCACTCCGCTTGAAACTGGCTGCCAACTAGACATGGAGCCATTGATCACTATCCGTTGAGCCTGACGATTTAGCCAGCTTTCTATCCACCTTACAGTCCATTCATCCAGCTCATACTTCTTTATCTTGGCAGCAAGAATACTGTGGGAGACCGTATCAAAAGCTTTGCTAAAGTCAAGGAATAACACATCCACTGCTTTCCCCTCATCCACAGAGCCAGTTATCTCCTCATAGAAGGCAATTAGGTTAGTCAGGCACGACTTCCCCTTGGTGAATCCATGCTGACTGTTCCTGATCACTTTTGTCTCCTCTAAGTGTTTCATAATTGATTCCTTGAGGACCTGCTCCATGATTTTTCCAGGGACTGAGGTGAGGCTGACTGGCCTGTAGTTCCCCGGATCCTCCTTCTTCCCTTTTTTAAAGATGGGCACTACATTAGCCTTTTTCCAGTCATCCGGGACCTCCCCCGATTGCCATGAGTTTTCAAAAATAATGGCTAATGGCTCTGCAATCTCATCCGCCAACTCCTTTAGCACCCTTGGATGCAGCGCATCCGGCCCCATGGACTTGTGCACGTCCAGTTTTTCTAAATAGTCCCGAACCACTTCTTTCTCCACAGAGGGCTGGTCACCTTCTCAAAGTATTAATTAAATGTTAACTTGCTAACTTGAGACCATGGGTGGAGACAGTATGTAACCTTTTAACCATTGGCTACTGTGCTATCTTGTCTTGCTGCAAAACCTATCCTGGGGTGTGGAACTGCCTACCCTGTCACTTTCCCCAGCCCATGGAAAATCTATATATTCCATTGAAATCAATTGATTGACAGTGTCTCTGAGCCTGATAAACCGGGTGACACTCCACCAGCGCTGTGTGTAATAAACTCCTATGCTTGACCTCTACACGGTGTGGATTTATGCCTTCAGTTTGGGGGCTCATCCAGGATACAAGTTTGTGAACTGGCTGAGGATCTGAGACTGAAATCCTAAAGAGGTGAGTATGTTTACTTTACCACTTCATTAGGCCAGGGATAGAAGTCTCTCATCCCCTTTCAAACACATCTTGTTTCCTTTTTTAATTTGTGTAAAGGACCTTAGACACGTATAGTCCAAGCAGAGGGGTTAAATAAGGGTACCACTTGGGAGGGAAGACTTGTGCAAGAGGGTCATGTACTGTTTAAACAACTAAGGGGTGTGTTACGGAGGACTTGGATAACCCACCAGCAAGCGATTGGCCGTGAGTTAAGCCCAGGATTGGCTGGGTATGCAAGCGGTAGGCAGTGCAAACTGGTGGTCCATTTCCTCATTGCACATAACATTGGAAGTCCTAGGGGAGTGCGCCCCCCCCCCCCCCCCCCCGGCATGTGACGTACATGCTTTCGAATAGCACAAAGTCTCCAACCAATAAGGCCGGCAAGTGTGTGTAACTTAAGACCGCGTGGTTAAAAAAAAAAAAAAAGGGAGGAGATGTCCTCATAAAACTCAAGGCTGTGGAGATTTGAGACCATAGCATAAAAAAGGGGGAAAAGTAACTCCTCATAAAAGGCTGACAGGCATTTGGGGGGGGGGGGAGAGATGTAATTTCCCCTCAAGGTCAGCAACCAGGGTGACTAAAAACCCATGGCATCAAAAGGAGAGGCGATAATCAGTCCTCGAGAGTACTTGGAATATAAACATGTCAAAACTCGGCGGGCAGCAGCTAAAAAAGCAAACTACTCTGCAGCCGGACCAGAGGCAGATCTGGTTACTTGGTGGAATCATCAGAAAAGTGAAAAAACAGACAAAGCAGTAATAGTTTTATTGGATATTCTTAACATAAAGGAGAAAGAAATTGCAATTTTAAGATCTCAAAACCAGGCTCTGAGAGATAAGAGCCTATGCTCTAAAATATGTAACTGTCTGGAAATTGGAAAAGATCCCAGAGAAAAAGAATCACCATGCCTGGGACACACCTCCAGATTGGGAGGGGGAGAGCACACTCCTGCCATTTGCCAGCCCACTGCTCCGCTGATTAACTATCTGTGGGAAAACTCAGCAGCACAAAGCAAAGGGGAGGAATCAGAATCCCCTCCATACATTTCTTCGCATGACAGGCCAAATTTAAGCACCCACAGAGATAATAAAGGAGCACCACAAGGATTAATTGCCCCAGGAGAGCAAGTACAGCGTATGGCTCCAATCAAAACACAGCTAAGGATTGGCTTAACAGTGAAATCCTTGCTGACCTTAAACGCAAAAAAGAAGCTTACAAGAAGTGGAAGATTGGACAAATGACCAGGGAGGAGTATAAAAATATCGCTCAGGCATGCAAGAGTGAAATCAGGAAGGCCAAATCGCACTTGGAGTTGCAGCTAGCAAGAGATGTTAAGAGTAACAAGAAGGGTTTCTTCAGGTATGTTAGCAACAAGAAGAAAGTCAAGGAAAGTGTGGGCCCCTTACTGAATGAGGGAGGCAACCTAGTAATAGAGGATGTGGAAAAAGCTAATGTACTCAATGCTTTTTTTTGCCTCTGTCTTCACAAACAAGGTCAGTTCCCAGACTGCTGGACTGGGCAGCACAGTATGGGGAGGAGGTGACCAGCCCTCCGTGGAGAAAGAAGTGGTTCGGGACTATTTAGAAAAACTGGATGAGCACAAATCCATGGGGCCGGATGCGCTGCATCCGAGGGTGCTAAAGGAGTTGGCGGATGTGATTGCGGAGCCATTGGCCATCATCTTGAAAACTCATGGCGATCGGGGGAGGTCCCGGATGACTGGAAAAAGGCTAATGTAGTGCCCATCTTTAAAAAAGGGAAGAAGGAGGATCCGGGGAACTACAGGCCAGTCACCCTCACCTCAGTCCCTGGAAAAATCATGGAGCAGGTCCTCAAGGAATCAATTATGAAACACTTAGAGGAAACGAAAGTGATCAGGAACAGTCAGCATGGATTCACCAAGGGGAAGTCGTGCCTGACTAACCTAATTGCCTTCTATGAGGAGATAACTGGCTCTGTGGATGAGGGGAAAGCAGTGGATGTGTTATTCCTTGACTTTAGCAAAGCTTTTGATACGGTCTCCCACAGTATTCTTGCCGCCAAGTTAAAAAAGTATGGGCTGGATGAATGGACTGTAAGGTGGATAGAAAGCTGGCTAGATCGTCGGGCTCAACGGATAGTGATCAATGGCTCCATGTCTAGTTGGCAGCCGGTTTCAAGCGGAGTGCCCCAAGGGTCGGTCCTGGGGCCGGTTTTGTTTAATATCTTTATTAATGATCTGGAGGATGGTGTGGACTGCACTCTCAGCAAGTTTGAAGAAGACACTAAACTGGGAGGCGTGGTAGATACGCTGGAGGGTAGGGATCAGATACAGAGGGACCTAGACAAATTGGAGGATTGGGCCAAAAGAAACCTGATGAGGTTCAACAAGGACAAGTGCAGAGTCCTGCACTTAGGACGGAAGAATCCTATGCACTGCTACAGACTAGGGACCGAATGGCTAGGTAGCAGTTCTGCAGGAAAGGACCTAGGGGTCACAGTGGATGAGAAGCTGGATATGAGTCAACAGTGTGCTCTTGTTGCCAAGAAGGCTAATGGCATTTTGGGCTGTATAAGTAGGGGCATTGCCAACAGATCGAGGGACGTGATAGTTCCCCTTTATGCGACATTGGTGAGGCCTCATCTGGAGTACTGTGTCCAGTTTTGGGCCCCACACTACAAGAAGGATGTGGAAAAATTGGAAAGAGTCCAGCGGAGGGCAACAAAAATGATTAGGGGTCTGGAGCACATGACTTATGAGGAGAGGCTGAGGGAACTGGGATTGTTTAGTCTGCAGAAGAGAAGAATGAGGGGGGATTTGATAGCTGCTTTCAACTACCTGAGGGGGGGTTCCAAAGAGGATGGAGCTCGGCTGTTCTCAGTGGTGGCAGATGACAGAACAAGGAGCAATGGTCTCAAGTTGCAGTGGGGGAGGTCTAGGTTGGATATTAGGAAACACTATTTCACTAGGAGGGTGGTGAAGCACTGGAATGCTTTACCTAGGGAGGTGGTGGAATCTCCTTCCTTGGAGGTTTTTAAGGCCCGGCTTGACAAAGCCCTGGCTGGGATGATTTAGTTGGGAATTGGTCCTGCTTTGAGCAGGGGGTTGGACTAGATGACCTCCTGAGGTCCCTTCCAACCCTGATATTCTATGATTCTATGATTCTAAGGAGGTTCAGAAATGTTAACACGGAGGGTGAACCAGTAAGGGGACTCAGGACAGAAACAACTGAAATTTACAGTCCCTTCACCCCCCAGGAAAAACAGGTACTACTGTCTGATTTACCCAAACTCAAACGTGATAAGAATACTGAGTTCTGGGACAAGCTGGATGGCCTGACTGAAATACATGGCCTCCATAGGAAGGATGTTCACATCCTGGTCAAGTGCAAGTGCCCCAGGGATGTGTGGGAGAACCTAGATAATAAATGGAAGACAGGGCGCTGGGCTGAAGATCGTAACCCCAACCCAGTGGGAGGGGATCAGGCTGAAGAACCCAGCAGGAATCCCAAACCCAGATGCAGGCACTGTAACAGAATTCAGGAATGCACTATCTGTTGTTCTAGGAGCCCAGACCACTAACTGGGGGGCTCTGCAGTCTGTGGTTCAGCAGAAGGGAGAGTCTGCCATGTCCTATGCTGAAAAGAAATGGAATGCATTCCGAGCTTATTCAGGTCTGGAGAATATAACATCCTGAGACCATGATGTATTGCTTCAAATCCTAAAGGAAGGGCTGTCTGCAGATCACCAAGCAGTTCTGGCATTGGGCATCTCAGTGGGAGAGACATACTCAGCAGTAACGAAATGGGCCACAGAAGTAGAAAACAGAAAAAAGAGGAAGGTAGCACCAACCACCCCCTCTGAAGAAGTGGTAGCTGTGCATGCAGTCAAAACCACTACGTGCTTCACGTGCAATAAGCCTGGACATCTGGCACATGACTGTAAAAATAAAAATAAAATCAAAACATGCAATAATTGTAAAAGGAGCGGCCACTTACAGGAAGACTGCTTCCACCCCAGAGGGGGTAAGGAAGGGCAGTGGCCAAACAAGCAAAATAAAACTGATACAACTAGTACCCAAGAACAAGATAAGGATAAACAAATCCAGGAGTTGCTCAAACTCCTGGCTAGCAAATAGGTATCAGCGGCCTCTGTGGCTGGAACCGAAGGCGACCCCAGGATGTTTCTTAATGCACGAATGGGGGGCCAACCATGCAGTATGTTAATAGACACCGGAGCCTCAGTATCAATAACCAGCCATGATCTCCCCCTCACCCATAGAACAATATGGATTGAAGGGGTGGGAGGGGGAAGATTAAAAGCAATTTTAAGATTAAAAGCCAGCTGGTAGAAATAGAATTTGAAGATATGGTCACAGTCAGTCAAATCTGGATTTGCCCCGAGCAGGGAGACACAATTTGCAGCATAGATCTCCTTAAGGAGCTCGGGGGAGTAATCAACCCCAGAGCTAGCTGCATTGAATGGGCCAAAGGGTCCAAACAGGAAAGACCATCTCAAAATATAGCCATAATTGCCAGTAATAAAGTAATAATACCAGAGTGGGGGGGAAGTCCAGCAGAAACCCTGTGTTCCCTTCACCCTGAAGTGGGGCAACAGATAAACAAGATTGTGGGCTAGTAAACATGAAGCCTATATCTGTAGAAGGACCAACTCACAAAGCCCACAGGCAGTACCCAATTAAACCAGAAGCCTTAGAGGCAGTTAAAGATATAGTCAGTAATTTGGAATCTAGAGGGGTGATTAGAAAAACCACCTCCACAACTAATTCCCCAATTTGGCCCGTCAGGAAGCCGGACGGGACCTGGAGGTTAACTATAGACTACACCCACCTTAACCGGGTGACTCCAAAGGCACATCCTATTGTGGCAAGCCCTGCCACTATTCTTAATTTGCTAACACCGGGACATTCAGTATTTTCAGTCCTGGATGTAGCTAATGGATTTTGAAGTATTCCCCTTGCAAAAGAGAGTCAGGAGAAATTTGGATTTACAGTAGGAGACCAGCAGTACACTTGGACCTGAGTACCTCAGGCATTCCATATTTCTCCCTCCATATTCCACAAGACAACGGCAGAAGTAATAGCATAAGTGCCTTTGGAAGGGGATACTGTGATACTGCAGGATGTAGATGATTTGCTAATTGCCAGTTCAAATGAAAAGGACCATTTAAAAACCCTAAACAGACTGTTCATGTATCTTCGCGAGGCAGGATTTAAATTAAGTCCGAAGAAAGCTCAATTGCAACAGCAGCAAGTTTTATACCTAGGGCATAACATATCACAGGGAGAAAAGGCACTCACAATAGACAGAAAGCAAGCGATTAGAGGGTTAAAGAAACCACGGACAGTTAAGGAAGTCCAGAAGGTCCTGGAACTCCTTAATTTCTATAAAACCTATACACCAGAGTACTCAGAGATGGTGGAACCAATTCAGAACCTCACTAGAGGGGGAAAGCCTGCAAATGAGTTAGTAATATGGGGCACAGAGCAAGAGGAGGCATTTATAAAAATAAAACAGGCTTTAGCCTCCGCCCCCAGCCTGGGCTTATGCTTACCCGATATGGGAAAGCTGTTCCACCTTTACTGCAGCCATAGCGGGACCCAGTATTCTGCTGTACTAACCCAGCTTCACGGAGACAGACAGCGTCCGGTAGCATCCCTATCTATCATAAGACCCCCTGTATCCCAGGGATACCGGAGTGCGTAGCAGCTCTAGATTGTGCTACGTGGGCTGTGAAAGCTTGTGAATCATACACTCTCATGGGGAAATTAGTGATCCATACACCCCATACACTTATCGATCTCCTCAACACCGGGCGACTAAGATCTGTAACAGATGCCCGCAGGAGTCAGTGGGAATCAACATTGTGCTTGCAAAACCCTAACTTCTCCATAGTAAGAGACAAGGGAATAAATGTAGCCGAATGTCTGAACATAGAGGGAGAGGTACACGAATGTCTTATAGATAGATGTAACGATGCAGTTCTGATGGGACCCAACTGAGAGTGCCAATTCAGGACCAATTGCTTAAAACAGGGCAGTTACAGCCCAAGGCTGGGTTTTTTCCACCTCTAAGGCAAACCAAACCAGCCAGACAGTGAAGACTTTGGTCTCACCCCACTGGCTAACCACAAGTCACACAAGCAACTTCCTTAGACACTCCAGTTTCCCAGTATCACCACCAGTGCCACTCTTTATGGGGACAAATATTTATGAAAACCTATACCCCAATAAAGGAAAAAAGGTTCTCTTGATCCCAAAGGACCAAGCCCCAGATCCAGGTCAATATACAAATCAGATCTTACCCACAAATCATGCTGTTGCCAATCCTTTAGAATCTAAAATCTAAAGGTTTATTCATAAAAGGAAAAAGATAGAGATGAGAGTTAGAATCTGTTAAATGGAATCAATTACATACAGTAATGGCAAAGTTCTTGGGTCAGTCTTGTAGCAGTGATAGAATAAACTGCAGGTTCAAATCAAGTCTCTGGAGTACATCCCCAGCTGGGATGGGTCATCAGTCCTTTGTTCAGAGCTTCCGTTTGTAGCAAAGTCCCATCAGAGGTAAGAAGCAGGATTGAAGACAAGATGGAGACAAGGCATCAGCCTTATATAGCCTTTTCCAGGTGTAAGAACACCTCTTTGTTCTTACTGTGGAAAATTACAGCAAAATGGAGTCTGGAGTCACATGGGCAAGTTCCTGCATACTTTGTTGAGTTACAAGGCGTATTTGCCTTCTCTCCATGGGTCAATTGTATAGCTAGGGTGACCAGACGTCCCGATTTTATCGGGACTGTCCCGATATTTGCTTGTTTGTCCCGCATCCCGACCAATGTTAGGTTGGGACACTGGACAAACAAGCAAAGGCTCCGGAGCCCGGAAGGGCTCGCGCCCCCCCCCGCCCCAACTCCACCCACTCCTTCCCCCATTGGCTCCCTCCCCAAATCCCTGCCTCTTCCCCAAGCACGCCATTCCTCCTCCCTCCACAAGTGCTGGAGGGAGGCCCCGGAGACGCAGGGGGAGCGCAGGGCCGGGGTGAGTGACAGTCCAGCCTGGCTCTGAGCACAGGCAGGACTCAGTCGGGCGGTACCTGGAGGGAGAGTAGGGATGCGGCCCGCGGGGCCAGGCAGCGGCTGTTCTCCCCACCTGGGCAGTGGGACTTGGGAGCAGCCGCTGCTGCAGCTCCTACAGCCGCAGCCAGAGGAAGCGGCCATGGTGCTCGGCGGCTGCGGCTCTGGTGCCCGGGCCCGAACCCCCCGAACCCGGGCCTGTTGTGGGGACCCAGCAGCGTGCACGCTGTGCCCAGCCCCTGGCCAGTCGCGTCTGGGCTGGCTGCCCAGCTGGTGCAATCCTGCAGCGGCCCCGGGGTGGAGGCATCGGCAGCCCAGCCCTGTTTGTTCCCCTGCGGGACCTGAGAGGGATGGGGGGGCTAGGGCCTGATGCCCCCACTCTGGGGCCACCCACGGGATTGCACCAGCTGGGCAGCCAGCCCAGACGCGACTGGCCAGGGGCTGGGCCCATGCAGCGTGCGCACTGCTGGGTCCCCGCAACAGGCCCGGGTTCGGGCCCGGGCGCCGAGTCCCGCTGCCCAGGTGGGGAGAACAGCCGCCGCCTGGCCCCACGGGCCGCCCCCCTACTCTCCCTCCAGGTACTGCCCGACTGAGTCTTGCCTGCGCTTGGGGCCAGGCCGGACTCTCACTCACCCCAGCCCCATGCTCCCCCCTGTGTCTCCGGGGCCTCCCTCCAGCGCTTGCGGAGGAAGCTCTGCTGCCGTTTTTTTTTTTGCTCTGCTCCCCCGCCCCCCCCCCGCGTCCCGATATTTGACCTGGGTGATCTGGTCACCCTACGTATAACTGATGGTCCTTAATGGGCCATCAAGCAGGCTAGGCAGAGCTAACACCAACTTGTCTGGGATGTCACCCAGAAGCATAGCATAAGTTTGAAATACAGACAGTATAGAGCCAATATTCACAACTTCAACTACAATATTGATACACACATATAGCCAGCATAATCATAACCAGCAAACCCTAACCTTGTCTAAGACACCTCATTTGACCTCCTTTATACAAGATTTGGTGCCACTACAGGACCTTGGTTGCAACCATGTTCTATATGGTCCCAGTTTAAATCAATAACATCACAATAGAGAAGAGGAAGTGTTGGGAAGAATTAAAGAGCCATTAGAGAATCCAGATATAGTTTTGTATGTAGATGGATCAAGAAAGTATGAAAATGGAGTGCCACACACCAGATGGGCAGTGGTACTCAGTGATGGGACAGTGATAGCATCAGGTCAGATGGAAGGATCAAAGTCAGCACAAGAAGCGGAACTCACAGCCTTCACAGAAGCTTTGAGAGTGGGGGAAGGCAAGAAGCTCACTGTATATACAGACAGCAGATATGCATTTGGAGTAGTGCATGACTACATGGACGTGTGGTCACGCAGAGGTTTTATAACAACAACTGGCAAGCCAATTAATAATATGGAAGCAGTTCAAAGATTAACAAAAGCTGCCAAACTACCATCAGAACTAGCAGTAGTAAAGATAACAGCACACAATAAGATCTCAAGTGAGGAACAAAAAGGAAATTATTGGGCAGATAAAAGTGCCAAAGAAATTGCACAAGGAAGTGCTATTAAGGTTTGTGCAGCTGGAGTGTCAAAAGAGGAAGTGAATTTTAAAAAGCTATATGCAACCATAAGTCCAGAAGAGAAAAGTAAATTGGAAAAACAAGGCTGTGTGTATAAAAATCACCTCTGGTATGGGCCAGGGGGGAGGAGCTGGTAGCCCCAGAGTGCATATGGGCTCTACTGCTCCATGCCATCCACTCTCCAGCTCATCTGGGGTGGAGACAAATGAGGGCCGCCCTGGAATACTGGTGGTGGCCAGCCATGAAAAAAGACGCTTTACAATTTCTTAGAAGATGTGTGACATGTGCACAAGTGAATGTGGGTAAAAGGAAAAAGGTGCCTCTAAATCACCAACCACGACCAGAGGGACCGTGGCAAAATTTGCAAATTGATTTTACTGAACCCTTGCCACAAAGCAGAGTGTACACTTACATTTTGGTAATTATTAATACTTTTACCCGAATGGGTAGAGGCATTCCCAACCAAGAATTGTACTGCTACAACAGTAGCTCGAATCCTAGCAGAAGAAATAATACCCAGATGGGGTTTGCCACTGTCAATAGACTCTGACCAAGGAACTCACTTTACAGGGTGAGTAATGAAGGAGGCATGCAAGGCACTAGGAATAAAGTAAAGATTCCATATACCATACCACCCTGAAAGCTTGGGAATGGTGGAAAGAATGAACAGAACAATGAAAACAGCCTTAGCAAAAACAGTACTGGATACAGGAGAAGGGTGGGCTCGTGTGCTTCCTGCTGTATTGTACCGAATCAGGAGCAGCCCAAATAGGCTGACTCAATTGACACCCTTTGAGCTAATGACAGGAAGAGCAATGAGAATGCCTAGCACTGTGATCCTCCCGGGGGGGGGAGCGGGGGGTGGTTGGGGCTTTTTGCAGACAGGCTGCAGAACTACATCAAGGCATTGGACAGAGAGTTGAAGGATTTATACAACCAAGTGAAGGAAAATCAAACCCAGCTGGATGATAATAGTAGTCTGGACAAACCTGCATTTAAAGTTGGGGATTTGGTAATGTGTCACATTTACCCAGAGGTTAAAGGAATTTTAAATCCAAGATGGCAAGGCCCTATGAGGGTCCTTCTGACTACTAATACATGTGCAAAGATTGGGGGGAAATTGGAAAAATTTTGGCGTCACCAAAATCAGTTACAATTGTTTGAATCAGCATCTGTCAATACTAACAATATTTCCACAGGTGTCTCTACAGGTGAACAACAAGAGGTGAAGGAGGAAGGACTGAAGGGTGACCAGGACAACCAGAATGACCATGGGGAGGCTTCTGCTGTGGCTCCTGCTGTCCCTGTGGTGCATGAGGAAGGACACAAGTAGTATGCCATGTGAAAAGGAGGACTGGGAATGGGTCACTAACCCCCCTCCTCCGGGTTTGCTTCGCTTTAATTGCTGCACTAAAGAAACACTTAGCTTTTGCAAGACACGTGCAGTGGCCAATAAACAAGTCTGGCCAGAAGTAAAGGTGGCACTGTGGTTAGGACATGAGCACACAGTAGAACGCAAGAAGGTCCAAATAAAATCATTCACTGATGCTCATAACAACAGGGATGCTAGTAACATTACAATTTTGATAACAGCTGACTGCCCTGTTATCCGCTGGTGTCAGGTACCAGAGATTATGGAGTTTCATGGAGGCATTTGGAAGGAATCATGGAAGTGTATGAGCTATCCCTTTGAGCAGGGTAACGCTCTTAGATGATGTTGTGGCCCTCTTAAAGGGACAGTGTCTATATTTAATGCAACCAGTGTCCGAATTACCTTTAAAGGGGGACAGCTGCGTACTACTAGTGAAGGGGACTACAAAGTCTTGGGCTATCCCTCATTTGAACACAATTACATGGAATATTGCCATGATGGCTTGGGAGGAAACACACAGACCTCGATACTGAAATTTGTGTGCGATTTTGTGGGAAAGAAATCAAACACTCATGAAAGATTATGTGCCATTTATACTGACATGGTACCAGTGGAGGTTGGGCCTGCTGAATCAGGATGGGGCTTACCACTTAAAGCATGGACGGAGGTAACCCCAAAGGCATGGCATACATTTGTTAAACGATGGCCCAAATTAGAATGTCCACGACTAGTAACAATTAACCAGGTTATCAGAGACAGAGTGGAACCACCCGACTGTGTGTCATACCCTAAACAAATCCCTGTTCCAAAACCAGGATTGATAATGATAGGACCAGCCCTACCGGTCCTCACCTCGGTGGTATTCCACACTTACAGGGTTGAGGTGTGTATTCCTTTAGAGGAAGTGAACAGACAATGTGCAAAGGTCAGGCCTCGAATGAGTAGAAACATTACTAGCCTAACAAACCAAATTGGTGAGCGCTTAACTAGACAGAAGAGGGGATTATTAGATATCCTTGCAGGATGGTTTGGTGCAGGAAATTCTGTGTACATGCCCATATAATGTTCTAACAAATCTGTCTAGGTTCGAAGTGGCCATTACTGAGAAACTGGCGCACACGGAGCTGGTCCAGATGAACGGTACCTACTGGTGAGTGACAGCCCAGAAACATGACGGTCCCCCAAAGGTCAACCCTGACTGTTGATGGGACGCAGCTCCACCATACTCCGCCAATGATGGGTAACCTAACATGGGATCCGGAATGGCACTACGGCAGTAAGTATCTAGAGGAGGGTCTACAGGCCCTACAGGTGAAGATCGAGGAGTTGGTGGCCAAGGCCCAGAGGCATATTGGGGAAGGCCATCTGAGGTACACTCAGATAGGGGAAACTGTGGACCAGGCCAATGTGAAGTACTCGAAGGCAAGGAACCAGGCAGTGGAGGTTAAAGCGATAATTATGGGCGATGCCATCTCAGGTGACAAGGTCCCCTGGGGATGGATCTGGGTGCTATTTTGTCAAGTTATGTGGGGAGTGTCTATCCTGACATTCCTGATGGTACTGGTGCTTTATCGGCGACTCCGCAGTAGCTGGGTACATTAAAACTGCTATATTTGACCTGGCGGGTTAGGGAACCCTAGGATCAAGAGGAGGACTGAAGGGTTAAAATCCATGTGCATTTTATATAACAACCTGGTATATGGATTGGGCCAGCTCTTTTTCAGACCCAAAGTCCAGAGTTTGGTTAAGAGACCAGAGGCCTGGCAAATAGTGATTAGCCAAGAGAAAAGCAGAATAAACAAGATAACATTGCCTTTGCTAAGATATGCTTGGTCAGTAGAAATGCCAGATGTTGAAGCAATAACTGAATAATTATGTTTCATCCAATGTTTCAAATTGAACAAAGGATCCCTGTTGTTATTGTATTTCTCCTAAAGGGAAAACAGTCTTAAAACAGATCCAACCTTGAGTTTTATGAAAATTGGCACATGTCAATATAAGATATGGCATCCTTCCACCTCTCTTCCAAGGGACAAATGCCCTGCCTTAAGACATAAAAGAGACAATCTGTATTGTCATATACTCTTACTGTTTCTTTGCTTTAACCCCTAGGAATGTACCTGTTGGACAATCAAAGGAGTTGCTCCATTCCTATGGACCCCAAATCAGAATTCAACATATATATTTTATACTAATAACCTTTTATCAAAGTACTAATTAAATGTTAACCTGCTAACTTGAGACCATGGGTGTGGAGACATTATGTAACCTTTTAACCATTGGCTACTGTGCTATCTTGCCTTGCTGCAAAACCTATCCCAGGGTGTGGAACTGCCTACCCTGTCACTTCCCCCCGCCCATGGAAAATCTATATATTCCATTGTAATCAATTGATTGACAGTGTCTCTGAGCCTAATAAGCCAGGTGACACTCCGCCAGCGCTGTGTGTAATAAACTCCTATGCTTGACCTCTACACGGTGTGGATTTATGTCTTTCACCACTATATGATCACAGTGGCTGGTGGGAGAAGCACATGTTAGAAGCCCTCTGTCAACTCAGCTGTGGCTTTCTGTGCATGGAGAGCCAGACGCCTCAAGGGCTGCAAGTCTTGAGGGAAATAGGGAACGTCTGTACTTTGGAATTTGCAGGGGTTGTCTGGGACTATCAAATGGAACAGTTGTAAAAACACTTTTTTGAGGCAGGCACCATGGCTTAGCTGGCTAAAGCGCCTGTCTAGTAAACAGGAGATCCTGGGTTCAACTCCCAGTGGTGCCTTGTTGCATGGCTTTTGTCTCCTCTGCTCACTTTTTCCTGTGTCTTTCTAGGAAACAGAAGAGACCTCCCTGGGTAATCCGAGTAACTGCTTGCTAAGGAAAAGGCTTCTTTGGAGAGAAGTGTTGGAAAGAATCAAATCACAAGCCTGGAGTTGATGAAAAGGCTGCTGTGACTGGCATTAGCATGGCAGTTGCTTCCACTGCAATTGCTGCAACACGAGAGCCTGTGCCACACGTCCTTGTGATTCGCTGGGAATGTCTACACACAGATGTCCTGTCACCTTCCTTTTGATTGTCATTGACGAAAAATGGAGCAGTTAGGAGAAAAGTCCCAGAGACTGGCACCATGGCTAAACTGGCCAAGGCACCTCCAGGTAAAGTGGAGGTTAGGGATGCAGCATCCAGTGGTGCCTTGCCAAATGTGTCCGCTCTTCCCACCTTTTGGTCAATCTTTTGAGGAAGCAGAGAAGACTGCCTTTGCCTTGCAATGCAAATGCTTGCAAAAGAAACCGGTCATTTTTTCTGACAAGTGTCGGAAGGAGGCACCTAAGAAATGTGGAGACAAAGCAAAGGTCGCCATAACTCAACTTGCATCCATGGCTCTTGAGGCCACAACACAGAGCACTAAGCACTGTACGACCACAGCTGCTGAGAGAAGGGTCTTTTCCAAAGGCATTTTCCACTAGCAGGGTCCTCTCTGTGCACAGAATTCCTCACAGTTTGATGTCTGCAGGCACTGGAGATCACTATTTTGGCATCTCTCTATCTCCGTCTCAGTGAACATCTGCTGTGGTTACTGAAAGTCTGTGAAGGGATCTCCGGGATGCAACCTGAATAGTGGGACCCCTGAGCCCTTTGCCCCACCACTAAGGTGACCAGACGTCCCGATTTTATCGGGACTGTCCTGATATTTGCTTGTTTGTCCCGCATCCCGACCAATGTTAGGTCGGGACACTGGACAAACAAGCAAAGGCTCCGGAGCCCGGAAGGGCTCGCGCCCCCCCTGCCCTGACTCCGCCCTCTCCTTCCACCATTGGCTCCCTCCCCAAATCTCCACCTCTTGCCCAAGCACGCCATTTCTCCTCCCTCTGCAAGCGCTGGAGGGAGGCCCCGAAGATGCAGGGGAAGCGCAGGGCCAGGGTGAGTGAGAGTCTGGCCTGGCCCCGAGTGCAAGCAGGACTCAGTCGGGCGGTACCTGGAGGGAGACTAGGGGGGCGGCCCACAGGGCCAGGTGGCAGCTGTTCTCCCCACCTGGGCAGCGGGACTCGGGAGCAGCCGCTGCTGCAGCTCCTACAGCCGCGGCCGGAGGAAGCGGCAATGGCGCTCGACGGCTGCGGCTCTGGCGCCCGGGCCCGAGCCCCCCGAGCCCGGGCCTGTTGTGGGGACCCAGCAGTGCGCACGCTGCGTCCAGCCCCTGGCCAGTCACGTCTGGGCTGGCTGCCCAGCTGGTGCAATCCCACGGTGGCCCCGGGGTGGAGGCATCGGCAGCCCAGCCCTGTTCGTTCCCCTGCAGGACCCGAGCGGGACGGGGGGGCTGGGGCCTGCTGCCCCAACTCCGGGGGCACCTGCGGGATTGCACCAGCTGGGCAGCCAGCCCAGATGCGACTGGCCAGGGGCTGGGCCCGCACAGAGTGTGCGCTGCTGGGTCCCCGCAACAGGCCCAGGTTCGGGCCCGGGCGCCAGAGCCGCAGCCGCTGAGCGCCATGGCTGCTTCCTCCAGCGGCGGCAGTAGGAGCTGCAGCAGCGGCTGCTCCCGAGTCCCGCTGCCCAGGTGGGGAGAACAGCCACCGCCTGGCCCCACGGGCCGCATCCCTACTCTCCCTCCAGGTACCGCCCGACTGAGTCCTGCCTGCGCTCGGGGCCAGGCCGGACTCTCACTCACCCCGGCCCGGCGCTCCCCCGTGTCTCTGGGGCCTCCCTCCAGTGCTTGCAGAGGGAGGAGGAAGGGGGGGTTGTTTTTTTGCTCTGCTGCCATTTTTTTTGCTCCACCCTGCCCTGCCCCGCTCCCCCCACCCGTGTCCCCATATTTGACCTGGGTGATCTGGTCACCCTACCCACCGCCTGGATTCCCTCTCACACTGTGATGCTGTGACAAGCTGTGAATCCCTGGCAAATATTGCACTTTCACAGACATCCACAGGTAGGGACACATCCAACTGAGTTTCATGAATGCTTCTCCCAGCCACTCATAAAACTAATGATAGAGAGCCTCCCGCCAATTCCCCCCAGCTCTCAGCCTTGCACCCCTGGATTATACCATCTTGTCCTAGTCAGAAGCCTGACCAGTGTGAGTTTATTATCCAGTTCACCCCTCCCTCATTGTGAATAGTGCATACACCAGCCTTGTAATAGAGCTGAGATTTCCCAAGAACTTCAAGCAAAGTACACTAGTTTAAGTACAGCATAAAATAGATTTATTAACTACAGAAAGAGGGACTTTTAAGGATTGTAAGTGGTAGGCATAAAAGATCAGAGTAAGTTACCAAAGAAAATAAAAGATAAATGCACAATCTAAACTTTACACCTTATTACACTAGGCAGTTTTTAGGTCAAGCAATTTTCTCATCCCACTGGATGTTACCCTCTTTAATTCATAGAATTCCCCCTGAAACCTGGATTACTGTTCTCAGATGACCTTCATTTTCTCAGGAGTCAGCATAGGTGCGGGAGGAGAAAGGCAAAAACATGATGCCACAGTCTCCTATTTTATATTCTTAGTTCAAGTGTCTAGAAGACACTTGCCCAGACATCTCCGGGTGGGCTCTGCTGAGTCACTAGGTTGGGAAATCCCCTTGGTGTGGTCTTGTGTATCTGACTCATAGACTTGAGTAGTCCCCATAGTGCGGTGTTTGGGCATCTGTCATTGAATTGCAAATCCCTTAATTACAACTCCTCTGCTGACTCATGGTTGTTGAACACCCTCCTGGGCAGGGGTCCTTTGTATGTCACTAGCAAACTTATAGCATATTTCAGTAACAGCCATACAGCAAAATGCATAACTTCATTCACCCTCATGCTATACATATTTGGACAGAACGACGGATTTCAGCAGATCATGACTTTTCATATGATAACCTACATGGAATGCTTTGTATGAAATATCACAACCATATATGAATGATGAATATGTGGGCTACAGGGGCTATTTTGAGGTACATCATGTCACAAAAGCCTCTAGAGACTGGCCTTTGGGAAGAGCTGGCTGAAGAGCCTTCCTAGTAACTGAGAGATCCTGGCTTCACTTGCCAGTTTGTCCTTGCGAACAAAACTTGTCTGTTGGGCTCCCTTTTTTGTATATCTTTTTCACAAACAGAAAAGAAGTTCTTGGCCAATCCTTGAACGTGCTTGTTCAAGACACAGAGAGCCTCTGCACGGGGGCAAGGGGTAGGGGTACAGGAGGCAGTCGGGGGTGGTGGTGCTTACCTCGGGCGGTGCAGCTCCCAAACTGACCGGCACACACTCCCCTCCGGCAGTGGCTCTTAGGTGGTGGGATCCAGGGTGGGGGCGCTGCAGAGTTTGCACTCGGGGCCACAGGGATTTGCCAGCCACTTCCAGGAGCAGTGCGGCAAGGAGGGAGGGGGGCAGAGTGGGCAGGGAGCCACCTAAGGGCAGCTGGCACATCTCTGTGCGTCGCTTGGGGAGGATTCAGGTCTCCGTGGGCTGCCTGGGGCGGGTGCAGTACCAGAGGGGGCTCAGGTCACCCCTTTGCCTCCTCTCTCTGGGCTCCTGGCTCATCTTGCTGGTCAACTGGGATTTTAGGGTGCAGCAGCACAGGGAGCATGAAGGGCGAACCACAGCGGCTGCCTCCCCCCCATGCAGGAAAACGGCTTGACCTGCTGGCCCCACGGACTAGGTCACCAGGCCTCCAGCTTGCCCCATTCGACCTAACGGGTTGATCTTGTGGCCAGAATTATTTGCAGTTGGGATTTCCCCCTAACAGTACCCCACAGGGGTCCAGGGTCATCTCCAGCACACGCGACACAGGAAGGCTTAATTCTTGAGCTGCAGCACATGCTGGGCAGGCTTAAGGCTGGGCTCCCCAAGGCAGGAGAGAAGAAGAAGACTTGGCCCCTGGAGGGGCAGGCTGGGGCTTTCTGTATCCCATTTGCTCAGAGCCAGCACCCCGCCCCCACTCCCAAGTCGTCAATGGCACCCCCAGGTCGGCCAGAATGGAGCAGTGGTTTTCACTGCACCAAGTCCACTTATGGCTTACAGGCAACTCCCAAACCCACCACAGCACACCATCTTGGCCAGAAAGGAGCCCACTCAGCCTCACCATTGCTTCTTTTCCTTCTACCCAGAACCCCGCTTCTCCTGGGCTGCAAGTAGCCATCCCAGGGATGCCAAGAGTCAAGCACAGGGGTCTATCTCCCAGAAGCCAAACGCATCTCCATGGGTTTGGCCCTCAGAAGGGCAGGCGGGGGCTTCCTGGATCCCAGTTGCTCACAACCAGCCCAAAGCCCGCCCCTAAAGCCATCAATCACGCCCTCAGGTTGGCCACAAAGGAACAGCCATTCTCCACCTGGACTCAGCTTTGCTTGTTTTCCTTTCCCCCAGAACCATTCTTCTTCTCCTGGACTGCAAGTAGCCATCCCTGGGATGCCAAGAGGCAGGCACAGGATTCTACCTCCCAGCAGCCAACCACACCTCCCCAGGCTTGGCAGAACGAATGGTGGCGCTCTACTATCCCCACTTAGCTGCACAGCTTCTTCCCTGCCTTCCTCAGCTTGACTTTCCTCTTTTGCCCATTCCTGTATTACTTCCTCCTTTTGCAAGTCATGCAAAGGAGACCAGCAGGAAGTGACAGCCTCTATAGGCCAACTTCCAAGGGCAGAGGAGGCCAAGCCACAAGCCTCCAAAAGGTGACATGCCTAACTCCTCTAGATTCTCCAGACTGATGCCAAGGTGCTTTCTCCACTGATATCACCACCCTCTGTCATATGGGGGCTGGAGTTATACCAGAGATAGGCCAATAGCAGAAGGAAGAACACCTTCCTGGACAGCAAGGGGATCTGGGAAAACAAAGCCAGCATATTTCTGCCTGCTTTTGAACCGGGGGCCTTTTGCATGTGAGGCAAACATAAAAACCATTACACTACAGAAACTCTGTCACAGTGCTCTGCACCTCCCTTCAAATTCCATCCACTTGGCTGGTGCTCACCCTGGCACACACCGATGGGCGAACCTAGAGAAAATGGTGGCAGCCCTTCGATAGGTCAGCTGGTAGAGCAAAGGACTGGAGCCAGTGTTCAGGAAGTCATCCTTACGTTGCCCTTGTGATTCTTGCTTGAAGGAGAGCTTCTTTTTCTTCCCCTGGCTACAAAGAGCAAGAGAAGAATGAAAGGTCAGGTGGGCCAACTCCGTGCAGAAGCCCATGCTGTCTTTTCCTGCTGCATAGCCTGAAATGAGGGACTTGTGGCACTTAAAGGCACTGCTGCACTTTCAGAAAACATCCCATCCCTGCACAAAGGGGGATAGACGAGCACACCAGAACTTAGAACTGAACCAGGGACCTTTAGTCTAGCGCTCTCCTAACTGAGCTCCTTCAGCTGATGCTAGGTTTCTTTTTGGCCTGTTGTTTTTCTGTCTGTGATGTTTTTGTCAGCTGTGGCACAGAAAAAGGACATCATTGCGAACGGCCCATGAAGGGAAGATTAACTTTTGCCTTCCTTGCTCAGCTTTACTTGCTTCCTCGCTCTATTCCTGCCTTAGTTCCTGGGTTACCTGAAGACAACTGGGGCCCAGTGGTACGAGGAGGAAGTTGGGCAGCTAGACCCTAGTGGCAAAAGTCCTGCCGCCACTTGCCACCTCACTTTCTTCTCCCAGCTTCACATATTGGCCGCCAGGGACTTGGTGCCCAGCAGCGCAAGAGAAGCACAGGACAGAGCCAACCTCGCATTGAAGCTCTGGCTCATTAAACCATATCTTCAATCGATGATGGCCAATGAGAGACCAACATCGCTTGCTATTTTAGCACTTGAAAATGCCATTGGACAATCTTGGGATCTCTCTAGTGCTGCGCTTCAGTTCATGAGGGCAAAGGCGAGAAAAGCGACCTTTGAACTAAGGACTATGGTTAACATTGTAACACTGTCTCTTAGGCCTGGTCTACACTACAATTTTAGGTTGAATTTAGCAGTGTTACCTAGATTTAAGCCTGGACTCGTCCACAGGATGAAGCCCTTTTTTTTGACTTAAAGGGCTCTTTAATCCACCTCCGATGAGGGTATTAGCACTGAAACCGGCCTTTCTGGGTTGGATTTGGGGTAGTGGGGACGGAATTCGACGGTATTGGCCTCCGGGAGCTATCGCAGAGTACTCCATTGTGACCGCTCTGGACAGCACTCTCAACTCAGATGCACTGGCCGGGTAGACAGGAAAAGGCCCACGAAATTTTGAATTTCCTGTTTGCCCAGCATGGTGGAGAGCCCAGGTGAACACGTAGAGCTCATCAGTACTGGTAACCATGATGGAGTCTGAGGATCGCAAAAGAGCTCCAGCATGGACCGAACGGGAGGTACGGGATCTTCTTGCCATATGGGGAGACGAATCAGTGCTAGCTGAACTCCGTAGCAGTAAACAAAATGCCAAAACATTAAAAAAAGTCTCAAAGGCCATGAAGGACAGAGGCCATAACAGGGACACACAGCAGTGCCACGTGAAAATTAAGGAGCTAAGGCAAGCCTACCACAAAACCAGAGGGGCAAAAGGAAGGTCCAGGGCAGAGCCGCAGACATGCTGCTTCTATGCTGAGCCACCACTACCCCAACCCTGTGCTTTGACTCCGTCAATGGAGAATCACGAAACATGGAAGTGGGTTTTGGGGACGAGGAAGATGATGATGAAGACATTGAAGATAGCTCACAGCAAGGAAGCAGAGAAACCGGTTTCCCCAACAGCCAGGATATGTTTTTCACCCTGGACCTGGAACCAGTAACCCCCAAACCCACCCAAGGCATGCTCCCAGACCCTGAGGGCACACAAGGCACTTCTGGTGAGTGTACCTTTGTAAATATTACACATGGTTTAAAAGCAAGCGTGTTTAATGATTAATTTGCCCTGGCATTCGCGGCCAGTACAGCTACTGGAAAAGTCTGTTAATGTGTATGGGGATGGAGTGGAAATCCTCCAGGGACATCTCCAGAAAGCTCTCCCTGATGTACTCCCAAAGCCTTTGCAAAAGGTTTCTGGGGCTGCCTTATTCCGTCCTCCATGGTAGGACACTTTACCACGCCAGGCCAGTAGCACGTAGTCTGGAATCATTGCATAACAAAGCATGGCAGCGTATGGTCCCGGTGTTTGCTGGCATGCAGACAACATTCATTCCTTATCTCTCTTTGTTATCCTCAGGAGAGTGATATCATTCACGGTCACCTGGTTGAAATAGGGTGATTTTATTAAGGGGACATTCAGAGGTGCCCGTTCCTGCTCTGCTGAACAGAAATGTTCCCCGCTGTTAGTGATCATACCAGAGAATTGGGTGTGGTTGGGGGGAGGGGAGAGTGGTTAGTTGGGTTTGTGCTGCACGTTAACCCAGAAACCGCAGCCCCTCCTTTTAAATTGCAAACCCATTTTAAATGGCCAACCCAACAGCCACTTGGTATGGGAAATGAGGGCGCTGCTGTTTGAAACCATTCCCACATGTTATGAAGGTTAAAAAAGCCAAAAGACTGTGGCTTACCATGGCTGCCTGCAAGCCGAATTCTGTTGCCTGGCACTGCGTGAGTGATCTCTCACACAAAACCGGCAGACCCTCAATATAAGAGGAAAAATGCAACCTTGTAATGAAAGCTCATGTGCTGTGTAATGTGAACAGCAAGATTTAACGTGAAAGAGTGTGCCCATTGTTCTTTAAAATGTGTCTTTTTAACTACCACCTCTCTCTTCTCCTCCACCAGTTGCAAATGTTTCTTCTTCACAGAGGCTAGTGAAGATTAGAAGGCGAAAAAGGCGCACTTGGGATGACATGTTCTCAGAGCTCCAGATGTCCTCCCACGCTGACAGAGCACAGCAGAATGCGTGGAGGCAGACAATGTCAGAGTGCAGGAAAGCACAATATGAATGAGAGGAGAGGTGGCGGGCTGAATCACGGGCTGAAGAGAGCAAGTGACGGGCTGAAGAGGATAGGTGGCGTCAGCATGCTGACAGAAGGCAAGAGTCGATGCTCCGGCTGCTGGAGCATCAAACTGATATGCTCCAGCGTATGGTTGAGCTGCAGGAAAGGCAGCAGAAGCACAGACCACCGCTACAGCCCCTGTGTAACCAACAGCCCTCCTCCCCAAGTTCCACTGCCTCCTCACCACCCAGCCACTCCACCCCAGAGGATTGCCGAAGCAACAGAAGGCTGGCCTTCAATAAGTGTTAAAGTTTTAAAGTTTTAAAGTGCAGTGTGTCCTTGTCCTTATCTCCTCCCCCACCCCACCCGGCGCTTCCCTCCTCCTCCACCCCTCCCGGGCTACCTTGGCAGTTATCCCCCTATTTGTGTGATGAATTAATAAAGAATGCATGAATGTGAAGTAACAATGACTTTATTGCCTCTGCAAGCGGTGATCGAAGGCGGGAGGGGAGGGTGGTTAGCTTACAAAGAAGAAGAGTGAACCGGGGGGGGGGTCATCAAGGAGAAACAAACATAACTTTCACACCGTAGCCTGGCCAGTCATGAAACTGGTTTTCAAAGCTTCTCTGATGCGCACCATGCCCTGCTCTGCTCTTCTAACCACCCTGGTGTCTGGCTGCGCGTAATCAGCAGCCAGGTGATTTGCCTTAACCTCCCACCCCGCCATAAATGTCTCCCCCTTACTCTCACAGATATTGTGGAGCGCACAGCAAGCAGTAATAACAATGGGAATATTGGTTTCGCTGAGGTCTATCCTAGTCAGTAAAGTGCACCAGTGCACTTTTAAACATCCAAATGCACATTCTACCACCATTCGGCACTTGCTCATCCTATAGTTGAACAGGTCCTGACTACTGTCCAGGCTGCCTGTGTATGGCTTCATGAGCCATGGCATTAAGGGGTAGGCTGGGTCCCCAAGGATAACTATAGGCATTTCAACATCCCCAACGGTTATTTTCTGGTCTGGGAAGAAAGTCCCTTCCTGCAGCTTTTGAAACAGACCAGAGTTCCTGAAGACACGAGCATCATGTACCTTTCCCGGCCATCCCACGTTGATGTTAGTGAAACGTCCCTTGTGATCCACCAGCGCCTGCAGCAGCATTGAAAAGTACCCCTTGCGGTTTATGTACTCGCTGGCTTGGTGTTCTGGTGCCAAGATAGGGATATGGGTTCCATCTATTGCCCCACCACAGTTAGGGAATCCCATTGCAGCAAAGCCATCCACTATGACCTGCACATTTCCCAGAGTCACTACCCTTTATACCAGCAGGTCTTTGATTGCGTTTGCTACTTGGATCACAGCAGCCCCCACAGTAGATTTACCCACTCCAAATTGATTCCCGACTGACCGGTAGCTGTCTGGCGTTGCAAGCTTCGACAGGGCTATCACCACTCGCTTTTCAACTGTGAGGGCTGCTCTCATCTTGGTATTCTGGCGCTTCAGGGCAGGGTAAAACAACTCACAAAGTTCCATGAAAGTGCCCTTACGCATGCGAAAGTTTCGCAGCCACTGGGAATCGTCCCACACCTGCAACACTATGCGCTCCCACCAGTCTGTGCTTGTTTCCCTGGCCCAGAATCAGCGTTCCTCGGCATGAACCTGCTCCATTAACACCATGATTTGCACATTGCTGGGGCCCGTACTTTGTGAGAGGTCTATGTCCATGTCTATTTCCTCATCACTCTCGTCGCCGCACTGCCATCACCTCCTCGCCTGGTTTTGCCTTGGCAGATTCTGGTCCTGCATATACTCCAGGATAATGCGTGTGGTGTTTAAAGTGCTCATAATTGCCGCGGTGATCTGAGTGGGCTCCATGATGCCAGTGCTATGGCGACTGGGCTGAAAAAAGGCGTAAAACGATTGTCTGCCACTGCTTTCATGGCAGGGAGGGAGGGAGGGTGGGGCCTAACGACGTACCCAGAATCACCCATTTTTGCCCCATCAGGCATTGGGATCTCAACCCAGAATTCCAATGGGCGGCAGAGACTGCGGGAACTGTGGGATAGCTACCACAGTGCAACGCTCCAGAAGTCGATGCTAGCCTCGGTACTGTGGATGCAGTCCGCCGACTTAATGCACTTAGAGGATTTTGTGTGGGGACACACACAATCGACCTTATAAAAATGATTTCTAAACAACTGACTTCTATAAATTCGACCTAATTTCATAGTGTAGACATACCCTTACTGTAACACTATTTAATACTGGTCCACCCTGTGTTGGTGACAGTTTGATTTCTAGATATTAGTACATTTCAGTTACTGTTAAAATTAAAAAGTTTCTATATGCTTAGAGGAAATTAATTTGTTTTATTTGCTTATATATGGCATGAATAAATACAGGTTTAAAGATCCTAGCCTGCAAATTTATCATCTTATATGACAGAGAAAATCATGCATCCAAATTGTGCATCAAAATCATGAAATGAGCTACAAATGCAATGAAAAATAAGATATTCAAAAGTTTAATGTATGGGGGAGCAGGCACTAAAGATGCGTCTTGCCTGGGGTGCCATTTGGTTTAAGGCAGACCCTGTCAGGGAGAGCAGGAGTTAGTTTCACATGCCTATTTTCAGGCTGTAATCTGAGCCAACCTGCTCTGTGGAAGGGATTTTGTTAGCCCAGACTTGGGGCTGGAACAGGTCACTGATTTAGGGGGTGGCTGCATGGTTTACAGCACTCTGATTTCTCAGAGGATCTGTATCTCCCAAAGTCTCAGATCTGGGTCCCTATAATGCTTCTGCAGCACCTCCTCTCCTTTCACATTCTATGGAAAGGAGCAGCATCAAAGGTTAGGGATGAACCATAGGGCACTACATACGTGGCAGAGGCTTCAGGAGCCCAGAGTGTTTTCCTGTCTGGGGCATTTTGGCTGAGACCTCAGGGACACATTGTGAGGCAGAATCCCAGGCATCTATATGAAAGGAGCATAAGGACATAAGAATGGCCATACTGGGTCAGACTGGGTCCATCTAGCCCAGTATCCTGTCTTCCCATAGTGGCCAAAGCCAAGTGCTTCAGAAGGAATGAACAGAACACCTCCTGGCAAACAGAGGCTAGTGATAACGTCCCTGTCCATCCTGGCTCATAGCTTATCATCCATGAATTGATTTAGCTCATTTTTTTGAACCCTTTTATAGCCTTGGCCTTCACAACATCCTCTGGCAAGGCGTTCCACAGGTTGACTCTGTGTTGTGTGAAAAAAATACTTCCTTTTGTTTGTTTTAAATGTGCTGCCTATTAATTTCATTTGGTGACCCCTAGTTCTTGTGTTATGAGAAGGAATAAGTAACACTTCCTTATTTACTTTCTCCACACCAGTCATGACTTTCTAGACCTCTATCATATCCCCACTTAGTCATCTTTTTTCCAAGCTGAAAAGTCCCAATCTTATTATTCTCGCCTCATATGGCAGACACTCCATACCCCCATTCTGAACCTTTACCAATTCCAATACATCTTTTTTAAGATGGGGTGACCATAGCTGCACACAGTATTCAAGATGTGGGCATACCATGATTTATATAGTGGCAATAAGTTTTTGTCTCTTATAATCTATCCCTTTCCTAATGATTCCCAACATTCCGTTCGCTTTTATGACTGCCACTGCACATTGAGTGGATGTTTTCAGAGAACTATCCACAGTGACTCCAAGATCTCTCACTTGAGTTGCAACAGCTATTTTACATCCCATCGTTTTATATATATAGTTGGGATTATGTTTTCCAAATTACATCACTTTGCATTTATCAACATTGAATTTCATCTGCCATTTTGTTGCCCTTTCACCCAGTTTTGTGAAATTTCTTTTTAACTCCTCACAGTCTGCTTTGGACTTAACTATCCTCAGTAGTTTTGGATCATCTGCAAATTTTGTCACCTCACTTTTTAGCAGATCATTTATGAATATGTTGAATAGTACTGGTCCCAGTACAGACAGCACTATTTACCTGTTTCCATCCTGAAAACTGACCATTTATTCCTACCCGTTGTTTACTATCTTTTAACCAGTTATTGATCTATGTGAGGACCTTCCAGAGGTGAAAGTAAGCCGGTATGTTCCGGTATGGCGTACCGGCAAGAGCTGGTATGCTGTGCTGGGACTGGACCGACTTTCCCAGGCTGGTGATTTAAAGGGCCCAGGTCTCCCTGCAGTGGCCCGAGCCCCGGGCCCTTTAAATTGCCTCCAAAGCCCCACTGCCGGCGCCCCGGGGAGCAAATCACTACCATGGAATGCTGCTCTCTCCCGCTCTACAAACACAGAGCACGGGCGGTGGAAGCTTCCTTACAGTGGGGGGGGGCACTGTTGTCCAAACTGTCGCACTCCCATGACACACCTTCCCCAAGGACCCACACTCACACCAACTCTCCCCCCGAGGCCACACCCACAGAACGCCTCTTCCCCCCAAGACTCACCCTTTCCCCCCCCTCCATCATTTGTCCTAACAGCTGGTAAAGGGTGGTGGGGTTATGGCCCTCTAAACCCCCTGTTCCAGCACCCCTGACACAGAGCTAAGCAGGCAGCAGTGTGTGTGTGTGTGAGAGACAGAGACTGCTGTGCTGAGCTGAGCCAATGAGAGAAGCAGGGGCTGATGTCAAGGCTGTCCCCCTCCCCCTGCCTCAGGACTGGTTGCTTCCAGCAGCTGTCTGAACTTAGAAACAGTGTGCCTACACACACACTCCCCCAACACACACACTGTCTCTCCCCCCCCACAGTCTCTACCCCACCATGCACATTGCAGTTGAAAAGCAGCTGGCAATCTAGTAGGATGCCCATGGAACAATGGGATAGAGAAACCTGCATTAAGTGATGCTGCACCAGCCCATGAAGCATTGCAAACCCTTCTCAAAACACCCTGCGGCCAGTTACACAGTGGGATAGCTACCCACAGTGCACTGCTCTCTGTGGCAATCCAAGCGTTGCTAGCGTGGCTAGCGTGGATGCGCTCTGCCAACACAAGGGGCATAGTGTGGACATGCAACAGCTGTTTAATTAAAACACTTTAACTCTGTGGTGTAGACATAGCCTGAGAGTGAGACAAGACCCAGCTTTATTGAAACTGAAGAACCACAACTTCCACCATAGTTGGCAGGATTTGAACCTGTACAGGGAGACCCCCAATGGATTTCTAGTCCATTGCCTTAACCACTTAGTCACAACTACTTGTTTTATGCATATGGCTCACTACACTCTAGTTCTGTTCTCACTGACTGATCAATTACAATTGTTTCCTCAGACCAGCTTCCACAACACACTCACTGCTGTACCATTGTGTGAGTGTGTCCATGGCTGAACTGCAAGAATTCCTGCCCATTTCTCTTCTGGCTGGAGCATGATGAGCATGACGAGCAGCGGGCAGGGAGGGTGTCAGGGGAGGGGCAGAGAGGTGCGAGCGGTGGGCAGGGCGGGTCTCAGGGGAGGGGCAGAGAGGTGTGAATGGTGGGCAGGGCAGGTCTCATGGGAGGGGACAGAGAGGTGGGTCTCAGGGGAGGGGGCAGAGAGGTGCGAGCAGTGGACAGGGCAGGTCTCAGGGGAGGGGAGAGAGGTGGGGGCAGTGGGCAGGGGGGTCTCAGGGGAGGGGGCAGAGAGGTGGGGTGGTGGGCAGGTCAGGGGAGGGGTCAGAGAGGTGTGAATGGCAGGCAGGGGAGGGGGCAGAGAGGTGTGAGCGGTGGCCAGGGTGGGTCTCAGGGGAGGGGGCAGAGAAGTGTGGGCGGTGGGCAGACCTTGGGTAGGGGATAGAGAGGCACAAGCAGCAGGCAAGGAGGCCTTGAGGGAGGAGAGGAGCGAGCAAAAGGTGGACCAGCAGGCCTCAGCCAAAGAGGCAGAGTGGGGTGGGAAGTGGCCAAATGGGAGCCAGGGATAAGCACAGGTGGGGCTTCAGAGGGAGGAGAACGAGCAAAGTGGGGTGGAATGGGGGGAAGGCACCACCACGGTCTGGGTACCAATGGCCCCCGCACTTCTAGGGAGTTTCCAGCACTCACGCCCAGTGTCCCCAAATGCAAGAGTCACAGGCCACCTGTTCTCTGGGTCTTCACTAACCAACCATCTCCCCAAGCTATGTTGATGGGAGAAGCCCTCCTGTTGACACAGCGCTATCTACACTGGGGTTAGGTTGATATAACTGCATTGCTCAGGGGGGTACATTTTTTACACCCCTAAGTATTGTAGTTACACCGACCTAATTTTGTAGCATAGACCTGTTCAAAGAATCACTCACACACCTTGGGAGTAAAACTTCACCTGCTCCTCTGCTTTACAGAATCCAAACACAAGCAACACTTGTCAGGCTCCTGTGGGGGTAGGCAGGGAGTCAGGTGTGGGCAGACACAATATCTTAGGCTGAGGCAGGCACCATGGCTTAGCTGGCTAAAGCACCTGCTTGGTAAAGAAGAGATCCTGGGTTCAATTCCCAGTGGTAACTTGTTGAGTGGCTTTTAGGGCACCTGATATCAATTACTGTCAGAAAACAAAATTCAGAGCTAGATGGGCCTTTGGTCTAGCCCAGTGTGGTTTTTCTTATGGTTTAAATTACACTCGGAGGCACTGACAATAGAGTTACTGAAATTTTGGGAGTTAGGAGCTGGTAGGTCAGTGTTCCAGTCCCCTTGCAGATGACCCCCTCCCTCTGGGACAGGGACAGGTCTAAGCTCTCACACCAAATGCTCATTGTGGCTGCCAGAATCTGTGGGCAGCTCGTTTAGTTTACGCTGAGGATTGAGTCCTGCTTTGTGCACCGTGTCTGAGAATGAAAATCCTAAACCACCCTTTGAAATAATGAAAGCAGCAGGCCGTGGAGAAATGCCATTAAGTCCAGGGTAATACTTCACTGCGGTTTTACCATTTCCACTTGCTAACCTCCCTCCCAACCTTCTGGGCTCCGAGAGCAGGGTACAGAGCCTGATCCAAGACACGTACACTGCAACTTTAGACACCAAGTCACATGACCCTGATTATCCGACACGGGCCAGCCGTGGGTGTTTCATTGCACTGTAGATGTATCCTAACATTATGTCTACACTGCGATTAAAACACCCAAGGCACCTGTCTCAAAGCCTGTCTCAGGCTTATGAGGCTTGGGCTGCAGGTCTATAAAATTACAGTGCAGACATATGGGCTTGAGCCCAACCTCTGAGACCCTATGAGGAGTGAGGGTTTCCAAACCCAGGCTTCAGCGTGAACACAAATATCTGCACCACAGTTTTTAGCCCCACAGCTTTAGTTCCATGAGCCCAAGTCAGATGACCCAGGCCAGCCATGCTGCAATCTTTATCCCAGGAGAGATGGACTCTAAGGGTACGTCTCCATTGCAATGTCAGCCCAGGTTTGTGCTCAAAGAAGCACCTGGAAGCCCCATATTCACCACTGTCATATAATGATGATATGGTTTGTACAGACTCTGCTTTGTGAGATATCATTTTAAAAGTCTTGATCTGTTGAACATTAATATCTTGTTGGATAGTGTATGCTAGCATTGTTTGGGAAGTTGTGAAGTTTTGCTCTGTGTGTGTTACGGAAATACGTTATGAGGCTGGGAAATGCCCACAACCAGCCTTTCAGGTGCAACAATGTAGAGAGCCAGACTCGCTGCTGGCCCATTGAAGGAATCCACACTCCCAAGGACTATCCCAGGAGCCGTGTACAATGCAGACTTCTCCGAGATAGCACAGAGACAATGGACACTGCTTGACTCACATCGTAGCAAAGCAGCTTCCTAGCAAGTTGGAAGAAACTATGAAAGAGGGGAAGAGACATCATGACTTGGCCTCTTTCCCCACAACTCAATACCCGGAAACACATCTGGAGGACAAAGACTGAACTGAAATAATTCAGAAATCAGAACAGAATAATAATAATACATTCAAATCAAAGTCCCCAAACAGCCTAGTATTGGTTTCTCAGCAGAAAATTTTAAATTTGGGGGGGTTTGTTTTCTCAGTCAGACCTTGCCAAGGGAATCACAGAGAAAATGTTTGAGTTTCCCCCTTCAGAACAGCTTGGCCTAGACACTCTAGCTGTGGTTCACTGTTGTGGTCTTGCTGAGGACAGGGGCATTTTAATACATTAGGGGGGTCCCACGGTGTTTGGGGGAGATTATGAGGATGTTACCTTTTGAGATAAAAACTAAGAAATACAGAACAAGAGAATTCTTTCAGAAATCTGGGATTTAGACATATTTTATTTAAAGCAGGGGGTCTGAGTTCCTGAGAAGGTTTTTGTTTGCAGGAGGCAACATGGTTTGGTCTGTCATTGTACCAAAGGGGAAGATGGTTGCTTGCAAAGGAGGGGAAAAGACTAAATGAGTCCAATGAGAATGGGATTTGAACCCATGCGTACAGAGAACAACGGATTAGCAGTTCATCTCCTTAACAACTCAGTCACCTCATCTTAAGTGTTAAGAAAAAGACGAGGAGAAATCTAAGGCCAGCAGAGATAACGACTCTAAGGTGTTTTTAAATGCTAAGTGTAAGGAGGGGCTGAATGAGCTCCCCCCTCACATCTAGTGATGATCTGGGGGAAAGACTTCAGGAACAGACCATGTTTGCATACATAGACATGCCTACTCTGCCTAGGTATGCAGCATGATGGGGCCACTTTGTCAAAATGAAGATGTCCTAGGTACTGCATAGGAGATTTAGGTTTCTTTTCCAGACAATAGCAGTGTGAGTTTTATTGCCTCAAAATTTCAGTATAAAAATTCAGACCCAAACTATGTGTGGTGGGGAGATTGATAGCAGTTGGTTTTGATTTAGCTTGTTCTCTTATTCTCTTATTTAAAAGCCCTTGATCATTTTGATGGGAAAAATGTTTGTAGAATGCCAAGGAAAAGTAAGAAAAGTTAAAAATCTGGATTGGAGTGAGGGGGTCTGTGTGTGCCAGGGCAGGGGTGGAGATGTTCATAGGGAGGCGGTTAAGGGATAAAGGAGAGGCTTTTGCTGGAACACAGGGGGATGTTTTGCAGTTTAATTTTGTGCACCGTGTCTGAGAATGAAAATTCTAAACCACCCTTTGAAATAACGAATGCAGCAGGATGTGTTTTTGTCCCTCCCCCAAAGCAGACAGACCAATGGAGAAATGCCATTGAGTCTAGGGTAATACTTCACTGTGGTTTTACCATTTCCACTTGCTAAACTCCCTCTCAGCAGTCTGGGCTCCTAGAGCAGGGTACTGAGCCGGAGCCGAGACACATGCACATACACATACACTGCTTTGCAGAATCCAAACATAAGCAAAGCTTGTTAGGCCCGGGTGGGGTCTGGCAGGAAGTCAGGTGCAGACAGACAGCATCCCCTAAACAGAGACTAGTGCCATGACTGAGCTGGCTAAAGCACCTGTTTTGTAAACAGGAGATCCTGAGTTCAACTCCCAGTGGTGCCTTGTTGACTGGCTTTTGGGGCACCTGGTATTGGCTACTGTCAGAGGACAAAATACAGAGCTAGATGGACCTTTGGTCTAGCCCAGTATAGCTGTTCGTATGGTTTAAATTACACTCACAGGCACTGATAATAGAGTTACTGAAAGTTTGGGAGTTCAGAGCTGATAGGTCAGTGTTTCAAGCCCCTCACAGATGATCTTCTCCCTCTGGAACAGGGGCAGGTCTGGGCTTTACCACCAAATGGCTCATTGTGGCTGCCAGAATCTGTAGGCAGCTCATTTAGTTTACACCCTGGGTTGAGTCCTGCTTTGTGCACCATGTGTGAGAATGAAAATCCTAAACCACCCTTTGAAATAACAAATGCAGCAGGATGTGTTATTGTCCCTGCCCCAAAGCAGACAGACCAATGGAGAACTGCCATTGACTCCATGGTAATACTCCACTGCCATTTTATCTTTTTTGCTTGCTAAACTCCCTCCCAACCTTGTGGGGTCTCAGAGCCTGGTATTGAGCCTGAGCCGAGATGTCTACACTGCAAATTTACCACCCCACCGCCCAAGCCCTGGGAGCCTGAGCTAGCATGGGGCAGCCCTCGGTGTTTCATTGCAGTGTGGACATACCCTAACATTATGTCTACTCTGTCATAAACACACCCAAGTCACTATGCTCAAACCCTGGGTCAGCTGATTCAGGCTTGTGGGGCTTGTGCTGCAGGGTTATAAAATTACAGTGTAGACACTTGGGCTTGAGCCCAGCCTCTGAGACCCCACGAGGGGTGAGGGTCTCCGAGCCTGGGCTCCAGTCTGAGGCTAAATGTCTACACTGCAGTTTTTAGCCCCACAACCTGAGCCCCAGGAGCCTGTCAGATGATCCAGGCAAGCCAGGCCACAGGGCTTTTTTCACAGTATAGATGCACTCTCAGAGTATGTCTACATTGCAATGTAAGCCCAGGGTTAGTAGAAGTTATGTCAGCAGCCCCAACACATAAACATAAACCACGAGGAAAAGACCCACCCCCAAATAAGCTGGGCAGTTTCCTTTTCCCCCAGGTTCTTAAGTTCAGGAACCAAAAGTCCTTTAACATGAGCCATCCCCTCTCTGCAACCCACTCACAGTTGCTGTCCTTAGTCAGTGCAAGCCCAGAGGTGCATCTGTAGAGTTCACCTCCCATCCTTGATGGAAAAGGGGGAAAATAAGAAGGCACCATACTCACTATGTTGTCTAGGGACTCACTCATCCCTCCACAGCCACCCTGTCCTAAAGTTGGTCTAACACCTAAATTTTAGTATTAGGACCTAGGACCCAGCCCACTTGTCTCCTGCCTAGCAAGTGCTATTGAATTGAGGGTGAGTCCCTCAGTCGGGGTCTGCCAAGCACAGTTCTGCTGCCCTCAATTCACACAGCAAGGATAACAACCCTTTATTTCTCCTGCCCCAATAACATGGAGACTGGGAATCCAACACCAGCCAAAAGTGATCATTTTGGCAAGCAATCCAACATATTTCCAACATACTGTAAAATCCACGTGCAGACTCATACATGAAACCTTGCAAGAAAAACTTCCTGAGGGGGTCTGAAGCATCTGCTGCTGGAGGGAAGGAGGGAGCTGTGGGTTGGGATTGAGGAGAACAGTAAAAGGGAGGGGGCTGTGGGTTGGGATTGAGGAGCAGCGTGAGGAGGAGGGGCCTGTGGGTTGGGATTGAGGGGCACTGGGAATAGGAGGAGGCTGTGGGTTGGGACAGAGGAGAAAGGTGAAGAGGAGTAGGCTCTGGTTGGGAGTGAGGAGCAGTGAGCATAGGAGGGGCTGTGGGTTGGGATTGTGGGGCACTGGGAATAGAGGGGACATGGGTTCGGGCTGAAGAGCATCCTCATTTGGGGATCCAGCAGAACTAGCTAATTTTCCCATCATTTCACACCTTTACATCCAAACACGATGACTTACTGAATGAACCCTCCTCATTCAGCCAGAAGATCTTGGGGTGGATGTAAGAGTCACTAGGTAAAATTCTCTGGACTCTGTTATGAATCAGGTCAGAGCAGAGGTACATAGTGATCTAGTCTGGCTGTAAAATCTATATATCAACACCAAATATGGTGTAAATTAATCCTCAGAAATGGCTGTTCCCCACCCAGATCCCAGCAAAGGGCTATCCAAGGAAGGGGGCTGTTTAGGAAGGAAAGAAGCAGGGTGACCAGATGGGATAAAGACAATATCGGCACACATGGGGGTGAGGGGGTCCCACCGGCAGAGCAAGGGGGGAAAAAAGCGCGGAGTCCCGGAGTCCAGCCGGCAGAGGGAAAAAGAAAAAAAAGCGGAGACCCGCCGGCAGAGCAAGGGGGACTTTTTTTTTTAAAAAATGGAGTCCTGCCGCAGAGCAAGGGGGGAAAACAAACAAACAAACAAACAAACAAACAAACAAACAAACAAACAAACAAACAAAAAACGGAGTCCCGCCAGCAGAGGGGGAAAAAAAGCGGAGTCTCGCCAGCGGAACAAAACAAAAACAGGAGTGCAAAATATCGGGACAAATTGCATCCCGACCAAACATCGGTCGGGACGTGGGACAAACGCCTAAAAATCGGGATGTCTGGTCACCCTAGAAAACAGAAAGATGTCCTTCTCTCCCTGGAGGAACTGGGCTCTGTGATTTGGACAGAAAGGAGGGGAAGGAAATGGCCACACAATGGCAGCAGAACCTAAGAAATGAAACACAACAGGCTTCTGTGCACATTCATTCTGAACAGTGAACGAACCTGACTCCTGTATCATGAAAAGCCAAAAAGCTATTTCTTTCTATGGCCGGGAATACTAGGAGAAAAGAGTTCCAATTATTCCTGCCTGTTTACTTTTGAATTATTTTACATTATAAAGAAAATTTTAACAAAATTAGTCTGAAATTGAGCTGCCTGTTATTAAAAGCTGATTCCCCAATTCAGTTCCAACTGCTCTGCTAGAAACACCCCCAGGTGTTACCCCAGGAAGAGAAAAAAGAGAAACCCCCACTCGGCACTGCCCTTGGCTCCAGGCTGCTGTCCCGGGGTGCGGGTGGGGACTGAGGAGGGAGCCAGTATAGGCCTCTGGTGCTATTCTCCTAGCATCTGCCCAGCCCAGGCTGTCCTGTGCCTTAGCTGCTGCTCCCTGCATGCTCTAGAGTCAAACATGCAGGGCCCCCAGGGGAACAGAGGCTGGGACAGGGCAGCAGACTGGGTTGGGCTGGGAAGTTGCTGGGAGTTCTCATTCCCTGAGAACTGGCCTGGCTCCCTTCTCAACAGCAAACAAAACAATTCTACATCCCCTCCCCAGAAAAATCAGCCTGGAGCCAAGGGCAGCATGGGACAATTCCCTTTAGTTCCCAATGAGGCATGAGAGAACCCAGGGCATTTCTAGCAGAGCTTATGGAACTGACGTGGGGAAACCAGCCTTTAATAACAGGCAGTTCAAGTTTAAGCTAAGTGTTTTTAACAATTTTTACAATATTAAATAACCCTTCAATCGTAGTGTCACCATCCATAAAATTGCTTCAGCCTTATAGGTTCCCAAGTGCAAAACTAAACATCTCTTCAAATCCAAGGGAGTGGAGATCAGTCAGTGTTCAGAGTCATCCCACATAAAAGAACCATGTTGTGGTACATACTGGCCCCACCATGTGGCCATCGCCTTTCCCTCCTCTCTGTTAAAAGTTTTGGTATTTTGCACAGAAACTTTCTTCCCTCAGGAGACACTTGGGAACCAGGGCTGCCAGCCAGATAAACACCTTTAAGAGGAGGTGTAATCTGTCAAAAAATGATCTCCCTCCTTCAGTTCAGTGACAGCCTGAAATGTTACTTATCCCGGCAGAGCTGGAGGATTGAAAGCAGCTACATCAAACCCCTGTGTAGCTCGCAGGAATGAACACAAACACTCCCTTGTATCTGAAGAAATGTTTAGTTTTACCTTTGGTAAACTACAAGACTAAAGGGAAAGATGGTGGTGCCAGATATAGAGTGAAACACGAAACTATCATAATAGTTATGCCCATAGTGACTGCTAAATCTTTCTATATTCTTCTTATTATCATCAGTGTATTATTTTCTCTGGAGTCTAGACATTGACTATACCTTGACCACGAAATTTGGAGCTTGATAAAATAATTGACTAGCCCTGGTTAAGGCAGTGGACTTGATACCCACTTGGGTGTCCCCACGCAGGTTCAAGTACTAACAACAGTCGCTGCCTTTTTGCCATAGCTTTTAATCAGGGCAATAATTTGATATGAACTCCTGTAAAATCATTTCCCAGCCCAAGTCCTTCACCCACATTCGTTAGGGTACTGGGCCACCATGTGGACGTTTCATTTCCCTCCTCAATTTCACACAGAGACACAATTTCCTTTGCACAGATCCATGAACAGCAAAACCTCCCTCTGTCTCTTGTCTGAGCCAGGGCATTCAATTCTATTGAAACCTTCTCTCCTGCAATGGCAATGGTCAGACAGAGGGGACGTGGCCACCTTCACCTCTGACAGTGAGATATTGGCTCGGCTCTTTCTTTATGCTGCTGTTATAGTCCATGAAACATCAAGGATTGAATGCAAGGCTGAGTTCATGGACCAACCCCCTGAAAAATTTCAGTGCCCCAGAGAAATCTTGATCCCTGCTATTGGAATGATATGCTAGAGATTTGAATAGGAAAGGGACTGTCTGAATTGTCAAAGTGGGGAGTGAACAACAATCTATAGCAATGTCATTAACCACAAACACACTCTAATCATGCTCCAGCTGGAAGGGAAATGGGCAGGAATTCTTGCTGTTCAGCCATGGACACACTTGCACTAATGCACAGCTGTGAGTGTGCTGGGGGAGCTGGTGTGAGCAAACAACTTGCAGTGACAATTCTGTGAGAACAGAACCATTGTGTAGTGAAGGATCTGGCCATGAAGTAGTTGTGGCCGAGTGATGAAGGCACTGGATTAAATATCCATTGGGGTCTACCTATGCAGGTTTGAATCCTGCCAACTATGGAAATGTAAGTGTGTTGTCTTAGTGCCTGAGCATCCACAGTGCCAATCTGGAGCCACATCCCATCTCACTCTTAGGTTGGCTACACTTAAAATGCTGTTGTGACACTGGTATAGGACTTTGGGGTAGACAATTGCTACAGTAAGCGGAGGAGTTTTCCATCCCTCTGATAGCTACATTGACAGAACAATCTTTCCTTTCATTTAGCACTATCTAACCAGGACTTAGGTCATCTTAACTATACTGGTTTGGGGTGTGTGGATTATTCACACCCTGAAAGACGTACTTGTTAGAGGGTTTATCCCTTCACCCTCCCATTCTCTGGTCCTTCTCGCATGAACAGAGAGCAGCAATACCCAAAGTTCAAAGGTGCAAACAATTCAATGTTTATTGGGGTAAACTTCCAGCAAGCAATGATTCCAATTTCCTTCCTCAGTATCCCCCTTCCCAGCTCAGACACCACAGAGCCTTGCCTGTCTCCCTTTCCCTGTTCCCATCCCCCCACTTAGCAAAACATAATTCCAATTTCCCCCCACACTTCTTGATTGACTGCAGGCTATATAGTAAAACTTGGGTTCTGCTTAGCTATACCTTAACCAATCATTTTACTGAAATTTAACTAACCAATCCTAACATATTGTAACATGATTATCTAACCAATTATATCCCACCACCTTGATTGGTTTACACCCAACACATTAATTATACAGCAGACAGAAACAATCACAGAACCAGACAGAGATTATAATGACAAACAATAGGGAAGTGGGGACTACAGTGATAGAAAAACAAAAAAATGAGGATTTCAGACCCCACCTATTGATAAGTGAGTTTTTGCCAGATAGGATGCTATCATGGTAGAGGTTGTGGGTGCTGGTTGCTTAACTATCTGGCCCATAGGGCAGGATTTTGAGGCTCACCATTACTTTCTCAGAATGCTAGCAACCATCTTTTGTTCACTTAAAACTTGAGCAGGGAGATTACAACATCTCAGAACTCATGGAGCTCCAGAAAACCTGTAACTTTAGGTCTGGGTGAGTGTGTCTAAAAATCAGCTCTGCTAAAGAAGGTCTTTAGGAGTTCTCATAGACTCATAGACTTTAAGGTCAGAAGGGACCATTATGATCATCTAGTCTGACCTCCCGCATGATGCAGGCCACAAAAGCTGACCCACCCACTCCTAGAATAATTCTCTCCCTTGACTCAGCTGTTGAAGTCCCCAAATCATGATTTAAAGACTTCAAGTCACAGAGAATCCTCCAGCAAGTGACCCCTGCCCCATGCTGCGGAGGAAGGTGAAAAACCTCCAGGGCCTCTGCCAATCTACCCTGGAGGAAAATTCCTTCCTGACCCCAAATATGGCGATCAGCAGAACCCCGAGCATGTGGGCAAGATTCTCCAGCCAGACCCTCCAGAAAATGTTCTCTCTAGTAACTTTTAATATCCCATCATTGACCATTGTTGCTAATTACCAGCGATGGCACGTTATTGACCTATTGACTAAAATCACGTTATCCCATCAAACCATCCCCTCCATAAACTTATCAAGCTTAATCTTAAAGCCAGAGAGGTCTTTCGCCCCCACTGTTTCCCTCGGAAGGCTGTTCCAGAACTTCACCCCTCTGATGGTTAGAAACCTTCGTCTAATTTCAAGCCTAAACTTCCCGACGGCCAGTTTATATCCATTTGTTCTCGTGTCCACATTAGTACTGAGCTGAAATAATTCCTCTCCCTCCCTGGTATTTATCCCTTTGATATATTTAAAAAGAGCAATCATATCCCCCCTCAGCCTTCTTTTGGTTAGGGTAAACAAACCGAGCTCCTCGAGTCTCCTTTCATACAACAGGTTTTCCATTCCTTGGATCATCCTAGTGGCCCTTCTCTGTACCCGTTCCAGTTTGAGTTCATCCTTTTTAAACATGGGAGACCAGAACTGCACACAGTACTCCAAATGAGGTCTCACCAGTGCCTTGTATAACGGAACCAGCACCTCCTTATCCCTACTAGAAATACCTCGCCTAATGCATCCTAAGACCGCATTAGCTTTTTTCACGGCCACGTCACATTGCCGACTCATAGTCATCCTGCGATCAACCAGGACTCCGAGGTCCTTCTCCTCTTCCATTACTTCCAACAGATGCGTCCCCAGCTTATAACTGAAATTCTTGTTAGTCATCCCTAAATGCATAACCTTACACTTCTCACTATTAAATTTCATCCTATTACTATTACTCCAGTTTACAAGGTCATCCAAATCTCCCTGCAGGATATCCCGATCCTTCTCCGAATTGGCAATACCTCCCAACTTTGTGTCATCCGCAAACTTTATCAGCCCACTCCTACATTCGGTTCCGAGGTCAGTAATAAATAGATTAAATAAAATCGGACCCAAAACCGAACCTTGAGGAACTCCACTGGTAACCTCCCTCCAACCTGACAGTTCACCTTTCAGTACAACCCGCTGCAGTCTCCCCTTTAACCAGTTCTTTATCCACCTCTGGATTTTCATATCGATCCCCATCTTTTCCAATTTAACCAATAATTCCTCATGCGGTACCGTATCAAACGCTTGAAGTTGAAAGAGATGTGCCATTTTGACCTCCCTAAAGAGTTCATCAAATATTAATGAAAACTAGGGTTGATAAGTCACATTCTTTGTAGCATTAGGATGGTGGACTGGTCTAAAGCACCAGTTTTACAACTCTTTTTTCCTATCTCTTGGGTGTTCTGGTCTCTGCATAGAGACATGGTTTCAAATCCCACTCCTGACATGACCATTTTCTTCTATCTGGAGAAAATGGCCTCACTTCAATCTCCTTTGGAACAATAGAACACCATTTGCTTAGCATTTCTATTACAGTAGTTGCGAGAGAAGTTCCAAACTGGGGGGAAACAGTGCCTTTTCTCTCTACCGATCAATTTTTGTCTTCCTTCATTCCAAGCCATTTTCTCAAATACATCCATATTTCCCACATTTTTTTGTTTAGTGTTCCTTGCTTTTATGAAACTTTAGGTTCATCATTTAATTGCCACACAACTGTACTTATGAAGTAAAGTGAAACACAACATTTTTTTGGATATTTTTGCAGAAGAGTTTTGCTTTCTGACCTGGAATTGAACATGGGCTACCCGAGGGGGACAATGCCTCTCCCTTTTCTTGACTCATCCAAAAACCATAAGTTCTTGGTGCCCTTTGTTTCCCTGTTCTTCAAAGGGAATCAACTAGTGTAGTGGCTCCTGAGAGAGTCTTAGAAAAGGACCCAAAAGTGACAGTAGCTGGCTTCTGTAGTGTAGTGGTTATCACATTTATCTAACACGCAAAAGGTCCCTGGTTCAAAACCAGGCAGAAACAGTGCTGCTTTCCCTTCTCTGGTTTTCCATCACTCCAAGTCCTTTCTCAACTACATCCATAGCTTCTATTCTTTCTTCCTTGTTATTTTTTCCCTTTCATGGAGCTTTAAGTTCAAAAGGAGAGGGTTAGCTGGCATTTTGAGGGAAGGAATAGAACATCATTTGGGAGACTGCCAGCTACATGACAAATCTGAGTGTAGAAGAATCCCAACCCTTTTTCCTGTGTATTTAGCTCCCAGCCAGCAGTTTCCCCCTCACTTTTCTTTATGTTAAGCTAACTACAAACAGCTTAGTGTATCCTTTTCATGTCAGAGAAATCTATTGACTGATGATCACATTTCTGCTACTTTTCTGGCTAGGCAGAGTTGGGGGTGTGGGGAATCAGAACATAATAATTGGAACTCTCTAACCCCTCCTTTTAACATACAACATCACTTTCCCCTTTTTAAATAACGTTTTTCCCATATTTTTGAACTCTCATCATCTTGCATGTCTTCAAATGATGTTAACGCAAGCTCTGAGCTACAAATTTCCTTACTGTTCCATTGGTATTTTTAGCACAGTATATTGATTTTTATTGCCATCTTGTTTTACTCTCAGGCTGGTTTTTATAAATCATCACAAATGCAGTAACGAGGAGTTACAGAAATATATAAGAAATGAATATAGTGTGATCCAGTCGATAGGCAGAGAGCTGACTCCGTCCGCAGCCTGAAACAATCTCCATGACAATAAAGAGGGCTGGGAGGATATGACACGGACGTACCTATATGCCCAATGCAGAGCTGGAGCCAAAGTAAGAAGGAGTAGAGAAGCTAAAGATCACTGAAGGGGGACAGTCAGCTCCTGAAGGGTTATTTTCTCCTCTCTTAGCTAGGCTACAATAGAAGACGAGAAAATTCTCTCTCACTCTCAGAGGATGATGGAAATGTCAATTTGACCTCTCTTTCTCTTCTACTAAAGCTCAGAGACAGGAAGAGACATTTCCTGCCTAAGAGCCTCAAGAGAGAAAGGTTAGGGAGCAGGCAAAGCTAAGGGCCCCGTTATATGGAATCTAACTCCTGTCAGCTCATGTGAGGTGGTATCAAACCCCCTCCCTGGGCTTCTAGGAAATCGTTAGTATTGGCTCCAGGTGTTTTCCTGGAAGAGCCCCTAGGTAGGAGGAAGAAGAAGAGAGGGTTGTGATGGGCCTAAATGAAAGCAGAAGAGGATTGTTCTTCTTGGGGTTTGTTTGTGTTACTCTTGTGATCCTTGTGGAGGAAGCTGAGGCTTCATTTGAGTTTGTGTCAAAGCCTTTGGTTGAGCTCAGTTTGTGATCCTGAGCACAGGGGATCCTTCACCCTCCATTCTTGTCCCCTCAGGGCAATGGAGAAAGGACCAGGTTCTAAAATTAGATAGAGGAGCCAGAGAAAGCCTAGTACAGGTGATAAAAAACACCCACTGTTACCTCTCTGGTGGTCTAGTCTATTCATTAGGTTTCAGCGCTTTCACCACCGTGACTCTGATTTGAAATTTATTCAGGGAAAGAAGCTTTTCAACACATGTCGTCACTTGTTGTCTCCTCAATTGATACTTCATCATGCTCAGATGGGTTTTGGAGACCATGTGAAAATCAAACAGCTTCAGAACAGAGCATAGATATGTTCCCATTGTGGACCTTTCATACAAGTAGAGCTGGTCAAATCATTTATTTCCTCGCTTGCTAGCTAGCGTAACCTATATAATAATAATAATTAATAATAATAATAGTTCAGGTTGCTCCAAGATGATTTTTTTTCAGTTTTCTTGTTGAAACAAAGCTAAAAAAATTTATCATTTTTGGCCCACCAAAATATTTCAGTAAATAAAATATTCATCCAAAAAACGTTCACCCAGCTCTATAGACTAGTCTTCGGAATTAACCATCTGGAGAGAAGGATCATTAGCCTCTTCCATTTTTGAAGACTTAGCTGCTGAAGGGTTCTGAGGATGAACCAGATTTCATAGCCTTCCACCTGTATACCGCTGGTTGCCATCTTGCTCAAGGTGAAAGGCAACATGGTTTAGTGGCAGATCTGTGTATAGCCCTGTGTTCAAATATCTACAGAGGAGAATTTATTTCGCATTGCATATAAAAATAAAATAAATTGTGTTGAAACCTAAACCTGGGATCAAGGTGAAACATGGTGATTTTAAATCAAGGACAAAATCCCTACTGAGTTGAACAGAAGGAAAGCTTTTTCATCAGGTCATTTCAAATGCTAAAAGTTGAGATGGTTCTTAGAGGTTCCAGGCACATAATCGGCCAGAATTTTCAGAAGATCTCACACCCACCACTAGAGTCAGATTTTCAGAAGAACTCAGCTCCCAGTTAGGCACCTACATTTTGCCCAGTTTTTCATCTTGGGTCAACCTTAATGTCTATTATTGTTATTATAGTGTTGGTTAGGCTAGCTAGCAAGGGGGAAAATAATTTGCACATGTCTATTTGTGTAAAAGGGCATGCAGCCTGGACTTTGAGGTGCACAGTGGAAACATGCCTACATTCTGCTATTAGTCAGTGGGGAGCTTTGATTTTCATATGGTCTCCAAAGCCCTTCCCAGCATTATTTAGAAAAAGGGGGAGTCAGGAAAAAATCACACATTTGTTTGAATTGCAAGTGTAAGCCAGCCTTTCAACACACAGCACCACTTTTCCCTTTTGAAATAACATTATTTCCTTAAAAAAATGAGGAGTACTTGTGGCACCTTAGAAACTAAGAAATTTCTTTGGGCATAAGCTTTCGTAGGCTAAAACATAAACCTCTTGTTCTTCTTCAAATGATGTTACCACAAGCGTTGACCTACTAATTTCCTTACTGCGCACTTGACATTTTAAAAAACAACGTGGAGTCCTTGTGGCACCTTAGAGACTAACAAATTTATTTGGGCATCAGCTTTTGTGGGCTAAAACCCACTTCATCAGATACATAGAGTGGAAAATGCCCTAGGCAGGTAAAAATACACAGCACATGAAAAGATGGAAGTTGCCTTACAGAGTGGGTGTCAGTGCTAAGGAGGCCAATTCAATTAGGGTGGATGTGGCCCATTTCCAACAGTTGACAAGAAGGGGTAAATAGCAACAGAGAGGAAATTACTTTTTGTAGTGCTACAGAGGCCAATTCAATCATGGTGGATGTGGCCCATTCCCAAAAGTTGACAAGAAAGGGTGAGAATCAACAGAGGGAAAAATATTTTTTGTAGTGAACCAGCCACTCCCAGTTTTTATTCAGGCCTAATTTGATGGCGTCCAGTTTGCAAATTAATTCCAGTTCTGCAGTTTCTTGTTGAAGTCTGTTTTTGAAGGTTTTTTTGTTGAATAATGGCCACTTTTAAGTCTGTTATTGAGTGTCCAGGGAGATTGAAGTGCTCTCCTACTGGTTTTTGAATGTTACAATTCTCCATGTCTGATTTGTATTTATTTATTCTTTTGTGTAGACACTGTCCGGTTTGTCCAATGCATATGACCGAGGGGCATTGCTGGCACATGATGGCATATATCACATTGGTAGATGTGCAGGTGAACGAGCCTCTGATGGGGTGGCTGATGTGGCTAGGTCCTATGATGGTGTCCCTTGAATAGAGGGAAATGTTAGTTTGTTCTCTCTTCCTGATCTATCGAAGCTAACAGGAAGAGACTTTTTCTGTGTAAGATCGTTGAGAGGCAAGAGAGTGCATTTCATTTTGGGCTCATCATATACACAAAAAAGCACACTTAAGGCAGAAAAGATCAAGCACCCAACATGGGGCTTGAACCCACAACCCTGAGATTAAGAGTCTCATACTGTACCACCTGAGCTAGCCAGGCTGTGTATAGTGCCTTTTTAAAGGCACAATCACAGTGTAGAAGGAGCCCGAAGGCTGCTTTTTTGCAAGTTGAGATTCCTTTTCTGACATTTGCCTTCTGTCTTTGTTCCTTCACTCTCCAACTAGCAAACAGGGGCTATTACAAGGCTGGTTAGATGCTACTTTCTAGACCAGAGAGCTAGGGTTGATTTTCATGCTGTTGGCATCAGCTGGTCAGAGAAACCAGGGAGGGAGGGTGACATTTAGGATTCTTCCACCAGGGGGAGGTGCTGTTGGACTCATCTAGTGGGGGAGAGTCTGAAAAAGCTTCTCAGCTCCCAGAGATGGGACAGACATGCCAGTTCCCCGCACGCCACACACATGCAGGTCCCCCTGGGGAAAAACTCAAAAGAAGCCCGGCCCCAGGAGTGTCAGAGAAGGGAATCACTGTTTGCCTTAAGAGGTGGGTGAGGGAAACCTGCAGGTACTTAGATCCCTCCAACATCTGATATAACCATTTGTGAGGAAGGTCTGGGGAAGCCGAGGAGGACAAGGAGAGGGGAAAAGGACTTGCAGCTGTTGTTCAATCACCATGCTCCCAGCAGAAGGGTCTGGGGGGTTCAGTACTTTGTCTGCTAGTTGAGGACACAAAACTCAGAAGATGGGAAAGCTCAGAGCCCCGTTACATGGAGTCAGAATGTGATCAGCTCACACTGAGAGGGAGCAACACCCCTCCCTTGGTCTCTATGCCAGAGCTCCTATCAACTCAGTGTCCTTCCGGGAAGAGTGTCCAGGTAGGCTGCCGAGAGGGTTGCGATGGGGTAAATGAGGGCAGAGGAGGATTGTTCCTCATGGGTTTTCTTTGTGTTGCTTTGTGATCCTGCTGAAGGAAGCATCATTTGAGTTTGTTTCAGTGGCTTGGGTTGGGTTGGGCTCAGGTTGTGACCCTGAGCACAGGAGTTCCTACACTGTCTGCTCTTAGCACCTCAGGGAGTGGACAATGGAACAGTTTCAGAAGTTGGATAGAAAGTAGCTTAAGAAAGTGTAGTATAAGTGAGAAGAAAAACATCATCATTTCCCTAGTGGTTAGGATTTGGCATTGCCATGGCCTGGGTTTGATTCCCAGCCAGGGAAAAGTGGCTTTATATTTTTTTTTTAAAAACCTTCAGTTATTCTTCACTTGCAATTTAAACAATTCCATGGTTTTTCCTGGTTCCCCCATCTTCTACATGATGTTGGGAAGGGCTTTGGAGACCATATAAAAATTAAAAAGAACAGGAGTACTTGTGGCACCTTAGAGACTAACAAATTTATTTGAGCATAAGCTTTCATGGGCTACATCCCACTTCTTCGGATGCATAGAATGGAACATATATCGAGGAGATATATATACACATACAGAAAGCATGAAAAGGTGGAAGTTGTCTTACCAACTCTGAGAAGTAGATCTGCCACTAAACCACATTTCCTTTCATCAGTAGCTACCTGAGGAAGGTAGTAACCAGTTGGCAACAGGAGAAAGGCCCATTGTCTATGCTTAGAACACTTCAGCAGCTAGACCTCAGGAATGGAAGAGGCTAATAGTCACTTTCTCAGGGATGATTACTTCCAAAGACTTGTATATAGAGTGGGATGAAATTTTTTTGGATGAATATTTTATTTGCTGAAATATTTTGGTTGACCCAAAATGATTTTTTGGTTTTGTTTCATCAAGAAAATTGGAAAAAATATTCATCTTGGGTCAACCTGAATGTCTATTGTTGTTATTATAATGTTGGTTTGGCTAGCTAGCAAGGGGGGGGGGGGGAAATCCCACCTTTTCATGCTCTCTGTATCTGTATATATATCTCCTCAATAAAGTTCCATTCTATGCATCCGAAGAAGTGGGCTGTTGCCCACGAAAGCTTATGCTCAAATAAATTTGTTAGTCTCTAAGGTGCCACAAGTACTTCTGTTCTTTTTGCAGATACAGACTAACACGGCTGCTACTCTGAAACCTATAAAAATTAAAGCTTCCCACTGACTAGTAACAGAATATGGCATGTTTCCACTGTACACCCCACAGTCCAGGCTGCATGCCCTTTTACATAAATAGACATGCAAATTATTTTTCCCCCTTGCTAGGTAGCCTAACCAACATTATAATAACAATAATAATAACCTACTTCTATCCCTCTGCCCAAATAGGGGTGTTTTTTTCACATTGCATGTAAAAATACAATAAATGCATTTTGTTGGTATCTAAACCTGAGATCAAGATGAAACATTGTGATTGTAAGTCAATGAGAAAATCTCTGCTGAGTTCTACAGAAGGAAGGTTTTCTCATCAGGTTCTCACACAAGATAAAAGTTCTGAAGGTTCTTAGAGCTTCCAGACACAGAGGCCAGAATTTTCAGAAGGTCTCACACCCATCCCAGAGCCAGATTTTCAGAAGAACTCATCTGCCATTTGGGCAACAAAAATTTTGGCCAGGTTTTCAGAAAGGCTGAGCTATTTTGAAAACAAAAGGTGGTAGCAGTTGTGGGTGCTGGTTGCTTGGCCATCTGGCTAACCATGCAGGAGTTTGAGGTTCACCATTACTCTTCTTCATCTTTTATTCACTTAAAAAGTGAGCAGGAAGACTACATATAAAAATCAGCTGTGCTTTAGAAGTTCTCTAGAAGTTGAAAGAGATGTGCCATCTCTGCCTCCCTAAAGAATTCATAACAAGTAAAGAAAACTAAGATTGATAAATGGCTTGACGAAGAGGGTCAGGCTGGCCTAGAGGTCTACTGCATTAAACTCAAGGCTGTGTCTTTCTGTCATTTGTATTCTGGGTTCTATTTGGAGATGGGTGTTCAAATTCTCCTTCTGACACAAGCATTGCCTTCTACCTGAAAAAATAGACTCATTTCAACCTCTCCTATAACACCAACTGCTTAGCATTTCTATGATAGAAGTTGGAGGGAAATCAAACATCTTTCAAAGTGTTAGATGGTGAATATTTGGGTAAATTCCAACCTCCTTATCCAGAAAAAACTTGGGGAGGCAGGCTTGGCTGCTCAATATACAGGAGAAGGGTGCAGGACATTGACAGTGTAGAATGTGAGACTCACAATCTGTGGTTTTGAGTCGTAAGTGGGAGCCCTAAGTTGTGTGCTCTGAGAGTTATCTCCTTGCTTTCCATTTATGGTCAGAGAGGGATATTATAACCAAGTGTTCTGGCAAAACTTTCCCCACGGCCTGGTCAGTGAAACCTATGGTGGGAAACTTTCCATGTATTTGACTGCATTTCGATTTCTTGTATTGTTGGATGAAGCCCAAAGAGATGGAAGGGAAATGTCCATGGAAAACTCGGACATTGCTTTTTCTCCAAAAAAAGGCCGGTATTAGTTAGATACTATTGCTTCTAGTATTCCTGTGGAATCTGAGGCTTGCTGAAGAATTCCTGTCTATCCAAGAGAGAACCATTCCATTGTAAATACAAATGAAATGAGATCTGCATGTCGAGTCAGCACCTATTAAAAATATTTACTGAGAAAAAAGCCATTCTTTGCCTTGTTGATAAGGACAAGGAGCCCTCTTTTACTTTCAATTTCAAATGCGGAATTGAACCCAGGCCATGACCATTAAAAAACCAGAGCCCACCATTTAAAGCACCAGGTAGGGCTGTTTCTTTCAACTAGATTTGGCTTTCTCAGATTCCTGTTTCACCAATGTCAGATGCTGGTCCATTCTCCATTGCCCTGAGCCCAAAAAACAGATGACATGGTGTCACAAACTCAAATTATGCTTCAGGTTCCTCCATCAGCATCACTGGAGCAAAATAAAGAAATCACCAGAGGAGCAATTCTCTGCTTTCATTTACCCCAGTGCAATCCTCTCCACTTCTTCTTCTGTTTATAATCTGGAAGCTCTATCAGGGGGGAAAAATCATTGACAGTATTTCTGGGATAGAAACCAAGAGAGGGGGGTTGATGTCACCTGATGGGATGCTGATTCATTATAACGGGGCTTTTGGTTTTAGCTGCCCCATAGCGTAGCTCTCATTTTGTTAGCTCTATACTCTCAGGAAGCTGACAAAGTGCTGAACCCTGCTTCTCTCGGGCCACTGGGAGATTGGTGATTGCACACCAGCTGCAAGCCCTTCTGTCCTCTCCTCTCTTTGTCCTCCTCGGCTACCCCAGACCCTTTCCCACAAATGGCTTCATCAAACGGTGGAGGGACCTAAGGACCTGCAGGTTTCCCTCACCCACCTCTTAAGGCAAACAGTGATTCCCTTCTCTGACACTTCTGGGGCCACATTTTCTTTGAGGAGCTTCGCCCCAGGGGGTCTAATGTCCTGCAAAAATGTGTGTGTGGCTTGGGGGGAACCGAATTGTCTACCCCCTCTCTGGGAGCTGAGAAGCTTTCTGACTATCCCCCAAAGAGCATCTCCCCCTGGTGGGAGAATACTAAATTTTACCCTCCCGTACTCATTTCTCTGACCAGCTGGTAGATCAACCCCAGTTGTCTGGTCTAGAATCCAGCATCTAACCAGCCTTGTAATAGCCCCTGTTTGCTAGCTGGAGAACAAAGGAATGAAGACAGAAGGCAAATGTCAGAAAAGTAATCTCAACTTGCAAAGAAACTTCCTTAGGGCTCCTGCTACATTGTGACTGTGCCTTTGAAGAGCTGCTGTAGACAGCCTGGCTAGCTCAGTTGGTAGAGCATCAGAGGGGTAGCCGTGTTAGTCTGGATCTGTAAAAGCAGCAAAGAGTCCTGTGGCACCTTATAGACTAACAGAGATATTGGAGCATGAGCTTTCGTGGGTGAATACCCACTTCGTCAGATGCATGTAGTGGAAATTTCCAGAGGCAGGTATAAATATGCAAGCAAGAGTGAGTCAGGCTAGAGATAACGAGGTTAGTTCAATCAGGGGGGGATGAGGCCCTCTTCTAGCAGTTGAGGTGTGAACACCAAGGGAGGAGAAACTGCTTTTGTAGTTGGCTAGCCATTCACAGTCTTTGTTTAATCCTGAGCTGATGGTGTCAAATTTGCAGATGAACTGAAGCTCAGCAGTTTCTCTTTGAAGTCTGGTCCTGACGTTTTTTTGCTGCAGGATGGCTACCTTTAAATCTGCTATTGTGTGTCCAGAGAGATTGAAGTGTTCTCCTACAGGTTTTTGAATATTGCCATTCCTAATATCTGATTTGTGTCCATTTATCCTTTTATGTAGGGACTGTCCAGTTTGGACGATGTACATAGCAGAGGGGCATTGTTGGCACATGATGGCGTATATTACATTGGTGGAAGTGCAGGTGAATGAACCAGTGATGGTGTGGCTGATCTGGTTAGGTCCTGTGATGGTGTCGCCGGTGTAGATATGTGGGCAGAGTTGGCATCGAGGTTTGTTGCATGGATTGGTTCCTGAGTTAGAGTTACTATGGTGCGGTGTGTAGTTACTAGTGAGAATATGCTTCAGGTTGGTGGATTGTCTGTGGGCGAGGACTGGCCTGCCACCCAAGGCCTGTGAAAGTGAGGGATCGTTGTCCGGGATGGGTTGTAGATCACTGATGATGCGTTGGAGAGGTTTTAGCTGGGGACTGTATGTGATGGCCAGTGGAGTTCTGTTGGTTTCTTTCTTGGGCTTGTCTTGTAGTAGGAGGCTTCTGGGTACACATCTGGCTCTGTTGATCTGTTTCCTTATTTCCTTGTGTGGGTATCATAGTTTTGAGAATGCTTGGTGAAGACTTTGTAGGTGTTGGTCTCTACACTGTGATTGTGCCTTTGAAGCAGTACTGTAAACAGCCTGGCTAGCTCAGTTGGTAGAGCATGTGACTCTTAATTTTAGGGTTGTGGGTTTAAGCCCCACATTGGGTGCTTCATCTTGCTGCCTTAAGTGTGCTTTTTTTGTGTATATGACAAGCCCAAAATAAAATGCACTCTCTTCCTTCTCAAAAATCTTATGCAGTAAATGGCTCTTCCTGTTAACTTAGATAGAACAGGAAGAGAGAACAAACTGACATTTCCATCTATTCAAGGGAGACCATCATAGGACGTAACCACATCAGCCACACCATCAGGGGCTGGTTCACCTGCACATCTACTAATGTGATATATGCCATCATGTGCCAGCAATGCCCCTCGGCCATGTATATTGGACAAACCGGACAGTGTCTACACAAAAGAATAAATAAATACAAATCAGACATGGAGAATTGTAACATTCAAAAACCAGTAGGAGAGCACTTCAATCTCCCTGGACACTCAATGTAAGCAGAGTCAGGATAAGCTCTACCCTGACATCTGGTGGTGAATTATGGTGAGGGTTGAAAAGAACTTGAGTGGCTGACTTTGTTTGCATAGGCACACCTACCCGCCTAGCCTGGGACAACAACAACTGAAAGTGGTTACTTTGGCTGGTGTGGGATCCCCAGTTTCTCTGTTGTTGGGGCAGGAAGAATAAAGTGTTGTTACCCTGATTCGGTGAAGCAAGGCCAGTGGAACTGTTGTATGACAGAGAGACTCACCAGTAATTAAGTAGCACTTGCTAGACAAGGGGCATGGGTTACAAAACCCAGTGACTTGAGAGAGGATGGGGGCAGGTATTTGTACCTGATGATATGGGGCCTCTTTGAGGGCTTGAAACACCAATTGCACTATCGCCTCTCTCCACTGTTGAATGTCAGAGCTAACTTTGATTCCATTAGGAGTCTAGTTACAGGCTGCTGAGCTGAATTCACTTTGGGCCAATGGTGCACCAGCACTGGGGCTCCCCTACTATGAGCTGAAATTGCTAAGAGCTGAAATCACAAAAGTGCTAAAGTTATTAAGAGCTGAGATCACTGAGTGCTGTGTTAAATAGTGGGGGAGCCTGAAGCTATATTGCTAAGCAGCTGGCGGAGCAGTGAGCGGCGCGGAGCCTGGCGGGGATGGTTGGAGCGGCCCAAGGAATGGTGAGCGGAGAGGTTTGCGGGGACGGCTGGAGGGGCTCACAGGTCGGTGAGCGGAGCCATTTGCGGAGACGGCTGGAGCGGCTCACAGGTTGGTGAGCGGAGCGGAGCAGCTCGTAGAGCGGAGTAGTTCGTGGGACGGCAGAAAGTGGACTGGCTCATGGTGAAGGCTGCGGCGGAACCCCACGGAGAGACGGCCGGCCGGCCTCGGATCACGTAAGGTGCCCCTTAACACCCTGCCTGCCCCCCTTTTACCCTGGGGCTGCACTGACCAGGGACAGAGACTTTGGGGGTTGTTGGACTTTTGGGACTTTGGGGGGTTGCTGGACCCAAGAGACTTTGAGGGTCTTGGACTTTGGGGACTCTGGGTGATTTTTGGGTTGCTGGATTCAAGAACCAAAGGGAAAGGACACAGCCCAATTTGCTGGGGTGGGTTTTTTGCTCCTGGTTTGTGTTATGAATCCTGTTTGTGGTGTTTTTCCAATTTAATGCTGATGTCGTTTACCTCATGTTATTAAACATTTTCTGCTACACTCAGACTCCGTGCTTGCGAGAGGGGAAGTATTGCCTCTTAGAGGCGCCAAGGGGGTGATATGTAATTGTCCCAGGTCACTGGGTGGGGGCTCGAGCCAGTTTTGCATTGCGTTATTGAAACGGAACCCCTAGATACAGAACCCGGCCCTTGTTGCTGCCAACTTAGATGGGCAGAAGGGTTACACTCGATAACAGACTTAAAAGTGGCCATTTTTCAACAACAAAAAACTTAAAAAACAGACTTCAACAAGAAACTGCAGAACTGGAATTAATTTGCAAACTGGAAACCATCAAATTAGGCCTGAATAAAGACTGAATAATTTCCCCTCTGATACTCACACCTTCTTGTCAACTGTTGGAAAAGCGATACATCCACCCTAATTGAATTGGCCTTGTTAGCACTGATCCCCCCCCCACACACACACACACTCATTAAGGCAAGTTCCATCTTTTCATGTGCTGTGTATTTATACCTTCCTACTATATTTTCACTCCATGCATCTGATGAAGAGGGTTATAGCCCATGAAAGCTTATGCCCAAATAAATTTGTTAGTCTTTAAGGTGCCACAAGGACTCCTCATTGTTTTTAAAAATATCAAGGGCGCAGTAAGGAAATTAGTAGCTTGTGGTAACAGCATTTGAAGAAGAACAAGAGGTTGATGTTAAAAAGGGCTACGGAAATAATGTTATTTCAAAAGGGAAAAGAGGTGTTGTGTGTTGAAAGTCTGGCTTAGACATTTCTAATTGTTATTTTCTGATTCCTCATACCCAGACCCTGCCTAGCCAGGAAAGGAGGGGAAATGTGATCATCAATCAATAGATTTCTCTAACATGAAAAGGGGACATGAGGCTGTTTGTAGTTAGCTCAAAATAAACAAAAGTGAGAGAAAACTGCTGACTGGGAGCTAAATATGCAGGACAAAGGGCTGTATGATGTGCGTACCACCATGTGCCTCTTCTGATCAGCGGATCAAGGTGTTTATTGACTCCCTCACTTCACAGGAATCTGCCCCAGAGATCTCCATGAAACTCTCATGGAGATACTGGGCAATCCGCTGCCACAGGCTCTTTGGCAAAGCTGCTTTGTTTATTGCCCCTTTAAGGGTAACTTTCCCATGCCACTCTGCTGTCATTGGGGGGCGGGGGGAGACCATTTCTGCACACAGGCGAGCCATGTAAGGGCCAGGGCAGAAGCCGTAGTCTTGGAGAAGACCCTCCCTTGATTCCCTGCTCATCCTCAGCAGTGAGAGACCTTCTATAATGAACACAACCTGTGGAAAATGTGGTCACAGGAATGATTATAAGACCCCCCCCTACACTGCTGGATCTCCCAAAGAGCTACATGCCCAGTGTACAATACGGTCCTGGAACAGTGATTTCCCCTGTCCCTGCTGTTACCATTTTGGGGGTCTTGTGGCTCATGTGTTCTTGCCTGGGGTCAGCCAGTTAGTGATAGGTATGTGCATAGTGGCTGTGTTTTAAATCACTGCATCAGTGGGCTGTGTTTTGCAAACAATACTGCTTCTGTAAAATGTTGCATTTTGGCTTCACAGATATGACCTTATGAGCCTAGCCTCCTTCTTTATTATCTCTGGCTAAACGGCTTCGCAGAATTAGAAAGCGGCCATGAAGAACGTTCTGCATAATGTAATGATGCACTCTGTGGCCGAAAAACAAGAACTGAAGGAGTGGCCGGACAGCAAGAAGAGGGACCGAAAGGAGAACGTGGCACACCAGAATGAAGCCACGGAGTGGCTCTTAAATGTTATGGAGTGCTAAGCAGACATGCTCAGGGCGCTACTAGCACTGCAAACCGAGCAGCTCCATGCCCGCATTCCCCTATACCCACTGTCACAAAACTCCTTCCCCTGCCCTAACCCCTACACTGTGTCCCCTTTGCCCTTAACTCCTGCACTCCTCTCCTGTGTCCCAGCCACTGCCCCTCTTCTGCACCCTCTTCACCTCTACACCCCCTTACTTCACCCATGTGGGGAAACTGACCTGTGTGCATGGAGCAGCTGGCATTGCTGCCTGCTCCTCCCTGGAATGCTGCTCCTCTGTGCACCTCTAGGGGGCTTTGGGGTGTGTGTGTGTGTAGCAACGTCAGAGCTCCCTGCATCCAGGGATCCACTTAATTCATGTGCATCCACTTTACTCATCTGGGCTGGTCGGTCATTTTGGCAAAGCGGCCCCATCATGCTGCATACCTAGGCAGAGTAGGCGTGTCTATGCAAACATGGTCTGTTCCTGAAGTCTTTCCCCCAGCTCATCACTTGATGTGATGGGGGAGCTCATTCAGACCCTGCTTACACTTAGTATTTAAAAACTCCATATTGGCCCTATTTCTGCTGACCTTAGATTTCTCCTCCTGTCCCTTTCCTGCCAGTTCAGATGAGGTGGCTGAGTGGTTAAGGTGGTGGACTGCTAATCCATTGTGCTCTGCGTGCGTGGGTTCAAATCCTCTCCTCATTGGCTGCATTCAGTCTTTTCCCCTCCTTTGCAAACCATCTTTCCCTTTGGTACAATCACAGACCAAACCATGTTGCCTCTTGCAAACAAAAACCTTCTCAGGAACTCAGACCCCCTGCTTTAAATGAAATATGTCTAAAGCCCAGATTTCTGAAAGAATTCTCTTGTTCTGTATTTCTTAGTTTTTATCTCAAAAGGTAACATCCTCATAATCTCCCCCAAACACCGTGGGACAAGATTGCGGATATGGGACATTTAAAATACTATCTTATCCCAAAGATTGAGAATCAGCAGGATGGTCATCTGCGAGGGACTAGACCCAAACTTTCAGTAACTCTATTATCAGTGCCTGTGAGTGTAATTTAAACCATAAAAACAGGCATACTGGGATAGACCAAAGGTCCATCTAGCTCTGTATCTTGTCTTCTGATAGTAGCCAATACCAGGGGCTCTAAAAGGCCACTCAAGAAGGCACCACTGGGAGCTGAACCCAGGATCTCCTGTTTACAAGACAGGTGCTTTAAGCCAGCTAAGCCATGGTGCCTGCGTCAGCCTACGGTACTGTGTCTGTCCACACCTGACTCCCTGCCAACCCCCCACAGGGGCCTGACAAGTGTTGCTTGTGTTTGGATTCTGTAAAGCAGAGGAGCAGGTGAAGTTTTACTCCCAAGGTGTGTGTGTGATTCCTTGCACAGGTCTATGCTACAAAATTAGGTCGGTGTAACTACAATACTTAGGGGTGTAAAAAATGTACCCCCCTGAGCAATGCAGTTATATCAACCTAACCCCGGTGTAGATAGCGCTGTGTCAACAGGAGAGCTTCTCCCATCAACATAGCTTGGGGAGATGCTTGGTTAGTGAAGACCCAGAGAATAGGTGGCTCATGACTCTTGCATTTGGGGACACTGGGCGTGAGTGCTGGAAACTCCCTAGAAGTGCGGGGGCCATTGGTACCCAGACCGTGGTGGTGCCTTCCCCCCATTCCACCCCACTTTGCTCGTTCTCCTCCCTCTGAAGCCCCACCTGTGCTCCACCTTCACTCCCGTTTGGCCACTTACCTCCCCTTCTCTTCCTCTTTGGCTGAGGCCTGCTGGTCTGCCTTTTACTCGCTCCTCTCCTCCCCTGAGGCCTCCTCACCTGCTGCTTGTGCCTCTCCACCCTCTACCCCAAGGTCTGCCCGCCAACCACACCTCTCTGCCCCCTCCCCTGAGACCCACCCTACCCATCTCTTTCTTCATGCTGCTATTATTATTCCATAAAACATCAAGGATGGAATAAAAAACTGAGTTTACTCCAGGGTGAGGAAAGAAAGGAGCCACCAACCCCCTGGCAAAGCTCAGTGACCCAGAGAAAACCTGCCCCCTGCTATCGCAATCACTGATGTACTGGCGATATGACGGGAAAGGGACTGTCTGAATTATCAAGGCAGGAAATGGACAACAATCTACAGCAACGTATTGGCCAGAAGCGGGGTTCTGGGTGGAAGGAAAAGAAGCAATGGTTAGTCCGAGTGGGTTCCTTTCTGGCCAAGATGGTCTGCTGTGTTGGGCTTGAAAGTTGCCTGCAAGCCATAGTGATTACTGCTGCTCCTTTCTGGCTGACCTGGGGGTGCCAATGATGACTTGGGAGTGGGGACAGGGGGCTAGCTGTGAGAGAATCGAATCCAGGAAGCCCCAGCCTGCCCCTCTGGGGGCCGAGTCTTTCTCTTCTCTCCTGTCTTGGGGAGCCCATCCTTAAGCCTGCCCAGCATGTGCTGCAGCTCAAGCATTTAGCCTTCCTGTGTGGCCTGTGCTGGAGAGGACCCTGAACCGCTGTGGGGTACTGTTGGGGGGAAATCCCACCACAAATAATTCTAGCCAGAAGATCAACCTGTTGGGTCGAATGGGGCAAGCTGGAGGCCTGGTGACTTAGTCTGCGGGGCCAGCAGCTAAAGCCGTTTTCCCGTATGTGGGGGAGTCGGCTGCCGAGGTTCGCCCTTCCCGCTCCCTGCGCTGCTGCACCCTAAAATCCATGTCGGCCAGCAAGATGAGCTGGGAGCCCGGAGAGAGGAGGCAAAGGGGTGGCCCGAGCCCCCTCTGGCACTGCCCCCGCCCCACGCAGCCCACAGAGACCCGATGCCTCCCCAAGCGAAGTGCGGAGACGTGCCAGCCACGCTAAGGGGGCTCCCTGCCCTCTCTGCTCCCTTCCCTCCATGCCACGCTGCTCCTGGTGGGGAGGCTGTCTCCACACGCTGCCCCCGCCCTGAGTGGAAACTCTGTAGCTGGCCCCCCTGACCCCCCCACCTAGTAGCCACTGCTGGAGTGGAGCTTGTGCCGGTCACTTTGCGAGCTGTGGTGCCCGAGGTAAGCACCACCTCCTGACTTCCTCCCACACCCCAACCGCCTGCCCCACTGCAGAGACTCTCTGTGTCTTCAACAAGCACTTACAAGGATTGGCCAAGAACTTCTTTTCTGTTTACAAGAAAGAAATACAAAAAAAGGGAGCCCAACAGACAAGTTTCATTCAGCAAGGAAAAACTGGCAGGCCAAACCAGGATCTCTCAGTTACTAGGAAGGCTCTTCAGCCAGCTCTTCCCAAAGGCCAGTCTCTAGAGGCTTTTGTGACATGATGGACCTCAAAATAGCCCCCTGTAGCCCACATATTCATCATTCATATATGGTTGTGATATTTCATACAAAGCATTCCATGTAAGTTATCATATGAAAAGTCATGATCTGCTTAAATCCGTCATTGTCTCCAAATATGTATAGCATTAGGGTGTATGAAGGACACTTGAACTAAGAATATGGAATAGGAGACTGTGTTTTTGCCTTTCTCCTCCCCCACCTACGCTGGAAGCAGCAGGAATCCTGAGAAAATGAAGGTCATTTGAGGACAGTGGTCCATGTTTCAGGGGGAATTCTATGTATTAAGGAGGGTAACATCCAGTGGGGTGAGAAAATTGCTTGACCTAACTACTGCCTAGTGTAATAAGGTGTAAGGTTTAGATTGTGCATTTATCTTTTATTTTCTATGGTAACTTCCTCTGCTCTTTTATGCCTACCACTTATAATCCTTAAAAATCCATCTTTCTGTAGTTAATAAATCTATTTTATGCTGTACTTAAACTAGTGTACTTTGCTTGAAGTTCTTGGGAAATCTCAGCTCTATTACAAGGCTGGCGCATGTTCTGTTCACAATGAGGGAGGGGTGAACTGGATAATAAACTCACACTGGTCAGGCTTCTGCTAGGACAAGACAGTATAATCCGGGGGTGCAAGGCTGCAGAGCTGGGGGGAATTGGCGGGAGGCTCTCTATCATTAGTTTTATGAGTGGCTGGGAGAAGCATTCATGTAACGCAGACCTGTGGATGTCTGTGTAAGTGCAATATCTGCCAGAGATTCACAGCTTGTCACAGCATCACAGTGTGAGAGGGAGCCCAGGCAGTGGGACACAGGGCTCAGGAGTCCCACTGTTCAGGTTGCATCCCGGAGATCCCATCACAGACTTTCAACAACCACAGCGGATGTTCACTGAGACAGAGAGAGAAAGATGCCAAAACAGTGATCTCCAGTGCCTGCAGACATCAAACTGTGAGGAATTCTGCACACAGAGAGGACCCTGCTAGTGGAAAATGCCTTTGGAAAAGACCCTTCTATCACCAGCTGTGGTAGTACAGTGCTTAGTACTCTGTGTTGTGGCCTCAAGAGCCATGGATGCAAGTTGAGTTACAGCGACCTTTTCCTTTGTAGCCTGATTTAGGGTGTACTTATAATATTAATTTGGATAATATGGGAATTTAATTTATTAATTTATTTTTATTTGATCTTAATAATAATATTAATAATTATTGTTATCAATATGAATTAGTATGGGTTTTAGGCTTGCCAATCTGTTTGATCAGAAGATAAAAGTTCTTGTCCTGAATTAGGCTTCACAGAATTTATAAAGGACCCTCAGGGGTATGACAGGAAGCTCACACTGAGCCAGATATAGCCTTAAAGACTTTTTATTAAAATTAATAATAGTAAGTAAATGGTAAAATACCCAGAGTTACAAAGTTACAATTGCATTACTGCTATTCAAAAGATACATATGATAATATAGTATTACATGCAACAAAGCTTTGGTTAACGTACTCACACCCTTTCTTGATAACCTGGTGGTAAGAGACACAGGACCAGCCTTGCAGTTCAGGTTTCTCAATTTTTGAGTGAGGGATGCAGTGCTTAGAAAATGCTAAGCGCTATCAAAGCTGACTAGGGTTTACTTGACTAACTTAAACTTAAATCAAGACCTAATAAACAAACTAAGAATAAAACTTAGGGAAACCAAGCTTAGCTTAGTTCCCTTGAAACTTAAAGTTTAAGAAGAACAAGTATAGCCTACAAATAGTAGCAGTTATTGTAGATAGATAGAGTGGAGGAAGTAAATGAGAATAAAGTGAGAACGGAGATAGTGAGAAATGGAGATGCAGTAAAGTAAGAACGGAGATTCTCTATGGAGGTGGGTTACCTCTTTTATAGGGCAAATGCCGGACCTCCTTCCTCTTATGCCCAAATTTCATTCCTCACCCACAGAAATGTTAGGGTACACTTACCCCTAGGCTAGTATGTACGTGTGAATTGATGACAGGTATGTACACACATCAGTCTCTTGTGGTGTACTTGTTAAGTCTGTGGGAAAACCGCCTTTGCCACTTTTCATTGTTTATTGGTCTAGATAAAAGGTCATAGACATAGGCGTGGGTTCTTATTTATTTAGGTAACAAGCTATAGGTCAACTTTGCTTTTTGAGCAAAAGGTCTTAATATAGATATGCTAACTTTGCTTTAGCTTAACATACAGGATATGGCCTGTAGGTCTCTTGCATTACAGCCAAACTTACTTTAATATAAATCTATAAACCTATTACAATACATCAAATACTTAAACTATAAGAAAAGATATATATATACAAGCAAGAAGGTTAGTCCAATAGGCTACACCTTGTCTCCACGTTTCTTAGGTGCCTCCTTCTGACACTTGTCAGAAAAAACAACTGGTTTCGTTTGCAAGCATTTGCATTGCAAGGCAAAGGCAGTCTTCTCTGCTTCCTCAAAAGATTGACCAAAAGGTGGGAAAAGCAGACACATTTGGCAAGGCACCACTGGGTGCTGCATCCCTAACTCCACTTTACCTGGCAGGTGCCTTGGCCAGCTTAGCCGCAGTGTCACTCTCTAGGACTTTTCTCCTAACTGCTCTATTTTTCATCAATGACAATCAAAAGGAAGGTGACATGACATCTGTGTGTCGACATCCCCAGCGAATCACAAGGACGTGTGGCACAGGCTCTCGTGTTGCAGCAATTGCAGTGGAAGCAACTGCCATGCTAATGCCAGTCACAGCAGCCTTTTCATCAACTCCAGGCTTGTGATTTGATTCTTTCCATCGCTTCTCTCCAAAGAAGCCTTTTCCTTAGCAAGCAGTTACTTGGATTACCAAGGGAGGTAGCTTCTGTTTCCTAGGCTTTGTCTTCACTACCCGCCGATCCGGCGGGTAGCAATCGGTCTATTGGGGATCGACTTACCGCGTCTAGTGAAGACGCGATAAAATCGATCCCTGATCGCTCTGCCGTCGACTCCGGAAATCCACCACGGCAAGAGGCGGCAGCGGAGTCGGCGGCAGCGCGGCAGCGGTCGACTTTCCCCCGTCCTCACAGCCAGGTAAGCCGACCTAAAATACGCAACTTCAGCTACGGTATTCACGTAGCTGAAGTTGCGTATCTTAGGTCGGACCCCCGCTGTAGTGTAGACCTAGCCCTAGAAAGACACAGGAAAAAGTGAGCAGAGGAGACAAAAGCCATGCAACAAGGCACCACTGGGAGTTGAACCCAGGATCTCCTGTTTACTAGACAGGTGCTTTAGCCAGCTAAGCCATGGTGCCTGCCTCAAAAAAGTGTTTGCAACTGTTCCATTTGATAGTCCCAGACAACCCCTGCAAATTCCAAAGTACAGACGTTCCCTATTTCCCTCAAGACTTGCAGACCTTGAGGTGTCTGGCTCTCCGTGCACAGAAAGCCACAGCTGAGTTGACAGAGGGCTTCTAACATGTGCTTCTCCCACCAGCCGCTGTGATCATATAGTGGTTAGTGATCTGTGTTTCATTCGCAGCAACCTCGGCTCAGTTCTGAGCCATGGTAACCTTTCCTTCAGTTCTAGACTTCTCATTTGCCACTTTCCAAGTGTGGTGAGGTGGCTGCCCCAAGCAAGCAGGAGAAAGATTAAGGCAGCCTTGCAGAGGCTGCGCAGAACCCAGCCTATCAGGAAAGGGCTTATTGGGAGATCCAATCAGGAGAAGGCTTGCTGGAGCAGCCTGTATATAAAGGGCTGCTCAGCACAGCAAGAGTCAGTTACTCCTTGGAGTTTGAGGAGGGAAGATTGGCTGCCATGAAGGAAGGAGAAGGGAGGGCACCATGATCAGAGTAGTGCTGGCGGGTAAAGGGAGCATGAGTGACCTCCTGGCCGACTACTGCCAGACTGAGGCCCTGATACAAAGGTGGAGAAAGGTGCTAAGTCTGGGGGGAAGTGATCCAGGGAAACAGACGGCAGGGGTTGGAGGTGCACCCCTTTTGCCTCAGTAGCCACTGACACAGGTGGCTACATCCTAGACTGCAGCTGGCCACTGAGGCAAGTGGCTGGGTAGAGGACAGCCACCCCCCCCTGGAAGTAGGGAGAGAACTGAGTGGGGCATAGCCAAAGGGCTGTGTCCATAAGAGGACACTGAAGTCCTGAGAGCGACATGGGTCCTAATGATAGAACAGATGGTGTCAGACGTCACTAGATGAAGGAGCACTGGAGAATGAGAGTTAATTCCCAGGATGGCCAGCAGGAGGCACTGCAGTGGTGAGGCATGCCCCATTACACCAAGACTTAGCCGCAAGGAAGGCTCTCTCTGTCTTGAACAAGCACTTAGAAGGATTCTGCTGACAGGTCTTTTCTTTTTATGAAAAGAGATACAAAAAAGGAGTCAACAGAGACACTACGTTTGGCAAGGAAGAACTGGCAGGCCAAGCCAGGATCTCCTGGTTAGTAGGAAGGCTCTTCAGACAGCTCTTCCCAAAGACTGCTATCTAGAGGCCTATTAACAGCCACTGCAGATGTTCACCACAAAAGAGACAAAGAGATGCCAAAATAGAGTTCTCTACTGCCTGCAGACATCAAGCTGCCAGGAGTTCTGTGCACAGAGAGGCCTCTGCTGGTGGAAAAAGGCCTTTGATAGAGACTCTTCTGACACCAGCCGTGGTCATATAGTGTTTAGCACTCTCTGTTGTGGCTTCAGCATCCACAGATGCAAGTTCAGTTATGGAGACATTTTTCTTTTGTCCATATTTGGCTAGTGGCTCCTTTCAACACTTGTCACCAAAAAGACCTGTTTCTTTTGCAAGCAATGTACAGCTAGGCAAAGGCAGTCTTCTCCATTTCCTCAAAAGATTGAACAAGCAGTTGGCAGAGGAGACGCATTCAGCCAGGCATCATTCTTTGTTCACACATATTAGTAAGGATATAAGAGTATCAAAAATCAAACGCAAAATTCTGTCTCAGGTTAACAAACTATATACTAACCTCAATTTAAGAATTGTCAGTGATAGAGAATCCACCACGACCCTTGGTAAGTTATTCCAATGGTTAGTTACTCTCATGGTTAAAAATATACACCTTATCTCCAGTCTGAATTGGTCTAGCTTCAAATTCCAGCCATTGGAGCTTGTTAAATCTTTCTCTACTACATTAAGGAGCACAGTAGTAAAAATTTGACCCCCATTTAGATATTTATAGATTGGGATTAAGTCACCCCTTAACCTTCTCTGTCTTAAACTAAATAGATTGAGCTCCTTTAGTCTATCCCTACAAGTTGTGAGGTTTGCGAACAGGGGCTGCTAACAGGGAGTTTCGCAAGGGAGTTTAGAAGGGGAGAGGGAAGGGAGTGGGAGTCCCTCGCCAGCCGTAACCCCATCCCCGTGGCCCCCCCCTAAAACCTATAAACCAAACCACATTCCAAAACTCCCTTCTGTAAACCACCCTTTCACTAACTAGGATACAATGCAGGCAGAAGCCCAGCAGCAGAGTGGGGGCTATCCAGTTTATTGCACCGACTGTTGCATGTATGATTACCTGCCCTGTGGGCGGGTGGCGTATGTGTGCAGTCGGTGCAAGGAGCTCCTGGCCCTCAGAGACCATGTACGGACTTTGGAGGCCAGGGTGGCGGAACTGGAGGAGCTGAGAGAGGCAGAGAGGTATGTTGATGAGGCTTTCCGGGACACTGTAGAATTGTCCCACCTCCGCTTAGACAGCACCTGTGCTGTTAAGGAGGAAGAAGGGCCCAGGGAAGTAGAGCAGTCAATGGGAGCAGAGGGAAACTTTCCCGTAGTTGGGACCCTCCTTCCAGATGGTTCTGGGGTTGCCTCTCGCACTGAGGTTGCCTCTCCGGGGGAGGGAACTCCAGTTTCTAGGAAAAGGCAGGTGTTAGTAATGGGAGATTCGATTATTAGAAATGTAGATAGCTGGGTCTGTGATGACCGGGAGAACCGTATGGTGACTTGCCTGCCTGGTGCGAAGGTTGCGGATCTCTCGAGGCATCTAGATAGACTTATGTGTAGTGCTGGGGAGGAGCCGGTGGTCGTGGTACATGTAGGTACCAATGACATAGGGAAGGGTAGGAGAGATGTCCTGGAAGCCAAATTTAGGCTGCTAGGGAAGAGACTGAAATCCAGGACCTCTATGGTGGCATTTTCAGAAATGCTCCCAGTTCCACGCGCAGGGCCAGGTAGGCAGGCAGAGCTTCAGAGTCTCAATGCGTGGATGAGACGATGGTGTAGAGAGGAGGGGTTCACGTTCATTAGGAACTGGGGAAACTTCTGGGATGGGAGGAGCCTATACAGGAGAGATGGGCTCCACCTAAACCAAAGTGGAACCAGACTGCTGGCACTAAACATTAAAAAGGTTGTAGAGCAGTTTTTAAACTAGGAGATGGGGGAAAGCCGACTGCTGCAGAGGAGCGTGTGGATCGGACACAGACTTCTCTTAGGGGAGAGTCTGATGATAGAGAATCTCCAGGTTATAGTCAGGAGCAGAGGACTGAAAAGTATAATGTAAGGGCTGGATCAGATGATAAACAGCCACATAAAAAAGAATCTGGCACATCAGAAAAAGGCAGGCTAATAAACAGGGACAAGTTTTTAAAGTGCTTGTACACAAATGCCAGAAGTCTAAATAATAAGATGGGTGAACTAGAGTGCCTTGTGATAAAGGAGGATATAGATATAATAGGCATCACAGAAACCTGGTGGACTGAGAGCAATCAATGGGACACAATCATTCCGGGGTACAAAATATATCGGAAGGACAGAACAGGCCGTGCAGGGGGAGGAGTGGCACTATATGTTAAAGAAAGTGTAGATTCAAATGAAGTAAAAATCTTAAGCGAATCCACAGGTTCCATAGAGTCTCTATGGATAGAAATTTCATGCTCTAGTAAAAATATAACATTAGGGATCTATTATCGACCACCTGACCAGGACAGTAATAGTGATGATGAAATGCTAAGGGAAATTAGAGAGGCTATCAAAATTAAGAACCCAATAATAGTGGGGGATTTCAATTATCCCCATATTGACTGGGAACATTTCACTTCAGGACGAAATGCAGAGATAAAATTTCTCGATACTTTAAATGACTGCTTCATGGAGCAGCTGGTACGGGAACCCACAAGGGGAGAGGCGACTCTAGATTTAATCCTGAGTGGAGTGCAGGAGCTGGTCCAAGAGGTAACTATAGCGGGACCGCTTGGAAATAGTGACCATAATACAATAGCATTCAACATCCCTGTGGTGGGAAGAACACCTCAACTGCCCAACACTGTGGCCTTTAATTTCAAAAGGGGGAACTATACAAAAATGAGGGGGTTAGTTAGACAAAAGTTAAAAGGTTCAGTGACTAAAGTGAAATCCCTGCAAGTTGCGTGGGCCCTTTTTAAAGACACCATAATAGAGGCTCAACTTCAATGTATACCCCAAATTAAGAAAAACAGTAAAAGAACTAAAAAAGAGCCACCGTGGCTTAACAACCATGTAAAAGAAGCAGTGAGAGATAAAAAGACTTCCTTTAAAAAGTGGAAGTCAAATCCTAGTGAGGCAAATAGAAAGGAGCACAAACACTGCCAACTTAAGTGCAAGAGTGTAATAAGAAAAGCCAAAGAGGAGTTTGAAGAACGGCTAGCCAAAAACTCCAAAGGTAATAACAAAATGTTTTTTAAGTACATCAGAAGCAGGAAGCCTGCTAAACAACCAGTGGGGCCCCTTGACGATGAAAATACAAAAGGAGCGCTTAAAGATGATAAAGTCATTGCGGAGAAACTAAATGGATTCTTTGCTTCAGTCTTCACGGCTGAGGATGTTAGGGAGATTCCCAAACCTGAGCTGGCTTTTGTAGGTGACAAATCTGAGGAACTGTCACAGATTGAAGTATCACTAGAGGAGGTTTTGGAATTAATTGATAAACTCAACATTAACAAGTCACCGGGACCAGATGGCATTCACCCAAGAGTTCTGAAAGAACTCAAATGTGAAGTTGCGGAACTATTAACTAAGGTTTGTAACTTGTCCTTTAAATCGGCTTCGGTACCCAATGACTGGAAGTTAGCTAATGTAACGCCAATATTTAAAAAGGGCTCTAGGGGTGATCCCGGCAATTACAGACCGGTAAGTCTAACGTCGGTACCGGGCAAATTAGTTGAAACAATAGTAAAGAACAAAATTGTCAGACACATAGAAAAACATAAACTCTTGAGCAATAGTCAACATGGTTTCGGTAAAGGGAAATCGTGTCTTACTAATCTATTAGAGTTCTTTGAAGGGGTCAACAAACATGTGGACAAGGGGGATCCGGTGGACATAGTGTACTTAGATTTCCAGAAAGCCTTTGACAAGGTCCCTCACCAAAGGCTCTTACGTAAATTAAGCTGTCATGGGATAAAAGGGAAGGTCCTTTCATGGATTGAGAACTGGTTAAAGGACAGGGAACAAAGGGTAGGAATTAATGGTAAATTCTCAGAATGGAGAGGGGTAACTAGTGGTGTTCCCCAAGGGTCAGTCCTAGGACCTATCCTATTCAATTTATTCATAAATGATCTGGAGAAAGGGGTAAACAGTGAGGTGGCAAAGTTTGCAGATGATACTAAACTACTCAAGATAGTTAAGACCAAAGCAGATTGTGAAGAACTTCAAAAAGATCTCACAAAACTAAGTGATTGGGCAACAAAATGGCAAATGAAATTTAATGTGGATAAATGAAAAGTAATGCACATTGGAAAAAATAACCCCAACTATACATACAACATGATGGGGGCTAATTTAGCTACAACGAGTCAGGAAAAAGATCTTGGCGTCATCGTGGATAGTTCTCTAAAGATGTCCACGCAGTGTGCAGAGGCGGTCAAAAAAGCAAACAGGATGTAAGGAATCATTAAAAAGGGGATAGAGAATAAGACTGAGAATATATTATTGCCCTTATATAAATCCATGGTTCGCCCACATCTCGAATACTGTGTACAGATGTGGTCTCCTCACCTCAAAAAAGATATTCTAGCACTAGAAAAGGTTCAGAAAAGAGCAACTAAAATGATTAAGGGTTTAGAGAGGGTCCCATATGAGGAAAGATTAAAGAGGCTAGGACTCTTCAGTTTGGAAAAGAGAAGACTAAGGGGGGACATGATAGAGGTATATAAAATCATGAGTGATGTTGAGAAAGTGGATAAGGAAAAGTTATATACTTATTCCCATAATACAAGAACTAGGGGTCACCAAAAGAAATTAATAGGCAGCAGGTTTAAAACAAATAAAAGGAAGTTCTTCTTCACGCAGCGCACAGTCAACTTGTGGAACTCCTTACCTGAGGAGGTTGTGAAGGCTAGGACTATAACAATGTTTAAAAGGGGACTGGATAAATTCATGGTGGCTAAGTCCATAAATGGCTATTAGCCAGGATGGGTAAGAATGGTGTCCCTAGCCTCTGTTCGTCAGAGGATGGAGATGGATGGCAGGAGAGAGATCACTTGATCATTGCCTGTTAGGTTCACTCCCTCTGGGGCACCTGGCATTGGCCACTGTCGGTAGACAGATACTGGGCTAGATGTACCTTTGGTCTGACCCAGTACGGCCTTTCTTATGTTCTTATGTTCTAATCCTTTTCTCATTCAGCTAGATCATATCACTACAACTATTAGGGGGTAGCCGTGTTAGTCTGTATCTACAAAAACAACAAGGAGTCTGGTGGCACCTTAAAGACTAACAGATTTATTTGGGCATAAGCTTTCGTGGGTAAAAACCTCACTTCTTCAGATGCATAGAGTGAAAGTTACAGATGCAGGCATTATATACTGACACATGGAGAGCAGGGAGTTACTTCGCAAGTGGAGAACCAGTGTTGACAGGGCCAATTCAATCAGGGTGGATGTAGTCCACTCCCAATAATAGATGAGGTGTCAATTCCAGGAGAGGAAAAGCTGCTTCTGTAATGCACCAGCCACTCCCACTCCCTATTCAAGCCCAGATTAATGGTGTTGAATTTGCAAACTTTCACTCTATGCATCCGAAGAAGTGAGGTTTTTACCCACGAAAGCTTATGCCCAAATAAATCTGTTAGTCTTTAAGGTGCCACCAGACTCCTTGTTGTTTTTATCACTACAACTGCCACTGCTCTAGGTGGGCAACTATTCTCCACACTTCCAGTGAAGTCTCTTCTGACAAGAGAGGGGTCGTGTGTGTTAGGATCATCAAGCATTACTGCTGGCTACAAAGGGAGAGAAAACCTCTGAATGAAGAAAACAAACTCTCCAGGTTATAGAATCTACAATCTGACTGGGCTGTGAGTGGGAGTCTACAAATGCCTGTCTCGTTGCTCTGCCGGGGTTTTGGACAGAAGCCAGAGCAGGATGATAGGCAAATAGCCTGGAGGCCCTGCAGTGCACCCTTTAGTATACTAGTTTAGCATCCCATTAGCAGCCACAAGGTGGCACTGTGTGTAAAATACCTCATTTAAATGAACTCCTGGTAGAGCATTAAAAGATCTAAGGCTGAACGCATCTGGTGTGTGTGTAAGCAAGCTCTGTAGCTAGTCCCTATCTAGTACAGAGGAACGTCATTACCTTCAACTCAGTGGCATTTCTCTGTCGGTGGCTGGGGCAATCACATGTGCTGATGCATTTTTTCTTGAATATTGTAGTCTATAATTTTCATTCACAAACACAGTGCACAAAACAGAGATCAAACCTCACGGAGCATAAATGAAGGTACCTCTCACGTTCGGCAGAATGTGCCATATTAGAGATGAGATTTGCTCCTCTCGTAGACAGACAGTGTCAGCTGGGAGGGGAGTGTAACATTGACTAACCAGTTTTACACTCCCACACATTCTGGAACTTTGTCACTAGTGCCTGTCTGTGTAATTGAAACCATCCCACACCCGACTCCCTGCCAGCCCCCATCTATGCTTGACAAGTTCAGCTTGTGTTCGGATTCTATCAAGCAGAGCAGTGAGATCCAGCAAGTATTTTTGACTTCTTGCAAGGATTTTCTTGAAAAGAGAGAGAGAGAGAGAGAGAGAGAGAGAGAGAGGATGTTTGTGAGTAGCATGTTTGGCCACTAATATTACAGCACTAAAAACAAAAGAGACAGGAAGTTTCATAGTCAGCAGCATTTCCACCTGTGTGGGGACACCCAATGAATTTCTGATCCATTGCCTTAAGCACTCAGCCAAAATTACCTAACATCCAGCTTCTTCATGACCCTTCACTTGAGTTCTCTATAGGAGGGAGCTTCTAGGAAAAAATGGTTACTCACTTTTTTGTAACTGTTGTTCTTCGAGATGTGTTGTTCATGTCCATTCCAAGCAGGTGTATGCGCCCCGCGTGCACGCCAGCTGGAAGATTTTTACCATAGCAGTGTCTGTAGGGTTGGCTTCGGCGCCCCCTGGAGTGGCGCCTTCATGGCGTCGTATATAGGGGCCCGCCAACCCTCCACCCCCTCAGTTCCTTCTTGCCGGCACTCCGATAGAGGGGCAGGAGGGTGGGTATCGGAATGGACATGAACAACACATCTCGAAGAACAACAGTTACAAAAAGGTGAGTAACCGTTTTTTCTTCTTCGAGTGATTGTTCATGTCCATTCCAAGCAGGTGACTCACAAGCCTGAACCTAGGCGGTGGGGTTGGAGGTCACTGCAGACTGGAGTACTGCGCAGCCAAAGGCTGCATCATCTCTGGCCTGGCGCGTGATGGCATAGTGCGTCGTAAAAGTGTGGATTGAGGACCACGTGGCCGCTCTACAAATTTCCTGTCGTCGGGACCTGTGCCAGGAACGCAGCGGAGGAGGCCTGCACTCTTGTGGAGTGGGCCGTGATAGGCGGGGCCGGTATGTTAGCCCAACGGTAGCATTCCCAGATGCAGGTTTTGATCCAAGAGGAGATCCACTGTGATGAGACCGGGAGCCCTTTCATCCTGTCAGCCACAGCAACAAAAAGTTGGGTTGATTTCCTGAAGGGTTTAATCCTTTCAATGTAGAATGCCAGGGCCCTGCGAACGTCCAGGGAGTGCATCCTATGCTCCTTAGTGGAGGAGTGTGGCTTTGGATAGAAGACCGGGAGAAAAATGTCTTGACACATGTGAAACTGGGAGACCACCTTAGGAAGGAACGCAGGGTGCGGCCTGAGTTGGACCTTGTCTTTGTAGAAGACAGTGTATGGAGGCTCTGATGTCAGAGCTCTGAGCTCCGAGACTCTCCTGGCCAATGTGATAGCCACTAGAAATGCGACCTTATACGAAAGATATAACAGCGAGCACGAAGCTAGAGGCTCGAAAGGTGGCCCTGTGAGGGCGGACAGGACCAAAGTGAGGTCCCAAGCTGCGACTGGTTGACGAGTATGTGGGAACAGTCTGTCCAGGCCCTTGAGGAAGCGACTAACCAATGGGTTTGCAAAAACTGAGTTACCTCCCGCTCCAGGGTGGAACGCTGAGATAGCCGTCAAGTGGACTCGAACCGAAGAGGGGGACAGTCCTAGTTGTCTCAGATGAAGCAAATAATCCAGTATGAGAGGGATCGGGGCAAGCAAAGGAGCCTGTCCCCGCTGTTCAGCCCAGATGGAGAAGCGCTTCCACTTGGACATGT